>NC_064616.1:535156101-535801601 GCF_023898315.1 Schistocerca nitens | reverse complement strand
CAAAATTATTCCACAGAACAATGTGACGCAAACGAAACAACGCCGAAGTCAACGCAGTTGGCAACAGCCAGAATACTGGAAAAGCAAAACTGAACACTGACAGGGCAACGAACTAAACACTCTAAAACTACATAACAGGAAACAACAGGGGATCCAACGGTCACAGACACTATGTATACGCTGCGTGCGGAAAGACATTCTCATAGTAAATTCAAGAAATTTATGTGCAAATCATGGAAATTAATATGTCCACGTTGGGAAGCAAAATGTGGTAATCCAAATTAACTGTAGGATTGAAACATGAAAACATTTACATTTATTATTATATCGTGTACAATAAAATAAGTCTCGGGTTGATTTGAGTTGGGATAGGCACAGCTCAGTAGCTGGACAATTAGGGTTATGTGGGGGAAGTAATGAATTATTTCGTCTCACCACTAAACAGGGACCGTTTTCTATGAAGGCGTGTCCAGCAGATGCAAGGTTAGGGCTATGAGTCAATCACCGCTCGTTGTTTGTTTGGTGGTGAGTTGACCGTCGGCAGTTTTCATCTTGCTTGGCGGCGTAACTCGTTCCTTCTTCCCACCAACAAACCCAATGTTTCTAATGGAAATGCCTACGCTTTATCAATTGTCTCAGTTGTCCCTAGGTGCTCCTGACTTGGTGGTATCCCTCTTGCTGCTCATCAGACTTTAAATGTAGTCCTTCAACAGTTAGACAAACATTTCAGTTAAGCTGTCCATATTTAGTTTTTGGAAGAGTCCAGCGTACCGCTTGCAGATTAAGCAACTCTCCCTTCCTTAACACCTGGAGGCAAAATATTAAAATGTTGAAGCGTATCACGGTGAAATCACAGGTTTTAAGAACTTCTTCTAGTCAAAAATGTGTGAGTAATTATAAGGAACGAAAAAGAAAGAAATAGTGCTCATGTTTGCGCAGTTAGAAACTATGGAACTGTTATGAAATATAAATACTTGCCCATAACTGTATACAGTTGGTCGTTATTTCAACTTAATGTATTACGGATCAAACTGATATTAACACATGGATAACGGGTCTTACTTCAACTTAATGTGTTACTGATCAGATTGATACTAACACGAGGAAAACTGAAAGTCTTAATCCGAGACTCTGACATTTATAACCAGTCAGGACTGAGCTAGGACTATTACAAGCAAACGTCCGCACCAGCACTGTACACGAGTCTTGCCAAAATCTTGCATGGAGCTGTCTGAGGAAATAACGCCTTCGGATATCATCATAGGCCTTATTATGTTAGGGAAAAAATACGTACTGAATGATATCACTGTAGAACATCTTTTGTCTGCCTGCATAAAGGTCAGGTTATGAATAGCAAAATGATAATATCTCTTTAAGATTCAGACAATACATCTGTGAATCATCCACTCCAGGGACTTTCCGATTTTAAGGGTTAGATTAAAATAGTTTCCATCCATACATCTGCAAAATGCCCTGTTATCCATATAAGCCTGGAACGATCGATAAAGATTTTCCTAGCATCCACGGTAAGTTGCTGCATTATATTGTGATTTCTTTTACTCTAACCTGGAGTCAAGTCGTATGCCGCAGGCAAATATGCATCCAGCTATCACATGAATACCGGGTTGATGTAAACTTAATTATTGATGGAACTGATTTTCCAACCGCTGCTCTCAGCAATCCTGTAGCTGCAGAAAACTGCAGCCTGACAGTAGGTTCTCAAACCTTGCTTACTTTTATCGGGCTAAGTGTCACCCGTGACTGATATGATATGAATCATAACAGTTAAAAACAATAAAAAAACCATGAGTGTCTAGTAAGATTTCAAAAAATGCCAATGACATTAGCCACTACCCATAAAACTGCAGTTGGGCAGATTAAGCGCTGTGCATTTGGGTATAATCGCTCAATCGTACCACTATTGTTATGGACTTTCCTCTTGATGGTATGGCTTATGCACCGCATGAAAGAAATGACAATGAGACAGCAGAAAATTCGGAAGAATAAATAGTGTAATGTTCACACCAATATTAGCATTACGATGAGCAAAGAACAGTCAAACCTCGCTTAACGAACATCACCTCTGACCCAGATAGACCTCTTCAGCTGCAGTAGTAGGGCAGTAAGTTACTCGCCGTTCTATGACCTTTCGTCTTGTACAGTAGAAGCTCCTACAAATGATATTGCCGTCGACAATGCAGTATTCAGGTGTACCGTTACCGACACTCATAGCGTTGCAGTTGTTGTCTGCAGTAGTTCCGCTCCGGCATGTCCGACAATGTTGCAACTACTCTGTGCCGATATTGAAAGTTCTCCTAACCTCGAACATTCATGTGTATTCATGGCTTTGAATACCCATTTAAGTATTTAATTTTATATTTTACTACGTTAATCAACACGGATTCAATAAAACTCCCCATTAACCAATTATCCGTCTTCTGTGTTTAGCACTCATTTTGAAGAGTAGGAAAAAACAAAAGTCTATAGCCAACGTCCTTGTAAAAAAGGATGTACGGTGTTATGAATTATATTACTATTTTATAAACTTTTTAGTATTGTTCGGAATGAAAAACGTTATCATCTTTTCACGTGAATCCCTACAGAAAAAATATGTTTCGCGTAACGAGAGTTTCGCCTTTCAGGTACGGCTCAGAGGCAAGATATGCTCGTAAAGCATGGCCCCACCATATAGTCAGTTTGTAAAGAAGTAGATCTTTTTGCGAATTTCTCAAAGTTACTTATTGGATCTTGGTTATTTACTTATCGATCGGTTTCTGAGAATAGTTTCCAGGTCTTGTGTTTATTCATCGTTAACATGGTGCATTTACTAACGAAATAACCACGTTCTATTCAACTCAGAATTATTGTTAAACAAGAAATTACGGAATTTTAATAAAAAATAAATTTTACTTTTATTAGGCCTATGTTTTTGTATTACGGAACCCCTAGTATTCAGACTTGCACTGGACGGTTGTTTCATTTACTTTCATCCAGTTTCAAATGAAGACAACATTTATTTTTAATTAATTGCGAGAATATCTGGTATATTTAATTACGGATTATTGTATTAGCTCTTAGAAGATATTTTTCAACTCTTTTATAAACCACAATCAAAGTAACAGTGAGTCACTTCACTGCAATCACCGTTAACAACACGAAAGAAATGATAAATGAAACAGGCAACAAGAAGTGACAATTTTGTGGGAATTCCAATGAAGCTACAGAGCAACGGCTCTAGAAACAACAATAACATACGTTGTTTCAGTTACAGTCTGATGTGAACTCAAGCACCCTAGATGCGCTAGGTAGAAATTGGTGTGTTTCCTTCCTTCTCTCATTGCTGCCAGCCCTACCGATCTATTGTTTGGTTCAAAGCACGGTTACTGAAATGCTTTCTAGTAACCGAGGTGCGAAGCCTTGCACGTGAGCGGTGTGAGTAGATACAGCCATTTTGTATCACATTTCAACGTCGGCCACTTTTAAAGTGTTTTCACAAATCGTTCTAGCTCCATATGATATTTTTACGAGATCACAAAATGCCAGTACTGTACAAAACGCTGTCGCCATATCACCGTTCGAACCCAGTAGTTAATGTCATATTTCGCCTCTCCCCTCAAACCTCTCAGATGTGCTATCATAAAACCCTGTCACCTCCGCGTAACATTTCTGACATAGCAGATGATCGTCACGAAGCATACGTTACCGGCCTTGCTGCGACCGCGACCGCCCGAGCACGACTTGGCCGACAACGCTCTGGCCCGCCGCTCACTCACTGCGGTGTGTGGGCGCCGTCGCTTGCTACCACGCAGTGGCCCGCAACCGCCACAGTGCAGCAACCAATACATTCTCCTTCACGTTAGAATACGGATATTGACAGCCGCTTACCCGCCAATCGCCGCGGCACACGGCCAGTTCATTGTTGCCCTAAAGTGGCTCCCCTGACGGTCGCGACACACAGGCAGAAAAACATTGGTATTGGATAGTGATAAAATTTTTTCCAGCTTCCAGCTGGGTCCAGCGGTTTAAAATTCAAGAGCTTTCGGCCGAGTTCTCCTCGGCCATTGTCAAATGGTGACAGTCGAATGATTGCCGCTGCCGTTGTGCTGAGACATAATTGTTTAGGAAAAAAATTCGATACGTTGCGCCGTTTACGAGTTAATTAGCATTGAAATTAGCCAATCATACCGTTGCGCGCGCAAGTTAAAACGGTTCAGCAGTTTCTTTTAGTGTCAGTTGACATCATAGCGCACGAGATTCCTTAACCTTTGGTTAGATTTTGATCCTTACTGCCGTCGCATGTACAGATTTTGCATCGCTCTCTTTTTCGGTTTTTAAGGAAACCGAACGAGGAACACGTTTGGTGACACCGTCTCTGTTGGGCCGCTTGAATTTGCCTGCGCAATGACCTTATTGGATAACTTATTATTTCTCAGCACAACGCACCCTTCAACACCCTTAAAAGCCAGACTGTTCTGACCACCCTGTATATACACATATATAGTCATACAGAAGTCAGACATGGCTCTAGTCTATCGTAACTATAGTTGACAGAATCTATAGCTCGTGGTCTAGTGGTTATCAGCGCTGCTTCTTGACTGCAACATCCTGGATTGGATTCCTGGCCGGAACGGAGAAATGGTTCAAATGGCTCTGAGCACTATGGGACTCAACTTCTGAGGTCATTAGTCCCCTAGAACTTAGAACTAGTTAAACGTAACTAACCTAAAGACATCACACACATTCATGCCCGAGGCAGGATTCGAACCTGCGACCGTAGCAGGCGCGCGGTTCCGGACTGAGCGCCTAGAACCGCTAGACCACCGCGCGGAACGGAGATTTTCTTCGATTGGGGACTGAGTGCTTTTGTTCTCCTTATCACTTCATCTCATCTTCGTCGAGGCGCAAGTTGCCGATCTGGCGTCAAATGGAAAGACTTGCATAGGGCGCCCGTACAACACCAGATACGGTCTCCTGACCAATAATGCCACACGATAATTTCATTTCGCAGATAATCGGTGGTAAACCCTACACAGCAAGCTTTTTTTGAGAATATAAGAATTATTTTTTTCTGTAATATATCTCTTAAGCTTAACAGTATGAAAAGATATCAAGGAGAATGACATTACAATTTACCTACGTTAGGGTGGATAAATGAAGATCAAACCAGTAGAAATTGTATAAGATAACAGCTGGCTGTTTTGCTGAAAATTTTCGTCTACAAGCAGTCTTAAGAACAAGGAAGCTGTTGGTGAAATATATGTGTAGACCTACTGACACAGAAGTATCGACTTCTTACGTAAACATAAAATTCTATGTATAATTTCACAGGGACAAAGACAATTATACAGAGAAGCGTTAGGACATAATTTTGGGTAACATAATGTCAAGGAGCAAAGTTACAGTATTTCATAAGGCTCTTTTCCTGAACTAACAAGGGAACCTCCCCATCGCACCCCCCTCAGATTTAGTTATAAGTTGGCACAGGGATAGGCCATGAAAAACTGAACACAGATCAATCGAGAAAACAGGAAGAAGTTGTATGGAACTATGAAAAAAATAAGGAAAATATACAAACTGAGTAGTCCGTGTGCAACATAAGCCACATCAGGATGTGTGTTCACTGAGGAGCACCGTGGTCCCGTGGTCACCGTGAGCAGCTACGAAACGGAAGGTCCCTGGTTCAATCCTCCCTTGAGTGAAAAGTTTCAATTTTTTATTTTCAGACAATTATCAAAGTTCATGCACTCAGACATGATCAACTTCGCTCTCCAAAATTCCAGGACATGTTCAGATTTGCTTGGACACATGCAGGATTTGACGGTCTACACACGGAAAAACTTGAAAACGTTAAAAACGTATGTTTTGACAGAGCACAGGGAAAACTGTGCGACTGTGAAACTGTTGCATTCATTTGTTGCCCTTTATGTGACAAACTCTTATGTTTTCATCACTTTTTTGGGAGTGATTATCACATCCACAAGAAAACCTAAATCGGGCAAGGTAGAAGAATCTTTTTACCCATTCGCCAAGTGTACAAGTTAGGTGGGTCGACAACATATTCCTGTAATGTGACGCACATGCCGTCACCAGTGTCGTATAGAATATTTCAGACGTGTTTGCCTGTGGAGGAATCGGTTGACCTATGAATTTCCGATCAAATTTTTTCGGTTCCTATTGGAGAGGCACGTCCTTTCGTCTACTAATCGCACGGTTTTGCGGTGCGGTCGCAAAACACAGACACTAAACTTATTACAGTGAACAGAGACGTCAATGAATGAACGGTCAGATCGTAACTTTGCGAAAATAAAGTAAGTAAAATTTTTATTCGAGGGAGGACTCGAACCAAAGACCTCTCGTTCCGCAGTTATTCACTCTAACCACGGAACCACGGCGCTCTTCAGCTTACATAGTCCTTGATGTTGCATAACTTACACTTGGACTACTCAGTTTGTATATTTTGCTTATTTTTTCATAGTTCCACACAACTTCTTCCTGTTTTCTCGATTGATCCGTGTTCAGTTTTTCAAGGCCTATCCACTGTGTCAATTTATAACTAAATCTGAGGGGGGTGCGATGAGGAGGTTCCCTTGTAAGCACCTTAATTATTCCTCAAGATTAATCATAGTAAACAGGACTAACTATATAATCTAGCATGCAGTACATATGGCATAGCGGTTAGGTGCTCAACCCGAATTCGGGACGGGGCTCTCAAATTCCCGAATGATCACGATAATTTAGGTTTTCCGTTGTTGTCTTACTCACTCAATTACACTGTCTTTTTCTCAACATCCTGGCCAAAATGAACTAGTGTTTTCTTCTCTGGCAGCCTTTTTGTCTAAGGAACAGTTAATTCTGACCTTACATCCTTCAGTACCGTCACGTTCGCCGTTTTTTATAATATGTCGCTACAGAGATCACATTCAAGTACAAATGTCAAATAAATCTTGTATACAGTTAAATTAGCCACAGCCTGGTGGATGTTTCCAGAATGAGATTTTCACTCTGGAAACATCCCACAGGCTGTGGCTAAGCCATGTCTCCACAATATCCTTTCTTTCAGGAGTGCTAGTTCTGCAAGGTTCGCAGGAGAGCTTTTGTAAAGTTTGGAAGGTAGGAGACGAGGTACTGGCAGAAGTAAAGCTGTGGGGACGGGGCGTGAGTCGTACTTGGGTAGCTCAGTTGGTAGATCACTTGCCCGCGAAAGGCAAAGGTCCCGAGTTCGAGTCTCGGTCCGGCACACAGTTTTAATCTGCCAGGAAGTTTCAACGAATTACTCCTTTGTTTACCACAGCTTATCTACTCGCCCTACTGTTGCCTAGCAAGCTAAATGATGATTTCCTCTTTCTATAGGGCACAGTCCAGACTCGATGCAGGGTCAGTTCTCGGTGGATGGGTGACGGCAAGGCTGTTTCAGTCCACTATGTAATGGGCAAGGGAAACTGACAGAAAGAGAGACGTCGTCATAGTTCCAGTCTTGGGACTGTTGGACAGCTTTGCGATGGCAGGGGCCCTTATAGGATTTTCCTTTGGGTAGTGCTGTACTGTTCACCCAGGATGGAACCTGGGCACAGGTTTTGGTACAAATACCTCTGACATGCAGAGACTGTAGGCTCGAGCACTATGTCATACACTACCATCCAGTGGTATGGGGAGGTCTGAAGAAAGTAATATGATGATCACTACTAATGGTCGCACCTGACAGGAAGTCCCATTCGCTATTTTTTATCTCGGCGTTGGCACAATGTTGGGCCGAGCAATCACAGTATGCCCTAAAATGCTCATACATACAGTGCCAAGGTCTTGTGAGCTCAACCTCTTCAGTGCAGAGAAAACTAGCATATGAGTATCGTTGGGAAATGATTGCAGATGAAAACGAATAATTCTGCAATGTACGCTACATCGGCTCTTCTCAGTGGCAGATCCAGTAACTGTCATCAGTGGTTCAAATGACTCTGAGCACTATGGGACCAAACTTCTGAGGTCATCAGTCCCCTAGAACTTAGAACTACTTAAATCTAACTAACGTAAGGACATCACACACATCCATGCCCGAGGCAGGATTCGAACCTGCGACCGTAGCGGTCGGGCGGTTCCAGACTGTAGCGCCTAGAACCGCTCGGCCACTCCGGCCGCCTAACTGTCATCCATACAACATGTGACCAGGGTTGTTTAAGTAACGGGCAACAATTAGAGCTACAAGGACAATGTCTAATAATCAGTGGCACTGGTTGGTACATACTTAGTCCCTCCTTTAGGCTAACCGCCATCTTTAAAGGAACCACAGTCATCAATGCGACGTACTCACTACTCCACAAATTCGACACTGATTTCGACTTCGATATTCTTCCAAGAGAAGGTCGGACCTACCTGGACGCTACCTTGGACTCAGTACTTCTTACACACCTGCACGACCGTCACAATCCTACTTTTCCTAGTAATAGGCGCTGTCTGTGGCTCTCGAAAGCATAGAGTAGCATAGATCCCGCCCCTACCAACCATCCACCTGCAGCCCTATACTACTATTGTCGGCGACCATAAGGAAGTAGCTTAGCTCTTAAAGAGTTGCGAATGGGCTCCTGTAAATAGTGACAGCTAAAGACTGTGTGTCTGAAACAAACTGTAATAATTTACCGAGTTCCAGATCCAACCAAAAGGTCCGGGTTTCAACCCGGATGCTTCCGACGCCTCACATAGGCCGTCTGCCAACCAGCTCGGCCGAGGAGCCTTGCCCTGCTGCTGACAAGAGGACCATACGAACTTCCCGTCTCTGATTTCATTTATATTGATGGGGTGTGTAGGGCACGAATGTGACTTCAACATAAGTAAACAAGAAGACGTAACACTCAATCGTTTTCGAGAAAATCGAGTTTGAAAATTTTAATCGTGCTTATAGACCTTGTATGTTCACTAGCGTCTAGGGAGTTCGCAGCTGACAGAGCAAGAGGCTAGTTTCATAGACCTGAAGTCCCTGTATCGGATCTCGCTGTTGGTACCCTTTTGTCATTCCGATGTAAGTCTAAAAACCAATTTATTATGACTGCTCAAATTATCAATAATAAATGATTCATTTATTATTTATATAATATTTACAGTGAAAAAAGGAGAAAAGAATTTTTATAAGGAATATGGAAATAAAAATAGGATGCTAGAAAACTATCAGTCAGATAAATATAGTCATTTCATTTGCATTATAGTATCTATATTTGGGACAAGTATAACATGTAACCTATGGAGGACTGCACAAATCAGGATAATACTGAACGTAGAAACATAGAAAAAAATAATTACTGTGACATACACCACGTGTCATGTACGCCGAATTTTTGTATGTGCATGATTTCGTATTGTGTCTGTTACACGACGAACTTGCTTTAAATTCATAAATGCTTCTCGGACATCACACAATTTAGTGGCATATCACACATATCGCAGCATATAACCGAATACTGATACAGACGACTCATGATGTACGATTGATTCAACTTTTATGAAGTCTACTAGAGAAGCAATGTCTCTATTTGGTTCGCTGATGTAGACGTAATTTTGTAGTCGTCATATAAGGTTCTTCAGCAGCCTGTAAAAGTAAAAGTCGCCAGGCTGCACCAGCCGAGTACATTTGAGAGGTGAAGAATAACGTAAGAATGGAAAATAAAAGTACTGGTCGCTCGATTCGATCTAGGAACCTCACGCTTATGATATTAAAGCCTTAGGCACACGGACCCTGCCTTAGAACATCAACGTCGAGCGTATCGAGTTGAACGTGCTGCTAAATGCTCAAAACGATGCGACTTGTACATACGCCACGTGTCCTCAACGTGACATGCGCGATCACAGCGCGCTCCAGCGGCAGTATCTGGCTAGCACATCACACTGTTTACGAAATGGGCGGGCATAAACTTCCTACGTTAGCTTTATTCAAACACACATTTCCTCCCTTGTCCATATGCTAGTCATATTGTTCTGCCTGTAGTACACATAAATAAAAACTTCACTATTTACAGACACTTTATAAAAGAAAAAGGAAAGTACCTTGTGCAACCAATGAGGGCGTCGGCTTATAAAAGTTCCATTAGAAATAGTGCGACACAAATTTACAGTAGTTCTCCGCATAAGATAAAAATTATTTAGCGATTCTTGTTTGTTAATAAAATCCTAAGATCATTCTTACTTGATCCTCACAACATGTGAAATACAAAACTTAGAACAAGAAAATTCAAGATTTCATATTGCAAGTAGCGAAACCTGTCTTTTAGATTAAGCCAATCGAAAAAATCACTCCTCAGAAACAGCGCACTTGTATTTACATAACATCGAATACTATACTATTAAAGTAATGAAAAAGTATCCGAACCTATTACGAAACGGGAAGGTCATTAAAAAAATCTTCGGATCCAGTAAGGCACGAGCAAGAAGCACATCACCCGCTTTCTTACAATTCTGCATCGCTACGCATTGTACTATAATGAGTACCTTTTTTTCTACATTCTGTGATGGTTTCTTTTCTCTTTTTTTATTTATTTATTTACTTTTTTTTGCAGCATATCTTTATTGTTTCACATCCGTCTTTTTTCTTACTAAGTTCCTCACATTCTTGAATATACCTAAGCCTACAAGAAAAAAAGTGTGCTAATGCCACCGGCCATTTTTACACTAAACGTAAGAAGAAGCCCCCCAAATAACTCCAGCACTTCAGGCGTCATGAGTAATTTATGACAATACTTTCCGTCTCACAGTTTTCTGAAAGCTTTAATCGTAGATACGTTATTAAATGACATTTGATTATAACAAATTGCGCCAAGAACATTGCATTTCTTATGGATCCTCAGTGTGCCGTTGCCTAGATACATAAGATACGCAATGTTCGTGGTACAATTTGTTATAATCCACTGAAATCCACCATGGCGTCTCGTGACTCTGTACTGAAGAGAGATGGAGTGCATGTTTTCAAATGGTGCAAATGGCTCTGAGCACTATGGGACTTAACATCTGTGGTCATCAGTCCCCTAGAACTTAGAACTACTTAAACCTAACTAACCTAAGGACATCACACACATCCATGCCCGAGGTAGGATTCGAACCTGCGACCTTAGCGGTCACGCGTTCCAGACTGTAGCGCCTAGAACCGCACGGCCACACCGGCCAGCCGGAGTGCATGTTACGAAGGTGACGTTCTTCTATCTCGCTGATAAACGTTCAAACGCACGTTCAGATTAGCTGCCATGCTAGATTTTGTCTCCACGATAAAAAAGACTGCCCATCGTGCTTTCTCCACCCTATGACGTCAGAAACGCGGCACTCTCAACGCTCAACATTCAAATGCACGGTCCGCCTGTCGACAGCTTAACCTCTTCCTCGCTCAGCTTCGAACTTCTTCAATGCTAGAGACCATACAAGGTATATGAGCACGACTAAAATTTTCAAACTCGTTTTTGTCGAAAGCGCTTGTAAGTCGCGTCTTCCTGTTTACATATATTGAATTCAAATGGCTCTGAGCACTATGGGACTTAACTGCTGAGGTCATCAGTCCCCTATAGCTTAGAACTACTTAAACCTCAGGACATCACACACATCCATGCCCGAGGCAGGATTCGAACCTGCGACCGTAGCGGTCGCGCTTGAATTCCTAATCGCGCACTACACACTCTGCCAGTATGAATCAGGTCGGTGAGGGTAGGTCACCTGGATATGCACACGGCTCAGAGTCGCCCTGCTGTCGTGCTGAGCCAGACTTACTGACTACCGGCTACGTTTCCTGTTCTGTGGTCTACAGGTTTGACGCTCACCGCTCGACACTAGCCTGATATGGGTACTGTAACAAAGTATTGGGGTGTAAATAAAGATTTCTACTGTTATCGAGGTATTTGTGACTCATTCTGTCCCACCAACCTCCACCAGAGAACGCCCACGCCCTCCAGACATAGGACGAAAATCGGACGCGATCTTAGGAGGTACAAATGGTCGTCATTGAAGAAGGCGAGAGTTACAAACTATAGCCTCAACCTATAGTAACTGCTACCTCAGTGAAGTTGCTATGCCCAAAGCTATAACCTTCCATAGGCTTACTTCTGGGGTGGTGTCTCCGAGCGTTCAGGTCTTGTACAGGGTGTTCGGAAAGTCCCGTTACTAACTTCTAAGACTTGTACAGGGGAGACTTGTTCTGAATAGGAACCCATGTCCGCAGACGTACCGTTTCCGTTCTACGACGGTTTCTATGCACATGTTTAACTCATTCACTCCTGCCACTCCTGCTTGAGAAATTGAATTAGGCGTGAATAGGACAGTTATTATATGCAATTCGAAAGGAAACACAACGAAACATCCATTTATCACTTAAGCACAGTTTTCTGTATTAACACTTAAACATTACGTTTTTACATTATTCCAAAACAAGAAAGGACCGAGCGTACTGTACGCACAGAACGTAATATTTAAGTGTTAATACAAACAAATAAACGTTTCGTTACCTTTCCTTTCGAGTAGTTATCTAATAATTGTACTGCGTCACGCCTAGTTCAGTTGCTCGCGCATAAGTGGATGGGTTAAACATACGAAATGATAGCGTCGTAGAACGGAACAAGGCTTCCTATTCCAAATATTACGTACAACCTTCTACAAGTCCCACAAGTTTGTAACGGGAATTACCGAACACGCTTTGCACAGAAAAGCAGTATATCTGATTATTCAACAGTTGTCTTCTAAGTCTCCACGGACAACAAGTGCGAATCTGCTGAATATTTGAATCGATGCATTTTGGTAGAAAAATATCTAAAGTCTCACACAAATTCCAGAAAATGCTAAATGTGTAGCGCTGATGCGGTTGTGTTGCTCTGTAATATTATTTTTTATTTATATCAGTATCAGCCCACCGAGTAGACGACATTCCCTCAGAACTGGGAAGATCCTTGGGAGGCCAACCGTGACAAGACTATTCTCCCTGGTATGCAAGATATCTGAGAGATACCCACATATATCAAGATAAATGTAATAATGCCATTCCCAAAGAAATCAGGTGTCGACAGATGTGAATATTACGGAACCATCAAAACATTGACCCAGTTATCCAGAGAATAATGGAAAAACTGGTAGGAACTGACCTCGTAGAAGATCACATTGGGTTTCAGAGAAATGTAGGAGCACGTGAAGAAATGCGACTTACCTAGGATGACAGGCTGAAGAACGGCAAACCCACGTTTTTAGCGTTGGTGGATTTCGAGAAAGCTTTTGGCGTTGTTGACTAGAGTACACTCTTTAAAATGGTGAAGGCAGCAGGGAAAAAGATGCAGGGATCGAAAGTTTGTCTACAACGCGTACCGAAACCAGACTGCAGCTATAAGAGCGAAAGGTCCTGAAAGGGATGCAGTTGTTTAAGAACGGAGTGATACAGCGTTGTAGCCGATGTTATTTAATCCTTACACTGATCGGGTAATAAAGAAAACCAATGAAATATCAGGAAAGGGAAACAAAGCACAGGGAGAATCAACAAAAATTTTAAGGTTTAGATTCCGTTAGAGACGGCAAAGGATTTGGAAGAGCAGTTGAACGGAATGGCTAGTGTCTTGAAGAGAGTTTATAAGATTAAAATCAACAACACTAAAACAAGAGTAATGAAACGAAGTGAAACTAAATCCGACGATGCTGAGAAAATCAGATTACGAGATGAGAGACTAAAAGTAGAAGATGATTTTTCTTATTTGTGCAGTAAAATAACCGACGATGGTCAAAACAGAGCGGATATAAAATGCTCTGTGGCAATAGCAAGAAAGGGTTCCTAGAAAAGAGTAATTTGTTAACGTCGAATATGAATTTCAACGTTAGCAAGTCTTTTATGTGGAACGTAGCGCTGTACGGAAGTGACACGCGAACGGCAAGGAGAGATGGAAGCTTTTATTATGTGGTGCCACAGAAGAATGCTGCAGATTAAACGGGTAGATCGTATAACTAACGAAGAGGTACCGAATCGAATAATGAGAAAAATAAACTTGTGACATGGCATACCTTGGTTAAAGGAAAGTACTGCTTGACAGGACACATCCTGGGTATCAACGAATCGTCAGTGCGGTAATGCAGGGAGGTGTGAGTATAAAAACTGTTGACGGGGGTCAAGGCTTGACCAAAAGAAGCAGGTCAAATGGACGTAGGATGCAGTAAGCATGCAGAAATGAAGAGGTTGTGCGGGGGACACTAGCGTAGAGAGCTGCATCGAATCAGTCTTCGGACTGAAGATCATAACTAAAACACATTTATCAGCTATTCATTACACCATTTCGTCCCTCACTACAATATTTCTCCATGCAACTCTTTTTGTCAGTTAATATTGTGTATAAACGCTGACAGAAACATTTGTTCAGTCCGTCGTAGCAGATTCCTAAAAGGAAAAGGAACAAATAAAGTCACTGTTAGTATCTCCGAAAACGCTTGGTTCCCATCGCATCACTTTATCCTTTTACTGCAGTGGCATGTATTGCATATTTCACAGGATGATACTGTCGTTCCCTACCTGAGGTGTAAGCAGGCTTGCACACCGTTGTGTAGTTCCAGCATAACTCTTCGTACCACCGAAGTGATTTACTCCAGCAGCGGAATAAGCATTTCCCGCAGCAAACCAAGCTACATCTTACGATTATAGCGTCGTAATAGGACCACAAACCCTAAAACGATAAGGGACAAATAAGATCCTGTAGAGAACAGTACTGTACTCTGGAAGGGAATTTGTTACCAGTAGGTTCGAACAACACGCAAGTATACGGAAATGCTTCCGGAACTGAAATTGGAATCCGTGGAGGGAAGGCGACATTATTTTCTATGAACACTGCCGAGAAAATGTAGAGGACCGGTATTTGAAGCTGATTGCAGAACGATACTACTGCGCGTAAAGACCACGGAGATAAGATACGAGAGGCACACAGAGGCATATAGACAGTCGGATTTCCCTCTCTGTATTTGCGAGTGGAACAGGAAAGGGAATGACTAATAGTGGTACATGGTACCCTCCGCCACGCAACGTATGGTGGCTTGCGGCGAAAGTACGTAGATGTAGATACAGATACCTTCTCTATCACCGTTCCATGGTCGTAACAAAATCACCACTACCACATAAACCAGGCATTTTCGTCAATTTTATTTGGTCCTTATGCTTTCAGTTTGTTCAAATGGTTCAAATGGCTCTGAGCACTATGGGACTCAACTGCTGAGGTCATTAGTCCCCTAGAACTTAGAACTAGTTAAACCTAACTAACCTAAGGACATCACACACATCCATGCCCGAGGCAGGATTCGAACCTGCGACCGTAGCGGTCTCGCGGCTCCGGACTGCAGCGCCAGAACCGCGCGGCCACTTCGGCCGGCTTTCAGTTTGTCCTCGCTACCCTAAACGTTATGTACGGAAAGGCTGCGAGCACAATCGCGCTTCGGAGGGGGAGGAGGGTGGGGTGTGTTGGTGGTGGGTTCCCGTCTTACTGTAGCTATGTTACAGTACATTAAACAACGTTTGAATGAGGAACCGGAGCTGTCGCCCAGGAAAATTGTGCCAATCAATTAATTCCTCTTGCAAAACATTTTAATTAGGTTTAAATTAATGTTCACCTAATAGCACCATCTGCTTGTGCACCATTCACATTTTACGTGCAAAAACAGTCACCATTAAATAACTCCGGCTGGAAAGTGACACTGATATTTCATAATTGGTGCACCGGTGTATCGGACCTTGGTCTAAGGTAAGTTTGAACCCTCTGATAAAATATTGTTTCATTTGAATTTTACGTAAAAAAAACATTTGCCATTTCTTTGTTTCAAACTTGTGCGAATCGGTATTATAATACGTGTAATTAATGCTCATCCTGTTGTTTTGTGAAAGCTTTATCCGTTTCCGTTGCAACGATATAAGCAACATGGTTCGAAAGACAATAAAAAAACCTATACCGGATCAGTCGTCGGACAAGTCAACAAAATTCTACATCGGTTGACAAGCTGTGGCGGTCTAATGTTAAAATTATGGTAGAATAGAAGCTTGGAATCACAATGAAAAATGTTCCTACCGTAGCGCGAAAATGGCCAATATGTTCTGGGCAGAGTCGGGGATGTAAAAAGGGGAAACTAGCTTTTCAACTTACCTGGCTGCTTCAAAGAAATTTCAAACAAAACATCTTGACACACTGCCGGCTTTTTACGAGTTAGCCCTACTGCCCCAGCGTAGTGAGTTCTAGCTGCAAGGTATTGGCACACCTGCATCTAGCAATTTGTAGGCCTGATCCTGTGCCCGAAATCCAGAAGATTCGCCAGCCACAGTAAACAATACATAATATCATTTGACTGAAGAGTATACATGTAACAACTAAAACATTTTTCTGGAGGGATGACGTTTCTGGTGTGGGTTTGTTTCTGGAGGAACGATCAAGCAATTTTGCGCTAATACGTCAAGATGTTTTGATTTAAATTTCTTTGGAGTTGTCTGATAAGCCGCAAAACTAGTACTCTTCCTTTACATCCTAACTCTGCCCAGGATGCATTTGCCTCTTTTGTGCTATGATAAGAGCATTTTTCATTCTGGTCTACATATGGAGCACTTGCTGTAATCAGTAGTTGGCACTTGTCACTTTAGAATTTTTCTCCTCCACACAGTGTGTCCAAAGTCTTCCTTCTAGATGATCCCTGTACTTATTCGATTTGTTTACAGGCACGCAAACTTTCTGAGTTTGTATGTGACTGAAATTAGTCTGCCACAATCGCAACCTTCAGATATAATTTTTCTTACACGTATGCTCAATTCAAGATATTCTGCAAAGCTGACTCTAAAAGTGGTTCAAATGGGTCTGAGCACCATGGGACTTAGCATCTGAGGTCATCAGTCCCCTAGAATTTAGAACTACTTAAACCTAACTAACCTAAGGACATCACACACATCCATGCCCGAGGCAGGATGCGAACCTGCGACCGTAGCGGTCGTGCGGTTCCCGACTGAAGCGCCTAGAACCGCTCGGCCACCCCGGCCGGCAAAGATGACACTGCACCAAGTAATCGATCTCTGTGTTTGACAGACTCAGTAGGGACATAATTATGGGACGAAATACTTTGGCGAGCTGTTAATGGCAACCAGTCTGGGACGAGTATGTCGTGTGCTCCATTGGGAACTGGCAGTTTAAACAGGAAAAAGTGAGTTCAAAGTGAATTCTTGTCTGTCGTGGGGTTCCGGACGGCTTGTCACGGTGTGCAGAGGCGCAGTCATAGTTATGTATCAAGTAGAAATAAAGTCACTTTCGGTTGTTCATTCTCAGAAGTCTTCTTATAAATGTTTGTCAAGGTTCTGGTTCGCATCGCACGGCTTGCAGAAACAGTATTTCCATCGTTTTCAGCTCTTTAACGTGCATTTATCTATATTCAAACGATGCGTTCGGTGTTTTGTGAGATGTTCAGTTTTCGAAGCATGGTACAGAATCAGGTTTACATTAAATCATCCGAATAAAAGAGCCATTTCCTACACTTTATAATGCATACGAAACTTTTCTTTTGGAAATCTTTCATTCCTGGTAATTTATTGTACCGTATGTTGCATACACGGACGTCTGTGTTCGTCATTATGGCCATGATTATGCCTTAAATGAAATTATATTGTCTTCAATCAAAGTTTCTCAGGGTTATTTGTGATCCCTTATCATTGTTTTAAGATTCTGGTATATTTACGAGAGAGTGTGCTCTATGGAGTCTGCAGCGAGCTATCTCATGAAATACTATAGATTTTCTGCCTTCAAGAGAGATACCAATTATCTTGAGCCACTATTACAACTAGTATATGAGTTTTTTAAAACTGCAATCAGCATTAGCTTCGGCTATTTCTTTGAACGTTTTTCAGACCAGAAGGTAAGTCATCAGCTGGGAAGACAGCGATAGCTGAAGGTTAATCACTTTATATGCGAAATAATTACTTTGTTTCAGTAAATTTCAGATTTCTAAACAGAAACGTTGGGGTAACAGACTGAGCCAAGCCTACCCACTGCAAGTAACTTAAATATAATATGGGTTACTTACAGGCAGCTGGAACCAGGTCATGAATATGACAAGTTGGTATGTTTGTAGAATTCAGTCAAATACTCATTTATGCTGACTGTTATTAAGTTGTGCTAAATAAGCTATTCCTACCCATCACTTATTTCCTTCCCTCAAAGAAAATTCCTATCAGAAAGCGTTATAATATCATTTCTGGGATCTAAGCTTTACTGAGAAGAGGGCATTTATTCAGAGACTATTGTCAGGTTATATATTTCCGTGTAATTCGAGTTCAAACAAGAAGTATTAACCTACAAGATTTCCATATAATCACTAGAATAGTAGACTATCAGTGGCATATCCGTTTTCTTTTATTTAATTAGATGACAATGACAGATTTTATTCATACAATTACTGGTTTCGACATAATCAACACTTACTTTCAGATTCATGTTCAGTATAAGAAGCCTCGTAACAATGAGGCTCATACGTCGTATAACTGTCAGTGTAGAAACACACGAAGTGGAAGCGCTAAGCTGAGAAATAAGGCTTTGTACTTAGCTTCAGTGTCTGATCACCATTTGCTCCATTTCGTTGCATCACACTAAAATGATATACTCATCTAGCAGCTAACTGAATAACTGTTTTTGTAGATGTAAAACGTCTTGGCAGGATTGGTTATAGGACACTTCTGAAGCTATACAGTTTCTATTGCATTGCGATTTATTGTTAGAATGTGTTGTTGACCGTGAGCAGCTGCCTGCGAAATAATGGAAGAAAGACCTGAGCACCTTGTGTAACATTAATTTTTCTGTGTTTCACATGAAGTTAAAGTAACTCGTTTTCTTTTGTATTTTAGTATTTAATAATGAAACTGATTCTTTTTAGTTCAAATAGATTGTTAATTTCTGTGTAACACTAAATGTACGTGAAATTATAGACAGTGTGTGTCCCAAGAATCAACTTTCAATGAGTTATATGACAAATGTGGCTTCTGCGACATCAGAAAAAACGTAAGCATAGTTCTAGTACTCTTTTGATTTCTTGTTGCAGAAGTAGGTTTTTAAGAATTCTAAATAAAATGTTATCGATAAATCTCTAATAACTATAACAAGAAATTTTTACCACTTCACTATCAAAACTGATTTTACCGCATTTTTTAACTTTTTTCTGTATAAGTGAAATATGTTTATTTTAACTTTTTACGACCGTCTCTTAGATATAATTTAATTAGTTTAGTGGTATCTCCATCATAGTTTAATATGTGGAATTTTCCGTTAGGTTGACTGCAGGACATATATGATGGGCAAAATTTCTGTTGCTACATTTGATTCTGCATGGAAGGACATTCCATACGTACTTATTACATAAAGAGTGGAACCAAGGGGTTTCATTTGGGATCGCCACCAACAGAAAAGTTGCCTAAATTTACTAGTTCAACAACATAACATATTATCGTACACAGTTTACTTAGATATGACGTGTAGCAGCTTCTTGCTGTAACATTACATTCGTATATTCATATTTCTTGGAAAAAGCAACAAATAACAAACTTTTTACAGTCCTATCTGTGCCTTTACCATGAGCGTCGCTCAGTCGATTATTTTACCTTTTAAATTTATCTTCGCGTCTTTTCGTATACTCCTCTCAACAGGCCGTTTCAAATAACAGTATTTGTGCCATGATACTTTCCTTAACAGGAATACATGTATATATCCCGCAGGCTGTAAAGGCTGGAGGACAATAAAGTGATTGGCGCGGCAACGTTGTTTAAGATGTATTGCTGATTTTCTGATATACTCCCTCACTGATGAAATTACTATTTCTTATATGAGTTGTTGTTGTGGTCTTCAGTCCTGAGACTGGTTTGATGCAGATCTCCATGCTACTCTATCCTGTGCAAGCCTCTTCATCTCCCAGTACCTACTGCAGCCTACATCCTTCTGAATCTGCTTAGTGTATTCATCTCTTGGTCTCCCTCTACGATTTTTGCCCTCCACGTTGCCCTCCACTGCTAATTTGGTTACCCCTTGATGCCTCAGAACATGTCCTACCAACCGATCCCTTCTTCTAGTCAAGTTGTGCCACAAACTCCTCTTCTCCCCAATTCTATTCAATAGCTCCTCATTAGTTATGTGATCTACCCATCTAATCTTCAGCATTCTTCTGTAGCACCACATTTCGAAAGCTTCTATTCTCTTCTTGTCTAAACTATTTATCGTCCATGTTTCACTTCCATACGTGGCTACACTCCATACAAATACTTTCACAAACGATTTCCTGACACTTAAATCTATACTCGATGTTAACAAATTGCTCTTCTTCAGAAACACTTTCCTTGCCATTGCCAGTCTACATTTTATATCCTCTCTACTTCGACCATCATCAGTTATTTCGCTCCCCAAATAGCAAAACTCCTTTACTACTTTAGCTGTCTCATTTCCTAATCTAATTCCCGCAGCATCACCCTACTTAATTCGACTACATTCCATTATCCTCGTTTTGCTTTTGTTGATGTTCATCTTATACCCTCCTTTCAAGACACTGTCCATTCCGTTCAACTGCTCTTCCAAGTCCTTTGCTGTCTCTGACAGAATTATATGAATTAGCAGCAAAAATAATTGAAGAAATATTCAAAGAACGATGACAAAACTGTATTGTTTGGTGTAAATTCAATGAAATGAGCAGTACCTGTGTAGAATTCGTTTACAATTTATTTCTACATCATAAGATATTACACATGTAAACAGCTATATTGGTAAGCAAATACTGAAAACCTTATAAATTGGAGTAAAATACTGACACAGTAGTTACAGTACATTTCCTTGACAAATCACCAAATATTATGAAACAAGACTTCCACAGTGCTGTGTAATCACTTCTCTTTATTAATGTGAGAAAATTTTAGTTTCCAGTCTCAAAGCAGTATCCTACTTAATGTTGCTGGTACCATAGACAAGAGAAAAATCTTTGGATATGAAATTTGTATCTTGTTCAACATACTTATGAAGAAGGTTTGTAAAATCGTACATGAAGGCTACTGAATAAACCAGATGTACCAGCCGCATTTTGATTAGTAACTATCTGCAAGAAGTACCAACTACATCAGTATTCCATTCATATCGTGTAGCATATTAACATGACCATTGCAGACGCACTACCATTATCTTGGACAGTAGTCATCCATACCTCCAAATGCCAGTCCAGTACTAACTTAAACACTAATGTCAGTTCTGGCAAGCCTCCAGAAAGTAGTTGCACTTAGTTGACTAAGTTCATTAAGGAGTACTGGCCTAAAGTTTAAATTAGCCAACTGTAGAATATAGAGAAAAGAGTGACTGATTCAGTACATCAGTTTTATTGAGAACAACAAAACCCATCGTATTTAGACACATCTGAATGGGTCATTGCATAACAAGTATAGAACTTGGTGTGTGTGTGTGTGTGTGTGTGTGTGTGTGTGTGTGTGTGTGTGTGTGTGTTTTATTTTAGGGTATGTAGTTATTGGTATGTGTGTAGAACAGGGAACAACGGGAAGGTGGATACTGGTGCGAGTGGATTATTGCAGTTGGTTGATTATGGGTAGATATGCGTATCTGTGCCTGTGCATGTATGTGTGTGTGTGTGTGTGTGTGTGTGTGTG
Organism: Schistocerca nitens; assembly: GCF_023898315.1. Taxonomy (NCBI): domain Eukaryota; kingdom Metazoa; phylum Arthropoda; class Insecta; order Orthoptera; family Acrididae; genus Schistocerca; species Schistocerca nitens. The sequence continues at coordinate 535,779,979 of NC_064616.1, read as the reverse complement.
TGTGTGTGCGTGGTGTGTGTGTGTGTGTGTGTGTGTGTGTCTGTGTGTGTGTGTGTGTGTGTGTGTGTGTGTAGATATGTACGGGTGCAGTACAAGAGTACATTAGTCAGCTTCGTGGTTGGATGTGTGTTGGTATCTCACTGCTGGTACCATTGGTAGAGCCCAAAAAAAGGGACACCTGCAACCACCATTCAAACCGTATTTCCTAAATACTTTAATTATGCCTAGGACAATAATCATAACCCAGATGATTCCTAGAACCTCAATTAAAACTATATTAATGGCATGATATATAATGAAGCTTTCTTCATATGCGGCTTCGCTGCGTACAGGCTGCACGGATACACCGAGAGTCGGCCCATCTTCATGTGACAATGTGGGTGGGGACTTAATATATTCCTCACTGCGTCGCTGAACACCGCTGGTGTCACCGGGCAGTTGATAATTCACTGCATATCCTTCAGCTTTGTGATCTCCTTCAGTTCCATTTCTGAAGCATAAACGAAAAGAAATAGAGTGCACGACAATCTTTTCAGAGTAATACGTTTTGGTACAGAATCACAGAGCAAGTATTATTGATAATTGACTATCTCTTCAGGAATACCGAAAATAAATGAACATTAAAAAGATTAATTGAATTCTCCGTCACTGATTGGAACAGCACCATAGTAATTACAGAAATTATATACTTTATTGATATTATGCTACCGTTTTTATTTATTCACTATCAGTAGTCGGTGCTTGAGGGAATCATCGTGAACAAATACTGTATAAGCTTGCACTCTAACCTTCATTTCAAAGTAGCATTTATATTACAACGTGACGTTCTAGCAGGTATTAAATGTCTCTCTTTTACTGTAATTATTACTTTTGTGGACTACTACGTGGTCGTGGTTTAGATACTGGAGCCGTCATACTTCAAGAAGAGGAATGTGCACTTCCACAGATGAATTCCGCTTCATTTTGCATACCTTATAGGGATGAATACGTCAGAGACAGTGTAGTGCAAGTAGTCTGAAACTTAACAATCCTTTCGTTTAGCAAACGCTTCGTTTTTTAAATTTCCGCTATATCCTCCAGCACAAGCACCCTAGCGTGTAACTGCACTTGGTACAAGATATAATATTCCTGCAACACCTCTATCTCATGATGAGACTGCAGTGGCACGAAAACAAGTAAATGAAACAATAAATAATACCAAATTCAAAAAGCGGCGGGTTACAAATTCTATCTAAATAACCAGCAAAGTGCACATCACTCTTCTTGTGTATCAAATCTGTTATAATAGCCCACAGCCTTTACTTACTAATAAGACAAAAACATTTGTGTAATAAACGAATATTAGTAGAACAAAATACAGTTTAATTGCTTTCCTCTCTTCTACATGAAATTGTTCTACCGAGACCTAACGGATATAACATTAACTTAAAGAGTAGGAAAAATTTGTAACACTCACATTGTTGGCTGAGGGGCAAATTTTTCTTCAGACACAGCAGTCTTGATCGCAATGTCTCCAAGAAAACGTTGTTCTGTCATCTGGATTTCTGAAATAAAATAAGAATTGTAAACGAATAATCTGTAGAGAAGGTATCATCTACTTATTTAACAAAAGGAATTTTTACAGAAATTTAGGACGTGTACTGTGCTCCCATATGACGGCACTTCTGGAAACCGAACAACTCCCATGCACAAATCAACAAGATTTCCGCTATAAGGGGTGTGTGAAACCTTGCCGTGCTCTTTTCATTCATGAGATGCAGAGGATGGTAGATAGTGTAGTTCGTGATTATGCCATTTTTACTGATCTCCAGAACCACTTCGGTACCGTTCCGGATCGTTAACTATTAAAAGAAATACATGAATACGGAATATCCTAAGAGATGTGGTACTGGACTGAAGACGTATTTAGAAACAGAATTCAGTATGTCGTTCGTAATGCAGAGGCGTCTTTAAAAGTGAAAGTGGCACTTGCCTCACATTAGTGTGATAGGGGCCATTACTGTTCAAAGTATATGTAAATGATGTGGTGGATAACGTCTGTGGACCTATGACGCTCTTCCCACACGAAATATTTGTCTACTTGGAGGCGACGCCGTTAGAAACTTAAAACGAAATTCAAACATCGTTGAGATGTTTGGTGCCTAGTGCGACGAATGACAGTTAGATCTCAACATAAGGAAGTGTAATGTTGCAAACACACAAAACGATCCGATATTGTTTGACAACGTGCTGGTAAATCACTGGAATCCCTCCCAATCTTCAAATACCCAGGATTCTCTCTCGGCAGTCATTTAAGGTGGAAAGACAACATAAATGTAACTGTGTGTCAGGTAGATACCAAACTCAGTTTCATTGCAGGAATTTTAAGAAACTGTAATTTGTGAAAGAAATCGTTACTTGTAAAATCTTTGTTCGACTAAGTCGTGAGTATCGTTCGTCGTGGTGGGACCTTTCCGAAGTTGGATTACCAGAAGACATAGAGAAAATTCGAAGACAAGTTGCTCTATTCAACACAAGCTAGTTTGGTGAACGTGAGAATGTTATAGAAATGATCAAAGAACAGTAATGGAAAACGTTAAAAGAGAGACGTTGTTCATTGCGCAAAGCGTTACTTACGGACTCCAAGAACCTGTGTTCCAAAAAAGAGTCAAGGAGCTATCCACATCTTCCAATATATACCTCGCGTAATAAGAACGATGGCAAAATTAGAGAAACTCGAGGTCACAAGGATGTATTCAGGGTGTCCCAGGAGTAATGGTCAATATGCAGAGATATGACAGGCACGATCATTCAAAGCAAAAGGAATCTAGCAAGCACTGACTCTAAAATGCAAACCTTAGACCTATGAGCACTTCTTCATCTTCGACACTGTGAGAGAAATCTCTGAAATCTCTTCTATTTCAAGCTTTTCCCTTTCCGACTTTTGGGAGGAGGTAATATGTACTGAAACAAGAAAAAATTGTCTACTAGACATGTACTCTAAAATGCATACCTTAAGATCTATGAAAAATTGTTCAGTAGGAGGGATCTGTTCCACAGTAGCGAAGATGAACATGTACTCATAGCTCTTAAGATAGCCTATGCACTTCAAAGCCCTTGTTCCCAGGATATTTTATCTTTATTTGGTCCATACTACTATCTTTCACAATATGAAAAGCAAAGCCTTGGCGGTAGAAGAGATTTGAAACAGACTAAAACTGTGTGCCGGACTGAGACTCGAACTCGGGACCTTTGCCTTTTGCGAGTGGTAGAGCTCTTGCCCACGAAAGGCAAAGATCCCGAGTTCGAGTCTCGATCCGGCACACAGTTTTAATCTGCCAAGAAGTTTCATATCAGCGCACACTCTGCTGAAGAGTGAAAGTTTCATTCTAGAAGAGATTTGTTTCATAGTATCCAAGATGAAGTGCTACTAGCTCGTAACGTATGCATTTTAAAACACATGTTTACTGGACTTTTTGCTTCGAGTGATCGTCCTTGTCATATCCCGTAATGTCGACCATTCCTCCGGAGACAACCTGTACTGACAGTATTGACCGTCTCTTCCCGCACCATTCTCCAACGTAATAGGAAGAGGGCAGAATAGTATTCGTACAGTCTTTACCCACTGCCGCACATCGTACAGTGGCTTGCGGACAGCAAACGTAGATGTAAATGTACGTGCAGATAAATATTACGTTCTGAGCTGGTATGGAGATACTCATTGTACCTTTCGGGTAGCTTCAGAAATGTGTTCTATGTCCCATTTGGTACTACGTTACTCAGTCAGTGAACGAAAGGAGCACAATAAAGAAAGGCTGAATTGTGAAACATGGAGATGATTTCTTAATATCATATTCCTTCGGGGACCTGTACAAAATATTACCACTTCATACAGCGGTATTCTAAATAAGGTACCGAAAGTTGGAAACAAACATTAGCCTCTAATAACATTCTGAGAGAAATTAATATTACCTAATAATAAGTCTGAGCTCAACACCGAATAAACTGAAGACACAATATGAAAAAGAATTCGCTCTTGTTTAACCTTGACAAAGATAACGATTTCTCTTGTTTTCCTTGGATTCACGTACGGACATTAAGAGAATTGGTAAATTACGTATCACACTCCGATTGCCATTCAAGAGTTTGTTCGCTCAAAATTTGCGGTCATATCGTGTACCACCTTGAGTGATTTGAAACATTTCTATTATTTCCCTAGGTTGAAAGGTGACATTGGACAGTAAATTTTTCATCCTATATGAATCTTTATTTAAAGTAGGAATTACTATTTCCATCATTTTCCTTTACCTGAATTCAGTTTTCATTTATCTATTATGCCCATAGATGGTATCAAGTTGTTCTCTTTCTAGAGTAATTTTTGAATATTTGTCCTCTAAAGTTCTTCTCGCCTAATCACCCAAACTCTTAACGACATACCGCGATAGAATATGTAGGCGCTAGCAGATTGAACCATTACGTTCGTTTCTTTTTAAAACAGTACAACTGGTAAATTCACTGAGTTATTCACAGTTGTCTTCAGTAGAGAAAGCATGTTTCTTTCTTTTGGCTTTTGAAAAACGCTTCTACTGTGTAACTGCATTCTGTACGTTGTTAGAGTCTTAATATCCCATCCATATCGGTATTATTACAGGCGGAAGCCAGCAAATACTTCCACAACGCTTCTCTTCAATAAGAGACGAGTGCCTTCAGCTCTCTACCATATCGTTTGGTCTTGGCTCTTACAAGAACAGAGCATAGATCGAATCATGATCCATTCATCGATTGTCTAATTATTGTTTAAATTACTGTTTGCAGATATTGGTTGAGACATGCCACCATCCTAAAACATCTAAAACAATTTAGGTCCTCCACAATGAGGGAATTTAATGTCTAACTCTTCTTCTCCTCACAACTGAAGACTTAGCACACAAAACGATAGTGTCATCGTTAACGGATCTGCACATACATTAAAAGTCTTACTTCCTTATCATGTACAGCCATTCGGGTTCCGTATCTAAATCGAAAAATTACCAATAATGAAGAAATTTTGCATGTGTATTTACCATTTCTGTAAGATTTCCACTGGAAACCTAGTGAAAACGCTACCTATTTCGTCCACAAGCATTCAGTTTCCTTCGAATACGGTAGTGCTTTCTTGTTTGTTTTTTTTTTTTTTTTCCTCAGATATAGTTTGTTAGTAACGGTTTTAATGTTGGTACCAAAACTTCTATACGATTAGATACACACCATGAACCCTTATCTCAATAAAAAATCGTTTAGTTTTTCGCAGCGTTAGCCATTCTTGCTTTGCAGCATGAGAAACCTTGTTGTGGCTTTAGTGATGTAGGTGACGTATCGTGGAATGAACTCCTCAAAATACCGAAACATTACGAAACAGTAGTGGTATATTCTGATCTATGAACGCTCAACACTCGACGGCAACTTATTAAGATGGTCGTATCAGTGTCCAGTAATAACCTAGGTTACATACCTTGGGACGAGCTTCGTAAGATACCGGAAGATTAATGAGACACTCTGATCTATGAACGCTCATCACTTTCCCCTAGTTTGTGATCAGTGGTTGTTCCAATGTCCAACTCCGGCGGCAGACGTTGCAAGAGAAGCGTTCCGTATCACGGTATGGTCTGCTGTCAAAATTCCGAGAGTGTACGTTCCTAGGAGAGTCAGCCTATATACTGCTTCCTCCCACGTGTATCTCGCGAAAAGAACACGAAGATAAAATAAGAGAGATGACTGGAACAGGAAAAGGAGGAAGGGACAAAGATACACAAAGTACCCTCTGCCACACACCGTAAGGTGGCTTGCGAAGTATAGATGTAGATTTAGATTTAGGAAGAAGGCTGAAATCATTCGTAACAGAGTGCCAGATGTGTTCAAAGGATCAATATCAGCTGACGTCGACGATAAAGAAGGCTGTTTTCAGGCGTGGGAAATGCTCATCCAGTTCCACTTGACACAATTCAGGAGTGGGAGTAGCTCTGACCGTGCAGGTCTCCGGTGGCCGTTGAAGGTGAACCTACTGGTGGTAAATTTTCCAATTTTGTGCCAGTCCGCACTTTTCTGTGTGTGTGTGTGTGTGTGTGTGTGTGTGTGTGTGTGTGTGTGTGCTCGCAACGTGCATGCAGAAAAACGATGACTTCTATTCACCATCCAAGAATACTTTCAAACACTTTTTTTGCTTTAGATTCGTAAGTGGTTACCATAAGAAGCTAACCACTATGCCTTATAAAGCCGCATTCGGGAGGACGGCGGTTCAATCCCGTCTCCAGCCATCCTGATTTAGGTTTTCCGTGATTTCCCTAAATCGTTTCAGGCAAATGCCGGGATGGTTCCTTTGAAAGGGCACGGCCGATTTCCTTCCCAATCCTTCCCTAACCCGAGCTTGCGCTCCGTCTCTAATGACCTCGTTGTCGACGGGACGTTAAACACTAACCACCACCACCTTATAAAGCGCAGTAAGTTGTTTCATCTTGTGTATAACATTGTCAAATGCTAAATATTATTTCAGAGAACAATTGGATGTTCGAATGAAAAGAAACATTTTTATCGGCAATCGTAGTGATAACATATAAGACCAATCACTTTAAAACACAGACGTGGATTTTGTATTCATGAAACATAATTTTATTCTTCGTGGAGGGAGCAGGAGGAGTGTTGAAGGGTGATGAGATATGTTAGCAGAGTAGGGAGAGAAGTGGAGGGGATAAGTGTAGAGGAGGAGATACAAGTGAGACAGAATGATAGTGACAACTAAACTAACTTACGAATAGGTTATCCTCTTCTGATTTAACAAATGCAACTATAACAAAAGTGTAGATGCTGTAAATGAAATCTCCTAATCATGATGAGATGTAAATCATGTTATATCGTTTAATGATTGGTACAAATCGGGCATGGTGGTCCAGCACTAAATCGCGTGATAGAGTCGCGGGATCTAATCCCAGTCTAACCACGGAAATCTTACAATCTGCCTTTAATCTATCCCTTAACTCTCACTCATGAGAAGATTCATCAGGAACGACACGTGAAATTGTATGTCTCCTTTCCTCTGTAGTATTGCACGGGTATGTTAAGGACACCCAAGTCGCCAAAGTGGCGTCCAATTGAAAGACTTGCACCCGGCAATTTGTCACATGAAATTGGTGTAAGACGTGTCAAACTGGAAAGTAAATTCAAAACTCCTCCAGATTAAGAAAGATGTCCTGCCAAGGGTATCTGCTCCCATTTCACTTTCATGATCTAACCGGATCCCACTGATCACGTCAAAAAATGAAATATTCGTGGGTCGCTATATAATGAATTCTCGATTTCTAAAAGAACATATAATGCGGTGAAATCGATAGTAGTAATTATTATTATCAGAATAGTAGTAGTATACAAACTCGAGCAAGTCTCAGGATATCTGTAGTAGCAGTATTTCAATAACAGAGCAATATCCTAAATAGCGAGTAGTTAATTTATTTTGTAGGTAGTAAAAGTACCTGTAAGTAGTTGTATGGTGTAAGTAGGAAATGAACTGAAGAAAAGAGAAAGTACACAGACTTCTCTGTGCAAATTTCTTGTTAAAAATGGAAGCTTATCGATTAATATAAACAATACGGTCTGCTTTAGTATTTAAGTAGCCTCACCTGCACATATGCCAGAAATGCGAGAAGTAATCTGTAATAAATTAATTCAGAGAAACAGCAGTAACTACAAAATACCTGCCACATGCAAAATAATGACTTTCCTGTTGCGACTCAGACACACAAATGTTATTCATATGCAACAGCGAATTGGCAGTTTAACGGAAAATATGATTTACCTACCTATTATGGCAATGAAGACGGTGGCCCAGTAGATGCCTCCCATGGTGACCTCCGCAGCGTCGGTGCAGATCCGTGCGCAACAACTGACGTGTAGCAACAGACTAGGCCACATACCTCGTTCAAGAGACTACCACCATGCGGCGCTGAGGTGGATCTGTAGGTGGGTGGCCCCGCACCCAAGTGGCTCCAGGCTTCGGATTCCTTCAGAGTCTTTTATCACCGCCCTAGAATAGCTGTGTGAACATTCTCTTTCTCTGGATGTAAAATAACAAAAGAATTGTGTATCAGTGCGTATTATGAAATGGGTACTTTCGGAACAGATGAGTGAAATTAAAGCTCCACAATAACGGATCGTACTTAGTAAAACGTGTGTCGTATTTCTTCCAAAATAGGAAATGAATCCCAGGTTACCTGCTCCTGTTTCCCATTTTCTTGTTTCCTATGTCACCTATAGTTAAAGATTCGATGAATCTGCTAAAGGTGCCCAACATACTGTTTTACGCAACGTTTAAGAGTAAATCAGAACCACATGCGAGACAGAAGCTTTTTAAATAGGGCGTATCAAAAATAGTTAGACAGGTCTCTGATACGGGTTTCTCATAGCAACCAGAGAAGAAAAGTTTCATAAGAACGTAAATTTTATTTAATTTAATCGTATGGCTAAGGCCCCCCGTCGGGGAGGCCGTTCGCCGGGTGCCGGCTTTTCAATTTGACACCACTTCAGTGACCTGCCGTCGATGAGGATAGCACAACACCCAGTCCCTAGGCGCAGAAAATTCCCCGACCCAGCCGGGAATCGAACCCGGGCCCAGAGGATTAACAATCCGTCACGCTGACCATTCAGCTACCGGGGCGAACATGAACGTAAATACAGCAACGCTTTATGTGTTACATATTAGGAAAAAATTACAGAATGTCACATTATCTGGCGTTGTCGTCTCACATCAATAGTTCGCAATGCTGTCCAGTCAAGGAAACTTTTAGAAAATGTTCAAAATATATTCTTTCGTCCGTACACGCGTTAACGCATCGAAACACGGACTATCGCGTCTTTCAAACAAACAGTCGTAAATGTCAATATGTTTCGCAGGCTCCAATGGCACGTTCATATTGCGTCTCTGCATCTGGAAAATCCGCTGCATAAATTAACTTAGTTACATTAACGTCGCAGTACCTGTCGTTGTTTATGGGGTCTGTACTTGTGAACATGGATTTATCTGAAATGCAGCAAATATTTATTGTATGCAAGATGTAGTATCAGTTTTTATTCTGTTAGCATATCTGTAAGGACTGTCAGAAAAGTATACAGCACTCTGTATCATATGTTTCTCAGTACGCTTCTGTAAGTTTTGTGACAGAGCTCAGCTTTTGAAATCTAGATTAAGCGGTAAGCTGAAACCTGAAAAGTAACTGTAGATAAACGCATTTTTGTTGTGGTAATCACAACTAGCCAACGGCCTTGCCGCAGTGGTAACACCGGTTCCTGTCAGATCACTCGAGTTAAGACCAATCGGGCTTGGCTAATGCTTGGATGCATGACCGTGCGGTCTGCCGAGCGCTGTTGGCAGGTCGGGTGCACTCAGCCCCTGTGAGGTCAATTGATGGGCTACTTGAGTGATAAGTAGTGACTCTGATCACAAAAACGGCCAACGACCGGGACAACGGTGGGGTGACCACGTGCCCCTTCATATCAACATCCAATGACGCCCATCCACTGAGGATGACACGGCGGTCGATCGCCGCTGAGGCCTCTGAGGTCTGTACGGACGGAGAATTACAACTCACTGAAATGAATGGAAAGTGAGCAAATCCTTTAATGTATGTGAGAGTTACTTCTATTCCATCATGTAATGTTAATTCAGACTTCTGTAACTAACCGGGAAGTACTAAAATACATTTAATTTAGAAAAACTTTATTGTGTTACAGTAATTTCAAGTCATAGAAAAGCAACATATAACAATTATTGCGACGATAAATCGAACATCCAGTCTGATTTGGGTTTCCCATGCTTCTTCTTATCATCTTAGACGAACTGTGTGATGTATTTTACCAATTGTCGATGGCTGATGCTTTTCCCAATCATTGAACCTTATATGTAATTTAAATTTGAGTAAACTCATGCAGATTGTTTATTATTATTATTATTATTGTCGTTTTCTATTCAAACTACGTACCAGTCCCAAAAGAATGACACTAGTAGCTCCACTATGAGGATACAAATCAGATATACTTTTAACAGACACTGTAACGGTCGTGAGCGTTAGTTAGCTTTGAGGCCACTCAGTTTGAACGAGGATATGTAATAGAGCTAAGTGATATTCCTCGAAGACCTGAACAGAATGTAGCCACTGTACATGATTTCTGGGAGTGGTGGTCACGAGAACGTACGGTCGCAGAATGACCGGGCTGCGGACGGCCATATGGCATGATCCAGAGGGAAGACCATCGTGATGAGCGCACCACATCTGCAGCAGCAGTTTGATCAGTAGTTGGCATCACAGTGACAAAACTAACTGTTACAAATCGGTTACTTCAAGAGCAACTCCAAGGCAGACGCCCTGTAGCGTACATTCGGCTGAAACCAAACTACCGCCATTTGCAACTTCGTTGGTGTCAAGCGGAAGCTCATTGGAGGGTAAGGTGGAGATCATTCTACTTGTTGATGAAAACTGGTTTTGTCTCGGTGTCAGTAATAGCCGTTTATTGGGTAGAAGGAGGCCATTAAGGGCCTGCAGCCAACCAGCTAGACACACTGCATCTGCACCTGGCGTTGCGGTCTGGGGTGCAATTTTGTATGTCAGCAAGAGTATTGTCGTGATTATCCGACGCACCCAGACTGCACATTTGTACGTCAGTCTGGCGATTCGATCTGTTGTGCTACCATTCATGAACAGCATTCCAGGGGGTGTTTCTCAACGGGATAACATTCGCCCACTTGCCGTTGTTGTAACCCAACATGCTCTACAGAGTGTGTTGCATTGACCTGCTTCATTACTAGATCTGTCTCCAGTCGAGCACATACAGGACGTCATCGGACGAAACTCCAGAGTCATCCACAAACAGGATTAACCGTCCCTGTATTGACCTAGCAGTGCAACAGCAGTCGAACTCCATCCGACAAACTGACATCCGGCACCTGCACAACGGAATGCATGCACGTTTGCATGCTTGCATTCAACATCCTGGCGGTTACATCGGCTATTAATGGACCAGCATCTCGGGCTTACATTAGCTTTTGATCTGGCAATGCTAATCATTTAAATATGTTACCCAGACAGATGTATTCCTAAAATTTCATAACTGTACGTCAACTATTTCTTGGTGTTAGGTTGTTTTTTTTCTTTTTATTTGCCGGCCGGAGTGGCAGTGCTGTTCTAGGCGCTCCAGTCTGGAGCCGAGCGAACGCTACGGTCGCAGGTTCGAATCCTGCCTCGGGCATGGATGTGTGTGATGTCCTTAGGTTAGTTAGGTTTAATTAGTTCTACGTTCTAGGCGACTGATGACCTCAGAAGTTAAGTCGCATAGTGCTCAGAACCATTTTTGAACGATTTTTTTCGGTCAACGTATTTCTGACACTTTCCTTTCTCAGGACGTTATGAATATTTAATGGTATGTTCCAGGATAATGTTTCATAAGAATGATGAATACTGAAATTAAAATAAAAGCAAATTCATAGTCAGGGAGAAACGTCGACGTAGAAAATCGGAGCATGGTGTTACGTAGGTAAGTGTATCAGTAGTCGTTGCATTACGAAGAGTTATCGTACTAAAAAAGAGTGAGTCTCAACATAGAAGAAGTCAAACATTTTTACTTAAATTAAGTGTCACGTTACAGTCGATCTTTGGACTATAAGTTATAAATGAGTGTTCAGTACGTTTCCACAAGACTTACCCCCAGCTTGTCGCCAACAGCAATAGTATTAGAAACTATTACTGTTTCTGTAACGAAATATAATGAAAGAACCAAACATGTCACATCTGAAAACATCTGTAGACGATGGCTCGTCACAGTTGATGTCAGTTGGCCATGGGAACAACGGCTTTCTGTAGTTGACCGCTCAGGGAACGAAAACAAAGGAAGTAGGTTACAGTACGCTTGTTCACCCACTGCTTGAATACGCTCAGCAGTGTGGGATCCGTACCAGATAGGGTTGGTAGAAGAGATAGAGAAGATCCAACGGAGAGCACCGCGCTTCGTTACAGGATCATTTAGTTATCGCGAAAGCGTTACGGAGATGATAGATAAACTCCAGTGGAAGACTCTGCAAAACTCCAGTGGAAGACTCTGCAGGAGAGACGCTCAGTAGCTCGGTACGGGCTTTTGTTGAAGTTTCGAGAACATACCTTCACCGAGGAGTCAAGCAGTATATTGCTCCCTCCTACGTATATCTCGCGAAGAGACCATGAGGATAAAATCAGAGAGATTAGAGCCCACACAGAGGCATACCGACAATCCGTCTTTCCACGAACAATACGAGACTGGAATAGAAGGGAGAACCGATAGAGGTACTCAAGGTACCCTCTGCCACACACCGTCAGGTGGCTTGCGGAGTATGGATGTAGATGTAGATGTAGATGAATGACACCGGCGGTCGAGCAGTGTTCCTTCATGTGTACCGCGGCCTACTACGTTGAATGGTTGAGAATTTCAGTATACAGCAGGCGATATATCACGTGACGGTACGTAAGAACTTGAGATGTAGATCAACCATTTACAATCATTTGAATGGTGAAAAGCATATTGCTAAAATGTGATGAAAACTGGAGATAATACGATCAGCTTCAAAATCTCAAATGGGATGACTGTTCATAATTAGTATGGTTTATTAAAGCTCCCAAAATTGAACATATTCTGGCTGATAAGTACTTTGTTGTTATACTACACCGAATCGACCCTATCATCAGACTCATTTTTCTGACTCTGATGGGTTGAGCAGCGCTGGAAGAAATAAACCATAGTTTTATACGGTAACTGATGTGTTTCCAAATACCTATCGTAATGAGAAAAAACTCCTTTTCCGACTTTATATTCTAAATCTATACTGTTCATGTGTTTTCCAAATAGAAATAATAAATTTTAAATTGAAAGTATTATCTTTCGTAATAAAGGTCACTGAACACCCAACTCACTATTTCTTGATGTACACATTCCAATTTAAAAATTTCTACATTGTAGGTTTGGAAAGGAGGAACAAACTTACACAGTTGACATTCAAAATTAAAACACCTGGAAGGATACAAACAATGAAATTTTGTTTACTGTACATATACACTACATGCAGAAAGAAGGCATAATTAAATTGGCACGTGATATACAGGTTTTGAAATTTAATATACAGGGTCGCCATCTCCGACAGCAACAATGGTAGTAATCGGATTGGGCATCGAGTCGAATTTAGCTGATATGACATGATGCTTCAACTCCGTACCAGATTTCAGCAGTCGTAGTGACAGGCAAATATACCAGTCTTTATCGATAACCCATGACCAGATGTTTTCGTTAGCCAAGAGATCTGGAGAAGTCGCTCTCCAGGACAACAGTTGAACACCCTCTGTGTCAAAGTAGGTCAAAAACAGAACGGACAAGTTTCGGTCTTGTGTTAACGTTTTGAAACTGAACGTCACAGAGACCTGGAAGAGATTCATCAGCGTGAACACTTCGGAAATAGAACGGCTGCTGTCCAAATAACTGGCTATCTGAGCCCTAGGTAATCGTGATGTTCTAGACAATTTAATCCAATATTTCCGTAAATGGAGGTTGCAACCAAATAAGACGGAAGTTTCACGTTTTCATCTCTCCAATAGACTGGGACACAGAGCCCTCTATATCTGTTTTGAGGGAGACAGATTTCATCATAACGTGCTTCCACATTACCTTGGGATCACGTTAGGGAGGACACTTTCTTTTAAGAAGCACTTCACACGAACATCTGCTAAGCACAAAAGCATAAACATCCTCCATAAACTCTGTGGCACTAACTGGGGTCAGTAGAAACTCTTCGGGTATTAGCGCTCGGATTGGTATACTCGGCAGCAGAGTACTGTGCGTCAGTCTGACTTAATAGTCTGCACGTAAAAAGGCAGATGTACAACTTAACGAGGCCATGCGCATTGTCAGTAGGTCAATACGATCTACTCCCAAATACTGGTTACCTATTTTGAGCCACATTCCACCTCTGATATCAGAATGACACCGACATCCCAATAGTTAACGATATATTCTCTGCGGATCAGAAAAGACTAAGATCAGGAGATCCCTCTCTCATCACAGCCAGGATTCTGAGGGAAACTGTATTCAGTTCCATCGATGAATGGAAACGCTGCTGTCAACAGAACTGTCATCCATAATGCCTGAAACTGTCTTGCAGCCAAAAGAAACCCCCTGGATTTGACCAGTCTCAGGTAATTTGGACTATTCTGAACCACATCTGAACGAAAAATGTGAGATGTGCTGACGCACTCTACAGGTAGGGTAAATCTTCATCACCATTGTGTGTGTGACTGTGGTGCAGGACGACTGACAGCTGCTCATGTTGCATCAACATGCTGCTCACGCACCTACAAGCTTTCTTTTGAAGGTTTCCTGGCAGTAACAAGTGATGTTAAAAGAGAACGCACAAATGACGACAAGGAAAAGTTGGTAGAGATTCTTGCGTCTGTGAAAAGATCTATGCGCGAAGCGTACAACTAAGAACAGGCCACGCGAGGTAGCCGCGCGCTCCAGGGCGTCTTGTCACGGTCCGCGTGGCATCCCCCGTCGGAGGTTCGAGTCCTCCCTCGGGCTTAGGTGTGTGTGTTGTCATTAGCGTAAGTTAGTTTAACTTAGATTAAGTAGTGTGTAAGCCTAGAGACCGATGACCTCAGCAGTTTGGTCCCATAAGACCTTACCACAAATTTCCAATTTACAACTACCAACGCCACACCGTAGCAAAATGTCTGGCAGAGAACCCGAGAAAATTCTTGTCCTATGTCAAATCGCCAAGCGGGTCTAACGCATCCATTCAGTCCCTTGTTGACCAGTCTGGTGTGGCAGTTGGAGAAAGCAAAACGAAAGCCAGAATTCTAAATTTCACGTTCAAGAAATCGTTCACACAGGAGAATCGCACAAACATAGTGTCATTTGACCATTGGACACACTCCCGTATGGACAACATAGTAATATGCATCCCTGGCGTAAAGAAACAATTGAAAGATTTGAAAGCAAATAAATCACCAGGTCCGGACGGAATCCCAATTCGGTTTTACAAAGAGTACTCCACGGCATTGGCCTCTCACCTAGCTTGCATATATCGTGAATCTCTCGCCCAGCACGAAGTCCCAAGCGACTGGAAAAAAAGGGTGGCTGACTCCAGTATACAACAAAGGTAAATGAACGGACCCGCAAAATTACAGACGAATATCCCTAACTTCGGTTTGCTGCAGAATCCTTGAACATATTCTCAGTTGGAATATAATAAACTTTATTGAGACTGAGAAGCTTATGTTTACAAATCAGCATGGTTTTAGAAAGCATCGCCCTTTTCTAGCGTAATATACTGCGAACTATGGATGAAAGGTAACAGGAGTGCCACAGGAAAGTATGTTATTACCGTTGTTGTTCTCTATACACATAAATAATTTGGCATACAGGGTGGGCAGCAATCTGCGGTTGTTTGCTAATGATGCCGTGGTGTACGGTAAGCTGTCGAATTTGAGTGACTGTAGGAAGATAGAAGACGACTTAGACAAAATTTCCAGTTGGTTTGATGAATGGCAGTTATCTCTAAATGTGGAAAAATGTAAGTTAATGCGGGCGAGTAGAAGATCAAACCTGTAATGTTCGGATACATGACACAGCCAAGTCGTTTACATATCTGAGCATAACGTTGCAAAGCGATGTGAAATGGAACGAACATGAGATAAGTGTGGTAGGGAAGGCGAATGGTCGACTTCGGTTTATTGGGAGAATTTTAGGAAAGAGTGGTTCTCCTATAAAGGAGACTGCATAAAGGACGTAGGTGCCACCTATTCTTGAGTACCGCTCGAGTATTTGGGATCCGTACCAGATTGGGATTGAAGGAAGACGTCGAAGCATTTCAGTGAAGGGCTGCTAGATATGTTACCAGTGGGTTCGAACAACACATAAGTATTACAGAAATGCTTCGGGAACTAAAATGGGAATCCCTGAAGGGAAGGCGACTTTCCTTTCGAGAAACACTATTCAGAAAATTTAGAGAACCGGCATTTTGAAGCAGACTGCCAAACGAATCTACTTCTGCGCGTATGGACCACGAAGGTAAGATAAGAGAAATTAGGGCTCATACAGAGGCATAAAGATACTGGTTTTTCCCTCGCTCTGTTTGCGATTGGACCAGGAAAGGAAATGATTGGTAGTAGTACAAGGTACCCTCGGCCACGCACCGTACGGTGGCTTGCGGAGTATCTATGTGGATACAGATGTAGATGTGATAAAATACATAAAAGACTGTGATACCCATGTATAGCTGTTGTCATTTGTATTATTTTATGCTGATGAGCTGTGTTTAAATGTTGATATGTAGGTTTTGTAAATTTTGTGTATGTATTACCATACGATAAATAAATAAAATAAATATGCAGTGGCACCACTTATCATCACATCAAGTAGAGCGCTTGTATGAAAACGACTATTCAGAGCCCCTACACACAGATAATTACACTGCGACGCTGCAAGCAGATCCGGGTCTCGTCTGAAAAGACGTGTTGCCAACCTGAGGCCAACGGTGCGGTTGGCTGCACCGTTGTCGGTTTGCCTATATTGCAGCATCAAGGTAAGCCGCAACAATGGTCGCCGTGATGACAGTCCGCTATTCCCCAGACGTCGTCACACTGTCTAAATTGATACTCAGCTTGCTACAAGCTATCCCATTCCCTAACTCAAGAAATGTGACGTGATTGTTGGTCCTGAACAGGCGAATTCACAATACGTCTATTGTCGGCTGCTAGTCTCGTGGGGTCAGTGAGATCCCGCGCGACGTTGAGTATGGCTCTCCCGAATCCATTGATTCCACATTAACATCACAGTCTTGGGATTCCGACCAACACGAGCATCAAAGTCGCGGAACGATAAAACAGTCTTTCAGTAGATCACAATTCTGCTCAAGTCGAATTTCGATCCTTGCTGGTACACGTTTCTCCTCCATAAACGAGGTTTAATATGATTTAATCACAAAGAAACAACATTCAAATGCGGTTTCTGAATGAGAAATCCGCTGCGTGATCTGTCTTTACATAGCGAATGTACGTTACATTACTCCTACCAGCTTTATGCCGTTGCGCTAATATGCTTATGATTTGCACATCCACGCATATAGTACACTTCATGCTTGTTTAACATTTGTCAAATGCCGCCCTCGTTGTACCGCAATTTTTATGGCCAGCAGTGTATGTTACAGTAGCTCCTACAGAGTGTAAGCTGAATATAACATTTCGTAACGATATATTCATCTTGCTCTGTGTCATCGTCCTACAAGAACTCCGAGGCTTATTTTATTCCTGGTTGACAAGCGACGTCATTGTAATTAGAACGGTGTCAGGGTGAAGTAAGAAATGTAAACGACAGACGTGCATTCGACCAGTCACTTGTGAGAATGCAGTTTTCTGCGGTCGTAGCGTATCAACGTTGTTGAGTCAGAAATCGCACTAGAGCAATAGCTCTGAACCAGGTGTTTAAGGCATTCTCCAAAATTTTTGAAGAAGAGATGTATGTACACAAAGTTTGTCCCACACTCCTTGACTCCCGAGCAAAAACAACGACGTGTAGACGCCTGTCGCGATTTAATTGAAACGCAAAACGTGGACAATTCTTTTCTGGGAAAAAATCATCACAGATGACGAGACTTGGTCATAGCAATACGAACCTACCACAAAACAATAAAATGGCGGAATTCACATGAAGGGTCAACGCTTTGACGAGATAACTGACATTCAAGACAGTATGACGCCTGTATTGAACAAAATCCCAAAGGAGGACTTTTCTGACAGTTTCACGTGGTTAAATGACCCCTATGTGAATCGTACTCAAGCGGAGGGAGACTGTGGAACACCTGACGCATTAAAACCGCTATCTTTACTTTTGCCTATTCTTATTTTTTATTAATCCAGTCTCGAAACTTTTTGAACTGACAGGGTATGCACCCCTATGCTATTTTGTGTGTGTGTGTGTGTAATCACAAGCGCCACATGTCTTCGTGATATCGTAAGTAGCTTTAGTCATATGACTATTAAATATGAATAAATTTTCTTGTGATATGTAACTGAACTATTTAAACATTTCTGCGCTAGTTATTTCGGCACACAACTGAATTCTAAGCCTTCGGCCGCCCACACAGTACTCTTGCTCATGGGTAAAAAGAAAATTTCTTCTTCGGTAGACGGTGTAGCCCCAGGTTATCCCAGGTCATCCGTTCCCTCAGTTACAGTAGCTTCATGCCTTCTCGTCGCATTACCTCCCCACTCCAGTTTCCTTGTACATTGCATCCGAAAATATTGTTGGAACGTTCTTCTAACTCTAGCGTTGAGGAATATGTGAAGGCCGTAGAAACAGACTTGCTGCTGTAGACCAGAAGGAAAAGAAAGTACCATAGACAGTTCATTGTCACATACAAGGTGTTTGTAATTCCTTGAAGATACTTTCTTTTGGATTCTTTAGCAACTGCAGCAGTCATATGTATTCTGAGCACCAAAGTTCCGTGTTAATGTCAATAGTTAACCAGTTACTGCTCGCTTTGTTGGAGTGTGCTGGCTTCACTCGCTGGCCTCATTTCCTTACCGCACATCATAGCGTTTAAACGCCTGCAACCAAAATACTTCAGTGAAGTGAGATATCACTTGCTTGGCCGTTGAGAATGTAGCTCAAACTCGCTTACGTGACTCTCGTGAATCCGGATCTCCGGTTATTCCAGATTGGTTTTTTAAAACTACAGCAACTGTGCAGTATTTGATACTCGGTCTGTAACGCCAGCAACACTCAACGTGGAGAATCGTTAAATTTATATTCAGTGAACCGCCATCGCAGAACCTGATAAGGTGCCAGTTCATGAGTTAACGCTGCATTGTACAACACTGTATTCTCAGCGTTTGTATCGCGTGTAAAATACAATAAAAGAGGCCAAAGAAGGTACATCGCCCATTGTCAAAAAGATACAGGTACTGAATAAGACGGATAAAGGAAAAATTGTTGAAAAACATTGGTGCTGACACACTTACAAGGATTGCAGGATATAGGCGTTATCCCCATTTCTTTGTCTGCAGAAAATGACGATAGTGATGATGGATTAGCTGACGAAATTGGCGTATGCTGATGGACAAAGTAATGGTTGGTTGTTTTGGTTGGTTGTTTTGGGGAAGGAGATCAGACAGCGAGGTCATCGGTCTCATCGGATTAGGGAAGGACGGGGAAGGAAGTCGGCCGTGCCCTTTGAAAGGAACCATCCCGGAATTTGTCAGGATCGATTTAGGGAAATCACGGAAAACTTAAATCTGGATGGCCGGACGCGGGATTGAACCGTCGTCCTCCCGAATGCGAGTCCAGTGTCTAACCACTGCGCCACCTCGCTCGGTGACAAAGTAATGGTTTATTTCAAACGTCAGACGGAAACAACGTCGGCCATATTGCCTACGTAATTGCGTTGCACAGAAACGGTATACAAATCTGGATAAAAATAAATTGAAGAGTTCAGTGTTTAAAACTCATTCTATTTTTCAATATCTGGTCAACATTTATGTGAACGTAACGTATAATTTGTGTATTTTCTCAGAAACAAATATAATGTGCATGTTTATAGCATTTAACAGGTGTTTCTAGCATTTAACCCATGTCATACTATTTCCCCGACTTTCTGGCTTATCCGGATTTTCGATTATTCGAATGACCGTAATGTCGCGAAGGCAAGTCTCTTCTCTCTTTCTGGCGCTGCAAATGTTTGCGGCAAACGCGATGCCAGTACGAGATGAAATTGCACCGTTGTCGACGAAGGAGCTGTAAGTCAGCAGACTGGCAACTACTGTCTGCACAGCTACAATAGTCACATAGTCTTTATCATAGGTCACCATCCTCGCTTTATTCAATGAGACAAAGTTAAAATATCAGAACTCTGATAAAAGTGGTCACTATCCTTTAGTAGTACGACTGCACTCTGAAACATTCTAAGACCCTAACACTTGGCTGGGAACGTACACCTCTATTAGACTGCACTGACCCAAAACAGCTCATCGTACGTTATGCGCTGTCTCAGCAAATAAAGAAACCTCAGGATGGGACAACAAAGATATTAAGACTTCGACTAGAACATCTACAGCTAACTACACTAACGGAAAAGAAATCGCGGAACCAAAAAATAATTAATTTAGGATAATCATAATTCGGAAATACATTTTTCTAGGTGACATATTTAAGTGATTAACAATGCTAGATCACAGGTTAACGTAAGCACGAGATAAGCCACTATAGATGTGAAATGTGGTACACTATGAGATCAGAAGTAACCGGACACCTGGCTGAAAATGACTTACAAGTTCATGGCGCCCTCCATCGGTAATGCTGGAATTCAGTATGGTGTTGACCCACCCTTAGCTTTGAAGACAGCTTCCACTCTCCGATGCATACGTTCAATCAGGTGCTGGAGGGCTTCTTGGAGAATAGAAGCCTATTCTTCACGACGTGCTGCACGGAGGAGAGGTATCGATGTCGGTCGGTGATGCCTGGCACGAAGTCGGCGTTCCAAAACATCACAAGGTTTTCTATAGGATTCAGGTCAGGACTCTGTGCAGGCCAGTCCATTACAAAAATGTTATTGTCGTGTAACCACTCCGCCACAGACCGTGCATTATGAACAGGTGCTCGATAGTGTTGAATGATGCAGTCGCCATCTCCGAATTGCTCTTCTCCAGGGGGAAGCAATAAGGTGCCTAAAACATCAATGTAGGCCTGTGCTGTGATAGTGCCATGCAAAACAACAAGGGGTGCAAGTCCCCTCCATGAAAAACAGGGCCATACCTCAACACCACCTCCTCCGAATTTTACTGTTGGCACTACACACGCTGGCAGATGACGTTCACCGGGCATTCGCCATACCTACACCCTGCCATCAAATCGCTACATTGTGTACTGTGATTCGTCACCCCACACAACGTTTTTCCACCGTTCAATAGTCCAGTGTTTATGCTCCTTACACCAAGCAAGGAGTCGTTTGGCGTGATGTGTGGCTTATGAGCAGCCGCTCGACGATGAAATCCGAGTTTTCTCACCGCCCACCTGTACAGACGTATGACACAAGTGACACCCAATCACCTGACCACGTTCGAAGTCTGTGAGTTCCTCGTAGCGCCCCATTCTGCTCTCACGACGTCTAATGAATACTGATGTCGCTGATATGGAGTAACTGATGGTAGGTGGCAGCACAATGCACCTAATATGAAATAACGTATGCTTTTGGGGTTGTCCGTATACTTTTGATCACATAGTGCACATTAATAACCGGTGTAGCCGCCAGAATTTTGAATGCAAGAATGCAAACGTGAATGCGTTGTGTTGTACAGGGGCAAGATGTCAGTTTGTGGGATGAAGTTACACACCTGTTGAACTTGGTCACTCAATACAGGAACGGTAAATGTTGATAGTGGATGGCGGTGAAGCTGTCATCCCCTATCATACATGTTCGATTGGAAGCAGATCTAGTGATCGAGCAAGCCTAGGCAAAATGTCGACACATTGTAGAGCAAGTTGGGTCACAATAGACGTATGTGGGCAAGAGTTATCCTGTTGGAAAACACCCCCTGGAATGCTGTTCATGAGTGGCAGCACAACAGATCGAATCACCGGAGTGACGTACAAATTTGCTGTCAGGTTGCGTGACATAACCGCGAGAGTGTTCCTGCTGTTATACGAAATTACACACCCGACCAAAATTCCAGGTGTAGACGCAGCGTGTCTAGTAGGTTGGTTACAGGCCCTTAACTGGCCTCCTCCTAAACAACACACGGCCATCACTGGCATCGAGGCAGAAACATTTTTCATCAGAAAATACAACATACCTCCACCCTGCCATCCAGTTAACTCTCGCTATACACTATTGAAGTCGCAAATGGCAGTGGTTTGGAGTCTGTGGAATTCACGCTAGGAGCTGTCGTAACCGATTTGTAACAGTTCGTTGTGTCACTGTGGTACCAACAGCTGCTCAAATTGCTGCTGCAGATGCAGTACGATGCGACAGAGCCATACTCCCAACACGATGCTCTTCCCACTCGATAGTGCCAAGTGGCCATCCAGAGCACGGTCCTCTTGCGATCACATTCCCGTGACCACCGCTGCTTGCAATCATGTACGGTGGCTATATTCCTGCCAAGTCTTTGTGCAGTATCTTAGAAGGAAAACCCAGCAACTCGTAGCCTATTACACTACCTCTTTGCCGGCCGGAGTGGCCGTTCGGTTCTGGGCGCTACAGTCTGGAACCGAGCGACCGCTACAGTCGCAGGTTCGAATCCTGCCTCGGGCATGGATGTGTGTGATGTCCTTAGGTTAGTTAGGTTTAATTAGTTCTAAGTTCTAGGCGACTAATGACCTCCGAAGTTGAGTCGCATAGTGCTCAGAGCCATTTGAACCATTTTGAACCACTACCTCTTTCAACCTCCGTGAGGTGTTGATAATGATGCCTTTGTCCCCTTAAAGCCGTTCTTGACTAACATCAATTCACCACATCCAATGGCAAATATAATCAACGCCCATGACCGCGACAGAGAGTATTGAAGCTAACCTGATTTGCATCCTCACAACTGTGTTACTAGCGCCACTCTTATGCTACTGCCACGAAATTTGAATAGACATCATCTTTCAGACGTAGAACACGCCTACCACGTTTTTCTTTATGTCGCACAACTCCTTCTTGGTGCTGTGATTTTTTTCGTCAGTGTATTACCTCTGTCATGTAACGTAAAACTGCCATAAAACAATAGCAGCAGCTTAGAAACAACACTGTACAGTCAAATTTGAAAAACACAACCGCAGGACCGCTACTGCTACAGCAACGTTTCCCCCCTAAAATTACGAGCGCATGTGTCCGCCTGCTTAGCTGAGTGGTTAAGAGCTTTCGTACCATGCAGAGGGCCCGGGTTCGATTCCCTGTCGGGTTGGAGATTTTTCTCCTCACGTGGACTGGGTGTTGTGTTGCCCTCCGCATCATTTCATCCTCATCACCGGCACGCGAGTCGCTTAATGTGGCGTAGACTGAAAGGAGACCCGCACTCGGCCGCCGAACTTCACTGGATGGGGCCTCCCGGCCGGCACTAACATATGATCATTTCTTCTTATTATTATTCTTATTCTTCTTAAGTCCACCTACTTAGGCTCTAACTGCCAAAAACGTTTCGTGTCCGTGTACCTGCATAACGCCTTCTTTCTCAGCCGCAGCCATTCTCATTGGCTCAGTCCCCTTTACAGTTAATAACCTCTATTTATTCAGTGCAGTCCCCTAGCAGAATAGGACTTTAAACAAAATCTGACAAACCACCGACCGGAAAAGTTACCGTAACATCACTGCAAACCATCAGATTACTTAAATTGCCGATTGTTACACTACGCCTTGATTTTTCGGAAAATCGTCCCCTCGTCATCGCCTAAGGCTGCTGATAAACTACAGCTTGGAACGTCTTCCAGAAACAACGCTGAGGGTCGCACACTTCTCAACGACTACTGCGGGGTCCCGCATAGAAATTAAATCACGTAAGAAAAATGTCCGGACTGAAATGTGGATTGGAGAATTATTTCACCAACAATCCACCCTATCGAAACGGGAAAAAAACGTTACGCTCTCTGAAGCTAGTGCATGTTTAACCGGAAATTATGGATATATTTCCACGATAACAAAGGTAGACCAAGAACGAGCAGTGACCAGTAGTTTGTCAAATATAACTCGACAGACTACTGAATTTTTATAATCATCTCTTGAGTGATAGTGGCTTAATATCATAGAATAGTGGTTTTATTGCTCAACCGTTTCTTTGGAATCTACGAAAACAACATTACATTAGTGATTGTGACATTCAAGACCTTTTAAAAATTCGGAAAAAGTCATTAAAATAGTGAACAAATTAGAATTTTTTTTGTATAAAGTATGTCTCTTCTGACATCTATATCAAAAGATTAAAGTATCCATGGTTGTGTGTACATCAAATGCAGAAAAAGAAAAGGATAAGCAGTGACACACGCACGATTTCCAGAATTTGGACCTGACTTCTATCTCTCGAGATTGAGATTTGGAATTAGTTTCCTGCACACAATTGTAAAAATCCAAACTGCACTTACATCTGAAGCTCTCTATCTCGACGAAAAACATTTGGAGAACTCTTGGATGCCAAGTAGAATCGTAAGGCTGTTTACCACCTCTTATTTTTGCCATGAAATGAATGCAATCGCATGGTAAAGAAACTGACATGGTGCAATATCAACACTAGGAAGTGAGCATGAAACGGGGAAGACGAAATATGCGATTGTTGTAAAGTATAGCATCCCGAAAATGCAACAACTTTCCGTAAGAACGTACTGTAAATGATTTTTTTCTGTAAACAGTAACTCCATTAAAGCACCCGAATACTGGATGTTAACGGTATAATTTAGCTCTAGCCGTAACATTAGTTGCTGGATTAATCTAGTCCATTTATATTCGGGATATGACAAATAATTAAAAAAGACTTTCTAGAGACGTTAAAACAAGTTTTGAACATAGTGCCTTGGCAACTATTAATAGATAACTTTCAAGCGGGAAATCTGCTGAAAGAGAAAATAATTAACACAGCGCAATTTTACCGCAGTAGGCATATGAGCATCACTGAACGGGACATAACAGCGCTGTTTAGTCAGACTTTCAAAAAGTCTGTCCAAATTCTAACGAGGGCTACATCTCTTAAGCGTATTCAAGTTTCCCAATGTCTTTAATGCAAAGGAACGGAGGAAATATCTCGCCCTGACAGATATAATCTGCTTTTCTCATATAAGCAGCGCACTTGTTTTTCGTCTAACTCGACTTTTAGAATTTTCACTGCCTCCTGCGCTTTTTTATCATCAGTGAGTATATCCCACGCTTGAGGTGCGATCCGGAAATGGAGGATGTAAGAGAATCTGGCAAGTACATTGGCTGTCTCAAAACTTTCTACTGTGGATCCTGCAGTCTTTTCAGTGACAAAAGCAACTTCATGGGTAGGTGCCATATCCTTACTTAGTTACAGGCCTTCTCTCTCGCATTGCACATGAAATTGGTCCAGAAGAGAAGCGTAGGTGTCTGCAGTTATTATTTTACTCTTTATGATGCAATAAATACCAGAAGTTGCTAATGTAACCCAGGAAACACTGACAGAGCTTCACCGAACCATAAAATCCACGGTTTCCACCCCTTATCCTTAGATTAATTCCGTAAGTAATTTGGCCGCGCTTTCGCTTCTGATATGCTTATGGACCCAACCATTTCGTACACGTTTAATCATTGTCCTTCATATTCTCGACGGATTAATGTTTGGTTGCCGTTTTGCACCGTACTTAACAAGGAACACGTCGAGAGTATGGATATGTTGGACACAGCGGGAAATTGCTTGAGTATTAAAGTTGAAGAATCAAACTGCCTTAAAACTTTATCGTACTCAGTATTTCCCACTGGGAATGCTTAGTAAAACAAAGAATTTCACTAAGGATAGGTATACCAGTTCATCCATTCGAACGAAAGCTACACGATATGAGTTTTATAGAAGTCCATGTAAATAACACTATTCCACAGATCGGCACATTTAGATCATTGAGTATGGTGTACCAAGATATCAGAAAAAGTGATTTCATTAATGTGAGTGCCATCTCGCTGATAGACTGAGAAATACTTTAGTGACCGTATGTTGCTTTTCGATAATCGTGTTTGTTATAGTGGACTGCACTAAAAACATTGTGGAGCTTCGCGTTGGGTGGCACTACGTGTATAAGCTCCGAAAAATTCAGCTACATAGACTCTTTAACATACTACCGTTCCATAACCTTGTCTCGTAACATAAGTGCAAAATTTGATGTGAGAGCGTTGGAAAGAAAGCTGGAAGAAACTTAGTGCTATCAACGACGGAGGTGGCGCAGTACTGAAGACACTGTATTCGCGTTCGGGAGGACGGTAGTTCAAATCCTGTCAGCCATCCCAATTTATGTTATCTGAGATTTCTTTGAATAGCTTAAGGCGTAAAGCGCTATGGCTCCTTTGAAAAGAACAGAACCGAATTCCTTCCATTTGTGCTCGGTCTCTAATGACCTAATCGTTGACAGGCCGTTAGGGTCTAATCAACCATATACTGCTATCATATGACAAACGGTATGCCACTACTCAGCCGGGAAATCCACTAAAAACTTTATCTTCTGATCATTACGTGGCAATCCTCTCATTCCACGGTGAAGAAGGCATCAGTCACATCAGTTACCCAGGTCATCAATCAGTGTTGTGATTGATAGCGATGTAACTGAGACGAAATTTGTTGGAGATATAATTCATATATTCATCGCACATTCTATACATTACGCTCATATGGAAGAATACAGCACAGGACATTATCATATACTTCTTTTATAATGTGTTGCCGTTTCTGTATTGTCGGTTTTTCAAAATGGTTCAAATGGCTCTGAGCACTATGGGACTCAACTTATGAGGTCATTAGTCCCCTAGAACTTAGAACTACTTAAACCTAACTAACCTAAGGACATCACACACATCCATGCCCGAGGCAGGATTCGAACCTGCGACCGTAGCGGTCTCGCGGTTCTCGGTTTTTCATTCAATTTAATAACAATTTAAGCATTAAGACTTGGGTGGAATTATGATTATTAGCCCTGAAGAGTATTTTGTGCTTATTCTGCATATGTTATTGGTAACTGTGATGTATAATCACGAATTATTTGAAATTGCTGTTAACGATCTTTTACATCAACGATGTTTCGCTGTAGAATAATACAGGAACATTAACTTCAAGGGTTTATTCTAAAATGCTTGGCACTGTCTGTTGTGTGATATAAGTTTAGATTCGAACGGATAGTAAAACCTTAACGTATTTTTGTTTGTGATTAGTTGCATACCGAAAGAAAAAGAAGATTTGAGTTTAACGTCCCGCCGTTCGAGACGGAGCACAATCTCGTATTAGGAATGAATGGGGAAGTAAATCGGCCCTGCCCTTATCAAAGGAACCATCCTGGCAATTGCCTTAAGCGATTTAGGTAAATGACGGAAAAACTAAATGCGGATGGTCCGACGGGGATATTAACCGTCGTCCCCCTAATGCCAGTCGTGTGTACTAACGATTGTATCATGCCAGATTTTGTGCATACCGCCAACGGTCGTACGGTGTCCTATGAACAAAACGTGGAAAAACGGAAACTATGCTGATTAAAAGACGCCCACGATAGTTAGACTAAAGAATTATGAGCGTTTTTATATTTAACAGAGTAACAGCTGTCCGTTCATTGGTTGAACACGAAGCGAGAATTTAACGATTCGTCATCTTCTTGCACTGCCCACTAGCGTGGCTTGCGAATCGGATGAAAGAACGGAGGCTGATGTGACCTGTGAGCACGGTCGAAGGGCAGTGTCGCGACGATACTGCACACAGCACAGTCACCGATTTTCACCCGCCAGCGGAAACGGTTCGCCGCTGCAGAGCTGACAGAAGCAGACCTGCGCGGCTGGTCTTCCAAGAAGTGCCTTTCGGCAGCGATAACTCATTTTCGTACTGCGGACGTCGAGACGCCCCGAACAAAGGAACAGCGTTCTGGCATACGCGCGGGCGTGAGTAAGCACAAAAGCCCAGCACCGTTTCGCCGCTTATCAGCCGGCAGCCGTACCCGTTTTCCAGCTTCAGCCATCAAGAAAGCCGACTTCCGGAGCTGGCCTTCCACGAACAGTCCCTCGGCTGCGATAAATTTTTTTCCTCTCGCAAACGTTGGAACACCTCAAACTGAAACGAACGGCGACGAAAACAAAGCAAAGACCTACGTATAAACTAACCAGTAAGAAGTCAAACTGTTATTCCATCTACTTTCAGAATGCTCAGTTTAGATGCCAAATGAACAAAGCAGCTACCACGTATTGGTTACTCATTCCTACGTCCTTAACTCTATACACCCTTGTAAAACTTACGATTGCAGCTGGTACCAACTAGCGGTTCCCGCCAATCTGCTATTTAAAACAGGACATTCTGTACTTATTTTCTATGTGAAATACCACTGGAGAACTTGTAACTGCAATTAACTAGTAGATAAACTATAAATTGTGCAGACCTTTGAATAAAATACTTAGTAGTAAAATTTACGGATGGTTTAGTAACAATTGCAACGTTTTCCTCCCTTAAGTGTTCTGGGATTAAATGAACATTAGAACTGCGATGCTGCTGACAGAGCAGTCACTATTGTCTGAAACTTCGGTTGAGAGTCTTATAAAATTTAAGCACAATTACAGCAGAAAAAAAATGGTTCAAATGGCTCTGAGCACTATGGGACTTAACATCTGTGGTCATCAGTCCCCTAGAACTTAGAACTACCTAAACGTAACTAGCCTAAGGACATCACACACATCCATGGCCAAGGCAGGATTCGAACCTGCGACCGTAGCGGTCACGCGGTTCCAGACTGAAGCGCCTAGAACCACACGGCCACAACGGCCGGCTACAGCAGAAAAATTATATTTTCAAGTATAGAACAATTCGTTAATAACTGACCAGTACAGCCTCGTCAGTTTCGTCTCTGCACCAGGAGTGTTTTTAGAAATAATGCTAGGAAAAGGATGTCAGTCTACCTGATAAAAAAGGCTTCCTATTTACAATTTTACCCAAATGTGCTACAGCACTTCTGTAGCACAGTCTTCGGATCTTCTGTTTTATATCTCGATAGTAAAACAGATTTTAATAAATACACTGTCTATGTCATCTGAAAATTATGTAACACTTTTGAAATACGAGGGCAGTTCAATAAGTAATGCAACACATTTTTTTCTCGGCCAATTTTGGTTGAAAAAACCGGAAATTTCTTGTGGAATGTTTTCAAACATTCCCGCTTCGTCTCGTATAGTTTCATTGACTTCCGACAGGTGGCAGCGCAGTACGGAGCTGTTAAAATGGCGTCTGTAACGGATGTGCGTTGCAAACAATGGGCAGTGATCGAGTTTCTTTTGGCGGAAAACCAGGGCATCTCAGATATTCATTGGCGCTTGCAGAATGTCTACGGTGATCTGGCAGTGGACAAAAGCACGGTGAGTCGTTGGGCAAAGCGTGTGTCATCATCGCCGCAAGGTCAAGCAAGACTGTCTGATCTCCCGCGTGCGGGCCGGCCGTGCACAGCTGTGACTCCTGCAATGGCGGAGCGTGCGAACACACTCGTTCGAGATGATCGACGGATCACCATCTAACAACTCAGTGCTCAACTTGACATCTCTGTTGGTAGTGCTGTCACAATTGTTCACCAGTTGGGACATTCAAAGGTTTGTTCCCGCTAGGTCCCTCGTTGTCTAACCGAACACCATAAAGAGCAAAGGAGAACCATCTGTGCGGAATTGCTTGCTCGTCATGTGGCTGAGGATGACAATTTCTTGTCAAAGATTGTTACAGGCGATGAAACATGGGTTCATCACTTCGAACCTGAAACAAAACGGCAATCAATGGAGTGGCGCCACACCCACTCCCCTACCAAGAAAAAGTTTAAAGCCATACCCTCAGCCGGTAAAGTCATGGTTACAGTCTTCTGGGACGCTGAAGGGGTTATTCTGTTCGATGTCCTTCCCCATGGTCAAACGATCAACTCTGAAGTGTATTGTGCAACTCTTCAGAAATTGAAGAAACGACTTCAGCGTGTTCGTAGGCACAAAAATCAGAACGAACTTCTCCTTCTTCATGACAACGCAAGACCTCACACAAGTCTTCGCACCCGAGAGGAGCTCACAAAACTTCAGTGGACTGTTCTTCCTCATGCACCCTACAGCTCTGATCTCGCACCGTCGGATTTCCATATGTTTGGCCCAATGAAGGACGCAATCCGTGGGACGCACTACGCGGATGATGAAGAAGTTATTGATGCAGTACGACGTTGGCTCCGACATCGACCAGTGGAATGGTACCGTGCAGGCATACAGGCCCTCATTTCAAGGTGGCGTAAGGCCGTAGCATTGAATGGAGATTACGTTGAAAAATAGTGTTGTGTAGCTAAAAGATTGGGGAATAACCTGGTGTATTTCAATGCTGAATAAAACAACCCCTGTTTCAGAAAAAAAATGTGTTGCATTACTTATTGAACTGCCCTCGTAAATTGCTGCCTTTCCTGGGATGTAAAAAACTTCTGCATTAAGTATGGGTGTAGCGCCAAATGCTACAGGATGAGTATCAAGGACGGTAGACGAATAATAAAGAAAATCAGTTTCAAAATACGTACTGAGTGAAAAAATTTTAAACTATTGCAGCCTATGTCAATTTTGTTCTGTTCTTTGTCCATTCGTGAATCTGTTCTAACGCAAACACCATTTTTGCATAAAAAGGCATATCCATATACATATACATCTACAAGCAGGATGAACCATAAATCTACCAATAAATTTCGGAGATTGTTCTGAGGTATTTTCTGACTGTTTTGGTGTAAGGTACCAGTGGTCTCCGGTGGCTCGTTGCGAAGTAATAACTTAATCATGAGTTTCTGGCTTTCTTACCACAATTATCCTTGTTTCTGTGCAAATATCTTGCCAATAGCGAGAAAACATTTAATTACGATCACTAAAAAAATGTACAACACAAAACACATGGTAAAGCAATGCCCTCAGATGTGATCTGGTTGTCGTCGCTGCAAGAACCGCTGAGAGTAGCTTCATGGTGCATCTCTTCCAATGCTTTCAGTGAGCCCATACATCTTAGTGGGAAAGGATCGGTCCAGTAATTCATACTGCAATAATTGCACAGAACACTGTAGTTTTCACACCATGCAGGAACTCTCCGTGTAACTGATGGAAAGTTTCTGAACCTCAACGCGGATTGTTCAGCGACTTCGTTGAGATCGATAAACGCAGCCATGTTTGGTCGGAGAAGAAGAGCATCTCAGGAACAACTTCTCCACCATCCACAGAGTATTTCAGTACTAACGTCGAACAACAGTATATGAGTCTATTCATTACCGTTAATATTTAAGGTTTCTGTCAGTGTTTGTGGACAGCTCCAACAGCAGACGCTACTAAGTCTGAAGCTCTAAACAACGCAACGATTTTCTCGGACCTCTATCCAATATCACTCCAAACTCATAACGTTTTTTTCTGTTAAAACACTTGATTTCCTAATATTTTCCCTGTCCACGATGGATCCAGTCTCCCAAAATGTGCTTATTAATCTTTGTATCGTCAGATCACTGAGAAATCGTGCACTAGAGTAATTTCCGTACGACGGCAAATCGACATTCCACATTCGACTCTGTTCCTGCATAGTTTGCCTAAAAAACTCTCGTTGTTGTTTCGCGTGTACCATAATGAACGGAAATTATACGCAACAACAAAGAAATATGATGCATACTCGACTGCGAAGTACATGAGACACACATCATTACACAAAAAAAGCATTGTTAACCGATATGCCACCTACTACAATTTCCGAACAACGAGCCTAGGCATCATGCGGTGATCGTATCCTGCCTACAAGATGTCAGATCCCGAAGAAAAGTCGGCGACTGTGTTTGAGTCGTTTGTGAAACGTCCATTATTTAATAGATGTCATATGCTCCACATGTTCACCAGTAATCTCGTAATCGAATACTACCGGTTTCATTCTCTTCGTTATGTCGGTTGCCTTACATCTACTTACATTTAAAGAGAACTTAATATCTTTAACGGTGATCCTTCCCTATAGTCAACAGTATCATCAGAAAATAATTTGACAGTACTGCTCATTCAATCTGATAAGTCTTTTACGTCTCATCTCCTATGATGAGATCGATATTTTTCTTTTACACTTTCTTGGGGCACTACCGATGTTAGTTTCGTTGTTTTTTTTTTTTTTAACATTCTGCTTTTAACATGAGTCATAAATTCGTCGAGCCAATCGCATATCTGTGAAAATACTCCACGCGATAGTATCTGTGTTATTTGTCGAAAACATCCTACAATGCTGAATGGCTTTCGAACATCTGTGAGGTCATAATATACCGCTTTATCAGCATCTTCCGTTTGCTAGGATGAAACAAACTGTCCTATACTACTCTTTCACTCTTCAGCAGAGTGTGGATTGCTTTGAAACCCCCCTGGAAGATTAAAAGGGCATGCCGGACAAGAGCTCGAAACCGGAAACATGTCTCCTAGTTTAACAGCTAAGCTACACAAGCCACGACACAGAACCCCCTCCCCCCTCCATCACGACTTACCTCCGCCATTATGTCCATAGTTTTCCTGGTATGGACAATGAAAGTAGTAGGTGAAACAGAACTAAATAGGCACAGAGCCTAGTTTAGACGAGAGCACAATATACACTGTCCAGTCACATTTACCCCTTAACGCCGAGTGTCGTGAATTCGCTTCATACCAATGCTGGAAGGTTAACTGTTTTTGAATGCCAGTGCCAGTAGATGTAGATTCTTCATGAAGCTACCAACACCTTTGACAAGTATTGCATTCTTCTGAGTGTTTCGGGCACCTCTAAAGCACCTGGATTTTTTTATTTTTATCTTTCATCTAGAAATTGTTTCAGACATTAACGCGTTAAATTGAACACCTGTCAAAAGCCTGAACAACCACCATGTGCAGCACTGACCGCTGCGAGACATGCAGGAAGAGTGTCAGTGAGGTTCTGGAAGGTACCGACAGGGATGTGGAACAATGCCGACTTCAGCGCCGTGGCCAGCTGCGCTATATATCTCGGTTGAAGATCCATGCCACGAACAGTCAGATCGAGGTGGTCCCATAGATTCTCCGTTGGGCTTAAATCCCGCAGTTTGGTGGCCAGAGGAGTATAGTAATCTCATCCTGGTACTCTTCGAACCACGCACGTACACTGTGAGCTGTGTGCCTTTTTGTGCTGGCAGATGCAATCGTGCCGAGGAAAAACAAACAGCATGTACTGGTTGACAGCATCCCAGAGGATGGATCGATACTTGTGTTGTTCCATTGTGCCTTCCAGAATGATGAGATCACCCAGGGAAGGCTACGGAAACATTCCCCAGACCATAACGCTCCTTCCTGCAGCATGGACCCTCCGGAAGATAGTTGCAGAGTGTTTTCTCTCAGTCTAATGAAGCACAAAACGTGATTCGTCTGAAAAAGTTACTTGTCGCCTCTCAGTCGAGGTCCAGCTGCAATTCAGGCGTGCAAACTCCAGCCTTCACCATAGGTGCATGAACTAGGCGTCTGCTGTGAAGGCCTATACGCAGCAACGTTCGCTGAACGGGTGTTGAGTAGGCACTGTTGGTAGCCCCTTCGTTCGTCTGGGCAGTCAGTTGCTCAACAGCTGGACGTCTATTCGCCCACACATTTCTACACAGCTGTCGTCGTTTACCCCTGTCATTTGCGGTCCATGGTGCACCACAGTTGCTTCTGTGTCGGTTAAGGATAGCGACATTTTACCGTGCATGGTATACGAGGGCTATTTAAATGGTTCAAATGGCACTGAGCACTATGGGACTTAACTTCTGAGGTCATCAGTCCCCTAGAACTTAGAACTCCTTAAACCTAACTAACCTAAGGACATCACACACATCCATGCACGAGGCAGGATTCGAACCTGCGACCGTAGCGGTTGCGCGGTTCTAGACTGTAGCGCCTACAACCGCTCGGCTTGTACTTATGCTCTGAAAATTCGATTTCAGCCTTTGATGACAACGAAACAGGAAGCATAGCTCTTCACAACTCATAAAAGGTAACACAAAGGCTGTAAGTAATTTGCAGACCTTATTTCTAAGCGAACTGTCTTTCAGTCTAGAATGACCAAAGGAACGAAAAATATTATCTTTCGTTTATGGTTGCATCATGATCTTTCAGAATGCATGGTCAATAAAAACTCAAGCGCCTAACGAATATGCTTGAGGCAGAGAGAAACCTAAACAACAGTAAGAGAATAGACCGACCAAATGGAGCATGGGGCAGAGTTTTGTATGCAGCTTCTCACAGAGTGCTCCCCATATCTTCGTACTAACGAGGCCTTTAGGCTGTCAGAATATTCGTATAAGATTTATCGAGGTATAATTGTAGGAATAGGCTGCTACGTTACATAGGACCCCATGAGCAGACTTCATCTGTGGCAGTAATTTTAATTTCTGTCCATCTGCTATTGATACACCTGCTTCATAAATCTAGCAACGCGTTGTCTCGGTTGCTAATCAGTATTCGATGTAGATATGCACAGTTTCTGACTGTTGTATAAACCACTCTACTTAGCTGCTTATTACTCAGTACACTAATTAGTAATACAGCGTAAGGCTCACAGAACTGAAAGGTTCCTTGACAGCATGTTCTTATACAGGCAGAACATTAATAAAACCGACAAACAGCAGGTGACTTGAAATGGATAAAAAAAGGTCCTGTGAAATTGTATACGGAAATGCGTCGTTTCCAAGGTAGATGGCGCTGACGAATGACAGTTCATCTAATCAAAATATCCACGGGTGTACTGCCGGTCTACAGTGTCCAACGGGCATCTAACCAAGCGCCGTGTGTTTCTACTGTGTTGTAGGCTGTGTGATTGACGCAGCGTACTGTAAGCAGCAGAATGGTCTGGTTTTTTATGTCGGAAACAAGCCGAGATCATGTTCATGTACGGCCAAGCAGACGGACACGGTCGGGAGGCAGTACCCTCACTGACAACAACCACATCACACAACATTTTAAGCCCGTTTTGGGCGTTTGTGTGATCATGGGCCCTTTCAGACAGACTAACGTGCAGGAAGGCGGCGGATTTGGAGGACCGGTTTCTACAGGATATTAGGATGAACCTAGTACAAGATCCAGGCGAGTGCCCCGCCAACGTGATGTAAGCCAAAGTACGACTATGTGTGTCCTGCATGACAACTGCTACTATCCCTATCATCAGCAACGAGTGCAGGTATTATCAGCAGTGGATTTCCTTCTACGGGAAGGATTTTGCCAATGGTTTTGGCACCGGGCCATAACAACATCACAATTATGGGATTTCTGACATCAGTCCTCTGTTCCTGATCTATATAAATGACCTGGGTGACAATCTGAGCAGTTCTCGTAGGTTGTTCGCAGATGATGCTGCAATTTACCGTCTAGTAAGGTCATCCGAAGACCAGTATCAGTTGCAAAGCGATTTAGAAAAGATTGCTGTATGGTGTGGCAGGTGGCAGTTGACGCCAAATAACGAAAAGTGTGAGGTGATCCACATGAGTTCCAAAAGAAATCCGTTGGAATACGATTACTCGATAAATAGTACAATTCTGAAGGCTGTCAATTCAACTAAGTACCTGGGTGTTAAAATTACGAACAACTTCAGTTGGAAAGACCACACAGATAATATTGTGGGGAAGGCGAGCCAAAGGTGGCGTTTCATTGGCAGAACACTTATAAGATGCAGCAAGTCCACTAAAGAGGCAGCTTACACTACACTCGTTCGTCCTCTGTTAGAATATTGCTGCGCGGTGTGGGATCCTTACCAGGTGGGATTGACGGAGGACATCGAAAGCGTGCAAAAAAGGACAGCTCGTTTTGTATTATCACGTAATAGGGGAGAGAGTGTGGCAGATATGATACGCGAGTTGGGATGGAAGTCATTAAAGCAAAGACGTTTTTCGTCGCGGCGAGATCTATTAACGAAATTTCAGTCACCAACTTTCTCTTCACCAACTTTCTCTTCCGAACGCGAAAATATTTTGTTGAGCCCAACCTACATAGGTAGGAATGATCATCAAAATAAAATAAGAGAAATCAGAACTCCAACAGAAAGGTTTAGGTGTTCGTTTTTCCCGCGCGCTGTTCGGGAGTGGAATGGTAGAGAGACAGTATGATTGTGGTTCGATGAACCCTCTGCCAAGCACTTAAATGTGAATTGCAGAGTAGTCATGTAGATGTAGATGTACTGACGAAGCAACCTTTCCCAGAACTGGCATCATCAATCTACATAATCGTCGCCTGTGGGCTACGGGCAATCCTCTGGGAATGGCTAAGACGTCTCATCATCATCGGTTCAGCATCAATGTGTGAACAGGGATTCTTGGCGGCCACATACTTAGACCAGTTGTTAATCCACAGTGTATCGACGAAGGAACGTACCTTGTCTTCCTACGAAATACCGCTGTCTGGGCTGCTTGAGACTGTTGTTTTGGGAATGCAACAGGTTATGTGGTTTCTACTTGACGGAGCACCACCCCACTTCCTTATAATAGTACGCCAACACCTCAATAACATCTTCCCCGGACGTTGGGTAGGGCGCGGAAGCCCAGTAGCATGGCCTGCTAGATCATCGGAATTAAACCAATGGATTTTTACCTCTGGGACGTCTGAGAAGCATTGTGCGTGCTGAATTGGTTCCTGATGCGCAGACTCTTCAACAGCAAGTTCACCACGCCTGTGGCTCTATTCGGAGAGAGGCCGGAACGTGCGAAAAACTGCGGCAATCCATAATGCGAAGTGTGAACACGTGCTTGCATCGCATGGAAACCACTTTAAATATCTGTTGTGATGTGGATACGATGCAGCTCTGTACTGTGTTCCGAGACGATTTGTTGTCGTTGCACGCACAGCGTCCATTGCCGAGCACATGTTCACCGGACCTTTTTTCCTCCATCTCCAGTCAGGAATCAAACCCTGCAGTTTGTCAGTTTTTTTAATGTTCACCCCACATAACTCCTATGAGTACGAAATCATGTGTGGTAATAGGCTCCATGGTGGACATATGGAGAACTCAATGTATTTTACAGTACTCCCAAGGAAGATTACCATAAGTAACTGGAATCACATTAAGCTGCACAATCTTAATATACGTATTTGTTCACTTCGTATTTAAATAATTGTAATGTCACAAGAGGGTGAAATGATTTATTTGCTTTTGAAGGAACTTATGTGCCTGCGTAATGCTGGATTCAGAATAGCCCGTAGTTCCTTTTTCTGTGTGTTAACAATATTTCGTATGTGACCGTAGCGACTGCTTCTTGTGTTTCTGGAAGTAGATACTGACGTACACAAACCATTAGGTAAATACCGTCCGTCCAGAAAGTTCCGAAACTGGTTTTATTGATGATATCAAGCGGCCGCTGCGCAGTAACTTCAACTAAAAACTCTAAAAAACAGACGTCCATTCGACTTATCAGTTGCTAGCAGGCAGTGCTAAGTACTGGACGTCCGGTCGTAGTGTGTCAACACTGTTGTGGCAGAAATCGCAATAGAGCAGTACCTCTGAATCAAGTGTGTAAGCCATTCTCCGGAATGTTTTGAAGAAGAACTAAGTGTGTGCAAAGTTTGTCCTGCACATTTTGATTCCTAAACAGAAACATGCAGTTAACTGAAAAGCAAAACGTGGAAATTTTTTCCCGGGGTAAAAATCATTACAGATAACGAGACTTGCCCTTAGCAGTATGAACCTACCACGAAACGACGTAGTTCAAAAAGTCACGTGAAGGGTCAACGCTTGACAACAGAAGCGACATTCAAGTCAATGTGACCGACGAGTTGAACAACATCACAAACAAGGATTTCTCACAGAGTTCCCCATTGTTGTATGAATGTTATGTGCGATGTTTTCGGATGAAAATTTGTACATAGGCCAGGATTCGAACCCGAGTCTCCCACTCACTAGGCAGATGCGCTAATCACTACATCACCTACGCATAGTGACTTTGCACAACTGCAAGGAGGACCCTAAAACGTGTCACCCCTCAGTCCAAATTCCCACTTCGTATTCTCCAAAAACTAGAACAGCATTGCAGAGGCTGTACTGGAAAAGTACCTCACCATCGAATTAAACGGGAGTGCTGCCTCAAACCTAGGCATAGAGGATTTAATCATCTGAAAAAATGAAACTATATGGTTTCACAGACCTGAAAAGATGAAACTATATTGTTCCAGAGACCTTAATATATAGTTCCAAGTGATTAAAGCGCCTATGCCTGGGTTTCAGGCAGAATCACCCGTTTCGATGTTGAGGTGCTATTCCAGTACAGAAGTTGAGCCTTTGCAGTGCTGTTCGTGTTTAGGGGGAATACCAAGGGGGCTGACGGTAGTCCGTGCAATTGTGCAAAGCCACTGTAGCAAGGTGGCATAATGGTTAGCGCATCTGCCAAATGAGTAGAAGACTGAGTTCAAATCCCGGCCTCAGAACAAATTTTCATTCGTTGCTTCAGTCTTCATAGATACACCATAGACGTTCAAGACTTGGAAAGGTCTTTGGAACTATATACTTTCACTTGACCATCTAAATTTTTCGCTGTTTTTATTAAACCAGTCTCGAAGCGTTTTGGACTGACGAGGTAAATCTATTTCTTGTTTTTGGATAAGCCTCTTTATTGCCATTGAAATACCGCACTCATCGACATTGAGTTTCTCTTCTGAACACCATTTATAAACTTTCTGGCATGTACTATGAACCTCTCTACCTTATAGACCCTTGTCCTAGTTACAGAAATGAGAATAAAACTCTTTGATATTTTCTTCTTGTATTTCGACCTTTGATTAACTCGCTTTCACTCTCTGAATGCAGACAAAACTTGATGAATCATTCAGTGGTTGCAAAATTACTAAATCAACGGATGTAGATGATGCGAAATTGGAACTGTTCAATATTTCAGCACCAAAGAAAAATAATTGCTGCCTCAGTTTTCTGTTTGTCTTTAAATGAGGTAAAAAAACCTGAAATCCGAGTCTTAGAATCTTGTTGGAGGAGTTAAGTTCAGTTTTAGTTTTTTAGGGCCCAGTCGACATAGTCACGAGGCCAGGACAGACGCTGCAGGCGCTGTCATGCTACTAGCAAAGGCACTCGTGTCGGTCCTCTGCTGCAGTAGCACGTTAACGCCAGATTTCTTCTCTCAGTCCAAACGGATACGTTCGTCGTACGACCTGCGTTGATTTCTACGGTTATTACAAGCAGTTTTGCTTGTCTGTTAGCAATGACAATTCTTCACAAACGCCGCTCCTCTCGCTCGTTAAGTGAAGCCCGTCGGTGACTGTGTTGTCCGTGGTGAGAGATAATGCCTGAAATGGCATTCTAGGCATACTCTTGATAGTGTGGATTTCAGAATATTAAATTCCATAACCATTTCCGAAGTGACACGTCCCACGCGTCTAGCTCCAACTACCACTACGCGTTCAGAACCTGTTAATTACCGTCGTGCGGCCATAATCCCGTCGGAAACGAATCACCTAAGTACAAATGACACTTCCACCAATCGTCTGTCATTTTATATCTTGTGTACGTGATACTACCGCCCTTTGCATATGTGTATATCCATGTCTTTTGTCACGTCAGTGTAACTATGTAGTGTGTTTCTGTGGCCAGAAAGAACTGAAAAAAGAATTATGATTAGAAATGATTGAAAGATTTATGCATTTTAAGTTAGGTAATAAAGACTGATATTACTTATAAGCATTTTTATATTGATTTTGGAATCTAATTCGAACAACAAAACCCTGAAATTCATGAAGAAGGAACAGTTTTCAGTATGGTGATGCTACTGAAAGAAAAATTCTACCATTATACAGAATTTGGTTTCCACAATATTCTACCATTATACACAATTTTGTGTCCCACAATAGGTCTCGTGTAGCTGAGAAAAATACGTACACTTGCTCAATACCAGGCATTTCAGTTTCGACAAAGTTTGATGATACTCTCCATGATTCATGTACTTACGTATTTTAAAAATCTGGATACATCATGGAAGAGAATGATGACCTGAACGAAGTTGTGTTTACAAGTGGAAACTGTGCGTTAGTATAGAGGCATGTCTGTACGTAGGAAATTAAAAAAAAAAAAACTAGAAGTGATTGGAACCTCGCAAGTTAAACAACAGATTCTTTTGGTTGAGCGGCTTCCTTTTTAAATGTGTCCTGTGACATTATGTTGACGTTATTTAAATAGAAAATCGGTAGAACAAAAACAGTCGTTATTCTGTCTTAAATTTGAAATTTGTCCACGAAGAAGTAACGGAGGAATCCATAAACAGGATTAATAGTGCCGATACAGCACTTTTATGCGCTCTGTACGGCAGGTTACTCAAACAAAAAGCAACGGCAAGATACCACGTTTCGTTCAATAAACAATGCCAGGCACTAAAAATTACACCAAAATACGTGTGCCTCAAGTCAAGAAGTACGTCAGCCGCAACGAAAAAGCACTAAGCTCGCTGTTTCCACGTGGAAAAGTAAGAAATTAAGCAGTACAGCATCAGGGACAGCGTCGGTGCACGTTAAAGTGATGTACATGCGAATCACACATGGTCTACAACTATGTGAATTTGATATACGTGAATATGAAATACGTGAATGAGAGTGTAACATAATCCAGGATATGGAATTTCGCAACAAAAAAAAAAAAAAACAGCCTATTCTATTGTAGAGAAGCCACAGCCTCAAAACCTAAGCACAATATTTCAGAACGTGTGGTAAATCTATCTGAATCAGTTCTTTCAATAAAGGAAACGGAAGTGCTAGAAAAAGGTTTCAAACATGCCCCTCGCCACTAACCTTCCGAAAAACAATTAGGTGTATTAAAAGTTGATATAGAATACAGTGTAAATAAAGACATTGTGATCAAACACTTATTAAGTCGTGGTATACAAAAATGGCTTCAGTTAGACACTCCTGAATCACAATCTATGGACCAAAATGCACTGAAGAACCTAAGCAAAAAAATTACTGAACGTAACAACATTCTCACGAAAGCAGATAAAAGTAGTACTTTGACTCTCGTGGACAAAAGTGGTTATGTTGAGAAAGTGAAACAACGCCTTACACGCAGTCCCTACTATATCCTCATCAAGATAAAAAAAACCGGTAACGAAGAAATCAAAAACTTTACCATGACCCGCAGAAGCATAATACCTGAATATGAAGCTACGTATTTCATTAACATAACCCCAGTACCTTCAAAACTGTGTGGATTTCCTAAGCTAGACAAGGAAGGCCAACTTTTACCCTTCTTCTGCCAACTTACACGGCATCAAACTACAAAATTACGAAAGGATTGCATTTCTGTATCAAAACCGAGACAAAATTTAAGTATATGTTCGGAATCATAAATTCTTTGGACCCCCTCGACAAAATTAATGACCTCCCTATTCCACGCAGCTTGAAACTAGTATCTTTTTATGTTAGCGAATTATTTACAAAGATACCTGTCAAAAAATGCTTCGATATTTTCACAGAACTATAGAGTAGGCGTCAGCCCTGTAAAAGTAACAGACATAAAACTGGCCACCCAGTCACGTTTACAACAAAATCATTTTCAATGTAAAGGTGCCCTACACAAACAGCTAGATGGCTGGGCAAGGGGTCTCCCCTCAGCCCCACTTTAGCAGAATACTTGATGTACCATTTCGAAAAACAGTTCCTAAATAATGAACATCTCAGTGATAATATTAAATATTGGTACAGATACGTAGATGATGTATTGTGTCTGTGGACTGGAATCAAAAGAAAATTGAATGGTTCAAATGGCTCTGAGCACTATGGGACTTAACTTCTGAGGTCATCAGTCCCCTAGAACTTAGAACTACTTAAACCTAACTAACCTAAGGACATCACACACATCCATGCCCGAGGCAGGATTCGAACCTGCGACCGCAGCGGTCGCGCGGTTCCAGACTGTCGCGCCTAGAACCGCTCGGCCACACCGGCCGGCAAGAAAATTGAAAACATTCCTATAACATCTAAACTTACAACACAAAAACATGCAGTTCTCCATGGAGATTGGTGAAAATAAATTAACTTCTTAGACCTCAATATAGATATCACTACAAACGCACATAGTTTTAAAATTTTCAGAAAACTCAGCACAACAGATACTGTAATATCCTCACTTTCACAACTTCCAATATCAAACACACATGCTGCTTTCCAGTCCATAGTACATCCAACCCAATCTCAAAATAGAATTTTCAGGCAGAATTAGACAACATTAAATGTATTGCATTAAACAATGGCTATCCTCCTGAATTAATTGACAACATTTTACACAAAAACACAGAGGAAAAGTATCTCCCTACTTGTTTGCACCCTCTGCAGCAACAGCTATATGTAAAACCAACTGGTGTGTTATGCCATATGTAGGAAAGCTAACCTACAAATTAACCAAAAATCCTTAAATCATACAACTACAAAATTTCATTTTATGTAAGAGGCACTACAGTTAATATCCTATTCAACAGCAAGGACAAAACATTTGTTAAGTGACAGTGGTGGTTACAAAATCACTTGCGATGACTGCAACAGACTATATTGGTCAGATAGGCAAGGCCACAGCGACTAAGCTGATTGAATAAGAACGCAGCTGAAGACACATAAGTCAGACACGTTTGCCGAACATGTGCTGAAGGAAGGGCATTGATACGAAGTCCACACAGAAGCATTACATATCGCCAACAACGGAAGACATGAAAACCTGTTAGTAGGTTTTGAGGTAAAC
Source organism: Schistocerca nitens (assembly GCF_023898315.1). Lineage (NCBI taxonomy): Eukaryota > Metazoa > Arthropoda > Insecta > Orthoptera > Acrididae > Schistocerca > Schistocerca nitens. The sequence goes on along the minus strand of NC_064616.1, from coordinate 535,737,569 downwards.
AGGCATTTATCTCAAAATCCCCAGCTGGTTCTAAATAATCAATTACAGCTGAGCACGTCCCCACTTTTAAGCTTCACATGATGCAATCACCAGCCACATACCCACAAACAGCCACAATGACACACATTGCAACACAAAATTAAAACACAATAAATTTCCTATTCTTTATCGTGCTTAAAGCACAAACTTCACCAATATAACTTGTAATACTTTAAAGAGTTCTATTTTAACCATGTATTGTGTTTAATATTGCCTATTGTTTAAAAATGCAATTTGCTATGTAAAACATGTTTGTTCCACAACATAAGTTACTATTGCTCAGTTAGATAGGTCTCAACCAATGTCAATACCTCACTACCTATGGCATCATAACCATATAACTTGTAATTCTGTAAGATTGTGTATTTCAATTATTGTGTATAATACCATCCAGACCCAAGTTTAGTTTAAATTTTTAAAAAGCTTATTTGTTGCACAACATAAATGAAGAGTGCTCAGTTTCATAGTTTCTCAACCAAAGTCAAGACCTCATAAAATTTAGCAGTTATAGCCATTTAACTTGTGCCATTGTGTAGCTTAAATATTAATTGTGCTTAACATTGTCCATTGCACAACTTGCAAGTTCTTCGTTAAGAACCAAGTTTGATGCACAACACTCTGCAAGGGGATTCTGTCTTTACTGAGAGTGCTTGGTTACCAAAAAACTTGTCTTTCTTTCAGACGCTAGTCAGGTGTCTCGTGAAGATTGCACAAAAAGCCGGAAACCAGTTTAAAATAAAATAAAAATAACTAGAACGAAAACAGTGTACTCGTTATTCAATCTTAAATATGGAATTGTTGTACCAAGAAGTAACAGAAGACTGAATAAATAAGGTTAAGTACAAGATTTTATATTACTGTTAGAGAAGGAATATATACGGATGTACACACAAACACTATCTTAGGTCTAAGAGGATACTGCAGGTTTCCAATCTCGTATAATAAATTATCTGAAAAACATATGATCTAGTGGGACAATTGTACTTTTATTTTCAGATACTTGAACTCTTCCAAATAAAAATGAAGACATTGTACACTACTTGTTTAGTTTAACACATAGTAACTATTTTTCATACCGTCTTTGACAGTAACATTCAGATAATACTAAGAAACAAATATCTCTCACAGAGGTATATATTATTTCAAGTCCTTCCTGAAAGTCTCTACAACCATACAACGCAACACTTTCAATTAAAATAAAATTGCCTGTGAAGAAAGCTGGAATAAACTTTCTGAACTTCCAGAACACAATTGTTTCAAATGCAGCTATTGCCGGAATACTCCATCACAACGGATTCCTCCAAAAATGTCAGAGATATCGCACACATTCCAGGAAACCATACGATCACGAATCTCTTAAGAAGTACAAAAATGAAAACGCGGATGATGCTGGCAACCATATACTGTTCATCAATATGATAAAAAAAATCTTTGATGCAAGGTTGCTTCATTTTGAAGAAACAGATTGTGAGGGTTGTTAATTATTGGTAGGTAATTTCTGTGTAATTTACATGTAGGTATTTCCCGTTTGTACTATGTCACACTGAAGCTACACAGAATGTAAAAAAAAAAAAACTACGTACACAAAATTTTAGAATTTTTAGAGGGGATGAAAGGAAACACTTTTTTATGTGACAGAAATGTCATAAGTGCATCGTTTCACGGCTAGAGATCCATGAACGTTTTGACGCTAGTGATGTTCAGGACCGGTGTTGAAAGTGCCGTGTGTTGAAAATTGCTTTAGGGATGTTGTTGACCCGGGAAGACTGAAGTGTTTTGATGTAGGAGACACCGATATACACTCCAGAAGAGTTTGTTGCCAGATTCGATCAAGCTGCAGCCATTATTCGTAAGACACCTGGTAGTTTTGAACACATTAGACAATCAATGACTCGTAAACAGACAATGTTTTCAGCAACATCTCCAAAACAATGTTCATCACTTTGTGGTTTGAACACCGTCTCTGAACATCACTATCATCAAAACTTTCATGGGCACCTAGTGAGGCACCAGTGACTCTGTGACATTTTTGTCACATAAAGTGCTTCTTTTTATCTCGATTAAGCATTAAAATTTTGTGTATATAGTTTTTTTACACCCTGTATATCGGATTATGAATTTGTAATGTGAAACTAGCCAAGGCGAAATCAATGTATGTTTGCTGTCATATTAAGTAACAAAACAATGACTTTATTTTTTTACCCTGATCACACCAGCGATGCAAAGAACTCTTTCTTATAATTTGAATGCCATAACTTTCCAAGGCCGTCAACTGGATGGAGCGAAGTATAATGACATCTCGTGTCATATTTTCCCTGCGAAATTGTTCATATGTTATGCTTTCCCTCTAAATAAACACCAATTCCACCATTGACCGTGTTTTGATGCTGAGACTAAATATCCAGTTATTGTAAGATGAAGTGTCCATACCATTCAATACCCACCGCTTGCTACAAAAATTACTGGTCAGTGTGGCATGATGATAACGCTACATCAAGTGTGCAATGTCATGGGAGGCTATAAGGTAACGCTCTGATCCACAATCACCCTAACCGTGACGTCTGTCATTAAAACTCTCATAATAGATTAAGATCACTATTATTTCTATTTCGTCAATATCTTCGTTTCGAGGAGACATTTTATAGTCACGGTACATCAGTACTACGTGAGTCAGTATAGTGGCAAAGAAAATTACTATTACATAGAGAAAGATCCAGTTCGCGGGATCCTTTTTTGACCAAATGGCCAAGGCTTTCGTTTCAGAAGAGGAGGTGGCAGGGCGGATATCGTAACAGTACATATTAGTGACCACCGTTAGATCCGTTCCGGCCCCTTCCTGAGGGGCATTAAATCCGCTGCACATATTGGAGATAATGGTGAGGGCCACCTCGCCGCTTTCTTCAGGCACAGCATGTCCGTTGCACATACTGGAAACCATGGTGATGGTCGTCCCGTCACCTTGTTGAGGCTCAGCAAGTCCATCGAGCAAAGTGGAGACGACTATGAGGGCCGTCTCTCTTACTTCAAGTTCGCCGCAGAAATCTTGACATGCTGTCATCAGCCGGGTTGGATCAACTACTGAAACCTCGTAGATGTTGCCCTCATTCTGGGTGTTGCCATACCTTAACAAAAGATAAGCATCCGTAAAAAAAATAAAGAACTTTCCACATGTTATTATGAACCAGACTTGGAGTGGTGACAGCCACAGAAATTAAAGAAAAATTATGTGAAGTACATAATATCAGCTACAATCAAAAATTAAAATGCTAAATTAGAAGAAACAATTCTTGTGCGGTTCGATTTTACGGCTGATGAAGGATGGTCGGTGCCAAACACTAGAAAGATGTTAAAGAAACAATAAAAATCTCATAAAAATAAATCAAAAGACATAAATTTCACTTTGTTGTCACGATATTACTTACTAACAATACTACCACATGCAGAGCAAAATAGCAAATGAAACCACGACAACAAGGAAAGGGAGCTCAGATAGCGATACCGCTCGACTGTTGTCTTAGTATCACGTTCCTAATGATCCACGATGGAGAACAACTGACAGACTGAAATCATGAGAATATTAGTGAATCATAAACAAATGGTTAAGTATTTATCATTCGTTTTACTAATATCTTATGCCACTAATTAACAAAACAAATGGCTCTGAGCACTATGGGACTTAACATCTGAGGTCATCAGTCCCCTAGAGCTTAGAACTACTTAAACCTAACTAACCTAAGGACATCACACTAATTAACAACAATGAAGTTCGCCTTATAAGAGCCAGTGCATCAGGCACAAATAACAATCGTTGCACTTTACGCATAACAAAACTCCTTCTCCCCCCCAAAGTACGGTCTGACCTCACTTCAACCATTGGTAAGATATTTTCAAGTACTGTGCACAGAATGCTTCACACTTACAGACCAATCTCATGCGTACAGCCCACCACCCGTTTGTAGTGAGCACTTCAAAATGTACACTCGACTGCAGATTAATGGATAATTCTCTTCACACTTTCGCGTGAAACATTACGATTAGCTGAAACACGACACCGTCCATCAAGAATCCGTGAACGGTACGCCATTTTATATGGTAATACTCGTTTATATGGTGTTATATCTTGATGTAGATGTTAGATATATGTCTTCCACGGGACTGCGCAGATCTATGGAGAATGTAATCTAGATAATTATGCATCTCCTTGCAAGAGATGACGATATTATCATAAAAATTGTTGACGTTTATCTTCTACAGAAAACAATTCAGCAAACAGGGTGGGCAGACGCTCTCCCAATCTCGATCTTATGGAGGGTGCTAGGGAGGGTTTCGAGAAGTAGTAGAGCTGTGTAATTACGTAGGCTTTCCCGGCGTCATAACTACTAGTATTCTTCTCGGGCCTGCAACTGGACCATGAAGTCATCGTAACACAATATTTCCGTGGTCCACCTTTCCAGCGAGTTCCTGCAACACTTCACTCACCTGAAGATGGCGGCCAGGTAGACCACGGAAATATTGTGTCAAGACGACTTCCTGATCCGGCTGCAGACCCGAGAAGAATATTATTGGTAGTAGATATATTTGAGTGGTTCACAATCCTCATCTCCAAAGTTTCTTTCAAGATTAATGCTACTGACGTCCTGCGGAGCTCGTAGACACTGTCAATAACATCCTCATTCATTTCTGAATGTGTTCTATTGTTACTCGGGGTAATCACATACACATTTTGTTGCTTTCTCTATGGCAAAGTAACGGAACAAGTTTGTACATTTCAGATACGTCCCCAAGTTGAAAGTAAGTTAATCCTTTGTAATTTCTGTTTCGTGTTTTACTTTTTCATCCCACTCGACAAATAAATTTTGGGAGTTGGTATGATTTCGGCAATTTTTCTTCTATTAATGGAAAACTGTGAAAATGGTAAGAACTAGGAAAACTGATGATAGATTATGTGAATGTTTCTTCACATTTTTTCGCTTACATGATTCACGACCCATGGGTCATAACGAAAATATCGCATTTTTTAGATATACTCAGCATTGGTTTTTGCTTGAATCTGATTGTCGTGTAACGCTGTGATGCCATATTTTCTTACGAATTCATGAGGTAGCTGTGTACAATGACTAGCACTGAATGTTAGGGGAGTATGTATGGTGAAACTGGTAAAAAAGTGACATTTTCTGATTATTATCTCTGAATAATATTTGATCTCTCCTGAATAATTTCATGCGCTATTTGTCGGTTAATTCCAATTAGAAGTGTACTTTTTATCATTTCCAAGTTAATAGTGCAAGCGCAAAACAATCCGGTCTTTCTGCATTGACTTGCTATCTCAGGAACTACTCAGTCTACAAGGCTGTGGTTTTCAGCTATTTATTCCTTGAATTCATGTTAAGAGGTTGGATGCACTGTGTTAACAGAAATAGCAGTATTGCACGTGCATCTTATGAGCAATGTTTCCATGGAAATCAGCATACGACCGGATCTGAATCCAGTGCTTATCCTGAAATAGTTGTTTCACAGGCACACGAAAAGGACTCGCCTACTAGTGTTTCGAGGAGGAAACTTGGAAACCATGAGGATTTCTTTATTTACAAAGGAGATCATATAAATAGTTTAGGTTTGCTTTATTAGATTTGAGTGTGTTAGGACAAGTTTTACAAGATGCTGTACCATGTAAGGTTCGTGGTGGGCAAATCGGCATATTTGAGGACACATCTGCAAGGACTGGACTAGCTAACAAACTTGTTGTTCAGTGCAAAGCTTGAAGGCTCTCAATGTGCAAGAATGACTTGTTTGGGAGCAATGTTAGTTTCCTGTATGGAATGAGGTGCAGGACTGACTGCAGCTCAAGTATTATGTGCGACGCTGAACTTGTCAAACCCATCAACCATACCAAGTAAATACACAGAAGTAATTGGTGAATGTGTCAAATCTGTCGCTGTTGCTTCTATGAAAGCCGCTGTTAGAGAAGCAGTAGAATTAAATATCACGACAGACCTATCTGTGGCAGCAGATGATACATAGCAGAAGAGAGGCGACACATCTAAAAATGCAGTTGCAACTGTCACTAGTGTAGACACAGGTAAAATTTTAGACATCGAAGTGCTAACTAAATATTGCCATCAGTGTAAATCAGCAGACAATGAAAAAAGTGAAAGTCGTAAAACAAATTGTGCCAGGAATTATGCAGGAACTAGTGAGGGTATGGAGGCTGCTGCAGTTGTTCCTATATTCAGACGCTCACAGCAGGAAAGAGGTGTGTGCTACACTGAGTACTTGGGGAATGGTGATTCGAGGGCCTTCAAATTAGACGTGGGAAGCCAACCCTATCGTGAAAAGCATACTCTGAAGATTGAATGTGTGGGCCATGTTCAAAAACGAATGGGAACACGCCTTCGAAAACTGAAGCAGAGAAAAGGAAAAGGGAAGTTATCGGATGGAAAGGCTCTAAATCAGGCTCATCCAAGAATTGCGCCCGGCGGGCGCGCCCGCGCCCCTCGGGCGCCGGACAGTGTAGTTCAGCGTCCCGTCCGCGACCCTGTGTAGCTAGTGTCGCCATAGGAGCGAGAGAGAGAGCTGCGGAGCGAGTGAACCGCACACCACTGCTCTGCGCTGGACTGTCCCGCAGTCAGATCCAACGCAAACAAAATAACAGAGGAAATGCACCTCTGTAAAAGAGGCCGACGAGCGGTAAAACAAGCTAACCACTTACCGTTTAGGTAACAACTAGTGTTCGTGTGGCAGAATTACTACGCAGAGCTTTAGACAACAATATCCAAAACAAGAATCGAAGTACATCTTAGTTGTCTTCTGACCCACAGGTTCATTCTATTAGTACAGCACGTGCATACTTTTCATATGTACAATAGGCATCTTCTGAAAAATATATCAGTTTCTTAAATGAACTAGAGTCATAAATATTTTTTTTAGAAATAACTTTATGTAAGGGATATAGAGTCTCATTCTTACTGTTAGCAGTTACAAGTAAATATTTTTTGTTGTACTTCGGGCTACATCTCTTTGTATCCCTTTTCAGAGTTTAGAATTCGGATCCTTAGTTTGCTGTTTTGTACATAATAATTTTAACCGGCCAAGTTTGAAAACTTATTAAAAAATAGAATTGAGATTATAAAGCTCTTTAATTCTTACAGTCAACGTTGGTAAAGAAGACAATTAATATTTTACACTTTTTTCTTTTTCGAGGAAACGGTTTTGTCAATGTTTGGTACAATATTGCCTGAGACTGATAACCTCAAAGAATTAGTCAAATTTTTATCGCCAAGTAATGAACGGTTCTTAGTTTTAGCAAGCTTTAAAACAGAGAAAAAGCGCTCACAGATATACGTGGAACCAAACATTGAGAGAACTTAGGCCGCGTGCTTGTGCAAAAGAGGATATTTCTCTCGTGGAAGACAGCTGTAAGAGTCATCCAGAGTTTTACACATGAGAAAGCGGTCCTTCAGGCGGATATGGCACTGCAGGTCAATCAGCTCTAGTTGAAGCAATTGTGAGACGTCCTATGCTGAAGGGAAAACAAGCGAACAAATATATCTAAGGCCGATTGAAGCTCGCTTATCTCCAAAAATCTGTTTTCAAACCGTTCTTGTAATTCGCAAATGATTGCAACATAATCTGAAAATCTACATCTTCTTTAACGCTCTCTAGTGCAGGAAAGTGTCCACAATTTTTCTCGCGCAATTGTTTTTTCCACAAAATAAGTTTTTTTATGCTTGTATCGTCTGCACTAAATTAACGACATAGTGATTTTCGCGTTGGAGTGAAATATTCCAAGTATTTAAATGACCAGTAAGGTCACTCAAGAAAGCCAAATTCGCCATCCACTTAGGATCACAAAGTAATTCTTCTGGACGTCCTTTCATTTCCAAAAAGGTATTTATTTCGCCCCTCAAGGGGAAAAACCGATGAAGCACCTTTCCTCTGCTCAGCCATCTTACTTTGGTGTGGTAGGGGACGTCCGGGTATTCCGCTTCGATATCAGCCATAAATTCTTTAAATTGGCAATGTGTGAGTCCATGTGAGCGAAGATAATTAACCGTTCGAAGAACTGTGCCCATAACATTTTTTATGTTGACAATCGTCGCACAAAGTGCCTCCTGGTGTATCAGACAATGGACTGTCGCGAATAAGGAACAGCCGACTTCAGCTATTTTTGACCTGACGTAACTCAGAAATCCAGTGCGTATCCCTCGTAGTGCAGGGGCTCCATCCGTTGTTACACTGGTGAGGCGTTCCCATTTTAAACCCATTGACTCCAACACGTTTTCCATGGCTTGAAAAATATCCAAACCCGTGGTTGTGTCTTTTAATGGTATAAGATCGAGAAATTCTTCGGTGACACGTAGATTGTCGTCGACACCTCGAATGAATATGACGAGCTGAGATATGTCCGCAACGTCCGCGGACTCGTCAAGAGCGATAGAAAATGAAATGAAGTTTGCCTCTCTCTCCATTAATTGCTGCTCTATATCTGAGACCATATCTTCGACTCTGTGAGCAACAGTTTGAGGCGAAAGAACTATTTTTTCAAATTTTTCCGTGAGGTCTGGTGGACAAATACAAGCCACCGAGTCGACCAGGAAATCCTTGATGAGATCCCCACCAGCGAAGGGTTTCCCTGCTTTCCCAATTCTCAGCGATCATTTGTAACTTCCGCGCAAACTTTGCCCACCTGTTTCCTGCTCGTACCACGCCAAAAAAGAACATACAATTAACTTTGTACAATCCTGTTTTTAAAACACTTTTATCACTTTAACAATTAATTGTTTCATTCATTGAAACTCAAATAAAAAACTAACAAAAAATATTGGTTTTAGATGCGTTTTCCCCCAGTTCCGCTGAAAAGGACAGCGATGTGTGGTCGCAAAATAAATTTTTATTTATTGCAATATTTGCATACAGCGGCATGGCGGGCGGTCTGCACGGCCAGCTAAGCGACACGGCTCGGCCACTGCGACAACATACGAATTCGCTAAGTGGTAAACGAAGACTTACAGCCAAAAACATTGATGAACTCCAGCAATATTATAGAATGGCAATAAGTAACAACACACATGACCTACAAGGAATAAAAAGAGCAGTGTGTTCTACATTCTTCCACAAATCATCCACTGATGATACACCTATACATGGTCTTTGAACACCTGGTGCTGATTCGTGGTGCAAGTACCGCAAAGCTCAGGCAGCGGGTACAGAGGAACAATTTAGGCACAAAAACAGCATACCATCTGCAGTACTGGAGATAATTAAGCCAATATATACGAGGCCTGTTCAGAAAGTAAGCTCCGATTGATTGCCAAATTGGAACCACAGTGAACATCAGAAATGTTTTACTTGTAACAATTAGCTACACCTTTCAGCTACTTCTCTACGTAGTCGCCGTTCTGACTTAGACTATTGTCATAGCGTTGTACCAACTTTTCAATAGCCTCATCATAGAAGGTAGCCGCCAGTGCTTTCCGCCAATTCTCCACGCTGGCCTACACCTCGTTGTCTGTGTCAAAATGTTGTCGTCAAAGACAGCGGTTCATGTGACCAGAGATGAAACTCAGGGGGAGACAACTGCGGACTGTATTGTGGGTAATCTAACATTTCCATTTGCAAACGATGCAGGAGCATCTTCATTGCCCCTGCAGAATGCGGCTGAGAATTGTCTTGAAGACGAAACAGCACGACAGTTATGTAATGTTAGCTGCATAGCTTCAGGCGAAATTTCTCACCAGGCCCTCGTACTTGGCGGCAGACACTATTTTCTAGACATCTTTACGCACTCACTGCGAGCTCAGAAATGAGAAGAGCGACGTGATGCTAACTGGGGTTATACTAGAGACACTACCCAACACATCTGTGCAAAGCTTTATCGGATTTTCATAGTCGTTTCCATTTCGCGACCGATCGGAGCTTACTTTCTGAACGCCCCTCGTATATATATATATATATATATATATATATATATATATATATATATATATATATATATATATATATTGATGAACTCCAGCAATATTATAGAATGGCAATAAGTAACAACAGACATGACCTACAAGGAATAAAAAGAGCAGTGTGTTCAACATTCTTCCACAAATCATCCACTGATGATACACCTATACATGGTCTTTGAACACCTGGTGCTGATTCGTGGTGCAAGTACCGCAAAGCTCAGGCAGCAGGTACAGAGGAACACTTTAGGCACAAAAACAGCATATCATGAGCTATATATATATATATATATATATATATATATATATATATATATATATATATATATATATAGCTCATCCTGATCTTCTTTCCAAATGTCTCCATGGTCGAACGCAAAACTCGAATAAGTCTTTCAATAATTTCATTTGGACTCGCAAACCAAAAAATGTCTTTGTAGGCATGAAAACTATATGCTTGTGTGTTTTTGATGCTGTGGAAACGTCTAATGCTGGCAATAAGGGAAGAATTAGGGTACTAGAGCAACTTGGTATCACTCCAGGAGACAACACACTGCAAGCCTTCCAGCGAATGGATCGACTCAGGATCAAGAAAGCGCAGAGTGTAGTAGAGGAAATGATTAAACAAACAAGAGGCAGGAAAAGAAGGAAGCTTCTAGGTTTGCAGGATTATCAAGTAGACGATCCAGATAGTGCTGATTATGGGCCTGGCTGTTTCTAGGAGCTCCATATGTGAGTTAATATCAAATAAAACGTTTAAACTTGATTTCCCAGAAACGACATTTTTTTTAAATATTGTAAGTAGGCTGTTTATGTTTTCTTATTGGCAACGTTACGTAGCGCTCTGTATGAAAATCACTGGCTGTGCTGTGTGCAGTCTGTGTCTCGTTTGCATTGTTGTCTGCCATTGTAGTGTTGGGCAGCGGCAGCTGGATGTGAACAGCGCGTAGCGTTGCGCAGTTGGAGGTGAGCCGCCAGCAGCGGTGGATGTGGGGAGAGAGATGGCGGAGTCTTGAAATTTGTAAGACTGGGTGTCATGAACTGCTATGTATATTATGATTTTTCAACACTATTAAGGTAAATACATTGTTTGTTCTCTACTAAAATCTTTCATTTGCTAACTATGCCTATCAGTAGTTAGTGCCTTCCGTAGTTTGAATTTTTTATTTAGCTGGCAGTAGTGGCGCTCGCTGTATTGCAGTAGTTCGAGTAACGAAGATTTTTGTGAGGTAAGTGATTTTTGAAAGGTATAGGTTAATGTTAGTTAGGGCCATTCTTTTGTAGGGATTTTTGAAAGTCAGATTGCGTTGCGCTAAAAATACTGTGTGTCAGTTTAAGCACAGTCATGTATAATTGTTCAAAGGGGACGTTTCAATATTTGGCCTATTATCTCAGGAACTATTACAGATACATATGTCTTATTTTACACTATGTTACCTCTTAGTATACTTCACCTGCTGAACCTCCAAAACATCTCTATTTGTAACGGTTTTTACTTAGAGAAGGAACAGGGGACTTTTAAAAAAAATTGAACGCAGTTTTTGTCTGTATATTCTTATCCTGGTTCAGTAATCAGAAGAGGAACGAAACTATACTTCCTAAAAATTTCAGATCTCTATCTCTCAAAGGTTCTGAGATAATGGCTCATCAGTATTGCAAATTTAACACCGTAGGTATAGGACGTACGTACTCCCCTTAGAGAATGTTTTACCACCTGAATGACTGATGAAGACACACACACACACACACACACACACACACACACACACTCACACACACACTCACACACACAGAGACGCACATGCGCATGTACACGGACACGCACACATGCCCCTACCGTAAGCAAACAACCTCGCTATAAGTGGTGTTTCTCTGTTCAAAAGAAATAAGGAATATTAGAGCCGAACGTCGTGGGCATTAGAGATGTGACATTGGCTTCGTTGAAGAACTACAAGGAAGATATTCTGACATGACAATTTTAAAGAGACCAGTCATGCACGCACTTCAAATGTGGCTCCCACAGACGCCTGAAATTTGTAGGAGACTTCCTGAATTCGTTGGTTAACAGATTAACAAGGAAACTCGACCCCATAATGCTTTTGCCAATGATATATTCACAAAATACAATGATTTACATACACTCATCTCGATAAGTTACACTAACTCCGAAACCCATAAAACAACATTGGCACATTTGTGATTTGTACATAAAGGTAATCTGAAATATTGTGCGAAATGATACAACAGTGAGTATACAAGGATATACCTAACAGACTGTCATGGGGGCTGAAGACACACGCAGTGCCATTGTGGGGTTTGATGTTCTCGCATTACAGTGCAAGATACACAACGGTTTCACATATTGTGGATCAGGCCTTCCATCGTGGCTTGCGATAGTAATATATATTAATATCCGACTGCCCTCTCGAGAGATTTCAGTGTACTGTGGTTACAGCGGTAGCCCTGCAAACCCTCTTCTAAAGCATTTCATGCACGATCAGCCAAAGTAGGCCCATATGGTCGCATATAGGTTGCAGACTCATTCATCACATCATCCTTTTGTAGTAGGGCATTATCATCCAGCAGATGGTACACAGATCTCTATGCTCCAAGAAAAGGCTCATAGGTACACGTAGGTTATAAGCCTCTGTGTTGTGCTGAAATGATACTCCAGTATCCCAGTACCCAATACTTGGTTCTGACTGCAGAATGCGTACGTTTGAGGCTGTATTAGAGTTATGGAGCAGGATGGCACAAGGAAGACGTTTTGATGATATTTAGTATGGCAGGGTAGTGTCCTGCCACAGCACTGCGGAAACACCGAACGTGTATCATTCCTGAACACAATGTTAATTCGTCAGAAATAAGGCCCAAGCTGGTGACAGTAGAATTTTTGAACAATACTCATGGGATACTGACTCAAAAATTTACCCAACAATGTTTCGCGAGAGATATCATTTTTACAGACCGAAACTGTCACAGTACCGCTACGAAGCTCTTGGTTCGGTGAACACGGTCCTGACGACATGCTGCTCCGTACTAGAGCGCTGATGCTACCATATCGGTCGTGTGCATGTGCATGTGCATGTGTGCAGACTACAAGAGGCTGATAAATTAGGACCCATCTGATAACACAATGCTACTCCACTGTTCCGTATCCGCTCCATGAACTATGTTTTCTAAAATCCTCCTTGTTACCTTTACTATTTACTTTGTGTATCGATTGGGTATCCTGGGGAATTGGTTGCAATAACGTATCATGCTCTTCTCAGTTGCTGCAGTCTTCACCTATTATACAGGGTGTCCGACACAAAATCGGTGCGCCTCACGTAACAGTTAAGCCCGTACTGTTGAGTTAGAACAGAAATCGAGCAGTTTGCATAATAACAGCGAAATGCCATTTTGGGGTGTCACATGAAGACAGGCTCCATCAAGGAACGTAAAGATATGTTTCAAATGAAATATTCTGCGAGGAAACTTCCCACAACCAGTACTATTCAAGATCTGTACAAGAAATGGAGGGCTGAGGGATCCGTTCAAATGGTTCAAATGGCTCTGAGCACTATGGGACTCAACATCTTAGGTCATAAGTCCCCTAGAACTTAGAACTACTTAAACCGAACTAACCTAAGGACATCACACACACCCATGCCCGAGGCAGGATTCGAACCGGCGACCGTAGCAGTCCCGCGGTTCCGGACTGCAGCGCCAGAACCGCTAGACCACCGCGGCCGGCGAGGGATCCGTTCAGAATGTGCAGTGGAATAGGTGACCGACAGCGAGGACCCCTGAAACTATAGACACAATTCGCGTACACATTACGAGAAGTCCCCGTAAGTCTTTAAGGAGGTTATCGCAGCAGGTTGGTGGCTCTCGTACATCGTATCACGGTGTACTAAAACGTATGAAATAAAAAGCTTATCGTCTGAGTGTGGAGCAAGAGTTGAAATTTGAGGATCAGGGAAAAACAGTTCATTATTGTAAATGGCTGTTAACATCGATTGTTAGCAGTTACTTGGACCTCTTACATTACTTCATGTCAGATGAGACCTATGTACACTCCGAGAAATGTGGATACTGGTCGCTGCAAAACCCACATATTCTGCATGAAGAACGTCTCCATTAGGAGAAGACAGGCGTTTGGTGTACGTTGTCCGGGGTGCGCATTATTGGCCCCATATTTTTCAGTTACACCTTAAACATTGCCAGATATCTATCGATCTTTAACTATTTCTATGCACAATTACCAGATGCGGAGAAGCTATATGCAGTTTTCGAGCAAGATGGAGCCACCGTTCCCACATCCAACCAAAGTACGGTCCACATCCTCCAACGTGTTCCCTGAAGACGGACTTGTCGATATAGAGGGCTCTTCCCCACAAGATCTCCGCACTTAACATCGTGTGATTTTTATTTATGGTGCACACTAAAAAGCAAAGTGTATGCTGACAGTCCTCTCACAACAGAAATTTTAAACGGAAAATTACTAGAGAAATCAACTACATCACGCCTGCATAAATACTGAGTGGTGCTGGTAACGTCATCATACGAAATCTGCTATTCCTGGATGCCCATCGACACCACTGCCAGAATCTCTCATAAACAGGTAATTATGTATTTTTGACGCTACTGCTATCTATTCGTTTTTAGTTAGTTCATTGTTACTTGAATTTCGGGCGTAAGGCGTATCGGTTTCATGTGCGACACTCTGTACTGCTCGGGGAATGGGCTGAATTCGATTGCCATTCAGGCTCAGAATCTTAGGCTGAAGCAAATTTCATTACAGCGCATACTCCCCTGGATGGCAATCGACGTAGGAGAGGAATGTGCAGGGTATACAGCGACATCGCTTGCGATCCCTGTGGCCAGTGCTATGAGGTGGGGAGCCAATGTGCAGGCGACTTTTCGTGGCACTTAGGCAGCCTGCCTAACACGTAGCAGTCGAAACGCACTACCTACAGCAGGGCTTCCCAACGTGTGGTCCGCGAACCCCTTAGGGGTCCGCCGGCTCTTTCTAGTGTGTCCGCGGCCACCTTTTACCAAATCGTGTAAAATAATGAGTAAAATTATTGAATAAAAATGTGAAAATCGAATTCATCACTATTTTTCTTTTCGCGTGAAAAACATGTGTACTTTTACTTCAGGTCGTATTCCCAAGCAGCCTTTGCAGTTCCTAAGTGAGAACGCATACACAGTTTAGTGCCGGAGAATGCGGCTTCTCTGATCGACTGTTTCGCAACAATACGGGGGTCGATGTGCGCCAGCTCACGGTGCTAGATGCGCTGAAACCTTTTACGCATGCGCGGAGCGAGCTTTGTCGACCAATCACAGCGCTCGCTAGCACATATGCGGCCCCAGGCATCATTAATGTTAAACTTGGTTTGTCAGTGCACTACCTATTTCATAAGTCGATTTTTCACCAGTTTATTACTTCTAACATGGATCGGTGGCTGAAGTCAGGATCATTGAAGAAGGGTGCAGTTTCTCCATTGCCTTCACAACACGGAAAGTTTCCAGTTGAAATGAATGAGGAGGGAGGACGACCAAAGGAAGAACACTCACAAGAAGCTCCACAGCCAGATTTATTATGTGAAAACGCTGCAAGTACTCCATTGGTTGCAATATCCTGTGGAAGTGGAATAACCAAGAAGCGTAAGTACAAAGAAAGCTATTTAGAAATGGGCATTATGGAGACAAAGGAAGCCGGCCGGAGTGGTCGTGCGGTTCTAGGCGCTACAGTCTGGAACCGAGGGACCACTACGGTCGCAAGTTCGAATCCTGCCTCAGGCATGGATGTGTGTAGTGTCCTTAGGTTAGTTAGGTTTAATTAGTTCTAAGTTCTATGCGACTGATGACCTCAGAAGTTAAGACACATAGTGCTCAGAGCCATTTGAACCATTTGAGACAAAGGAGGGTAAAAGTGTGTAATTTGTGCGCGAGTCTTCCCACACAGTTCAATGGTTCCAGTTAAATTGTGCCGTCATTTTGAAGGTACTCACCTGGATTTCCAGGCTATAGACATCGATTTTTTCAAGAGGAAGAGTGCTGAACTAGCTGCTTCTCAGCATTGCATGAAAACTCATGCAAAAATAATTAATGAAAATTCATTAAAAGCTTCTTTCTTGGTTAGTTATCGAGTAGCAAAAACAGGCAAAGCTCATACCACTGCAGAAAATCTCCTAAAGATGCGTGTTAATGGTTTTGTTTTCTTGCATGCTAGACGAAAAGGCAGTAAAGCTTGTATCGTCGGTGCCATTATCAAACAATACTGTCAAGAGACGCATTGTTGACATGTCTAATGACGTGAAAGACACTCTGGTTTCTAGCATCCAACACAATTCAGTTTCTCTGCAGATAGATGAATCCACTGATGTCGCAGGATTACCGATTTTATTGGCTTTTGTCCGTTATGAATATTCTGGGTGTTTTGAGGAGGACCACTTATTGTGCAGACGACTACCTGCCAACACAACAGGTGCTGAAATATTCCGTCTATTGGATGATTTTTTAAGGACTAACGAAGTTTCATGGTCTAATTGCATAGATGTGTGCACAGATGGTGCAAAATCAATGACGGGTCCTTCAGTCGGAGCAATAACAAAAATAAAAGAAAAGCCAAAAATAGCAGCAGTAGGCATTGTGCTTTCCACAGATACGCTTTAGCTACGAAACAAATGCCTGTTTCGTTCAAGAAAGCCTTAGACGAATCCATTCAAACTATTAACTACATAAAATCAAGGCCGTTGAAGTCAAGACTTTTCACAATACTGTGTGAAAATATTGGAAGCCTTCATCGTTCCCTGCTTCTCCACACAGAAGTGAGGTGGCTCTCACGTGGGAATGCACTCTCTCGGTTGTAAGAATTGAGGTTGGAAGTCTTAGCTTTCCTTTTGGAGCATGACACCAAATTAGCAGACCTTATTAATGACGAAATTGGCAATGTATACTTGCCCATTTGTCAGATATTTTCTCCAAAATGAACGAAATGAATATTTCACTCCAAGGGCAAAGTGAAACAAACGTCACTGCTATTGACAAAGTTCGAGGATTCAAGAGCAAAACCAATTTTTGGGCAGAGGGTGTCGAGGAGGGGGAAGTCAAGTGTTTTCCTCTTCTCAAGGAGTTTTTGAAAAACAAAACATTGGCGCTTGTGAAGAATTTGTTTCATCAAATCCTGGAACATCTCCGAAGTTTGATGTCATTGTTGGAGCATTATTTCCCAACAGCTGAAGATGAGAAGCTGCAGAAATACGAATGGGTGGTCAACCCATTCACTGTATCCAAAAAGCCGAACATTCTATCATCAAATGAATATGAGTTGTTGATAGAAATTGGCACAAACCCTACCTTGAAATCAAGTTTTGACATTCACGGTTACTCACACTTTTGTATCCGTTTGGATAACAAGAAATACTACCCCCTTGTTGAAAAGGCAGAACGCGTACTTTTTCTATTTGCCACAACATACATGTGTGAATCTGGATTCTCGATCTATGCTGCCCACAAAACTAAGTACCAAAGCTGTCTAGATGCAGAACCAGACATCCGTCTCCAGTTGTCAAGAACTGAACCCAACTTTTCAAAATTGTGTCAGCAGAAGCACCCTCAACCATCACATTGGGATTCCATTATTATTCCTACAGACTCATCTGTAGTAAAGAAGAAAGCATTTGTCTTCGTAGATGCTCAGTGAACGTACCTGAACTATAACTCTGTAGAAATTTTGTTTCTGTCTTCTGTCATTTACAAAATAATTATTAATTGAATTCTGTTGGCGTTGATATTTTTGTTACCAAAATTAAAATGATCTCTAAAGCTAATTTCTTTTCTTTATAATATATTCCGTCCTCTCAATTAAAAATATGGCCTGCCTGTAATTCAATTACAATTACTTGCTATTACTCTGACACTATATTGTGTCAACTGGCTGCGAACGTAAACAAATGAGGACTTTTCACGTGCCACCTTGTAAAAGGTAAACCTCCTCTGCCAGAATTGTTTCCTTTGAGAAAAGAATTCTTACGTTCTGTGAAATGTTTTGTCTTCTTATATAGCAATAAGAGAGTCTGTTTGTTTGTTTTCTTAATTTGTTTACAGTCGAGGCTGACTGCCACGATATAGTGTCCAAGTAGTAGTTGAAGTTGTCTCCTGTGGCTAAACTGTTGCCACGCCACCTGCCAGTTGCCAGCTACCAACTGACAGTACACTGTTGCAACGCCACCTGCTAGATGCCGGCTATGGACTGACAGCTGCCGTTCAGTAGATACGCAAAGACGTAAAAATAACTAGACTTTCCGAGCTGTTTACATGGGCACAAAAATCGATTGTGGAACTGGAAAATGACTTTGTAAAAGCAGATTTCCAGAACCGATTTTGAAGTGTTTACCTGACCAACCAAAAGCGGAACTGGGACATCGGCTTACGAAATCCGGTTTTGGAAACGCATGTAAACTGGGTGAATTTATTCCCACACATTGCACAACAGATGTCACAATAGTCCTATAAAGGCTATTCCTTGGCCTCTTTTCTTTCGTGATGTGTTTGTATCCCGAATCATGGGTCTGCCTCTTTCCTTCACAGCTGCGCGGAACGGCCGCGCAGTCAAAGGCGCCGAGTCGTCGTGGATTGCGTGGCCGCTCCCTCCAGAGGTTCGAGTCCTCTCTCGGGCATGTGTGTGTGTGTGTGTGTGTGTGTGTGTGTGTGTGTGTATTGTCATTATAGGTTAATAGTGTGTAAGACTAGGGACTGATGACCTCAGCAATTAAGTCCCATAGACTTTACATACATTTGAACATTTTTCTGCGTATTTCAAGAAAAACCAAATACACTCACACACACACACACGACTGTTACGAAACGTGCTTGCTCCTTACACAACAGTAGCCAAACAATGGAAGTGAACAGACCACAAGCGGCAGCTTGTCAATAGCGAACAGTTTGGACGTGATGTTGATTGCTCTTGGAGGAAGGCAGCTCCAACGTGTGAAATGTCAATTACCAAATAATTTTCATCAGGCTGTAGTGTGTTGAACAAAGGGAGTAAATCCACTAGTAAGTGCCTGGATACGGTAGGAATTCAAATTGGATCGTTAATTTCAAGTTGTTTTCATTCATCTCTAAAACAAAGACTATTGATACTGGGGGGGTGGGGGGGGGGGTCATTGGGAACATGGCACTTCTTGCATTAAGAAGCTTTCAGTTCCCATGTGTTTAGCTCTGAAATTTAAAGTTACTGTGCTCTTGACTGACTAGGGGTCCGCCATGGATTTTCGACTGAAGAAGGGGTCCGCCAGATGAAAAGGTTGGGAAGCCCTGACCTACAGGCATCTGTACGCATCCCAGTCTCTCTTTTCATAATCTCATGATCATACGCGAGATACTGTCTCCACACAATATTCGGGGGATACTGTCTCCAAAATTTACCAAACCGTGTTTCGCGAGAGAAACATCACTTTTTCTAGAAACTTTCCCATATAAAGCACCTGATTATTTCATTCACATTTTCACACTGGCTAATAGGTTTCGATCCTGTCATCGTAATTCTAGATTCGCTCGATGTATTGCATTATATCTGTCTACAATCAGTACAAAAACTGGACCCTTCTAGCGTAGAAGAATATGAAAGGAATGATGTAATTGAGAAGAGCATGAGATAGGATTGCAACCCATTCCCCAGGATATTCAGTCGATACACAAAGTACAGGGTGTTTCAAAAATGACCGGTATATTTGAAACGGCAATAAAAACTAAATGAGCAGCGATAGAAATACACCGTTTGTTGCAATATGCTTGGGACAACAGTACATTTTCAGGCAGACAAACTTTCGAAATTACAGTAGTTACAATTTTCAACAACAGATGGCGCTGCGGTCTGGGAAACTCTATAGTACGATATTTTCCACATATCCACCATGCGTAGCAATAATATGGCGTAGTCTCTGAATGAAATTACCCGAAACCTTTGACAACGTGTCTGGCGGAATGGCTTCACATGCAGATGAGATGTACTGCTTCAGCTGTTCAATTGTTTCTGGAATCTGGCGGTACACCTGGTCTTTCAAGTGTCCCCACAGAAAGAAGTCACAGGGGTTCATGTCTGGCGAATAGGGAGGCCAATCCACGCCGCCTCCTGTATGTTTCGGATAGCCCAAAGCAATCACACGATCATCGAAATATTCATTCAGGAAATTAAAGACGTCGGCCGTGCGATGTGGCCGGGCACCATCTTGCATAAACCACGAGGTGTTCGCAGTGTCGTCTAAGGCAGTTTGTACCGCCACAAATTCACGAAGAATGTCCAGATAGCGTGATGCAGTAATCGTTTCGGATCTGAAAAATGGGCCAATGATTCCTTTGGAAGAAATGGCGGCCCAGACCAGTACTTTTTGAGGATGCAGGGACGGTGGGACTGCAACATGGGGCTTTTCGGTTCCCCATATGCGCCAGTTCTGTTTATTGACGAAGCCGTCCAGGTAAAAATAAGCTTCGTCAGTAAACCAAATGCTGCCCACATGCATATCGCCGTCATCAATCCTGTGCACTATATCGTTAGCGAATGTCTCTCGTGCAGCAATGGTAGCGGCGCTGACGGGTTGCCGCGTTTGAATTTTGTATGGATAGAGGTGTAAACTCTGGCGCATGAGACGATATGTGGACGTTGGCGTCATTTGGACCGCAGCTGCAACACGGCGAACGGAAACCCGAGGCCGCTGTTGGATCACCTGCTGCACTAGCTGCGCGTTGCCCTCTGTGGTTGCCGTACGCGGTCCCCCTACCTTTCCAGCACGTTCATCCGTCACGTTCCCAGTCCGTTGAAATTTTTCAAAAAGATCCTTTATTGTATCGCTTTTCGGTCCTTTGGTTACATTAAACCTCCGTTGAAAACTTCGTCTTGTTGCAACAACACTGTGTTCTAGGCGGTGGAATTCCAACACCAGAAAAATCCTCTGTTCTAAGGAATAAACCATGTTGTCTACAGCACACTTGCACGTTGTGAACAGCACACGCTTACAGCAGAAAGACGACGTACAGAATGGCGCACCCACAGACTGCGTTGTCTTCTATATCTTTCACATCACTTGCAGCGCCATCTGTTGTTGAAAATTGTAACTACTGTAATTTCGAAAGTTTGTCTGCCTGAAAATGTACTGTTGTCCCAAGCATATTGCAACAAACAGTGTATTTCTATCGCTGCTCGTTTAGTTTTTATTGCCGTTTCAAATATACCGGTCATTTTTGAAACACCCTGTATATAGTAAAGGTAACCAAGGAGAATTTTTAAAAATACGGTTAATGGAGAAAAACTAAAAATTTTTCGGTTTGCCACTGGTATTTCAGTTTTGTTAGAGATGGAAAAGGACTAGAATCGGAAGCTGAACGGAATGAATACTGACTTTAAAAGAAGTTCTAAGCTGCGCATGAACAAAAGTAATGGAAAAGCGAAGGAGTATCATCTAATTAAATCAAGTGATGCCGCGGGTATTAGTTTAGGAAATAACACACTGAAAGTAGCCAACGAGTTTTCCTATTTGAGCAGCAAATTAACTACATATGGTATATATAAAATTCATACTGGCAAGAGCAAAAACAAATATTCTGAAACAGAGAAATCCGTTGACAGTGAACATCATTTTAAGTAAGAGGAAGTATTTTCTCAAAGTATTTCTGTTCTACAACAGACTGTAACTGGCAGCTGTCGACCAGCGTGACATGGTGGCTGCGAATTGCGCCGCTATTGTAGTGGCAGTGTGGTCTAATGCTGCGACGACCACACAGAGCTTATCAGCTGCTCCTGTTGCCAACACGATCCGTAGAGCGTCCCCGTCTGGCACCAAACGGTCGCCCGAAGGTGGCCAGTACGTCTTTACCATATCTGGAGCTGTTTCACAGCGATGGTTATATGTGGCTAATGGCCAAAAGACTAACCCAATACTGTCTCGCACTGCTAATAAGACAGAGCCGTCGTGTCTTACCTGTCCTGCTCAAGCAGTAGTCCCCCCTCTTTCGACTTCCATAGATAAGAAAAACGGGCAGTTAGATGTAGGCAGTTCCCATGTTAGGTGTGTATTAGTCCCTCTTGGGGAAATGGTGTTATGGGAGAGATGCGGACCTAAAGTGAACTTGATGTGTGTCAAAGGAGTAACTGTCCACCAACTGGAAGAAGACACCCCCGCAGCAACTCAGAGGAAAGGTTGCTGTCAGCTGTAGACCGTCGCTTATATCGTCACCAACGACGTTTGTTGTCTCAGTTCTGTCCTGATACTGGCCAAAGTGCTGAACATTGCTAGCCTCATTCGTATGGACTCTGCACAACTGTTGATTTGCATCATAGTTCCGAGAACGGATTGGAACCCTCTAGTCTGGGACCGAATGTAGGGTCTATAACAGAGCTTTTGTCAGTTTTGTCAGGAGCTCGCCTACAGATTCGTCAACCTAAGCTACACAGTGTTGACTTGTAAAGTACCCCTGGATAGGTCTGGTTTCCAATACGCGCCAGAAACATCTGTAGGGTAGTCGAGAACGTGTGTAATACACATAGCTTTTTTTAGGTTACACGAAATCCCGATAACACTAGCAGAAAAAGCAGCACCAAATAAAGCCATTATTACAACATGACGAACAGTAAATGCAGAGAGTGACTATCTTAAAATAGTATTTTTTAATTGCCAGAGTTTCCGCAGCAATGTTCACGAACTAACGACTCTAATAGAACGAATTCCTTTGGTAGAAACCCGAATTAAAAGATAGTGAAACGTATATTGAAAGATAGATTATACGCCCCAGGAGGAAGAATGTTTATAGTGACAAGCAGAAACATTACACTGTCAGGAAACGATCAGTCACAGTTGGTACTACAAGAGACAGAACATTAAAGCAGATCTGAGAGTATAACAAATGAGAAACAAAGACTAGATTCAATGAGCATACTACATAAATACTTACAGGCAATGGTGAAAAGAACAACATTCGATTGCGATCGCTATCGATTTTTATTCTGTGCTCTCCATTATCTATATTCAACATCACTGAGCACAATAAATAATTATCTTCTGTCTAACACATAGCATATAGCATCGGTGCTATCGATTCCTCAGCATATACCGGATCAGCTGTTATCGGTTTCTATTTGTTCGTGTGGAATTTAAACATATTATGGATGCATTTTAACCTTATGTACATAACGACGGAAGACTAGCAGAAGACGACCTGGTCGAAGATTAGTTTTGGTTTCATGGCAATGTAAAGTTATTTTAGAAGAAAGGTTAAAGGAAAAATCAATTTTAAGGCATTCGTAGATTTAGATAAGGATTTCGATCATGTTGACTTGGAACACGCTCCGAAACTCCGAAGTTATCAGGGAAAAATACGAAATGTGATCAAAGAGTAACGGAAATTTTTTAAGTTCTCCTGCTTTATGCATCTGATTTTCAAATTTTTATGTTGTTGCTACACATTTTCCTGATGTATGTTTGCATTTTAAGCTGTTTTCAATACATGGTTTATTGTTGGCCGTCAAAAAGGTTATATGTGTTTACAGTGGTAGGGGAACTTTTACTTTCGAAGAAGAAGGATCAAAGCATTTCCATTACCTTTTTCCTGAAAAATGGAATAAAGTACGGCACCGCATTCTAAATGTTGAGTGTGGCTTTTGGCAAATCTACTATGAGTAAGACAAGAGTTTCCCAGTGGTACAAACTTTTCAGTGAGGGCCGAGAAGACGTTGGAGTCGTCGACCGACTTGGATGTCCTAGCACATCAATTACTGAAGACAATGTGGTAGAAGTAAGGAAAATGGCTCTGTAAAATCACCATAAGAGAGGTTGTTGATGATGTCGATTGTCCTTTGGCTCATGTCAAACAATTTTTTCGAGTGTTTTGGGCACGAAGCGTGTTGCAACGAAGTTTGTTCCGAATTTGTTGAATTTCGACCAAACGCGACGTCACGTAGATATAGCTCAGGAATTGTTGAATCAAATCTACAACGATCCAGAACGTTTAAAGAAGGTTAACTGCCTGAAGAGCCAAGATCGAAAAATTTCGACAAGTTCGATCACATGTGAAGGTACTTCTCTGTGTTTTCTTCCATTACAATGGGATGGAGAATCATGAGTCCATACCTTATGGTCGTACGGAGAATAAGGAACTCTACCTGGAAGTTATGCGCCGTTTGCGTGGAGAAATCCGAAGGAAATGACCAGAGCCGTGGAAAAACCATTTGCGAAAATTGCATCCCGGTAGCGCTCCCGCTCACACCTCAATACTTGTTTGTGATCTTTGACAAAAAAACAAAACCGTTATGTCATCTCAGCCACCACATTCGCCGGACATGGTCCCGCATGACTTCTTTCTGTTTTCGAGGATGAAGAGAACCATAAAAGGACGTAGTTTTGTCACCATTGATGGGATAAAAACAGAATCGCTGAAAGACTTGAACACCATAACGAAAGGTGAGCTCCAGAAGTGCTTCCAAGATAGGCAAACCCGCTGGCAAGAGAATATTATACATGAGGGGGATTACTTTGAAGAGGAAAAAGCTATTGTTAATGAATACATGAAGATTCATTAAGAAAAACAAAAATTCCCGTTACTTTTTGACCGCAGCCGTATACTCGTATATGTATGTACGTTCCACATCTCCTCCTAAACCACTGGACCGATTTCAACCAAACTTGGTTCACACATCACTTACTGTCTGGAAAGAAATGCTGCGGTTGTAAGAACCACCTACCTGTCAAAGGAGTGGGAGTGTGGATGAAAGAGTAGCGGAGCTTACGAGGCGCCAACAGCTATACCACTTTCATCCAGTGCTTGAGAATGAGAGCACTTCGTGACTTGTAACAAACATTACACGTAATTTCAAATCTTTACGAGAATTTTTCTTGCTGACAACCACCACAAAATGATGAAAGGAAAAAAGTTCGTCGCTTAGTACATTTTCGCTGTTCACGCAGTAAAACTGCTTCATCAGGCATGCCGTTTTATTTATTACTTCTTTAACACTAACTGTATTCGCGACACATTTTGCAGACAGCATACATATATACGGCTGAATGTACTAACAAAATTAAATCATTGCAGCTCAAGAGATGCGACGTCATAAACACTAAGATGTGTGAAAAACTGGTGCATCGTGCATGAACTTTAAATTTATTACTTCTTTGCTGCTAACTTTATTCGCAACACAGTTCGCTGGCGGTATCCAGATGTGCCTCTGAAAATACCTACAAAATTATATCATCGCACGAGACATAGGTAAGGACATATGACATCCTAAGTATTGAGCTGCGTGATGATGAAACTGCAGGGTGAATTTTAATACAGATAAAGGTGGGATGTATGTATAAATACGTATGAAATGTGTTAAATATCTGTGAAGTACATGTGACACGTGTATACGTGAGCGAAGTAGCGGGTAAAAAGCTCCTCCTAAACCCCTGGATCGTTTTCGACCTCTAAATCTACACACATACTGTACAAGCCACCTTACGGTGCGTAACGGAAGGTACCCTGTACCACTGCTAGTCATTTTCTTTTCTGTTGCATTTACAAACAGAGAGAGGGAAAAACTGCCGTCTATATGCCTCCATATGAGCCGCAGTAGAATGGTTCTGTATTTAGCTTCAGATTCCGGTTCTCTAAATTTTCACAATAGTGCTCCCCGAAAAGAACGTCGCCTTCCCTCCAGTGATTCCCATTTGAGTTCCTGAAGCTTCTGTGTAACATCAGAGTGTTGTTCGAACCTACCGGTAACAAATCTAGCAGCCGGCCTGTGAATTACTTCAATATCTTCCCTTAATCCGACCTGATGCGGATGCCAAACACTCCAGCCTTACTCAAGAATACTTCGCACCAGTGTCCTATACGCGGCCTGTTTTACAGAGATTCCTCAAAATTCTCCCAGTAAAATGAAGTCGACCGCTCGCCTTCCTAACCATAATCCTCAAACGCTCGTTCCATTTCTAAAAGCTTTGCAACGTCATGGCTAGATACTTAAACGGCGTGACTGTGTTAAGCAGGACATTACTAATGCTGTATCGGAACATTACAGGTTTGTTTTTCCTAATATCCGCGTTAACTTACGGTTTTCTGTATTTAAAGCTAGCTGCCATTGATCACACCACCTATAAGTTCCGTCTAGGTTATCCAGTATCATCCCACAGTCACTCAACGACGAGACATTCCTGTACATCACAGCATCATCAGCAAACAACCACAGATTACCGCCCACCCTGTCCACCAGATCATTTATGTATATAGAAAATAATAGCTGTCCTGGCGCACTCCTCATGATACCCTTGTCTCTAATGAACAGTCGCCGCCGGGGACAACATACTGGGTTCTATTACTTAATAAGTCTTCGAGCCACTCACATATCTGAAAACCAATTCCCTATGGCCTACAATGGGGCACCGTGTAAAATGGACAGAGAGAGGGGGAGGAGGAACTGGACAGAGAGAGATGAAAGGAGGAGATGGTCAAAGAGAGGGGGAGGAGGACATGGGCAGAGAGAGAAAGAACTAATGGGCAGAGGGGGGAGGAGCAGGTGGTTAGAGGAAGAGGAAGAAAGAGATGGAGGGGAGAGGGGCAAGAGCAGATGGACAGTGATTTGAGGATGGAGGAAGTAGGCAGGGAAAGGAAGTGGTGGACATGGACGGAGAGAGGATGAGGAGGAGATGAACAGAGAGAGGGTGATGCAGGAGATGGACTAACAGGAGACTGGAATAAATACAAGCCAGGATAATGCCAGGTACTCTCGCAGTATAGCCTACCATAATAATGGATGTATGCACACTGACGAAAAAAAAATCAGACACCAAGAAGGACTCGTGCGACATGAACGAAAGTTGGTAGGCGTGGTCTGTTTCTGAAACATGATGTCTTTTCCAATTTCGCTCGAATCGCCTAAGTCCCCTAAGAGTGGCACTATGAGGATGCAGATCAGGTTTGCTTTAAATAAACGCCGTAACCGTCGTGAGCGTTAGCTACCTTTGAGGTTGGATGTGTTGAACTGATGTTAGTCAAGAATGCCCTTATCAACAACACCTCGCTGAGATTTGAACAAGGCCGTGTAATAGGGCTATGAGAAGCTGGCTGTGCCATCTGCGATACTGCAGAAAGACTTGGCAGGAATGTAGCCAGGGTACATGACTGGTCTCTGGACGGCCACGTGGCACTACCGAGAGGGAGGACCATCATGTTCGGCCTGTGGCTCTGGCGCATCGTACGGTACCCGCAGCAGAAATTTGTGTAGCAGTTGGCACCACAGTGACGCAACGAATTGTTGCAAATCGGTTAATTCAAGGACAGCTCCAAGCCAGACGAACTGTAGCGTTTCACTGACCACAGTCAACCGGCATTTGCGACTTCTGAGGCGTCGAGTGGAAGCTCTGTGGAGAGCTGGGTAGGGGTCTGTCGTGTTTTCTGATGAAAGGTGGTTCTAAATCTGTGCCAGTGATGGGCGCGTGTTGGTTAGTGCTAGGCCAGTTGAGGGCCTGCAATCAGTCTGTCTACTTACCAGACATACTGGACCTACACGAGGAGCTAGGGTCTCGGGTTCATTTTCGTCTGACATCAGGAGCACTCTCGTGGTTATCCCACGCACACTGACTGCAATTTTGTACGTCAATCTGGTGATTCGACCTGTTGTGCTGCCGTTCATGAACAGCATTCCAGGGGTTTTTTTACAACACGGTAAAGCACGCTCACAAGCCGCTGTTGTAGCCCAACATGCTCCATAGAGTTGCTCGATCACCACATCTGTCCCTAATCCACCACGTATGGGACATCATCGGGCGACAACTCCAGCGTCATCACAAATAGCATTAACCGTAGATGTATTAACCGACCAAGGGCAACAGTCATTTAACAATGAATCTACATATCTACATTCCACATCTCCTCCTACTCTACCAGACCGATTTCTACCAAACTTGGTACACATATCTCTTACAGTCTGGAAAGAATCGCTGTGGGTGCAAGAACTACCTGCCTATCAAGGGGGTGTGGGTGGGGGTGAAAAAGTAATGTGGCTCAAGACGCGCGAATACCCTAAATTTAGTCATCCAGTACGAGAATGAGAGCGATTCCTTATAACAAATTTCACACATAATTTTAAATCATTACGAAACGTTTTCTCGCGGACAGGTCCCTCAAAAAGAAGAAAAGAAGTTTTATCACTTACTACATTTTCGTTCTTCACGCATTAAAAGTGCCGCATAAATCATGACGTTCTAATTTATTACTTCTTTACTACTAACTATATTCGTGATACATTTGCAGACACAACTGAAAGTAGCAGCCAAATTATATCATTGTAAGAGATATATTTCAGCAAATATGACGTCATAAACGATGAGATGCGTGAAGAACTGCCACATCATGCAAGACGGTTTATTTTATTACATAATTACTACTAAAACCGTCCATAAAACATGTCACTGACAGTACCCACTTATACCACTGTATGCACCTGCAATTTTTTTATTATGGTTTTAGGGCGCAAAACTGTACGACATAGTTCAGGAGATACGACGTCATCAGCATTGAACTGCCTGAAAATGAAACTACAACTTGGTACACATATCTCTTACAGTCTGGAAAGAATCGCTGTGGTTGTAAGAACTACCTGCCTATCAAGGGGGTGTGGGTGGGGGTGAAAAAGTAATGTGGCTCAAGACCCGCGAATACCCTAAATTTAGTCATCCAGTACGAGAATGAGAGCGATTCCTTATAACAAATTTCACACATAATTTTAAATCATTACGAAACGTTTTCTCGCGGACAGGTCCCTCAAAAAGAAAAAAAGAAGTTTTATCACTTACTACATTTTCGTTCTTCACGCATTAAAAGTGCCGCATAAATCATGACGTTCTAATTTATTACTTCTTTACTACTAACTATATTCGCGATACATTTGCAGACACTACTGAAAGTAGCAGCCAAATTATAACATTGTAAGTGATATATTTCAGCAAATATGACGTCATAAACGATGAGATGCGTGAAGAACTGCCACATCATGCAAGACGGTTTATTTTATTACATAATTACTACTAAAACCGTCCATAAAACATGTCACTGACAGTACCCACTTATACCACTGTATGCACCTGCAATTTTTTTATTATGGTTCAAAAAAATGGTTCAAATGGCTCTGAGCACTATGGGAGTTAACTTCTGAGGTCATTAGTCCCCTAGAACTTAGAACTACTTAATCCTAACTAACCTAAGGACATCACACACATCCATGCCCGAGGCAGGATTCGAACCTGCGACCGTAGCAGTCGCGCGGTTCCGGACTGCGCGCCTAGAATATTATGGTTTTAGGGCGCAAAACTGTACGACATAGTTCAGGAGATACGACGTCATCAGCATTGAACTGCCTGAAAATGAAACTACAGCGCGAAATTCGCTAGAGATACAGGTAAAATATGTGTACACACACGTGTGGATTATGTTGAATACGTGAGAAATATATTGGACATGTGCGAATGCAGCCAAAGCCACGGTCAAAACCTCATCTTAAACCTCTGGAACGATTCCAATGAATTTTGGTACATCCATTAGTTACGATCTGTAAAGAAATACTGTGGGGGTAAGAACCATCAGTCTCATACGGGCGTAGGGTTGAAAACGAGGAGAGAGAAGGGGGAAGAGGAGATGGACAGACAGTGAGGGCGAAGGAAGGGGTCGATACAGATAGGGAAAAGGAGCAGATAGAGAAAGAGGGAGGGGAATTGGACAGAGATTGAGGACAGGAGATGGGCAGAGAAAGGAAAGAGCAGGAGATGGACAGAGACAGGAGGAAGGAGGAAATCAACAGCTAGAGGGGTAGGAGGAAATGGACAGGAAGAGTCAGGGGAGGAGGTGGGGAGAGAGAGGGAGATGACAAGATGGATGGAGAGCGGGGGAAGAGGAGGAAATGGACAAACACAGGAGAAGAAGGAGAAGCGATTAGATGGCGGAGGAGGATATGGTCAGAGGGGGAATGAGCTGATGGACAGAGGGAGGGGGAGAAGCGGATGGACAGAGAGAGTGTTAGGATGAGATGGACTGAGAAGGGTAAGGAGGAGATGGACTACTAAAAGAATGGAATATATACATACCTTGGCACTGCCAAGTACTTAGCTAGTTAGCACATAATCTTCAAGAACGTAAAATTCACAAATATTCAGAAAACTTTCACCTACTTTTATTCTTAATGGAATTGATTCATACGCTTACAAAGCGTAAAAATATGACGGACATTTGGAAGGTTTGCGAATAAATATATTTCCGGCTTTAGAGAAGTTTTGATGAATTTTAGATTATAAATAACATTGTCGCAAACCAATTGTCTTTCGCCTCTTGTAAAGTAGAAGGTACTTCCACAAAAAATCGTTGAATGAACAAATACATAAATGGCAACGTGTACGGGTGCATACGTAAGGAAGGATGGGTCAGTGAGGAAAAGCGGATTGCTGTAGCCAATTGAACGTATAGACTAGTGTCAAAGTGCAGTGATAGGACACGTAGTCGATCATATTGTACAAACTGGGAAAATGACAACGTAGAAGAATGGAATATTGTTTTATGTACATGGAACAGAAGCAGAAAGAAGAAAATAAACTTACTAATGGTTCAAACGCTTTTGTGTCGAAAAGCATATTGTTTTATGACAACAGACAATATCTAGTAAGTGCAACAAATACTGAAACCACCTACTTTCTGCGTGATGGATTTCGGATACTAGTAAGAGTAGGGACAAAGCCAGCATTCACAAAAATTTGGGTAAGCTAAAGACGAGTTCCAGAGTAGTGCTGTTCAACATGACTGAATGGCAAAAAGCACTGCCGACGGAACTAGCAGATATTACGCTGATACATATGACCAAGATCCACAAGGATAGCTGACTATTATTTCGGAGGTTATCAGTTCAATTGGAGTAGGGATGCCAACCATCAAGATCGCAATGTACATGAGTCTGTCTACCATTTCGAGGTATATCGAAAAGCAACAACACTATAAAAGTAGCATTTCTTCGAACGTAGAAGTATTTTATCTTCTTTTTCGTTTGTGGTACAATATCATTTCCGGAATTTTTAGGTGGCTCTAGTAATTACCATGAATATATGTAAAAAATGCTTCTTCGCCATTATTATATTTCTTAAAATGTTACATGGTTAAATAAAGGTAAATTGAGATAATGTGCTACGGCGGCTAGCCATGCAATAATGAATGAAACCCTCTTTGTGCATCTGCGCTACTGTAGGGCATTTTGATGGGCCGAAACCCTGACAGCACCAACGGAGTAACCGTGGTACAAAATTAAGGAACTAATTCTCCCGCACAGCGAATGTAGTGCATGAAAAATGCCTCGAACGCAGGTTCTTTTCCTTTCTTACATGTTTATATTTTATCTGTTTGTAGGAGCATGGGCTGCAGAAACCAGACGAGGAGATTGCCAAAAGGCAGTTTTATTAAGACGACAAATGACATTACCTAGAAAAAATTATAGGTTTTATTTTATCATATAAGAGTGCTGGGCCATGCTTACCCTCTGAAATATGCTTGAGGGTGTGCAGTGACGCACAGAATTTAACAAATGCTCTCACCTATGTAAGCGACCGTTATGGTGAAGAATCACCGAAAACAAAAATCCCCAAATCTCGAGGTGTACCATGTGACTATGACACCAAGGTGAAAGGTGCTCTGCCGGCCGAAGTGGCCGTGCGGTTAAAGGCGCTACAGTCTGGAACCGCAAGACCGCTACGGTCGCAGGTTCGAATCCTGCCTCGGGCATGGATGTTTGTGATGTCCTTAGGTTAGGTAGGTTTAACTAGTTCTAAGTCCTAAGGGACTAATGACCTCGGCAGTTGAGTCCCATAGTGCTCAGAGCCATTTGAACCATTTGAAAGGTGCTCTGTATTCAGTGGAAAACTTTATTTTTGGATCAAAACTGTACTTTGTTTAGATTTAATGACCGTCTAGATTTGTGTTTCTCTAATGAGTAGGTTTCATCGCTCGAGTGTGATTATAAAGTGCAAAAAAGTAAAAAAAAGCTTCAAATGTATGTGAAGTCCTAAGGGACCAAACTGCTGAGATCATCGTTCCCTAGACTCACACGCTACTTAAACTAACTTATGCTAAGAACAACACATACGTCCATGTCCGAGGGAGGACCAGAACATCCGGCGGGAGGGGCCGCGCAATCCGTGACATGGCACCTAAAACCTCGCGGCCACTCCGCGTCGTTAAAAAAAGTCTATGGCTACAAAATCTCGTCACTGGAAGCAAAACGTTTCTCAGTAGCAAATGTCTTTAAATCTGATAATAGCTGAAAGTCATAAGGCTGTGGCATTGCTGTTAAAAATCTGAAATTTTATTCTGCAAACCATTCATCTTCTCACGTACTTTTTTATTCCGTTTGCCCAGAAGAATTACATAGCATCAATCAGTTATTATTTCACATTTTAGCAGATAATCACGAACAAGAATTCATTTTGCATCCCATAATACTATAGCGACAACCTTTCTGTGATATGAAACCATACACTATCCACAGTAAGAAAGAGATGCACGATACCGGTTGAATTCTCTCTCAAGATAATTGAAACATTGCTAAGAAATTCACTCTTCCTTTAGCCGGTGAGCTTTTGCTCAGCATTTGACAAATGGGACAGCCAATGGACACATATCCTTATCATACCTTCCATATAGGACCCATGCCTTGCAGTGATTATCGACTTATTAAGTGACCCCATCTTCAACGCATTTGCTGCAATTTACTCTTTTATTTCCTGTACTGAAAGCGTTTCATACATGCGCTGTTTATTAACTGTTTCGCACTTTCATTTCTAGCCGCAAGACTGTTGATAATGAACATAATATTTGATACATGCCCAGTACGTGAAGCAGAAGTGTATATTGCAGCAAATTCGATGAAGATGTTAACGTTTAATAAATTTCTTATAAAAGTGACACATTTTTTCTTATGATATGCCTTTGCTGTTAGCTATTTTATACACTTTTAATAACCGATCGTCCAATATTTCATTCTGTAGTTTCCCTATGATTTGATCTGTGGATGCATTTTCGAGGTGACCTTCATGTAGATAATTTTCAGCAAAGTAGGGTCACTTAGGATCGACATCCTAATTATATATTTTTGAAGAGATGACTCCTTCAAATTCGATGCAGAGTGAGTCATGTAAGACATAACACTCCCTTTATTTCGCGAACGCTTTCAGGTATCAAAACGAGATTTTCAGCAAGTGATAGTACTCTAAGGATCATGTACTTGGGTGTGTCATAAAGTGTGAGACAACTCTGTTGTCGCCTGACAATGCTGGGCTTGTTATTGCCACTGAAGGTACAGGATTTAGTTAATTTTGGCTCGCTGTATACGATCCTGTTCATTCCACGTGAAAAAGATCGTGGATGGCCAATTACGTTCCAGGCCTGAAGATGACACCGTATGGTATCGAAACTGGTAACGCGTTTTAAAAAGAATAAACAACGTTAGATTCAAATACAGAAGCTGAATTTGTCATCATTATTCAAGTACTAAGGCGCAGAGATGTTTGATCTACCGCACAGGGCATATCTCTTGGAGGTTAAAACCTAGCGCCAGAGGCCCCTGCAGACTCCGACTGGCTGGGTAAACCCTCAGGCAACAAGCGGCCTGTAAGTTCGCCACAGTGTAAACCAGACAGAACACCCCGTTGTATGAAACTGTTCAGAAAACACCATACTAGCCCAGTCTGGGTGACGAGGCTGTGTGCTTGGATTTTGTAGGTGATTCCTCTTTGGATTCCTCTGGAGTTTATGGACTTCGCTTAGTTTGCAGGACGGTTGGCTTGTTACCTCTCCTGTGAAGTCGCTCGGCCCCATCTCCAAGCAGGTAGGAATTCTGAATATAACCTTTGTATTTTCCAGCTGATCCATGGGTATTTAATGGTTGTGGATTCGAACCCGATCACTGCTTTGTGAGATTCCTGTTCGGCGCGTGTAACGAAGAGTGTTTACATCGTGAGGGATTAAAGAAAAAAGTAGCTGGAAACGATGAAAGAACAGACTTACTAATCTAGTAACAACTTCTTGAATTTTATTTAATTGTAAACTGATTGGTACAAATGAAGACCTCAGCTTGAAATCGTGAGAGCCTCATCAGTAGCTAACAAGGAAGATGTCAAAGTACTTAACTAGCTGTATTCGTATTGAGAACTCAGATCCCCAACCGACTACCTTCACTTAGATTATCTGTGGTTTCCCTAATTCACTGACGGTTAATGCCTGGATAGTTATTTCTATAAGACAGTGGCCCGTTTCTCAACAATTTTAACAAATTAAGCATGTGCTACGTCTGTAATGACATAACTATAGTTTAACTATAATCTTTCTTCCATCTTCAGTAGCACTCTGTTACCAAATTCGAGTTTCTGAGGTTTAAAATACTGCACATTATTCGGATTTATCACCTGCTGTTGGTAATCTACATCAGACAAGAACGCGTAATTCCCTGCGTGTATCTAACGCAGACCATTTGTGTGATGGGTGACTCGAAGCAGCAATAAATGAGACGTGCGTCTTGTTTTTGTATAAGTCTGCAAACTTGAAGGCTGTAAATATCTTTGATACGTCGGAAACCTCAGTCAGCCAATTGCTTCAAATTAGTCTTATAGAGGAGCCATTTCAGGTGATGATGATGATGATGATGTTGATGATAACTATGATGATTATGATGATGTTTCCTGCTCATTAGGCAGACTCATTACTGCGAATTCAGCATTCTCCAGTCCTCCTGGTTTTTCGCCAACCTTTTAGTACTTGCATATGATGCGTTTATCTTGACATTGTCAGTTTACTGGTATCTTCTTCTGCCTCTGGACCTCTTTCCAGCACCTACTTTTTCTAGGCCATGCTTTGTTATGCAGTATCTTCTCATCTAGTATCCTAGAAAACTTCTTTTCCTCCTCTTAATTGTTTCCAGTATTTATTTTTTCTCGTTCACCCTTCGTAATACAATCTCATTCCTTATTTTATCTGTCCATGTTATATCTGCGCTTCTTCTCCAGATCTACATCTCAAAAGCCTCTAACAATTTCTGCTCTCTCCGCCGCAGTGCCCATATTTCCGCACTATACAGCAGTGACGTCATGAAACGCCTGCAAAAATTAAAGAACCCCAGGAAATATTTAATACTGGTAGACAAGGAATTTGTTTAAGTGATAGCTGCGCTAATTTCGCCATACTAGCTCAACGTACTGGCACGTGCTATCTCATGAACTGGTCCCATGGTGCGATAGCAAATATATTAATGAAGCTTCAATTTACGTTCTAAGCATGTGTACTCTGCAAGGCATAACGGAGATATCATCAAATAATCGTGATCTGGTCGAGTATTGTAAATGAAGTATGCAGTCATTCTGCTAAAGTGTCTGATGATTTTTTGCAGCTGAAAAAGGAGCACGCAGGTATTTCTTAATATTAATGCAAGCCTGCTGGTGAATAGTTTCACATTGCGTCCAGAGTTAAATGTCGAATTACGCTACCCAAGGTGATCGTCGTCCTGGGGAGGGGTCCCGTTCTTCCAATGTTTTGCAGAGGTATAGCGATGTTGCTCCTGGCGTCATCGTGAGGGGAGCCATCGTGTATCACTTCAGGTCACGGTTGGTAGTGATCGACGAAAGTCTGATGGCACGATTGTACATCACCGTCATCCTTTGTCCTCTAGAGTTACTCTCATGAGATAGTATCGTGGCGCCTTTTTTTAGCAGATCAATACTCGCCCACATAGAACGTACCCCTATGAACTGTTTGTATGATACTGAGGTTCTCCCATGGCCAGAAAAATCCGTAAATCTGTCACCGGTAGAATATGTATGGGCTCAGCTCAGTCGTCAATTCCGTCCCAAGGTATCAAGGAGTAGTTACAATTATTTTCGGTCAGCCTGAATTAGGAGATGATACAACGGCTTTATGACATCCTTTCCAACAGCATCGGTGCAAGCACTCACGCCAGAGAGTGTGCAACGTCATACTGATAAGTCGACTCATACTGCCAATTTCTTTATAAATTTGACTCGACTTCGTAATCGTTAAAGTAACGTCACATACCCTCTCAACCAGTGAAGCTTCATTTTGTTTCCTTGTCCCTTTATGGTTGCTTCGCTTTTTTTGTCAGCTAGTGTATGTTCTGCCGTACTAAGCGCTGCAGTCCACAAATCGGTTAGAGTCCGCACGCTGCATGTGATAATCCACTTGTCCTAGGGACCCTCACTATCCTCTGTCTTTTACAGTCACTTCTCATCGCTATCACCACCATCTAGTCACCACCGGTAACAAGTGGTCACACGAGTCAATCAACCAGTGTTTGTCTCCCCAGCTAAAACAAGAAAGTCTATGCTTGTTTATGATATTAAACAGTAGTTTTGAAAGGTCATGTACATCCAACTACAACGTATTTACCCACGATGTTTGCCGTAAGATAACGAAAGAACAGTCCTTCAGCAGTGTGGCTTTACTTACTCTAGTAACTCATCAGGAAAATGGCATCTCATGGTACCGTGAAGATCGATGCAAACGGGATAAAGGGCTGCTTCCTGAAACACTAAACGAGGAAAGGTAATCAAATTTTTTGACACAAAAGAGACATTAGTATAAATAGAACATGAAACACGAGTCCAAATATGTAGTTACAATGTAGAGTCAAGAGTTATATAGAAGCTGTCGCTATACTGCTTATAATCAGTGAGCAAATTTCTGAAAACTGGCAGCCACTTCCGATCATACAACGCATAACACTAATTAAACAGCATTTTAGATATCCAATAACTGTGTAGATTTAAATGATTATTTTGTGTTTAAGGGGAAATGAAAATTAAGCATCAATTAAAAATAGTGAAACAATGTTATTAAGAAAATTACGAGAGGGAAAAGACGGAAAGCGAATTCACAATGAAGCGACCAGTTTAGAAGTCTTGTTAAGGTATTTATCAGCTTGTAAATACTTCGTGAAATGCATGACACACAAATGCTTACATTATTTATATTTCATTCCGATCGCTTTTGGTCATAAACCATGTTCACTGTCCTCGAAAAATTAATCTGCAGCCAACATTCCATGTAAAAACTAAAAGTATCGTTGTCTTCAGTTTGCACACACAAAGAAGCTATACTGTGCACTTAAATAAATCACAGGTTAATCAAAAAATCCTGTGATTTCGGAACACAGGCCATTTAAGCAAAACAGTAACAGAAATGCTCCATATCTGTCCAGCTTTGTGATATGAAAACTTTGTAAATATGAAGAAATAGTAATTTAATTAAGATTACTTTTTCGTCATAGATTTTTGATTATTCGTCTTTTCTCCTCCTACTGCACAATAAAAAGAAAACAAATTCTTTTTACAGAGGTAACACTACACTGTGTGGAAACTGCATTACGACTACCAGTCTGATATAATGCAGCTCATCCTTCGGTTACGTGTATAGAAACTAACTGACGTGATCTAATGATATGTAGTTGTCTTGTGATACGACGAGCCACGATGAATGTAATGAGACCTGTAACAGCGGCACAGATTTGGGAGACGTCTCACATGATCCGACATATTCTTCCTCGGAGACGCACAAGTCCCCAGGAGGAGTGCGGGCTGTTGAGATTGTAGATGCATTGTTGGTTTGAAATATGACACCACCAACTGAAGGAATATGGAACATTATCTAACATACACAGTCTTTGAATATCCATTGAGTTGCAGCTTTTAGTTCACATGATTCCTTCACTACATTGTAATATTCTTTTTAAATGTTCACCTTGCAGTTAGTCTGTAGTGATGGTGAAAAGCTTTCCGGTTTCCAGCAGGGTGACAGTGTTTGAGATACAGCGAAGTTTCGGTAAGTGTTATGATTTTGCAGCGAAGTGACGATTAGTTTCGAACTTTCCTGTGTTTATAACCCTCAGTAGCCATCCACTCCACGTCGCCGCGAGCGTCAGTACGTCGTGCGAACGGCTGACGGGGTGAGGGACAGAGCGAAGAGGTGCGTATGAGCCACAGGCTGCGTTTGAGGTTCGATGCACACGAGTGATTTATAGTCGTCAATTCGCAGCGTCGTTTTCTCTTGCGTTTCGGCAGTGCATGTGAAACACTGAAGCCGCGCACACTACAATAGTGACACTGTGAACTCGCCGCGAGGATTCAGCGAAAGAATTTAGGTTGCCACCCCACCGCCGCCCCACACCGAACCCAGGGTTATTGTGCGGTTCAGCCCCCAGTGGATCCCCCACCCCGCCCTCCGGGAACGTCTCATACCAGACGAGTGTAACTCCAAGGCGGATTAAGGGGAACCAGCCCGCATTCGCTGAGGGAAATTGAAAGCCGCCTTAAAAACCAGCCACAGACTGGCCGGCACACCGGGCCTGGACACTAATTCGCCGGGCGCATTCGTGCCAGGGACCGGCACGCCTTCCCGCTCGGGAAAGCAGCGCGTTAGACCGTGCGGCTAACCGGGCGGTCAAAGTAAATGGGGTAGTACACACGAATTCGCAACACTAGCATCAGCTGCCGCCAGCCACCATGGATGCAGCCGGTCTGAACATGGAATTTGTTCACTGCAAATGTGAAGAAATACCCTGAAATATGGCACACAACTCGCAAGGTGTATCATGAGAAGATTAAGAACAGAGCCGCATGGTTTCAAGTATGTGAATGATAAGTTTTATGAGGGTTTTTCTGTGAAATAGAATCAGGACAAATATTACATCAATATCGCAATAAACTGTATCACTGTTAAACTATTTTGTGTTTGTATTCTAGTGGTTGCGTTTTTCTTCGAATGTGGTCATTCAAAACTTGAAATAACGCTTTGCTACAAATGCTTTCCCCCCTGGCGATAATCCTTTCCGCTGAATGAACAAATCTTCAGTTAATAATCATTAATGGATTCGGTGTTCACTACGATTGTTGCGGACCAGAATTAGATACATTGGTCATGCCATGGTACTTTGTCAGCAGTATTAAGCGAAAACATTACTTCTACCGTTAAGTGAACTTCTTCCTTGGGTTGATGTGATTTCATTGTCTAAAGCCTCTGTACACCTTAAGCGTCTTTAAAGTTAAAACCATCACAGGAACGGTAGTAGTTATGAAGAACACAGAAACATTTGATCATGCTAACAGTAAAGTTCATCTTAACATTGATAGGTCTGTGAAATATTCTCCATTTAATCGTTACAATTCCAAATGCGCACTGCACATATCTCCGGGTATTACCTTTTTCTTAGGAGAGGAAAGTTCCGGCCTCATGACAAGATTAGACGGACTGGGCAGTACTGAATGCCTTTTCTCATAGTCTTCGCTTTTGATGGATGACTGCAGTTATACTGTTTGCTCATCGAACTACTGCAGACTCATTCGAAAATAATAAAGGAATTTACTTTCATCTTTTCTTGACGCGAACGCTCCTTTCGGTAGCCGTGAACTAAGAAAGAGTGAGCCCTAAATCTGCTGTTGCGTTTCTTAATGTATTCATAAACGAAATAAACAAGCACTGCCTGCTTTCTTTGGCCTACGTCGCTAATGGTTGGCTTCTAATCTAGTACTGGGGCGAGATA
The DNA here is from genome assembly GCF_023898315.1 of Schistocerca nitens. NCBI lineage: Eukaryota > Metazoa > Arthropoda > Insecta > Orthoptera > Acrididae > Schistocerca > Schistocerca nitens. The sequence continues at coordinate 535,697,981 of NC_064616.1, read as the reverse complement.
ATCGCTGCGATGTCGTCGTGTGTGCTCTGAAACGATTTCTGACGCCGCGATCTCGCTGCGAGCACGCACGGCTGTTACACTCTTGTTATGCATCGAGCCTGAGTCACTGCCTGGGCACGTGTGAACCGCAGCGAATGCTGTCCAGTGTTGAGCCCGCAGAACGTAATGAGTAAGACACTTGTTGAAACGTGGCGATTACTCAGCACTGCCACCCGGATGGAGAACCGTGGGATTTTCGTCAGTAGTATACACCGCGAATGTTTACATGAACACAATTCCTAACAATGTTATAAAATTAAATAGAAAATTATTTCAGGATGAATCAGTAAACATTTATGTGGCATAAACTGAGATGCTGCTCTCTGGTAGTATGGTTGTCTTCGAACAGTTACTGTACTATTTTTAAATCAAGTTTAGGGAATATTATTATACTATTCACTGTGAAATAGGCACCTACACACTCGCTACTTACAAACAATTCCTTAATACGGCATGTAGGTAAAATACAATATTATCGATTCTCTTCAACTGTAGCCTCAAAGAAGGGGAGATAAAGTTCTACGGGAGACAAGAGAGTTTGAATGTTCAAAATTCCAAGACGGGTCACAACAGAGAACGTTTGACAGACCTCTCATAACGATATAGCAATAATTTACCATTGCCTATAAAGAGTAGCAAAGCAGGTCAAATGCTTGAGAAGGCAAGCAGCCAAATCAAGACTCCAAGTATCACAAAACAAAACCTCGTACTGTGGCAGTTTTAAAGAGCCTGATGAAGAGATATCACTGGACCACAGAAAATTCAAGAAAGTTGTCAAATTTAAATATTTCGGTGACTGCATTCGACCTGACTTGTCAGAGAAAGCAAACCATTTCTGCTATAGTTGATAAATTCGAACTAACCTGACGAATGACACGAAACATCTGCAACAATAAATTCTCATCGAGTAATGTAAAGCGAAACACTCCACAACAGTCATACTCACTGAAGCCTGAATGAAATAGAAATATGAAAGCCAAGAGTATTAAGAAAGACAAGTTGTTTAACGTTGTTGCCAAAAATCTTGAAAACTTCTTGACCAGTTCACTTCAAATTTTTTTCCGAACTCTAACAAACATTCGGAAAGAATTATGAACAATAAGGAAACGTTTAAACATTTTTAGCAAAAATTCCAAACAATTTTTGACCGATTTACTTCCAAATTTTACATGATACTCTCATAAACATTTGGTATGGCATTGGCTTTATTTTTATGTATTTCTAATGAAGTCGACTCCTAGCGTCCGTCTGTATTCTCAGGAACAGCTGTAGGGATTTTGTTCCGGTTTTCACTAGCATTTACACTGATCCATGAGGAACGTTTTCTCTATATAATTTATAAATTTTTCTTACAAATAGTCTGAATTACGATGACTTAAACTTACGTTTGTAAAAATGATGCCATTGTCACCTACCTAACAGCAGCCATACCTCGATAGAGCAGTCAGCAGTTCCATGAGTTAGCAGAAAGCGTGACGAAATTCGGATGTGGTTTTATGGTGTAGTTGCAGAGCGTTTGCCTAGGAACCGAAAACTGACAGGACTGAAACGTGGCCGGGTCAGATTTTTAACCCTGCTTTTTAACCTAGCATTCGCCTCTCAATGACGTGGAGATTCACCAGGAACGAAACGTGGCTCCGATTCACGTTACATTGCAGCTCCCTTTCCCCGGTGTGATAATTGGTTAAGAACATGCAGGTCGCCTAAATGACATGCAGTCGATTGCAATCGTTTCATAACAAGTGCCTAGCGAAAAACCACGCGAGTCCAAAACCAGTACTTATCAATTATTTACCCATAGAGTAAAACGCAGTGTGGTATGCAGGTTTACTTTGTTTATATATAGAAAGTTTTGCCGCAGAAAATGACTCAGCTTTAAGCTTCTAGCTTATGTGAACACGATTCTTTGCTTGGTGGGGCGAAACATATTAATTATTTTGACACTTTCACATTATATGGAAGACTGTAAACGAATCTCCACTGGCGAGAAAGAGATTTAGGCCTTTTAATGACCGTAAAGACACGGGCACGATCATCTCGACTGGAATTCAGAGATTTCTTGTGGATTAGTAAAGAAGACTTCGATATACTTCCACAGATGACTGAGGGACGCATTTCGAAATACGACAACAAATTCAGACTACCTATTTCTGTTTCCCTCAGACTACTAGTGGCAAATGGCACCCTTAATTCATTGCAATTCATCGAACTACGGGCAGTGAGTTACTCAGCTTTGAAGCATCACTATCAATATGACCAATAACGGAAGGATAACCACTTCATCATCAAGCTGTAATATGAAACTTACAATTTGAAACACTCACATATTTTTAACCAGTACTTTCCTTACAATCGTTTGAGAACAGTTGCTTAGTGAAAAACATGTAAATCCAAAGTATATGGTGTTTTATGTTTTCTATACTTCAAGTAAAACGTTTTCCGATAAAGTACTTCAACAACTTCAGAAACATTGGTTCGGTTACGTGCAATACATTCTTTCAGCAGGGCAGCAGATGACTCGATTTTCAGCTTTGTGCTTCCTTTGAATTAATCCTGCGAGTGGACACGATTATTTGTGTGGCACGCCTAAGAAGTTTGCGATCAAGAGTTCACGACAAAGAGTTGTGGCAATGAGTCTCTCTCATCAGTGCATCACAGTGCGTACAAAGCTTCACAAGAAGAGTGCTGTAACATGGCCTGGAATTTCAATGACTGAATTAGAATTGTCTTCAGTGATGAGTCCCGCTTCTAAGCCCCGATGACTGGTGAATACGTGTCTGAAGACGCACCAGACAGTGGTGGGATACCAACCCGACTGTCGCTCGCCACACGGCGACCTGGAATGATGGTCTACTGTGCCATTTCTTTTTGTAGAAGGATCCCTTTGGTTGTCATCCGCGGCACACTTACAGCACAACGGTACGTCGACGATATTCTAGGCCCCGTTTTGTTGCCCTTCAGGGAAAGCCATCCTAGTCTTACATTTCAGCAACATAATGCCCGCCCGCCCACGGCGAGAGTTTCTACTGCTTGCCGAAGACTACCTTGGCCAGCGAAGTCACCGGATCTCTTCCCAATTGAGGATGTTTGGAGCGTTATGGGCAGGGCCCTGCAACCAGCTCGGGATTTTGATGATCTAATGCGCCAGTTGGACAGAATTTGGCACGCCATCCCCTCAGAGGGACTTCAGAAACCTCGGTTAGTCAAAGCCAAAACCGCATAAAGGCCAGAGGTAGACCACCAGGTTACTGACTTGCTCAATTTGTGAAGCTCTTTCTCTTGCATAAATCATCCACTTTTTCTGAAACTGTAATGCTCTGATTTGTCTGCACACTTACACCGCACCTCTTATTTCGGCCCCATTCGGATAATTTCTTCGGTGTGCGTCATTTAATTTTTCTGATTCAGAGTGCCTGAACAGCAACCGTTACATCAAGCAGATTATACAGCCGACGTAGTGCCCCTCTTACAGGTAATTTCCGTAGGGCAGTGTTCAGCCGCGTGTGGTGAAGAATGTGTATATAGCATTTAAAGATATTAGTCTTGCTGGGCATCCCTGATGTCACAGTTTTCAAAACTTTTAGTGCACATATTTCTTCCGGGATATAAAATAGGTTATTGGCACTTAATGGCGAAATTGCTGAAAAGTAAAATCACTGTCTGAAGACACTAAAGTACGCTGGTTGCTATCAATTAACGAAGAAACTACAACTTCTATTTGTTTAAATGATAATGGGATCTCAGGAGTACATACAAATCATAATTAAAACATCTGGCAACTACGAAAACGTCGCTACATAGTGCCCCGAAAAGGATTAAAACGGTCAAACATGCATTTTTAGAATTAACAGTACCCTCACTTACAAACAGCTGATTCACTCAGGAGTACATTAAATTTTCTGGAAATACAACCATGAATTTGGCTAATCTCTATTATAATTTTCTCAAATGACGAAAAAGTAACAAGCTAATCATGCTGCAGTAAGACAAAATTAAGTAACATATTTCCGTGCAAACAGTTCTACATTTCATCCTTTTATTCAGAACTGCCAAGCCATTCTCAACTAATCTTTTCTAGTGTTTACAATAGAAATACCAGTAAGTGAGGCTGAAGCTGTCTTTCATAAAATGTCATTTTTAGCTGTCAGAAAAGACAGCCATCGCATGAAACTAACGTGTCATAAAAAAATAAGGGTGTAACAAGCATTTTATCACATGAAGTACTCTGAAAAGTTTCGACCGTTGACCTATCGTTACTTTGAAAAGTTTCAAGCACTGATTTTTCGTCAGGGGATATTTTTGTATGTCTGTTACTTTGTCAAGATGAAACACTGCTGCTTACTCAGTCAGATATTTGAAAGGAGATTACTCTAAAAAATAATTCTGATGTCACAAATCCGTTCTGTCTATAGGGCAAGAAATTGTAGGTTTTTAGCTGAAGGCAACAGGCTATTTCTTACCGTTTAGATGCAGGAGAACAGCGAGGTAGCAAGCAGCCTTCATGGTCGTCCGACTTCTTAACACTACGTTGACACGCATTCAGCCCGGAGGACGGCGACTAAATGACTCATTACCCCCTTCGAAGCCAAACTCCTTACTTGTACGCTGTTTCCCTGACAGACTGCGCAGTCGCATAGCGGCGATAGTAATCACTCGCAAGCAGGAATGCCATTCGTTCTCAGAATGTCATGTAATTCGAGCACACAATGCTCTCCTCTCGTTTCCCAATGACTCGTGCTAGGTAATTAGATGCGTATATATCGTAAGGCTCTCAACATGTCGTTGTTTCTCGTCTTCATTGGGAAAACGATAAAAATAATAGATCGTACCAGCATTGAATTTTCATTAATAACTGTTCGAAGCGTTGATGAACCGCCTTACACATTAAAACAAACTTTTACTAAATATTTTCCGCCGCTGCCCCAATAATGGAAAAGAAGTAATTTCGTCGTATTTAAAAATTAGGCTTCGGCCAGCTCAGTGAGAAATTTTATGACACTCTCAGGAATCGCGAGGAATGATGAGAAAGGCATATGCTGAAAACTAAGTATGAAAAAATGGTTTTGACTGTTCTTACACGCTTATTTCAGTTTTTCACACATAACCTTCTTGAAGATACGTCACATATTTTATGCACCCGTTGTAAGATCTTTCGAGCTGAAGGAAGAATACAACTGATCACCATTAGTAAAAGTTACGTATTTTAGGATTTATGTTACTTAGTTAACGAACTACTTATTAACTTGAAAATTTCATAAAGTTAAATTAGGGAAAACCTTGGAAAAAGCATATTTACACCTAACGTCGAGACATGATACGAAGGCAACCTTTGAGCTGCTGTCGATACCTATGTGGTTCCGGAACAGACAACTGCTTGTGTTGCGGGATGCTGAAATTTACGTGGACTCGACGTTGCTTATGTTTCGAAGGTTATGCATCGATATTCACAACGTCGTTCTAATTACGTTTCCTTACTGGTTTCTCCATGTTTTGAGAGTGCTGTTGTTGCGCACCTTATCCTCAATTAATAGTAGCTCCAGTTGCTAATAGGTTGTTTATTTAAGTCCATGATCGGTTTCGGGCTTCACGTAAAGGCCATTGTTAATGCATGATATAATGGATACGTCAATGTTTTACATAACAGAACTTGAAAGACTAAGTTTGCACATGTACAGTTTAAGTACAGAAAAAAACGTGTATCTCATTTTGTGGTATGCTGAAGTGAATACAGATGATTAGAGAAAGTAAACGTAAAGGCGATCTAAAGTGATATGCTCAATGATTCCGTAAGCAAATGGGTGTGTCATAATTATAGAAAACTATGTACTTTGATACATTACAAACATTGGCATGTTTTAGCTTGACAACAGAGTAATATTCTGACATGTTCAAAAATTTTTAGACTGCAGGCTTTCCCAACCAAAAGCTAAAAAGCTAAAAAAGCCAGAAAGATTTAGTGAAATGTCAGAATATTTGGAGTGGATTATATGTCCAGCTCGAGTGTACAGTTACATCCTCTAGCGTCAACGGGTCAAGGTTAGAACTCAGGGAACTATAGAGAACGTTAGGGTGTCTTGGACGCAATGTTGACTACTTACAAAAACATGTTTACAGATATCCGGGTGCACTACTAAATTCCAGACAACCTTTAAACGAAGTTATCAATACGAGGTGGCATATGTCCTAGAATTTGGTGTTTCTTAGTGTACACTGCTCGTTGAGCGTCTCATCCCTAGATTCTTTCAGGTGCGCGCAAATTTCTGTTTCTTCCGATATGCTGATAAAGTATCCCTTCTTCACTGTATGAAGAACTAAGAGCTTATTTTCGAGTCTGTCTTATATGAGATGACACGCGAAGGCTGATTTACTTCCTACTTTTTGTCGTTCTTAGTTCTCTGTTTTCATTATAACACTTTCTAAAACTCCTTTCCGTTGTTGCAATGTAGCTAACCTTATAGTCAGAGCAGTAAATTTTGTATATGCCACGGCTTTGGAGTACGTTCGGTGTTGTGTTAATGTCGTATATTAAAAGGCATAACGGTTTTGCGCAAGTTATATGCAAAAATCATGGTCCTGGTAAAGGCTCATTCACTGCCGGTTGGATAGCCTTAAACGCTTTTCCGCTTAAAAGGGCGGGATACGTTGGGATACCTTTAATTTTTTAAAAAAAGGCTGGGCTTCTCTGCTCTACACTAGATGTTTTTGGGACCTAGCAAGATGCCTGGGTGGATCTCTAAGTGGAGTGTACATGCTGCCTGGTCTTTGCTTCCCAAGGAGGTGTGCCAAAAATGTTGGATTTTATATCACTCTGTGAGTTAGATGTATAAGTCCTAAACTTCAGGTAGATGAAACCTGCTACAGTGTTCTCGGGTAATTAAGGTACAGTAGTTGTGACAAGAAGGGATCACATCTACCCAAGCTCACCATTTACATGTTTCATAGTATTTCACACTTCAGTAACACCTTCGGTTTCCTCCTCTTGTTGCAGTTCATCAGAGTCTAGATGCATTATGTCACTGAAACCACCTCTCCTTTGGTATAATTTAGGGCTGCATAAAGCTCTGTCGTTATAGCATCCCCTAGCAACTTCGCATTGAATAGCTTGTTTACTTGGGCAGCTCTTCATTTTCTCGACTGGCGTGTACTATTTCTCAGTCTGTTATTTAATCTTAGAAACCCTTCAAGTCTCATTAATGCCTTATTGGTGTGGAAAGCCGACAATTAAAAAAACATTCGTTCCTCCCTTTCAGTAATATTAAATTCTCTGTTTACCACTGGTCCGTTAAAGGTCTTATTTGCGTCAGTCTATGATGATTTCGTTGATAGACTAGCCACATGAAGTATCTTGTTCGTATGTAATTACCGCTCAACTGATCATCCGAGGCCGGCCGAAGTGGCCGTGCGGTTAAAGGCGCTGCAGTCTGGAACCGCAAGACCGCTACGGTCGCAGGTTCGAATCCTGCCTCGGGCATGGATGTTTGTGATGTCCTTGGGTTAGTTAGGTTTAACTAGTTCTAAGTTCTAGGGGACTAATGACCTCAGCAGTTGAGTCCCATGGTGCTCAGAGCCATTTGAACCATTTTTTGACCATCCGAAACTCTGGGTGTGCTTGGAAGTAGCGCAGGATCCATTTATGTCCAACGAGCAGAGAGGGAAATAAGGATTCACCCAGACAAAGTTCCACTTGCCTAAATAAATCTTATATAACTCAAGTGCAGAACGTTCTCTAGACGTCACCTCCCGACGACTGTTTCGCCTCACCATCCATTCACCCAGTCAGCCTACAGTGCACATTGAGGTTGATGGGTTGTCTGCAGAGCTTTGTAACACCCTCGCAATCAGGGCGGTTTAGACAATATGTCAGTCATCTTCCCTGCCTTTGTCATGTTCTTTATGCGGTCGGCATTGTTATATGGATTTTGGCAACGTTAGTGACAGTAAGTGGTCCGATGCCCTCGCTAAAATCACCATTCCCCTCGGAAGGGAATTTGTGTACAGTGTACACCATCTGTCTGCATCTAGAGTACATCTCTTGTTGGAGTATAAAAGCATAGAGTGCATCTAAGGTGGGATGTGGGTACCAACTCGGTGTTTACCTAGCTGGATGTGGGAAACACCTACCTGGCCGGCTCCCCAACCCCTTTGGTCCGGGGCAGGCTCGCCTTCCGAAATCCTGTCCCACTTCTGATACACGTCGAGACGGCTGAATCCTGTATCTCTTATCCTAAGCTGACGGGCAGTGGGAATTTGTTGATAGCCGTTTTAGAAAAGAAAACATTTCCATATGTCAACTGCGGACCAAGTTACTCGGCCTCACGGTTCTTACTAACGCGATGAAAGCATTAAAGCTTGTGACAGGTTTTACTTGTGTGACGAAGCGTTTTCTACTCTAGTTCAAGTGAAAAACAAATGTAGATATAGAGAAAAACTGTCTAGCTTTGTCTCAGAATACAGATGCTCTGGATTAGCTGTAAAGTTTATTTCAATCAGTGCTTACATAAATTGTTTATTGGCTCTAGCAGTTTTAGCTGACTATTCAGTATCAATAATCCTACAAAAAATAAACAGTAAATATATTAGACGACATATTAATAAATTAAATAAATACCTAACTTCACCATACAAAATATAAAAGTGGTTCCATAAACTCCTCTCTGCCGATGTGTAATGGATCTGCTATATCATGACAATTTTTAAAGCTTTTGAATATTGGGCAGTAGTACTGATGGGCACAAAAATGGACACCTTAGTCTTTTACACAATACACAAAGAAATAGTGGGGCGACAGTCTCTAAGATCAGAGAAGACGCATGTCCATGGTGGAAAACCTGAGAGAAATTCAAACAGAGATCTGTTTTTATATTATTTAAATTCTTGCACTACCAGATTTATCACTGAATACGGCCGTACTGATTTGTTTTAAATGAAGTTAACTGCTAAATTTTTGTACTTTCTCAACCAGTTAAGGATTTAGAATATTAATTTAAGAAATCATCGTAAGGAACGAGGAAGGAAAATGATTCTTGGTGGGGCAGCAGAGGATTGGAAGATACACGAGAACGAGTCTTTTGTGCGAGGAGCAGTTAGAACGTCGCCACACGTAGAAGGTAGCCGTTGTGCGTGGGCGCGATACGGGGCAGCAGCAGCAGCAGCAGCAGCGGTGGCAGTCAGTGAGAGGTTATTGGAGCAGTCCGGCGAAGAAAGAATCTAGCAACCGGTCTCAGCTTACGCTACCATCACAGACGTTGCATTCGGCTGCCGTTGTGGAGAACCCGCCCATAACTACGAGCTAAGTCAGCTCATAACATCAGTACTGCAAGGATTGGCTGGGTAACAGTCTCAGAAGTAAAGATAGTTCCCGTTAGCGGCACCACATAAAGCAAAGGACCTTCGCCATCTTGTAAAGCGACCCCTATAGCTTCAAAAACTTGCATAAATTGATGTAAACATTGGTAGCGATGGTTCAGAATCTCGTTTACGTAAGCTATCATATTTCCTAAGAACACATCGTTGTTTGAACCCTTAAGTTATTATCTTCCAAATTCATAAATTACTGACTTTTTTCCTGAGCTCAGCGGATAACCATATTAGAGCAGCTAGGGACGAAGTGGCATCTCGCCGCACTTAGTGCGACGAAGACATCGCATATAAATTGACTTGCCGACTACATGTAAGTGTGATCAACATGATTACACACAATAAACCTTACTGCCTCAATTACTTTTTGCTTAACTTACGATGTCACAGTTGTAGCTTGCTATTGAAACACATATGGTTGATTATTATTTTTTATTAATATCTCAGTAGAAATATTAGCAAGAAACTTTTATTTTTCATCTTATTCATGTATCTGTTTGGCTCGGCTTCCTTTCAGCGTTGTTGGTCAAAGCATTGTGTTCAGAGCTCAGCTTAATGTGGATCAGTGGAAGCAATAATTAAAATTTTACTTCGCGATATGTAAGTGCTATGCGTCACTGCTCCAAGTGTAGATGTGTAGTGTAGAGACCAATACTTGTAGAGCAGCCTCCAGTTGGCAGTCAGAGGCTCCTGTAGTAGTAAATTTTACGACCTACGAGGCGTCCTCAGATAGGGACAAACTAATGACAAAAAATCGGATGAGAATGTTCTTTGTCGTCAAATTCAACTTTGCAATTGTGAAATTATAGTAGTACTAAAGCTGAAGCGATATTATAAAAAAAAATCCATAGGCCGAAAAGACAGTTTTTGTGGCAACTAGCACTTGGTTCATTACAGTGTCGCGATTTAAATAACCTAAGCGTTAGCAAACGCTATAGTTGGCTGTGTCAGTGCATGCTCAAGTCATCATTTCCCTGAGGCTCCTGCTGTACGACTGACGTAAGTCCTTATGTGGGCAGAATTGACTATCGACATAGCCATTAAACAGTGTATGTCAACACTGACTGAAGTAAATTTTATATTTAGAAATAGTGTGCTCGGTGGTACTTTTTACGACTAACATCTACATCTACATGACTGCTCTGCAATTCATTACCTAATTGCTTGGCAGGAGGTTCATCAAACCACTTTCAGACTATTTTTCAACCGTTCCATTCTTGATTAGCACGTGGGAAAAACCAACACTTAAATCTTTCGGGACGAGCTATTATTTCTCCTATTACATTACAATGGTCATTTCTCACGATGCAAATGGGAGTAAAAAAATACTTTCTCATTCGGAGGAAAAAGTAAGCGATTGAAACTTCATGAAAAGATCACTCCGCAACGACAAACGCCTTCATTTTCATGATTGCCACAACAACTCGCGGATCATATCGGTGATATTTTCACCCATATTTCGAAATAATCTAGAACGAGCTACCCTTCTTCGAAATCTTCCGATGTCTTCCGTCAGTCCTATCCGGTAAGGATCCCATACCGCGCAGTAATACTCAAGAAGACGACGGGAAAGTGTAATGTAGGCAGTCTCTTTAGTAAATTTGTTGCATCTTCCAAGTGTTCTGCCAATAAAACGCGGTCTTCGGTTCACACCTCCCACAACATTTTCTGTGTCATCGCGCCAGTTTAAGTTGGTTGTAACTGTAATCCCTGGGTATTTAGTTGAACTAACAGTCTCTAAATTTGTGTGATTTATCTTGTAACCGAAACTTAACGGAATCCCTTTAGTAATCATGTGGATGACCTCATAGTTTTTATTGTTTATGGTGAATGGACACTTTTCGGGAGATGCAGATATCTTGTCTAAGTGATTTAGGCAAATTTGAAAACGCCAAGAATTAGCATGATGTTAATACGCTTTTCACTGAAACGCAGTATCCACAACACCACTAATTTCATTACATTTGTATAGTTCACAATGGAGCTCTTTTCTTTGTTAGTTAATACGTTTCATTCATTTTAAATAAATAGGAAATTCTGATCGACACCATCTGGTAAATTTCTGTCATAAAATACAGACTTGCCCCATCTCATACTCTAGCTATCTGTAATACACATGTGTGAATTCCTAAGGGACCAAACTGCTGAGGTCATCGGCTCCTAGACTTACACACTACTTAAACTAACTTACGCTAGGAACATCACACACACCCATGCCCGAGGGAGGGCTCGAACCTCCAGCGGGTGGGGCCGCGCAATCCGTGACATGGCGCCTCTAACCGCGCGGCCATACGGCTCGGCTAATATAGACTTTGTGATCGAAAGTATCCGGACACCTGGCTGAAAATAACTTACAAGTTCGTGGCGCTCTCCATTGGTAATGCTGGAATTCAATATGGTGTTGGCCCATCCTTAGCCTTGATGAGAGCTTCCACTCTCGTAGGAATACGTTCAATCAAGTGATAGAAGATTACTTGGAGAATAGCAGCCTTCTTCACCGAGTGCTGCACCGGGGAGAGATATCGAAGTCTGTGGGTGACGCCTAATACGAAGTCCGCGTTTCAAAATATCACAAGGTGTTCTATAGAATTCAGGTCAGGACTCCGTGCAGGCCAGTCCATTACAGGGATGTTATTGTAGTGTAACCACTCCGCCATAGACCGTGCATTATGAACAGGTGCTCGTTCGTGTTGAGTGATGCAATCGCCTTCCCCGAATTGCTCTTCGACAGTGGGAAGCAAGAAGGTGCTTAAAACATCAATGTGGGCCTGTGCTGAGATAGCGCCACGCAAAACAACAAGGGGTGCAAGCCCCCTCCACGAAAAACACGACCACACCATTACACCACTGCTTCCGAATTTTGCTGTTGGCACTGCACACGCTGGCAGATGTTCACCGGACATTCGCCATACCCACATCCTGCCATCGGATCGCCACATTTTGTACCGTGATTCGTCACTCCACTCAACTTTTTTCCACTGTTCAGTCGTCTAATGTTTAAGCTCCTTACACCAAGCAAGGCATCGTTTGACATTTACCGGCGTGATGCGTGGCTTATGAGCAGCTGCTCTATTATGAAATCCAAGTTTTCGCACCACCCGCCTAACTGTCATTGTACTTGCAGTGCATCCTGATGCAGTTTTAAATTCCTGTATAATGGTCTGGATAGATGTCTGCCTATTACACATTACGACCCTCTTCAACTCTCTGTTAGTCAACAGACGAGGTGGGCCTGTGCGCTTTTGTGCTGCCCCGTGTCCCTTCACGTTTCCACTTCACTATCACATCGGAAACTGTGAACCGAGGGATGTTTAGGAGTGTGGAAATCACGCGTACAGACGTATGACACAAGTGACACCCAATCACCTGGTCACGTTCGAAGTCCGTGAGTTCCGCAGAGAGCCCCAGTCTGCTTTATCACGATGCCTAATTACTACTGAGGTAGCTCATATAGAGTACCTGCCAGTAGGCGCAGCGCAATGCACCTCATATGAAGAACGTATGTTTTTGGAGGCGTTCAGGTACTTTTGATCACATAGTGTATATGCTGGACTCGAATTCCACCGATAAAATCTTAGAGACTGTTCAGGGAAATATTGTGAGTGCTTCGGACTTCTGGTCTCCGGTGGCTCGTTACAAAGCAATATCGAGATTATGATTCATTCGATTTGTTACTCCAATCCCGTTTGTTTCCGTGAAAGTATAAGGTGCAGTCAAACGAGAGCGAGACAGACAGAAAAAGGTGAGCAAAGTGTTTATTAGTTCAAAATTAATCGCCATAACTGTTAATATATCTATTCCACTGTGAGATAAGACTGTAAATATCCTCATGGAAAAATGTTCGTGATTACCTACGGAATCATGACTGTACCCACGCATGCGTAAATCCATGGCTCCAAAAATATGAAAATCGCACGGGGAGATCGGAAGACATGGGAAGTGGATGGAGGATGTGTAAGGCTTCCCAAAGAAACTTCTGCAGCGTAGTCGAAACAACCTTGGCAACTTGTGCGCACGCAGCAGAAGTTTCGCTGGGAAGCCCTTACACATGCTCCGTACCGTCTCGATCACTCCCCATGCAATTTCCGCATTTTTGGAGCCTTGAAAAACTATATTCGTAGCTGTTGATTTGCTTGGGACGAACAGGTGCATGCCTGGGTAAAATCAGGTTCCGTAGGCAATGGACAAACCTTTTTCCATGACGGCGCTGACCGTCCTCTCACATTGGAATAAATGTATTAACAGTTAAAGCGACCTCTTCTTAAATAATAAACAGTTTACTTACTTTTTCCCATCTATTTCGTTTTCATTTGACTGTTGCTTATGCGTTAACAATGTCCGCGTGGTGCCACTCTACATATCGACATCGAAACCAACGTGTTGCTGCATCAATAATCTCTCCATCATCTACGTACTGCTTCCTGCAGAGTGCATCTTTCATTGGGCCGAACAGATGGCAGTGGGAAGATTTTCTGTTAAGCGGCGAAGAAGGCTGTGGTGTCACCGCTAGACACCACACTTGCTAGGTAGTAACTTAAATCGGCCGCGGTCCTGTAGTACATGTCGGACCCGCGTGTCGCCACTGTGTACTCGCAATCCTAGCGCCACCACATGGCAGGTCACAAGACACGGACTTCACCTCGCCCCAGTTGTACGGACGACATAGCTTGCGACCACACGTATCACGTCTTCCTCTCATTTGCCGAGAGACAGATTAAATAGCCTTCAGCTAGTCCATCGCTACTACCTAGCAAGGCGCCATGTATATCATTGCTAATTGCTTACTACTATGCAAGAGATGTATTTCAACAAGAACAAGACTACAGTAAAGTTAAGTATATTAAAATCTCTCTTCTTTTCTTTATAGTTTTCATCCAGTCTCCTGTTTCAGAATTTACGCCCGTCTGCGTTAGTTTCGCGTGCACCTAGCCACTCATTGTGTCGAGACCTTAGGGAATCGACACAACAATATTTTGGCGCCGAGGAGTGGTGCCGCGCCCAAGTTGCAGTCTTTGTGTTATATTTGCTCTAATTTGTTTGTGTCATGGCTTCGCCGCATTCTCCAGATGTACTGTCCGAATTTTTTCGCTTGCAGAATCAGCAGACGCAGGCGTTATTGGAAGCCCTTGGACAGCTCGTCCAGGGTCAACGTGCGCTGCAAACCGATGCGGCGGCAGCCGCTTCATCGCTACCGCAGCCACACAACGCTGTCGCACCGCCATTTAGGCCCTTTGAGGCCCATAACGAAAGCTGGACTGAGTGGGCCGATCAGTTCAACTTCCACCTCACTGCTTATGGAATTCAAGGTAAAGAGCGGCAGCCGTTTTTGCTTTCTTGTGTCGGTGTGTCTACCTACCGGGTGATAGTGAAATTGTTTCCCCGACGCGACGTAGCAACTCTGTCCTACGAGGAAATTTTGTCGGCTTTAGATGCCTATTTCAAAGAAACAGTTAATGTAGTTGCCAAACGGTATACGTTTTTTCGTACAAAACGTACGGCCGGTCAGACTAACAGGGAGTGGGTAGCAACTTTGCAAGGCCTTACTAGAGACTGCGCGTTTGCCTGTGAATGTGGCCTCCCATATTCGGATACTATGGTGCGTGATGCAATTGCACAGAACGTTTCTGATGTTCGCATAAGGGAACAGATTTTGAAGCTAGTTAATCCCTCCCTGCAACAAGTGATAGACATATTGGACAGGCAAGACACCCTTGACTTTGCTCAGGAATCCTTTGAAACTTCGCCAGCAGTGTGTCACATTAATCGGCCCGCCGGGCCCGCTGCACGGGACGCTAAGCGGCCCTCGCGCCCGACTTCGCTGCGGCCGCCTAGCTTGCAACCACGTGCGCCGCGTAAGCAAGCAAATGCAGTGAAATCTTGCCCGCGGTGTGCAACTAGACATTCGCGTGAAAATTGCCCGTCACGCCAGGCTATTTGCTTTTACTGCCAAAAGAAAGGACATGTACAAAGTGTTTGCCAGAAAAAGTTAAGATCAGACAATCACACAAATTCCAGGCCTTTTGCTTCGCGCCGGAATCGAACCCAGGACCATCAGGCTCGTGGACCTTCGCCCATGGACATTCATGTGGTTCATTCCCACCCGTCCAGTGACACTTTAGCTAACAGTGACTGTGTTCGTCCCACCCAAAGTGTGCGTCGACGTCGCCGGAAATCCCGTAAAGTTGCAAGTGCTTCTGGACCTGTATCAGTTCAAATTGCACGCGACAGTCGCTCTTGTCGTCAACAAGACACTAAACTTTTTGTGGACTTAGACTTTGCAGGAAAAGTGATACCATTCCAGCTCGATACCGGAGCTGCAGTTTCATTGCTCAATCACGACACGTACAAACAACTGGGCGCCCCGCCATTGCGTGCCGCAAATGTTACGTTAACTAGTTACTCAGGACAGCATATACCTGTGTTAGGACAGTGCAGCCTTATTGCAACATACAAGGGACAGACAAAACTTGTGTCATTTTATGTTCTTCGTTCCTCTAGTGCAGTGAACTTGTTTGGTTTAGATTTATTTCAATTGTTTAATTTGTCTATTGTAAATCAGGTCCTATCAGTGAATCAGACTGTGCCTTCCGCCAGCGTTTCTAGTCTTTGTGAAGAATTTGCAGACATTTTTGCACCGGGCCTTGGTTGCGCTAAGAACTATGAAGCGCATTTGGAACTGAAAGACAACGCGCAACCGAAATTTTTCAGAGCGCGCAATGTTCCCCACGCATTGCGTGATAAGGTCGCAAGAACATTAGCCGAATTAGAATCTCAAGGTGTAATTGAACGTGTGCAGGCTTCTCTCTGGGCCTCACCCTTAGTAATTTTGCCAAAACCTTCCGGAAAACTGAGACTTTGTGTGGACTTCAAGGCAACTGTGAATCCGCAACTTGTGACTGCTACTTTTCCTTTGCCCCGCCCGGAAGATCTTTTTGACAAACTGTGCCCGGGAAAATATTTTTCAAAATTGGACCTAGCAGATGCGTACTTGCAAATACCTGTGGACGAAGAATCCCAGAGCGTCTTAGTGGTTAACACGCATCTTGGCTTGTATCGCTTCAAAAGACTGCCATTCGGGTGTGCCTCCGCCCCTGCTTTGTTTCAGCTATATTTACAAACTATTTGTGCGTCGGTCCCTACTGCTGCGAACTATCTGGACGATATTGTAATCTCAGGAAAGACAGAAGCAGAACATTTGCAAAATCTCCGAACCTTATTTCAGGTCTTGCGACAGAATGGTCTTCGCTTGAGGAAGGACAAATGTGTGTTTTTTGCTCGTGACTTACCGTACCTGGGCCATGTCCTTAACGCCCAAGGTATACATCCGAGTCCAGAGCACCTTCGTGCCATTCAGGACTTGCCGTCACCGCAGAACTTAAAACAGCTACAGAGTGTGCTGGGTAAGGTAAATTATTATCATCGGTTTGTGCGCAATGCTTCTTCTATTTCAGCTCCGCTTCATCGCTTACGCCGTACAGGTGTTCCGTTCGTCTGGACGACGGAATGCGAACGCGCCTTTCGCCAGTTGAAATCGGCGTTACTTTCCAATACTTGCCTTACGCCATTCGATCCCCGAAAACCCCTTTTGTTGATGGTAGATGCATCGGATTTCGGGATCGGTGCTGTGCTTGCGCACAAAGATGGCTCGCATGATCGCCCTATTGCCTTTGCGTCCAAATTGCTCTCATCTGCGCAAAGAAATTATTCACAAATAGAGAAAGAAGCTTTAGCTCTCGTGTTTGGTGTTACCAAGTTCCATGACTTCTTGTATGGTCGTCACTTTACCATCATCACGGACCACAAACCGTTGACATCGCTTTTTCATCCGAACAAGCCTGTACCTCCACGTACAGCGCAGAAATTCATTCGCTGGTCACTTTTTCTCTCGCAGTACCGCTACGATATCTTGTATCGGTCCACTGCTAAGCACGGCAACGCTGATGCGTTGTCCCGTTTGCCTGTTGCTGAGGATAAAGCATTCGATTCTTCCGAACTTGCTTGCATGTTCATTGATTCGGAAGCCGATGACGTGGTCGCATCGTTTCCGATTGATTTTCGTCGTGTAGCTACTGCCACAGCTGCTGACCCTGTCCTTGCTACTGTTTTGCGTTTTGTTGCTACGCAATGGCCCTTGTCAAAGTCACGGATCGAGGATCCTTTGGTTCGCCGTTTTTTTGCTCACAAGGAGAGACTTTTTGTACGACGTGGTGTTTTGTTGTTGCGTTCCGATAATGATCAGTCTCGAGTCGTAGTCCCACGTTCGTTACAGTCCTCTGTCTTAAAGCTTCTTCACCAAGGACATTGGGGTATAGTGCGTACGAAACAGCTTGCTCGTCAGCACTGTACTTGGTTCGGAATCGATGCTGCGATTACGAATATGTGCTCCTCTTGCGTGGCGTGTGCCGAACAACAATCCGCACCGCCGCGGAAATTCTTTGCATGGCCGAAAGCCACTTCCCCTTGGCAACGCTTGCACATCGATTTTGCTGGTCCATTCTGGAATGCTCGATGGTTGGTTGTGATCGATGCTTTCAGTAATTTTCCTTTTGTTGTCCGGATGTCTTCCA
Organism: Schistocerca nitens; assembly: GCF_023898315.1. Lineage (NCBI taxonomy): Eukaryota > Metazoa > Arthropoda > Insecta > Orthoptera > Acrididae > Schistocerca > Schistocerca nitens. The sequence continues at coordinate 535,680,018 of NC_064616.1, read as the reverse complement.
CGACGTCTTCTGCCACCATCCAAGCCTTGTCTGCTATCTTTTGCATTGAAGGTCTTCCGCAGACTATTGTTTCCGACAATGGCCCACAATTCATGTCCGCAGAATTTCAGTCGTTCTGCAAGGCCAATGGTATTCAACATCTGACATCCGCGCCGTTTTCGCCTCAGTCAAACGGTGCCGCTGAACGATTGGTCCGGACTTTCAAGTCGCAGATGTTGAAGTTGAAAGAGTCGCATTCTCGGGAGGACGCTTTGTTGCTCTTTTTGTCCTCATATCGCTCTCAGCCCCGCGATGGTCGCTCGCCGGCTGAGTTGCTCCATGGTCGTCCTCATCGAACTCTGATGTCTTTGCTGCATCCGCCACATCAGGTTCCTGTGCAGCGGCAGTCTCCTGCTTTTGCTCCTGGCGACGTTGTCTATTATCGCAACTATCGCGGTTCACAGCGTTGGCTCGCAGGGCGCATTCTTCGCTGCCTCGGCCGCGCGATGTATTTGGTTTTGGGGGCCTCTGGTGAGGTGCGTCGGCATCTCAATCAGCTGCGCCTCTGTCGTCGCCTGGGTTCTGCCGCTCCCCGTCTGCTTTCAGCGACGGCGCCGTCCGGTCAGCGCCTTGGGGACCCATCTGCTGGCTCGCCTCATCCCCAGGTGTTACCGACGATGCCTTCCGTTTTGCCTCATGGCGTCGCGCCGCCGCAGCCGCCGCCGGCGCCGCCAGCAGCGGACGCTTCGCTGCAGCCGCCTCGCGCCTCCCTGGGTCACGCGCCGCCGCTTGCTTCCCGTGACCAGCCGTCCTCCGCCATGGACCTCTTGCCCGCTCCGGACCAGATGTCGTCTTCGCCCGTCGGGTGCTCCGACCACATGGAGGTCGACCCCGCGGCTCCTCTTATATCATTACGTGCGCAAACACCTCATGTTGACGTGCACCCTGGACTAGGTTTGCAGGCGTTTCCTAGCTCCCCTCGGACCGAATGGCCGGGTGCGGGTGGCACAGCCTCGCCTGTTGTTAGGCTCCCCACCTCATCGCATACGTCAACATGGGGTCCTCCCCACGGCGGGCGGAAGCCTTATCTCACGACCGTTCGCCGATTTGCGGGGGAGGAATGTGGTGTCACCGCTAGACACCACACTTGCTAGGTAGTAACTTAAATCGGCCGCGGTCCTGTAGTACATGTCGGACCCGCGTGTCGCCACTGTGTACTCGCAATCCTAGCGCCACCACATGGCAGGTCACAAGACACGGACTTCACCTCGCCCCAGTTGTACGGACGACATAGCTTGCGACCACACGTATCACGTCTTCCTCTCATTTGCCGAGAGACAGATTAAATAGCCTTCAGCTAGTCCATCGCTACTACCTAGCAAGGCGCCATGTATATCATTGCTAATTGCTTACTACTATGCAAGAGATGTATTTCAACAAGAACAAGACTACAGTAAAGTTAAGTATATTAAAATCTCTCTTCTTTTCTTTATAGTTTTCATCCAGTCTCCTGTTTCAGAATTTACGCCCGTCTGCGTTAGTTTCGCGTGCACCTAGCCACTCATTGTGTCGAGACCTTAGGGAATCGACACAACAAAGGCAGTGGGCACAAAGCTTTGAGTACCCCAACTACTGGACGAGTATGTCGGCACTACCAACAGAGACGTCCATTAGAGCAGCGAGGAGTTTCTTTGTGATCCGTCGCTCACCCCGAATAGCGGGCGCACGTTCTAACATTACAGGAGTCACAGCTGTGCGTGACCATCCGGCACGCGGTAGATTAGACAGGTTTGCGTGCCCTTGTTGCGACGATGACAGACGCCTCGCCCAGCGACTCACTGTGCTTTTGTTCACTGCCAGATCTCCGGAGACATTTTGCAAGAGCCTACGAAATCTGCGACACTCTAGTTTTCCGCCAAAAGAAACTAAATGACAGCTCTCTGTTTGGAACACACCTCCGCTAGAAACGCCATTTTGAAGGCTATGTATAGCAACGCCACCTACCGGAACTTCATGAAACTATAGGGGCTGAAGCGGGAATATTCCACGATGTCCCACAACAAATTCTGCATTTTCTCAACTAAAACTGCCCGAGAAGAAAATGTGATGCAGTACTTACTGAACGCCTCTCGTACATATATATGTACATCTATTTTTAAAATATGTATGTTGACAATAGCATTGCTCACATTCCCCTTCACTCTAAAGCTTCTTCTCAATACTGCAATGTTCTGACCTACGTTTTTTCTCCGGCAAAGTTAGTTATATGTTATGTAGCAGCGGATGGGTTTGCTGATGAGGAGTTGGCCGTTATGCAGCACGTGTATGGATAAGGTGACGTAAGACCGTCGCATTGAACGAATATTATGCTACAAAATAGGGATTTGTAGCCAAAAGAATGGGAAATAATTTAGAGTATTGAAGTCTTGATTAAAACCAATCAAATCCCAGAAAAAATATCGCATTGCGTATTGAACGCCCCTCGTATGTTTGTATGTATGTATGTTCCATATTTCTTCCTAAACCACTGGGCCGACTTCAACCAAACTTGGTACACATATGGCTTAATATTTGGAAAAATTCGCTGTGGGGGTAAGAATCACATATCTGTCAAAGGGGTTGTGATGGGAGCAAAAAACCAGTGTAGTACACGAAGCGTGAATAGTCATACTTTAATCACCTAGTATTTGAGAATGACAACACTTAGTGACTTGCAACAAACTTAACACATTTTGTAGAAAGTATTCACATACGCCACTGAGAGTACCAACAAAATTATAACTTCGCACGACACATAGTTCAGAAGATCTGACGTCATAAAAACTGAGATACGTGAAAAACTGTCGCTTCATGTAAGACGTTTAAACGTATTTATTGCTACTCACTCTATTCGCAGCACTTGTTGCAGACAGTATCCATACATGTCGCTGAATGTACCATTAAAAATATAGCAATGTGCAGCACATAGTTCGGGAGATACATCAAAAATATTAAGCTGCGCGAAAATGAAATAGCAGGACGAAATTCTCTGCAGATACAGCTGAAATATGTGTACTAATATGTGTGAAATATTCTTAATATACGTGAAATACACTACTGGCCATTAAAATTGCTACACCAAGAAGAAATGCAGATGATAAACGGGTATTCATTGGACAAATATATTATACTAGAACTGACATGAGATTACATTTTCAAGCAATTTGGGTGCATAGATCCTGAGAAATCAGTACCCATAACAACCACCTCTGGCCGTAATAATGGCCTTGATACGCCTGGGCATTGAGTCAAACAGAGCTTGGATGGAGTGTACAGGTACAGCTGCCCATTCAGCTTCAGCACGGTAACACAGTTCATCAAGAATAGTGACTGGCGTATTGTGACGAGCCAGTTGCTCGGCCACCATTGACCAGACGTTTTAAACTGGTGAGAGATCTGGAGAATGTGCTGTCCAGGGCAGCAGTCGAACATTTTCTGTATCCAGCAAGGCCCGTACAGGATCTGTAACATGCGGTCGTGCATTATCCTGCTGAAACGTAGGGTTTCGCAGGGATCGAATGAAGGGTAGAGCCACGGGTCGTAACACATCTGAAATGTAACGTCCACTGTTCAAAGTGCCCTCAATGTGAACAAGAGGTGACTGAGACGTGTAACCAATGGCACCCCATATCATCACGTCGGGTGATACGCCAGTATGGCGATGACGAATACACGCTTCCAATGTGCGTTCACCGCAGTGTCGCCAAACACGGATGCTACCATCATGATGCTGTAAACAGAACCTGGATTCATCCGAAAAAATGACGTTTTGCCATTCGCGCACCCAGGTTCGTCGTTGAGTACATCATCGCAGGCGCTCCTGTCTGTGATGCAGCGTCAAGGGTAACCGCAGTCATGGTCTCCAAGCTGATAGTCCATGCTACTGCAAACGTCGTCGAACTGTTCGTGCAGACGGTTGTTGTCTTGCAAACGTTCCCATCTGTTGACTCAGGGATCGAGACGTGGCTGCACGATCCATGCAGATAAGATGCCTGCCATTTCGACTGCTAGTGATACGACGCCGTTGGGATCCAGCACGGCGTTCCGTATTACGCTCCTGAACACACCGATTCCTTATTCTGTTAACAGTCATTGGATCTCGACCAACGCCATTTCACTGGCTCTATTTGCTTTGTTTTATTGCTCGCGTAACAACTAATATATGAGATAAAATATGTTGCTACGAAAAGAGCCCTGAAATACTTTTTAGGGATGCTGTGCTGTGACTTTGTTTGGATCATTAATTTTCAACAAAACAAAATATATTATGTTCTTATTATTCTGGATGTGGCTTTCTACTAAAGGAACATTGTTTCGTTACTGTAACTCGCATTAAAGTTCAACATATCTTCCTTACTTTACAGTTATTGAAAAGGCTACTGAAAATTATTTCGTTATCAACACTGATGTTATAGTACGCAATGTTTGTTCAACATCAAACTCTTGCAGTGGATTTTTGTTAACAGTAAAGCACCAATAAGTACCACGACTAACACGAGAACATGAGACTATTATCAGAGAAAAAGATGTTTTTACTATAATGTTTGCCAGACCAGAACTACGCACAGCAAGATTTCTTTTATGTTATGAAGGTAAATTATCTTTTTGCACTGTTAATAATATATCATCGGCAGCCCGCGTCAACCTGTAAAACACATCATAAAAGCCGGCCGCGGTGGTCTAGCGGTTCTAGGCGCGCAGTCCGGAACCGCGCGACTGCTACGGTCGCAGGTTAGAATCCTGCTTCGGGCAAGGATGTGTGTGATGTCCTTAGGTTAGTTAGGTTTAAATAGCTCTAAGTTCTAGGGGACTGATGACCACAGATGTTAAGTCCCATAGTGCTCAGAGCCATTTGAACCACATCATAAAATCTGCTGCTCTGCGAAAGCTGAAAGAAATAATTTTAGTTTACTACTACCTGTCCGCTTCTTTGCGGTATGATTGGTTTCATTTAATGCAGTTTGAATACGCCGCGGCAGCGGCTCGTTCGTTCGTAACGCAGCTCTGCACCAAGATTAATATTTAAATGCCGGCCGAAGTGGCCGTGCGGTTAAAGGCGCTGCAGTCTGGAACCGCGCGACCGCTACGGTCGCAGGTTCGAATCCTGCCTCGGGCATGGATGTTTGTGATATCCTTAGGTTAGTTAGGTTTACCTAGTTCTAAGTTCTAGGGGACTAATGACCTCAGCAGTTGAGTCCCATAGTGCTCAGAGCCATTTGAGCCAATATTTAAATAGCTGAAAATGTCTTAAAAGGATGGGATAAAATACCAGGCAAGCTTATTACAAATCATAATGCAAGTTTTCATTAAGTAACTCTATTCAAAACATTTAAACGGATTAAATTATTACACACCTTTACAAATCAGTACCTAATGGCGCACGTCTCTCAATCTTGACCAAAGAATGCTACGCAAGCATACAATATAACGTCACAGGCTCTTCCTACTCACGTAACTCTAAGAAGATGACAGAGAAATTAATGTTCGGCCACTACTATTTATACCTGTTGTGACCTATTCTCATCTTTGTTTGATATTTAATAAGTATCGTCTGTGGCGGTTTCAGTACTCGCCGACACAGATATTATCTTTAAAAAAATCGGTACATAATCCTATACAAGAACAAAACATGAGACATAATGCTTTCTCTTTCGCCGGCCTGAGTGGCCGAGCGGTTCTAGGCGCTACCGCCTGGAGCCAAGTGACCGCTACGGTCGCAGGTTCGAATCCTGCCTCGGGCGTGGATGTGTGTGATGTCCTTAGTTAGGTTTAATTAGTTCTAAGTTCTAGGTGACTGATGACCTCAGAAGTTAAGTCGCGTAGTGCTCAGAGCCATTTGAGCTTTCTCTTTATTACATAAAGTTCACACAATCGTTGTCCACGCAATTACAATCATCCAGTTCAATTATTCTTTTCTCTTTTCTTTTTTACCACATATAATACGTGTTTTGCTATGAGACGTTACAATGCCCCCTGGCAGCAATTGACTAACGTTAAGAATGTTCAGCAATATGCTGCCACTAACGTCCATTTCTTCATTGTTTGTCGCCTTATTTGGAATATTCACTATTCACTTGTTTGGTCTTTTGCACTATAGTCTTAATTGCACTATTTATGTTTTTCTCACACTTTGCTAGGTGACCGTAAACCTAGTCCCAGGGTCATTACAGTTGTCTGGCTCCCTCATTCGGGCTATGTGCGGTCAGGAAACCTGGGAAAACTGCGCCGGAGCCATGGTCATCTCGCCTGCTTTGTAGTAAACCACAGTCTGATTGTTAATCAAAAAAGGTTGGCATTTATCAAATGTTCACAGGTAACAAAGGTTATTTATGACAAAGTGTTAAACTTTTAGTTCCCTTGTTGAAAATGTATCTTCTACACTCTTTCACATCCGTGGGAATGTTTGAGTTTGTGTTCCATGTCACACTGAAAGTCAATCATTAAATAGTTTTACAGTAGTGTAATGACTTGTCTCTACAATTATTCACGACAAATGTTCTACCATGGTATAGCATTCGTGTCAGTTTGCTTCACTAATATGACGAAAACATATATCATCTAACAAAATAATATTTTGAGTTTATACACAGTAAACTAAAGAAAAAATGTTTGTCACGTAATTTCGTGTCCAATAAATCATTTTCATGTTAGTGCATTAACAGCGTAGTTAGTAATGTTCGGTTGAATGTCGACAATGACATAGGGAGCTGACGGCGCGAAGCAATTGTTGCGTAGCGTCGTGTGGAACGTGGCGTGCCAACGACCGCTGGGGTCGACGTCCTGCTCGCCGTAACAGCAACGGCGTGTTGGGGTGGCGCCCTCGCAGTCGCGAACTGCGCCGAACCATTCACCAATGTCGGCGTGTTGCAGTTGTTTCCCGCGACCGGATGGCGGACGGCACTGCACCCGTCTCTGCTTCTCCGCATGGCTCCCCGTCACAACGCATGAAACAAATATTCCACAACGGTGTACTGTCTTTAAGGATACGGATTATTAGCTGTGGAAGAAACTGCAACTTGGTTAAAAGCGTTTATTGTTCAGTAGGTCGTCGTTTCGCTGATCTGTACAGGATGTTTTGGCGTGATAACGGGTTTCTTGTGGCTTCACAACAATCGCATTGTGACACTGGTATTTAGGGTTCGTCACACGCACGTTATACTACACACTTTCATTTGTTCTCAGAGTCGATACGCTGCCAGAGCGTCTCTCAACACGCGAAAATATTTCGGTTCACACAAACTAAATGTTTCCGTTGAGCGATGTTTGTTTGAATCGACTCCGAACGGATCACTAACTACCGTTTTTACACACAGTAAATTTATTGTTCGTTGAACACTGCAGTATGACAGTTAGTCACTCAACACTTGACTTATTCCGACGTATATATTGGTTCAGATACAACAGTCATTTTCTGTCCCTGCTTACACACAATATTCCGTCCTTTCCTAGATTGTTTATGCACACAGTTTATTTTTAATGCATATCAACTGTTCTTAGCATAATCACTCTCATCTATATTGAGTCCATTGTGTTTACCACGCCATTACACACTTTTAGTATTATTACTAGGCATATATGGCTTTTTTTTTATTATTTAACGGTGTGTGATTTTTGGTACGTAGTTTTCTTTTCCTTTTTCGGTGTAGCTTTCCAGGTTATCACCCACCTAGCAAACAGATTTTACCATGTGCATGACAGCTGGACTTGGGCATATTGCTCAATAAATACTTCATTTAGTATTAGTATTTTTTTTTTAACATATCTGTCCTACAGGACTACAGTGTAGTTTCCGCGTAGATCGATTTGATTCGCACACCGCGTAGTTAATATTCAAGGTCGTGTACCAAGTACACGGGCTTCAATTGAAGCATCGATACATTCAAAGTGTAGGTTACACGGAACGGGTTTGTCTTTGATTGAATTCTGCTCCAGTGTCGTTGTCAGATCACTATTGGCAGTAACATTATATCACATAATTGTTTTGTACTACAAAGTCATTTTTTTGTCCAGTAGAGACTCTCTCTCACGGTTCCTTAATTCTAACACAATTACACCTGTTACATTACTATATGAAATCTCATCATTGATTGTACCTAGCCGGCCGCGGTGGCCGTGCGGTTCTAGGCGCTTCAGTCCGGAACCACGAGACTGCTACGGTCGCAGGTTCGAATCCTGCTTCGTGCATGGATGTGTGTGATGTCCTTAGGTTATTTAGGTTTAAGTAGTTCTAAGTTCTAGGGGACTGATGACCTCAGATGTTAAGTCCCATAGTTCTCAGAGCCATTTGAACCATTTGATTGTACATACTTATTACTAATGAAAAATGATTCAAGAAATTATTCATTATTTTGTCAACAAAAAGATTGTTCATTGCTTGATGAGCATATAGTACTTTAATGACACTAATTGTCTGTAAACAAAATCTTCAATTTGCATGCTATTGCCCAGTTTGTTGATTCTACTTTCATGCTATGCTTACTTATTTGTATCTTGCTTTCTCAGAATTTTAAATACACACAAATTCTTTCTTAAAGCTAACATACTTATACTCTAAAACACAATTGAAATCTTCAAATGGTTCAAATGGCTCTGAGCAATATGCGACTTAACTTCTGAGGTCATCAGTCACCTAGAACTTACAACTAATTAAACCTAACTAACCTAAGGACATCACACACATCCATGCCCGAGGCAGGATTCGAACCTGCGACCGTAGCGGTCACTCGGTTCCAGACTGTAGCGTCTAGAACCGCACGGCCCCTCCGGCCGGCAATTGATATCTTCTTACTGCTACTGTTTACATCTGACAGGTCACTGAATAAATAATTTCACTATCCCACTCTAACATCATCCGAATCTCTTTAGCCACTACTTCCCTCCTCGACCAAGGGATGGAGTAAGATGCGTGACAGTGCGTTTTGTGGGGCATCACCTCTATGTGAGAGTGGTACCCCTTGATTATTCCTGGTCGATCGGTAAATACCATGGTATATTCCGATAGCAGCTGCGTTAACTGTTGCTTTTGTATGTTGCTTACACTTTCAGATTCCTGTACTTTGGTTTGAAATGCAGCAACATTTGTTTCAAAATTTCTGTCTTCCATACTAGGATAATAAAGATCTGTCACATGTGAATAATCATCTAGGTGTAGTACACAGGGGTTCCCACATTTGATATTAATTCGGTTGCAACGTGGCACAAGTACCTTCTTCGATTTCATCATAGACAACTCAGTCCTCCTACCTTTATTAACTATGCTTAGTTTTCCCGAGGAGAGGTCGATCACTGCGTCCCTCTCACGGAGAAAATCTACTCCCAGAATGCAGGCCACCTTTAACCCTTTAACAATGAGGAACGAACTCGATATGGCTTCGCCCTCCTTACAAATCTCCACCTGTACTTGGTGCTTAACTAATTGGCTCTGTGCACTTATAGCTCCAGACACCTTGCAATTATCAACCGGGAAAGTCGGTATGCTACGTCCCTTCCCCAGCGCTTTAAACAATTCTGTACTCGTTACACTCACTGAGGCACCTGTGTCGATGATTATATTCACTGCAACATCATTGATTTTCGCTTCTATTATGGCTTGCACATTTTCGTTGCTATCTTTATTACATTCATGGGGTTCGGTCAGTAGATCTTTATCCATACTGATACCGTCGTTGTATCGCAGCATATGTATTCCAGGCATATTATCGTCATTCGTGTTGCTCTCACTCCACCCCTCGGCCAGCGACGGAGAGCATATCGTGGCCGATTCTAGTTTGTTGGATGGCTTGCTTGCGAGGTACTTGGACGGCTATTGTCCGCGACCTCTACTATGTGTACCTTTTGATTTGTAGGCCGCCACGATTGCGCTATAGGCGCGTTTTGCCGCGGTTTTCTGTTGTTATCGTACCGACCATTGCCTTGCCGTTGTGGGCTTGGTCGGTGATTCTGATTCCAATTGCGATTACTGTCGCTGTAATTGCTATGCCACTGACCTCGCGCATTTTTCCAGAGGTTGGTCACGGGCGGTCCGGAATCGTACCGGTCATCAAATCGCCGCTTTTTGTTATGGGACGGCTGGCCATAGCCGTTCTGACTTCTACCATGATTACCGTTTTGCGAGTGCTCTTGCCGCTTGTTACCGTCCCCACCATTTCCATGGTTGTGGTTTTGTGCACTATTATTCCTGTCCTGATCCATTGTTCCGTGAGTGATCACACGCTGCTTTTGCGTCATCCTGGATTAAGTCTATTGAATCTAGAACAGACAGGAAATGTTCCATGTCGTTCTCTGGTACGTGTATTAGTTTCTCTTTAATATGAATCGGTAAATGTGATTTTAGGAGTCTTATTATGTCTCTTGGTGAGATAGGCTCAACCTAGTAGCGAGTCTTATTTATATACTTCTCGAAATACCGTCTCAGATTCCCAAGACGGGGTGAGTACGGTTCGGGATTGTATACTTCTTTTCTTAGCCTCTCTTGTATACAAGGCGACCAACGCCCTTTCGAACTGTTCATACGTCATGCAGCTGTCTGCTACTTCCGTAGCCCACAACGCTGCATAACCCTGAATGTATGACATTACGTATTGAATTTTCTGTGCTTCGTTCCACACACTAGGTAAGATATTTTTAAAGCTTTTTATGAATGCTACTGGGTGTACTGACTTCCGTACAGTAGTAAACGTTTGAAACTGCCTATTTTTGATCCAACTTTCTTCAACCAATATTTATGGACTATACTGGCTTGCTCCTGGGACATAGGCTCTGTGCTCCGAACCGAAGCTACAGCTCTTCGCATTATCGGCTGAAGGTTCACCATTGTTGCGTCGCGCATAAGTTTGTGCGTTGCCAAAAACATTGGCTGTTGGCGACTTAGTTTCATGTTCAAGATGTTTGCTGCTCTGTGCTAAACCCTTTTCCAAGTCGGATATCCGTTTGGTGATATTCACTTGCCACTGCAGAATATCCTCATTGAGTATTTGTTTGATGGTTTGCACGTCGTTCTGTACTTGACTATTTACTGCAGTACTGAACGATTCGGAATCTCTATCTGCCATGGCTGCTTGTACCTTAGAATTAATGTTTTTGTCGATCTCGCTCTCCTTCGCTTCTAGCCATGAGCTGTATTCGGTTTCAATTTTAGCCACTTGTTCGTTCCACTTCTGCTCTACAAGCTGTGTGGAATCTATTTCTAGTTTTTCTAATCGGTTGGCCATGACACCCATCTCGTCTACAATGTTAGTGTTTGCTATTTGCAGGTTGTTGACCTGTACAGTCAACTCCTGCACGGCCTTAGGTATCGACTCATAATTCTGTATCATACAAGCAAGCTCTCTTTTCATAATTTCTAACGATTGCACAAGATGCTGGTCACGCTCAGCATGCTGGCGATCCCGCTCAGCTTCCTGGCGATCCCGCTCAGATTGCTGGGCAAGAAACTTTTCCTCTAGCTGGCGATCCCTTCAGCTTGCTGTGCGAGAAAGCTCTCAATTTTTTCGTCCTTTTCAGCTTGTTGTTGCGCAAATTTTGACTGGTAATCCAGCACGCGCTCTAATATTGCCTGAAGCGAATACCCACCAGGCAGATTACCACTCTCTGGTTCCTGCTTTTCTGGGGATGGTGCAATTTCTTTATCTACGTCTCCTTGAGCACTGGTGGGCGGTGGCACCACTTGCTGTGGCCCTGCCCCCACATTTTCACGTGGTATATCCTCAAAGAGAGTACTTGTACTGCTTAATGCCCCCGTTTCTACATTTCCTGCACTGACTAATGGCTGTCCCTCAGTATCCATATTGCTCGGACGTTGACTACGCAATTTAACCATATTCATAAATTACCTACTCGAACACAGGATCTGTCAGTTTGCCACTAGCACACAAAATATGGTACTTTATGTACAATACACTGCACACTAAAAATTACTATCTACGCTCAAGTTTGCCCTGTCATAAATACTAACGCCAAACTACGCACACCACTAGCGATATGAGATCACTTCACTGTGGTTAAGCTTCTACGAACAGGACAACTACAGTGTAGTCTTACCTTTAGTTTATCTGATTTCAGAGTTCGGCTGCCCCCATATTATGTAGCCGCTACAGTTTCACAGTACTATCAGGATCTTATCCTCTGACTCGCTTGCAGTGGTGCGTTTTTTCATGAAAGAATTTTTGTTCATTTATTACTACATGGCATTAATCATGAGACACATACATACATTTATCACTAAATACATATATGTAGTTATATAACAATGGACAATGAAAGAAAACACATAAAACAGTTGTTATTTTCGTGGCCACTGCAAATTCTTCCCCACGCTTTTGGGCGACAGTTTCACTGGCTCTATTTGCTTTGTTTTATTGCTCGCGTAACAACTAATATATGAGATAAAAAATGTTGCTACGAAAAGAGCCCTGAAATACTTTTTAGGGATGCTGTGCTGTGACTTTGTTTGGATCATTAATTTTCAACAAAACATAATATATTATGTTCTTATTATTCTGGATGTGGCTTTCTACTAAAGGAACATTGTTTCGTTACTGTAGCTCGCATTAAGGTTCTACATATCTTCCTTACTTTACAGTTATTGAAAAGCCTACTGAAAATTATTTCGTTATCAATACTGATGTTACAGTACGCAATGTATTTCGTTATCAATACTGACGTTACAGTACGCAATGTTTGTTCAACATCAAACTCTTGCAGTGGATTTTTGTTAACAGTAAAGCACCAATAAGTACCACGACTAACACGAGAACATGAGACTATTATCAGAGAAAAAGATGTTTTTACTATAATGTTTGCCAGACCAGAACTACGCACAGCAAGATTTCTTTTATGTTATGAAGGTAAATTATCTTTTTGCACTGTTAATAATATATCATCGGCAGCAAGCGTCAAGCTGTAAAACACATCATAAAATCTGCTGCTCTGCTCTGCAATTCCGAAAGCTGAAAGAAATAATTTTAGTTTACTATTACCTGCCCGCTCCTTTGCGGTATGATTGGTTTCATTTAATGCAGTTTGAATGCGCCGCGGCAGCGGCTCGTTCGTTCGTAGCGCAGCACTGCACCAAGAATAATATTTAAATAGCTGAAAATGTTGTAAAAGGATGGGATAAAATACCAGGCAAGCTTATTACAAATCATAATGCAAGTTTTCACTAAGTAACTCTGTTCAAAACCAGAATGAGCTTTTCACTCTGCAGCGGAGTGTGCGCTGATATGAAACTTCCTGGCAGATTAAAACTGTGTGCCCGACCGAGACTCGAACTCGGGACCTTTGCCTTTCGCGGGCAAGTGCTCTACCAACTGAGCTATCCGAGCACGACTCAGGCCCGGTCCTCACAGCTTTACTTCTGCCAGTATCTCATCTCCTAATTTCTAAAGTTTACAGAAGCTCTCCTGCGAACCTTGCAGAACTAGCACTCCTGAAAGAAAGGATATTGCGGAGACACGGCTTAGCCACAGCCTGGGGGATGTTTCCAGAATGAGATTTTCACTCTTCAGCGGAGTGTGCGCTGATATGAAACTTTCTGGCAGATTAAAACTGTGTGCCCGACCGAGACTCGAACTCGGGGCCTTTGCCTTCCGCTGGCAAGTGCTCTACCAACTGAGCTATCCGAGCACGACTCACGCCCGGTCCTCACAGCTTTACTTCTGCCAGTATCTCGTCTCCTACCTTCCAAACTTTACAGAAGCTCTCCTGCGAACCTTGCAGAACTAGCACTCCTGAAAGAAAGGATATTGCGGAGACACGGCTTAGCCACAGCCTGGGGGATATTTCCAGAATGAGATTTTCGCTCTGCAGCGGAGTGTGCACTGATACGAAACTTCCTGGCAGATTAAAACTGTGTGCCCGACCGAGACTTGAACTCGGAACCTTTGCCTTTCGCGGGCAAGTGCTCTACCAACTGAGCTATCCGAGCACGACTCACGCCCGGTCCTCACACCTTTACTTCTGCCAGTATCTCGTCTCCTACCTTCCAAACTTTACAGAAGCCCTCCTGCGAACCTTGCAGAACTAGCACTCCTGAAAGAAAGGATATTGCGGAGACACGGCTTAGCCACAGCCTGGGGGATGTTTCCAGAATGATATTTTCACTCTGCAGCGGAGTGTGCGCTGATATGAAACTTCCTGGCAGATTAAAACTGTGTACCCGACCCAGACTCGAATTCGGGACCTTTGCCTTTCTCGGGCAAGTGCTCTACCAACTGAGCTATCCGAGCACGACTCACGCCCGGTCCTCACAGCTTTACTTCTGCCAGTATCTCGTCTCCTACCTTCTAAAGTTTACAGAAGCTCTCCTGCGAACCTTGCAGAACTAGCACTCCTGAAAGAAAGGATATTGCGGAGACACGGCTTAGCCACAGCCTGGGGGATATTTCCAGAATGAGATTTTCACTCTGCAGCGGAGTGTGCGCTGATATGAAACTTCCTGGCAGATTAAAACTGTGTGCCCGACCCAGACTCGAACTCGGGAACTTTGCTTTTCTCGGGCAACTGGTCTACCAACTGAGCTATTCGAGCACGACTCACACCCGGTCCTCACAGCTTTATTTCTGCCAGTATCTCGTCTCCTATCTTCCAAACTTTACAGAAGCTCTCCTGCGAACCTTGCAGAACTAGCACGGTAGAGCACTTGCCCGCGAAAGGCAAAGGTCCCGAGTTCGAGTCTCGGTCGGGCACACAGTTTTAATCTGCCAGGAAGTTCCTATTCAAAACATTTAAACAGATTAAATTATTACACACCTTTACAAATCAGTACCTAATGGCGCACGTCTCTCACTCTTGACCAAAGAATGCTACGCAAGCGTACAATGTAACGTCACAGGCTCTTCCTACTCACGTAATTCCAAGAAGACGACAGAGAAATTAATTTTCGGTCACTACTATTTATACCTGTTGTGACCCATTCTCATCTTTGTTTGATATTTAATAAGTATCATCTGTGGCGGTTTCAGTACTCGCCGACACAGATATTATCTCAAAAAAAAAGTCTGTACATAATTCTATACAAGAACGAAACATGAGACATAATGCTTTCTCTGTATTACATAAAGTTCACACAATCGTGGTCCACGCAATTACAATCATCCAGTTAAATTATTATTTTCCCCTTTTCTTTTTTACCACATATAATTTGTGTTTTGCTATGGGACGTTACAGCGAGCAGTAATGCCGCGATACGATAAACCGCCATCACGATGGGCTACAATCCGACCTTTATCGAAGTCGGAAACATGATGGTACGCATTTCTCCTCCTTACACGAGGCATCTCAACTACGTTTCACCAGAAAACGCCAGTCAACTGTTGTTTGTGTATGAGAAATCGGTTGGAAACTTTCCTCATGTCAGCACGTCGTAGGTGTCGCAAAATGGTTCAAATGGCTCTGAGCACTATGGGACTCAACATCTTAGGTCATAAGTCCCCTAGCACTTAGAACTACTTAAACCTAACTAACCTAAGGACATCACACACACCCATGCCCGAGGCAGGATTCGAACCTGCGACCGTAGCAGTCCCGCGGTTCCGGACTGCAGCGCCAGAACCGCTCGACCACCGCGGCCGGCGTAGGTCTCGCCACCGGCGCCAACCTTGTGTGCATGCTCTGAAAAGCTAATCATTTGCATATCACAGCATCTTCTTCCTGTCGGTTAAATTTCGCGTCTGTAGGAAGTCATCTTCGTGGTGTAGCAATTTTAATGGCCAGTAGTGTATATTTGATATGTGCTTACGCAGGTCGACTGAGTACTTACTGTAGTAAGCGCAGGCCGGCGCAACTTTCCCGCGATGCGAGTCAGCCGCTGGACCAGCAGACAAACCACATTAAATTTCCTGCAAAGGATATCCTCCTCAGTTTTTCTCTAGGAGTAATAGTTTGCGGGAAGAGAGAGCGAGAATATTTAAAATCTCAAGCGACATGAATACGTGTAGCTTAGGTAGATTTTGTAGGCCAACTTGAGGTGGTTTCCTAACTTGAAAGACCACAAGTGTCTTTTATCAAACTGTTCATCTCAACTTACTCTACACTACTGCGGTTCGTTGTAAAGAATGACAGTGTTAGGATAATATAGAAAATAAATAATAATGTACAATGAGAGGCAAAAAGATATCCCGGTCCGAATAAAGCCGGCCGCGGTGGTCTCGCGGTTCTAGGCGCGCAGTCCGGAACCGTGCGACTGCTACGGTCGCAGGTTCGAATCCTGCCTCGGGCATGGATGTGTGTGATGTCCTTAGGTTAGTTAGGTTTAAGTAGTTCTAAGTTCTAGGGGACTGATGACCACAGCAGTTGAGTCCCATAGTGCTCAGAGCCATTTTTTGAACCGGTCCGAATAATTTGGAGTCCAAAAACACAGCATTGCGCAAGCCGAAGCTAAGAAGTGCCAGTTTTCACAACTCTAGCGGTCTGTGGAGCTTCAGCTTGGTGTTTACATCGTCAAATGGAAGCAATATAATATTTAGACTACAGTATATGTCGAGATTCATTGCAATTTAACTCATCATATCATTTCTTTAGAAAATCATTATTCGAGCACGTAGTAACAGTTGAAATATGAGAACTCCACATCGGTAGAAATACTACAATGACGAGTGCTTCATATCTGCTTCAATGGCGGAGTGGATCGGTCGAGTTGTAGCTGTGACAGCGAGCGGACGTGTGGCAGCTATGTCTCGTCCACTGCCGCGGCCGCTGTGTGTTTACGCCCCGCGTCAGGTTCGTGATTTCGTGTGTGCCTAACAACGTTCTGTAACTAACGTTTGTAACTTAAACTGAACAGATTTTATCCAGTGCATCTTCGATTGGAACTCTCTGTGTCCTACTGCTCTAGATATTCAGAACTGTGTACGTGAAGAATTTATGATTGCTCATGAAGATATAATGGTATTTCAGTTGGATTTCATTTTGAACTTCCTCTTTATAAGAAAATGGCTCTGAGCACCATCGGACTTAACATCTGAGGTCATCAGTCCCCTAGAACTTAGAACAGCCAGTGTGCTCCCTGCCGCCGTTGGATAAGCAGCTGCCAGCAGAAAGTCGTATACTCCTAGCTCACACATTTGTTACATAGTTTAATTCTTAATTTCTTTGCGTGTTTTTGGTACTTGCATTGTTGAAATTCATAAATTTCGGGCGTATTATAGTATATGAGAGTTGTAGCATCGCGTTTTAGTACCTGAATAGTGTAAAATCGCGTAGTCTCCTTCCGCCGCCAAGCAGTGTGTCAGCAGCGCGCAAGTAGCAGCATTACTGCATTTACTAGGCAATATTGTATTTTAATAATCGTTTAAATTTTGTGTTGATTTGTTTGTGCTCTCTGTAGATTAGTTCAGACGTACTTTGCACAACAGTTTTTAGCAATGGATAGGGACTGCAACTGCTGTGTTCGGATGCAGGCTGAGTTGGCATCCCTTCGCTCCCAGCTTCAGGCAGTGTTGGCTACGGTCACACAGCTTGAGGCTGTTGCCAATGGGCATCACTGTGGGGGTCCGGATGGGGGTTTGTCGGGGACGGCCAGCTCGTCCCACGCATCCCCCGATCGGACTACGACTGTGGCTGCCCGGGATACTGCCCACATTGACGCTGATCCCTCACCTGTGGTAGAGTGGGAGGTCATCTCGAGGTGTGGCAGGGGCGAAAGACATTCCGGAGGGCTGAACAGAAGGCCTCTCCAGTTTGTCTGACGAACCGGTTTCAGGCTCTGTCTCCGGCTGATACTGATTTTCGGCCGGAGATGGCTGCTTGTCCTGTTCCAGAGGTTGCCCCTCAGTCTGCAAGATCCGGGCAGTCGCAGAGGGTGGGCTTACTGGTAGTTGGGAGCTCCAACGTCAGGCGCGTAATGGGGCCCCTTAGGGATATGGCAGCAAGAGAGGTGAAGAAAACCAATGTGCACTCCGTGTGAATACCGGGGGGAGTCATTCCAGATGTGGAACGGGTCCTTCCGGATGCCATGAAGGGTACAGGGTGCACCCATCTGCAGGTGGTCGCTCATGTCGGCACCAATTATGTGTGTCGCTGTGGATCGGAGGTAATCCTCTCTGGCTTCCGGCGGCTATCTGATTTGGTGAAGACTGCCAGTCTCGCTAGTGGGATGAAAGCAGAGCTCACCATCTGCAGCATCGTCGACAGGACTGACTGCGGACCTTTGGTACAGAGCCGAGTGGAGGGTCTGAATCAGAGGCTGAGACGGTTCTGCGACCGTGTGGGCTGCAGATTCCTCGACTTGGGCCATAGGGTGGTCGGGCTTCGGGTTCCGCTGGATAGGTCAGGAGTCCACTACACGCAGCAAGCGGCTACACGGGTAGCAGGGGTTGTGTGGCGTGGACTGGGCGGTTTTTTTTAGGTTAGATGGCCTCGGGAAAGTACAGAAAGGGAACAGCCTCAAAGGGTGCGGGGTAAAGTCAGGACATGCGGGGACCAAGCAGCAATCGGTATTGTAATTGTAAACTGTCGAAGCTGCATTGGTAAAGTACCGGAGCTTCAAGCGCTGATAGAAAGCACCGAAGCTGAAATCGTTATAGGTACAGAAAGCTGGCTGAAGCCAGAGATAAATTAAGCCGAAATTTTTACAAAGGCACAGACGGTGTTAAGAAAGGATAGATTGCATGCAACCGGTGGTGGCGTGTTTGTCGCTGTTAGTAGTAGTTTATCCTGTAGTGTAGTAGAAGTGGATAGTTCCTGTGAAATATTGTGGGTGGAGGTTACACTCAACAACCAAGCTAGGTTAATAATTGGCTCCTTTCACCGACCTCCCGACTCAGCAGCACTAGTGGCAGAACAATTGAGAGAAAATTTGGAATACATTGCACATAAATTTTCTCAGCATATTATAGTCTTAGGTGGAGATTTCAATTTACCAGATATAGACTGGGACACTCAGATGTTTAGGACGGGTGGTAGGGACAGAGCATCGAGTGACATTATACTGAGTGCACTATCCGAAAATTACCTCGAGCAATTAAACAGAGAACCGACTCATGGAGATAACATCTTGGACCTACTGATAACAAACAGACCCGTACTTTTCGACTCTGTAAGTGCAGAACAGGGAATCAGTGATCATAAGGCCGTTGCAACATCCCTGAATATGGAAGTTAATAGGAATATAAAAAAAGGGAGGAAGGTTTATCTGTTTAGCAAGAGTAATAGAAGGCAGATTTCAGACTACCTAACAGATCAAAACGAAAATTTCTGTTCCGACACTGACAATGTTGAGTGTTTATGGAAAAAGTTTAAGGCAATTGTAAAATGCGTTTTAGACAGGTACGTGCCGAGTAAAACTGTGAGGGACGGGAAAAACCCACCGTGGTTCAACAAGAAAGTTAGGAAGCTACTGCGAAAGCAAAGAGAGCTTCACTCCAAGTTTAAACGCAGCCAAAACCTCTCAGACAAACAGAACCTAAACGATGTCAAAGTTGCGAGGTGCCGGGGCTAGTAGTGTATTTATCACTAAATTCTACTAGAATCCACATGTGTAAATCATGCTCTAAGCCCCCCCTATTCTAACTCCGACTTTTGCTGTTGCACAAGGATAAAACAAATACGCGAACTGACTCTAATCAACCCTGCTAGTGGAGTAGAAGAGAGTTTGGCACCTGCAATAATTTAATTTGATAAATAAGTTAAATAAACAAAGGTTTCATTAGCATAGTGAGGAATGATAGGGTTGCTCTATTGATTAACAGAAAGAAAGTTCTGTCCAAAATAACAATATGATTTATTAAGATTAAACGCAGAATAGTAAAAGAGACACAGGAAATATAAAACATCAAATTGGCTAAAATTGGAGATTCATACAAACACAGTAAAGGTGAAGTTGTCCCTAACTTAGATCGTGAGGTTTAAGACGAAGTGGTATGTGGAGCCAATTCCTTTCCACTCAAATCTCAAGAGAGACACACAGCTAACCCAATAGTAATTGCTGCTACTCGAAACTGAACAAAGTTAGAAAAGGATGAACAAGCGCGCTCTGCTGAGCTCTGATTATCACCTAGGAAAAACCCTATCTGCCGGTGCTGCGGACGTACATTACCAACAGTCTTCTTATCTCCCAGAACACGATCTGGCGTACCGCAGGCGAGGGCTGGTTGCTCCGACGTCCGCGACCGAAAGGCGACTGCCGACTACCCAGAGCACCCGTACAGGCCGAAAACACAACCTTCCCGCCCCCACGACAGTGGTCGTGGTTACGTTCCAATCAGCAACTCGAAAACCGGCGGAAATTCCACTCCATTGCCGGAGCACTACCATTCCACCAATGGAGATTCTTGGCGCCAATTTCTGTGCTGATTTTGCAGAAAGTGCGGGAATTTTCCCGCCACAACTGCGTGGGTACACAAGTCATTCCCACGCCTCGCTGGTAGCCCGCCAGAAAGTGTTTTCGCAAAGTTTCTCTGAAGTAACGGAACCTCTAGCCCAGCCGCTACTTCACACCCCAGCGGGCGTGTCTCTTGACAATGTCGGCGTCTGAAAAGCATTCACTCGACTGCCTCACACACGTCGGCTTAACTCTCTCCAGCAGTTCCACAGAGCCCGCCTGTCACCGGCCCACCCGGGTGACGAGAGACGCTGCGTGGGAAGTACGCGTGTTAAGGAAAAGCAACCCTCCACCGCATGCAACTAGAGAGGAGAATCGTAAGATAGAAATATGAGAGGGGGCTCATGCCACCTCTCATTGCCCCTACGCCATTTTAGATTGTAATTGGTGAGCGGTTGGCTCACTTAGGAGCAAGGTAGTGAGTCAATCGCCCAAGAACAATCTTACAAAGTGACTCCACATACCGCACTCTATAAAAAAGATCATTGCAACTGAAAAATGCAACTCATAGAGGGAGGATTATTTATGATGTAGCCAACTTCACCTTCTTAATATGGAACACTAACACTCACATCACACATCCATACCCAGGGAGCCCCTTCCAAACACCGATTCACGCAGACATTCACGCTCTAAACATGGCCCGGGCATCTGAGCCAAATATGGAGCAGTTTATTCTTTACAATCAGAGTTGGAGTGCTCCGCAATTAAATGCCCAAGATGTTACAACAATTTTAATCATTAAACTAACCTGACCTCACTCACACATGATAATATTTAAGTTAACAATCTCTTTGTGAGTTTTCAGAATCTAGTTACAACCTCCGATTCATTCTGTCTCCCTGCAGCAAGAATAACCTTTACAAAATGTTCCCTGAACTGATGGTCCATTCACAATGACAGTGGTGGTATCTGCTTCAGTTTATGGGGACTTCAGGCACACTGTTAGCATACACACAACAATAAACACAAAATACAAAAAAAAACATGATGTGGAGAACAATACAGTAATCTGTAATAAGAATTACAGTGTAAAACACAAACGCATACAAGGTATAACATACATTACAGAAACAACATAAGAGAAAGAAATTTAAGAAAAACAAAAAAAACAAGGTTCATGGGGCATCAAATTGTGCGTGCACATTGCACAAAGTTCACGACTGTGCTGAGAATGAGGCACTAAATCACATTGTTAGAAATATCCGTGGCACTTCACTGATTCCACTGTACTGACATCACATAAGGCTAAACGTCGGTTGTAGTTGCTACGTTGTGGCAACAGCAATAGGGAGTTCTGGAGTGTCTGCAGTACGCTGTTGAGATTGTAGTCAGACCCACGCATATGATCACGGCCGTATGGTAGGAAGACACAGTGATAGGCTCTCCTCACGTCGATTAATTGTCTCTGAGGTCTACTCGTTGGGATACATCACTAGTCTAGGTCTCTTCTCTCGCTGGACAGAACTTTATGTTTCCCAATATTGCAGTTCGACGAGGGATGATGGCACGTGGAGTGACTCCACAAGTGTGTGAGGTCATCCATACAGGATCGAACTAGGAGCGACTATTGTTAAAAACTGCTCTCTAATAGAGAGGAGAAGTAAGACATGAGACCATACATTTGTTAGTGTGGCACGATACTGCTTTGTGTATGCAGATCGGCCAATGCTAGTGAGTTGTAAAAACCCAAACAGGTGAGTATAGAGCGTCCCTTTCTGTCCTGAGGCACATGAGGCGCAGGTTCTGACACGATATGTGATCTTCTTCGTGTACTCACGACAACGTGGTCTGCCGCAGGGAATCCCTCCAAGCGGCTGCCGCGTCCGGAGAGCTAGCAGGCTGTCGCGTGTCAGGGTCAACGGCCAGCCCCACTTTCGCTTGTGGCGGGGCAAGGGTCCCGTGTAATCCCTCAGGTAGGCAGCCGGGTGACTGTCAGCGTGTAGGACGGGACGCTCGCCCTCTAGCAGGTAGCCGAAGACCTCTTGTTTTTGCGCTGGCTGGCCTCTGCATTGCCACGTTCCTCGTCATCTGTACAATTCTTACAAAAGTCTTATGCCTAACTTTTTCCCATGACCTTCTATGTTATAATAAATTTACCTAATGAAACATTGATGGTCTGTCATTTCAGACACTCTTATTTTACTTTTATAGTTATTAATCTATGGCAATCATTATAACATCTAATCTAGACATGGAAATAATTTATTTTGATATACGTGTAGAGACCGATCTCAGTAAGTACATGGTGTGTGATAACTGATGCTTTGTAATGGATGAACAACTAAATGTGCGGGCCCGCACTAATATTACTATTAATTATATAGATCGACAGTAGACATGCTTCAAGAATTAACTACCATATCCCAACGATCTACATTCTACGTCTTTTAATTAAATTATGTTGTTATGCAGGTCTAAGTTTTACTGTGCTATAAAGAACATGCAACTACGCTACTTTCGCTCGCCCGTCGTCCCTCCATCTCGGGTCTGTGGTTTGGTGACCTGAAAAATAGCAACTCAACAGGCGCGCGCCACACTTGTGGTAGAAAACCCCACAATATTAATCTAGTTATTGTTAAATCCTACAGTTTAACTTATCCTAGTATCGTACTTTCCCTTTTATTTATTTATTTATTTATTTATTTATTTTATTTATTTATTTATTTATTTATTTATTTATTTATTTTTTTTTACCTTATACAATACCCTTACATAGTTCCTGTTACGCTGAGATGTCTTGCTGCTCGCCGCTATTGACGACAGTGATGTGCGCGCCGTACGACATGACCTCCGAGTTTTTATTACGCCTCACTGAAACTCCAGAGACTGGGTTAGCCATGGCTATACACGACAATAAATTTATAGTTGCAACTTCCTTCTCTATGTGAAGCGGTTTTCGCGATCGAAGTACACCTTTCCAGAAGCAATGTAATATGACCAAGCCAGGACTGGTTCCTGTTGAGGATTCAGACACCCAACACACGCCAGCTACACAGTATGTCACGAATATCCAATTATAAGTCCCTGTTTATTCATCTGTGACAGTCACGAGCAGCACGCTAAATCCCCAACCAGCACATTGGCATGGTAGGCTTTATGCTCGCATTTCTCTCGTCTAGGGCACCATTGGAGTCAAACGCTCACAGGATCACCCCGACTGGCAAGACAACGATGCTGGCGCAGCTCTGCAAAAAAAACTATACTGCCCATATTCATCCTCGAAATCACGCAATATACCACAATCTTGCAGTGCACTGACGCGTGCCTGCAAGCAATGGTATGAACGATTCACGAACTGGTTGTGGCCGCTATGGAGCGTATCACGACTTCTCAGAACGCTTCTAAGAGCACGTTCTTGTATGCGCCCGTTTGTGCAACATCTCGTCACTCATCATTATCCCTCAACATGGACACCAGATAGGAAAGGACAAAAACATTGCTCATGAAAAGGTAGTGTCTCCTACTCCATCGACATTGGAGATCGCGAACATAAACAAAAAGAGGATAGCAGCAGTAAATTCTTATGCAAGACAACGCAGCGTGTTAATACTTTAGCAATCTTAATCTATTAATGTAACGATTATTGTTCCCCGAACAAAGGTTCATATATTTGCCTATTCTACTATGTACACTTCTTACACTACTACTATTCTACGAACTCCTTTATGTGAGAGAAGTGGTGGAGTCCTATGGACTAGCGTCAATCCCTTCTTAGACTCCCCTTCCTCTGACGTGCATTAGGATTTGGAGGTCTAATTTCAATCTCCTGGTTCTCCTGTTGTCCTTGATTTCGCTCCCTCCAATTACGGTCGCTTTGCCGTTCGTCATTCCTCCTGTCCCAGATTGCTTGTCTGGATTGACCCTGTTCCCTGACGTTCTGGTTTCCGTGTCTCTGGTTTCCATAACCTTGAATAGCGTAACCTTGATCTCGGTAACCCTGGTTTCCTAACTGACCAGTGCGATTATGCGATCTGTTGTCGTCTTCCCTTGCTGGCCCGTGGTATTTGTTATTTTGCGCCTTCTTCCTGTCCTTTGCGTCTTGTTTATCGAAGACTACTTCGAGTTCGCGCAGTAGACTCTTGAATGCATCTATGTCAGATCCACACTTCCCGACAAGTGTCTGTTGATACCTAACTGGCAATTTCGAAAAGCAAAATTTAATAATTTCTCCGTTGCTGTATGGACGATCTAAAAACTGATTCTTCTTGAGTAAATCATCAAAAAATTTGGTTGCGCTCTTATGCCCGGACACTTCCAGTTCAGGACAAAATATTATTTCCTCTTTAATCCTGTCTTGCGTTTCCTTTGACCAGTAGGTCCGCAGGAATGCACCAACAAATTCCTGATAAGTCCGACACGTCGCTGCCACGCCCCGCATCTTTTCCGCGGCTTGGCCTTCGATGTGTCCACACATGAATTCTAATTTGGCCTGGGTTGGCCATGACGACGGTAATGAATTAGTAAATTGCATCACCCAGCTCTTCGGATGCATCGACCCTCCATTATCTTTGAACTTCTGGAATTTGAGTATCGACAGGAAGTGATTGTGATCAAAATTCTGTCCGATCCTCGCGCTGGTGTTGTCAGACGTTTCCGATACTTGCACGTCTGCGGAGTGTCCTGATCTATCTTGCTGATAACTGTGATGTGCTACGTCTGTATCACAGTGGAAGTGGCATTCAGCATTCACTCTTCTAAGTGGGCTGCAATTATTGGAGCTATTACTCGCTGTTTCTGCGTGTGCATTGTTTGTTCCGCACGCTGTCACTGGGCTAGAGCACGGCGGGCTTTTCCTCGGAGACACAATCCTGTGTACTCCATCATTGGTATCCGAACGCGCGGTGCTCGTGTGCCCGTTTCGCTCTAGTTTTGCTATCCGACACTCTACTTCTTTCATTCGTTTCGTGATGTTAATAACCGCAACTTTACCTTGCGTTTTTAAGACTGCTAGGGATTTTGAGTGGGCTTGTGTCGCACGTCGCAAGCGCCCTGCGAGTTGAGAAGTTGCTTTTGCGATTTTCATTGCCCCTGTTGCTGCCGTTTTGGCTAGGCCTGCTACTTTTTGTGCTACTATTGACATTTGTTTTGCTTCTCCACATTCTTTCTTTATTGTTTGTAATTCCCCACGAATTTCCCCCATATGCGAAATTATTGCTTGAGTGTCCTTCTTGCGCTGTTCGTCAGCTTCTTCTTTCATTGACCGTAGGAAACTCATTATGGGGTTAATGTCATCTTTTTGATCCTCGGCACACATGGGCGATGTAACTCTGGACACCTGGGCGCTATAGCTCTGACGTGACCGAGCTGGCCTCTGTCTGCTCTCGTTCGTTTGACTATAAACTTCTGCTACCGTCTCGACCTGTGTGCCTGTCTCCGTTTCATCCTCTACCTCACTATCATAATCACGGCTGCGACGTTGCTCTAATATCGCGTCCAAATCACCTTCCTCATCAATGACCCTGTCGTCCTGTCCCGCTGAAAATGTGCCCATCTCATCTCTGAACCTATCCTCGTCAGTAACCTGCCTCTTATCCATTATGCTATTCTCTTTTGTTTTAGTTTCGCTCGCTAATAGTCGTGCCTTACTTCTCGTGATCATTCAAGAAAAACAAATTTATCTAGAATGCACAATTAAATTAATCTACTCCATATATTTTTACACATAAACATAAAATTTCAACAACGCCGCTCCAACGCTGTAATTATACGCACGATTTGTTGTGGTACAGAAACCGCACACAAATTCGACAAAGTGTGAAGTGGTACGGACACCACATCAAAGAAACATATAAAACAATGAACAAACAAACAAATATATACGCTGAAAACAAAAACAGTAAACATGCGCCGCTACTTAAAAACTAAACGCGGAACTACCAGAAAAAAACTTGGGTATTAATCAATAAAAAAATTAGAAAAAAAAGATTTGAATGTTCGTACTAAGAATACTGTTTGTTAATCAGTGATTCTCAGGAAAGATCCGAGGCTAAGGGTCGCCATATTATGCGAGGTGCCGGGGCTAGTAGTGTATTTATCACTAAATTCTACTAGAATCCACATGTGTAAATCATGCTCTAAGCCCCCCCTATTCTAACTCCGACTTTTGCTGTTGCACAAGGATAAAACAAATACGCGAACTGACTCTAATCAACCCTGCTAGTGGAGTAGAAGAGAGTTTGGCACCTGCAATAATTTAATTTGATAAATAAGTTAAATAAACAAAGGTTTCATTAGCATAGTGAGGAATGATAGGGTTGCTCTATTGATTAACAGAAAGAAAGTTCTGTCCAAAATAACAATATGATTTATTAAGATTAAACGCAGAATAGTAAAAGAGACACAGGAAATATAAAACATCAAATTGGCTAAAATTGGAGATTCATACAAACACAGTAAAGGTGAAGTTGTCCCTAACTTAGATCGTGAGGTTTAAGACGAAGTGGTATGTGGAGCCAATTCCTTTCCACTCAAATCTCAAGAGAGACACACAGCTAACCCAATAGTAATTGCTGCTACTCGAAACTGAACAAAGTTAGAAAAGGATGAACAAGCGCGCTCTGCTGAGCTCTGATTATCACCTAGGAAAAACCCTATCTGCCGGTGCTGCGGACGTACATTACCAACAGTCTTCTTATCTCCCAGAACACGATCTGGCGTACCGCAGGCGAGGGCTGGTTGCTCCGACGTCCGCGACCGAAAGGCGACTGCCGACTACCCAGAGCACCCGTACAGGCCGAAAACACAACCTTCCCGCCCCCACGACAGTGGTCGTGGTTACGTTCCAATCAGCAACTCGAAAACCGGCGGAAATTCCACTCCATTGCCGGAGCACTACCATTCCACCAATGGAGATTCTTGGCGCCAATTTCTGTGCTGATTTTGCAGAAAGTGCGGGAATTTTCCCGCCACAACTGCGTGGGTACACAAGTCATTCCCACGCCTCGCTGGT
This sequence comes from Schistocerca nitens, assembly GCF_023898315.1. Taxonomy (NCBI): domain Eukaryota; kingdom Metazoa; phylum Arthropoda; class Insecta; order Orthoptera; family Acrididae; genus Schistocerca; species Schistocerca nitens. The sequence goes on along the minus strand of NC_064616.1, from coordinate 535,652,731 downwards.
AGCCCGCCAGAAAGTGTTTTCGCAAAGTTTCTCTGAAGTAACGGAACCTCTAGCCCAGCCGCTACTTCACACCCCAGCGGGCGTGTCTCTTGACAATGTCGGCGTCTGAAAAGCATTCACTCGACTGCCTCACACACGTCGGCTTAACTCTCTCCAGCAGTTCCACAGAGCCCGCCTGTCACCGGCCCACCCGGGTGACGAGAGACGCTGCGTGGGAAGTACGCGTGTTAAGGAAAAGCAACCCTCCACCGCATGCAACTAGAGAGGAGAATCGTAAGATAGAAATATGAGAGGGGGCTCATGCCACCTCTCAAAGTTAGCGTAAGGAGGGCTATGCGTGAAGTGTTCAGTGAATTCGAAAGTAAAATTCTATGTACCGACTTAACAGAAAATCCTAGCAAGTTCTGGTCTTACGTTAAATCAGTAAGTGGCTCGAAACAGCATATCCAGACACTCCGGGATGATGATGGCATTGAAACAGAGGATGACACGCGTAAAGCTGAAATACTAAACACCTTTTTCCAAAGCTGTTTCACAGAGGAAGACCTCACTGCAGTTCCTTCTCTAAATCCTCGCACAAACGAAAAAAATGGCTGACATCGAAATACGTGTCCAAGGAATAGAAAAGCAACTGGAATCACTCAACAGAGGAAAGTCCACTGGACCTGACGGGATACCAATTCGTTTCTACACAGAGTACGCCAAAGAACTTGCCCCCCTTCTGACAGCCGTGTACCGCAAGTCTCTAGAGGAACGGAAGGTTCCAAATTATTGGAAAAGAGCACAGGTAGTCCCAGTCTTCAAGAAGGGTCGTCGAGCAGATGCGCAACACTATAGACCTATATCTCTGACGTCGATCTGTTGTAGAATTTTAGAACATGTTTTTTGCTCGAGTATCATGTCGTTTTTGGAAACCTAGAATCTACTCTGTAGGAATCAACATGGATTCCGGAAACAGCGATCGTGTGAGACGCAACTCGCTTTATTTGTTCATGAGACCCAGAAATTATTAGATACAGGCTCCCAGGTAGATGCTATTTTCCTTGACTTCCGGAAGGCATTCGATACAGTTCCACACTGTCGCCTGATAAACAAAGTAAGAGCATACGGAATATCAGACCAGCTGTGTGGCTGGATTGAAGAGTTTTTAGCAAACAGAATACAGCATGTTGTTATCAATGGAGAGACGTCTACAGACGTTAAAGTAACCTCTGGCGTGCCACAGGGGAGTGTTACGGGGCCATTGCTTTTCACAATATATATAAATGACCTAGTAGATAGTGTCAGAAGTTCCATGCGGCTTTTCGCGGATGATGCTGTAGTATACAGAGAAGTTGCAGCATTAGAAAATTGTAGCGAAATGCAGGAAGATCTGCAGCGGATAGGCACTTGGTGCAGGGAGTGGCAACTGACCCTTAACATAGACAAATGTAATGTATTGCGAATACATAAAAAGAAGGATCCTTTATTGTATGATTATATGATAGCGGAACAAACACTGGTAGCAGTTACTTCTGTAAAATATCTGGGAGTATGCGTGCGGAACGATTTGAAGTGGAATGATCATATAAAATTAATTGTTGGTAAGGCGGGTACCAGGTTGAGATTCATTGGGAGAGTCCTTAGAAAATGTAGTCCATCAACAAAGGAGGTGGCTTACAAAACACTCGCTCGACCTATACTTGTGTATTGCTCAACAGTGTGGGATCCGTACCAGATCGGGTTGACGGAGGAGATAGAGAAGATCCAAAGAAGAGCGGCGCGTTTCGTCACAGGGTTATTTGGTAACCGTGATAGCGTTACGGAGATGTTTAGCAAACTCAAGTGGCAGACTCTGCAAGAGAGGCGCTCTGCATCGCGGTGTAGCTTGCTCGCCAGGTTTCGAGAGGGTGCGTTTCTGGATGAGGTATCGAATATATTGCTTCCCTCTACTTATACCTCCCGAGGAGATCACGAATGTAAAATTAGAGAGATTCGAGCGCGCACGGAGGCTTTCAGACAATCGTTCTTCCCGCGAACCATACGCGACTGGAACAGAAAAGGGAGGTAATGACAGTGGTACGTAAAGTGCCCTCCGCCACACACCGTTGGGTGGCTTGCGGAGTATAGATGTAGATGTACTTAAACCTATCTAATGTAAGGACATCACACACATCCATGCCCGAGGCAGGATTCGAACCTGCGACCGTAGCAGTCGCGCGGTTCCGGACTGCAGCGCCCAGAACCGCGCGGCCACCGCGGTCGGCCCTCTTTATAAGACTGAAAACTTTGGAGTCATGTGAAAATATTATAAATTCCACTGGTGGTAATCGGTAATTTAAACATTTTGATGGCTCGATTAGTAATGTAGAAATTGTACATGGTGGCTCTGGGATCCGTCATATAAGCACATTCAATCTGCCGTTCGAATTTTCGACTCACGATTTGTCAAGATGGCTATGTCTCTATGGAACTGTCGTTACTGTCACTAATGAAAAGTGGCGGTCTGTTTACGTCAACCAAGTTTATAGCGGTTTAGGAATGTTTGAATTAATTTGAAGAAGCATATACCTTCGTATCTGTCCGTTGGTAGCATACGAGCAGTCTTATCGTACAGTGAACAGCCCCCCCCCCTCCCCCCACCTACTGATCTTTTTGCCGGTGGACTGAGCACTTGCGGGCAACCTGAAGCAAGCGCAGGCTGGCGCAACTTCCCGAAAAGCGAGTCAGCCTCTGGCCCTGGAGACAAACACCGGCCGGAGTGGCCGAGCGGTTCTAGGCGCTACAGTCTGGAACCGCGCTACCGCTACGGTCGCAGGTTCAAATCCTGCCTCGGGCATGGATGTGTGTGATGTCCTTGGGTTAGTTAGGGGACTGATGACCTCAGCAGTTTTTTTTCCCCTTAATCTCATTTTGTTCGTTTCCGTTCGTTTTATCTGCTCTGGGCGGACGTCGAAAGACACCCGTTTCAGTTCGTTGTTGCTCCATTAACTCAGTTTTTTTAAAACAGAGGGCAGAGGGCAGCCAGCCCTCTGACCGAACACGCTGAGCTACCGTGCCGGCTATAAATACATGAAACTTCCTGCCAGATTAAAACTGTGTGTCTGACTGAGACTCGAACTCGGGACCTTTGCCTTTCGCGGGCAAGCGCTCTACCATCTGAGCTACCCAAGCACTACAGTTAAGTCCCATAGTGCTCAGAGCCATTTGAACCATTTGAACCTGCAGACAAACAACTACTCCATCGAGCTTTCGCGCAATGTTCTGGTTGACACGGCCTGTGAGGCAGCTGACGCGAGAGCTACTGCGGGCACCCGCACTTCCCCTTACCGAGGAGCACACTCGTGAATAGGAGGAAGTATTGTGATGGAGGAGGCACCATCACATGACGTGGAAGGTGTGGGTGACACTCCATTTCCCACTGCACGCACCCTCGATGCCGAACGGTAAAATCTGCCACTCATTCGGGCGTCGATATGCCCGGCGAATCAATCAGTGTAATTCCGTTTAGAAGTAATGACGGGGCCTTCCCTAACTCCACAGGCTCCACTCGGTGGTGTCTCGACGACAAAATGCAACCCAAACAGCGACGTAACAAGAGCACCACTGGCAAAGGAACGAGAGACACGTTACATCTGTCAGCCGCATGGAAAAATCATTCGTGTCTCGGATTCCGTGGCGCAGAAGAAAGCTAAACAGCTGAAGCCTATTTTATTGAAAACGGTCGCATCCATTAAGGGAGCCGCATCTGTGTTGGAATCTACACCTGATATCATATCTGGTGCTACAGCCATGGAAGAAGACCCACATGCAACGTCCGAAACATCGAGCTGGTGAGCCGAAATCGAGACGGTAACGCCACCCCTTGCTGAAATGCGACTACAACCTCCCAATGCACTACACTCAATATTAACCGGATTACGTGTCTCTTGCAGACTTTCTGTACGGCACTGTGATCGATATTGCTCTTCCTCAGGAAATCACCTCCATTGATATTGCTATTGCAGGTTATACCGCCATTTTTAATGTGAGTAGGGAAGATTCTGTTGGAACCGCAATCTTGATGCGTTACGGCATTCCCTTCACGAGTGTCCAGCGTCTTCATAATGGTCGAGGCATCTCATGTACCGTCAGCGGAACGCAGATAATTGACATCTATGCTCCATCAGGCTCAAACAAACGACACGAGCGCTAACTGTTTTGTAAAAGAAGAGCTATGAAGTCGTATCGGCACCAACGGCGGTCCACTACTTATCGCTGGAGACTATAACAGCGTCCTCCATGACAAGTATCAATTGCCCAAATAGAATGAGAGTCACGAGCTGGTCACCGGTCTTCATCTCGTCGACACTTGGGAACAGTTGCACGGCTCCGCGTCGCATTTACCTTTCTACCCTACTGTGCAGCATACGGGCTGGATAGGTTAAATGTTTCTCCCGCTCTGAAACACTACGTCACGGGCGATAACATACCACCAGTCTGTTGGTTTTTTTTTTTTTTTTTTTTTTTACCACCGTGCCTATTCCCGTTTTCTAAATCTTCAACGATAACAGGTCTCTCGAGGTTTCGGCTACTGGAAGCTGAATACTAGCCTCCTGCAGGACTCCGAGCTTGGAAGTGAAATAAGACTCAACTGGGATCAAAATCTTCTACAAAGACACCACCATCCCGACGCTGTGACATGGTGGATTCGCTTCGAAAAGCCTACGCTGCAGCCAGTAGTGAAACAGTACGAACGGTGGAAACGATTCAGGCAAAATCGAGCATAGTCTTTTGCTGTCAAAGTATCAAGGACCTTCATCAAAGAACTACTGACCTAGACGCTGCATCACATGCAAAGCTCAGGTATTTTAAAGCTAAAATTACTGACATATGACGAACGCAGCTCCATGGAGTCTTTGTTCAGTCATGACCAAAAGACGTAGAGGCCATATTTTGCAACGTGCACGCTAGGGAAAGCTCAGCTAATTGCTGAAGTTTTGAATGACTCCGGCCAGCGAGTAGATACCCAGAGGGGGATTATGGACTCCCGGGCGTATTATAGTACACTGTGTGAAATATGATAAAATATCGACGATCAGGCCTGTTACGTACTGCTAAACACATCGAAGAACAGCTGCAAGAGGCGGATAGAGTCACTTAGCAAGCCCCATTTACCAGCGACGAAATCGCGCAGCTAAGGAAAAATCGCCAGTGCCTGATGGCCTGGGAGCATAATTCTACCAATGCTACTGGGAAATGCTCAAACAGTCTCTTCAAACTATTGCTAATCATGAAACCGAGACTCGAACTAGCGGTTCTAGGCGCTTCAGTCTGGAACCGCGCGACCGCTACGGCCGCAGGTTCGAATCCTGCCTCGGGCATGGATGTGTGTGATGTCCTTAGGTTAATTACGTTTAAATAGTTCTAAGTTCTAGGGGACTGATGACCTCAGATGTTAAGTCCCATAGTGCTCAGAGCCATTAGAGACTCGAACTCGGGACCTTTGCCTTTCGTGGGCAAGTGCTCTACCATCTGAGCTACCCAAGCACGATCCGCGCCCCGTCCTCACAGCTTTACTTCTGCCAGTATCTCGTCTCCTACCTTCCAAACTTCACAGAAGCTCTCCTTCGAAGTCCTATTGCTAATTATGTGTGACGAGGCGTACCAGTACAGGACGCTCTGAAAGAAGGGATAGTCGTACTTCTCCCTGGTCAAAGCGCGCATGTAAGCGACCTGCGGCATGTCACGCTGCTTAATGCAGAATTCAGAATCATTGCACGTGCGACGAATGTTCACATGGAATCACTATTGGAGAAGACTTTAGGCACCTACCAACATTGTATCATCCCTCGTACAAGCATTCTTACTCTAGCATACAGACTAGGAGACTTGATATGCTCCGCTGCAGCGGCCGGAACTAAAGGAGAAATTGTATTTTTAGACTTCTCTAAAGCGTTTTACAACGTGAGGCATTAGGTTTTAATTGAAGCCTTGAAGAATATGGGATATGGCGATCTTACAACAACAATTCTCCGCGGTCTATTATCTAATGCTTCCTGTCGGATTTTAATCAATGATTTGTCGATCTGTCCGCCAAGGACGCCCGCTGTCGATGGCTCTATACTGTATGCCACAGCCATTGAACCACTACTACGTCTCATTGAAAACAGAATTAGAGAACTAGTGTCTCAGAACACGCGGATCAGTTGCACAGCATACGCAGACGATTTATCTGTTGTTGTGTCTTCCCAACAAGACCTGACCTCCCTGCAAGATGTACTTAACATCTACATCAAGGCGTCTGGCCACAGATCAGCAGCAGAAAGATTACCATACTTCCCCTTCGTGGCGGCTTTGACGAAACTCCTGAAGTGACATGGACTGAGCAACAGATCTCACACCGTTCTCTGTGCATCTTCTGGGAGGCCACACCTGACCGCATGAAAACTAAGAACAGGGAGGACCTCCTGCACCACGTCAAGGCCTCACTAAAACTACTCTCCGACAAACGCCTGAACATTCTGTAAAAGATGCGAACAATTCATGTAGCCATCCCAAGCAAAATGTACTACATTGTCCAAGTACTTCCGCTCCCTGTAGCCTTGGCGGCGAATATCCAGTGGGTATTCAGCTGGTCTCTTCTACGTAGCAACATCTTTAAAGTGGAGTTCACGGCACTCACTCTTCCTCTCTCACGGGGAGGCCTTGGGCTAATCAGCGTCCGACACCAACGTGTAACACTCCTCATCAACTTAATGAGAAAAGAAATACAGCGTCAGGACGTGTGCATTCTCTGCAGTCTCTTAAACAGTATGAGATCAACGACCCTATCCTCACCGATACACCTCGCGAAGATCCTTCCTCCAGAATATCAGCTCATCCAGAAATGCTTCCTTGAATTTAGATATGTGCGTGCCAGCGCTCCAAGCACTTAACAGCTCCTCAACAAGAAAATATTCAGAATCATGACAAAGATCCCACGTGCAAACCCCATTGAAGGAAAGGAACCACAGGTGAACTGGACAGTACTTTGGCGAACGAAACATTCACCAGCCGTTCCTGCCTTCACGGGTTCGATCACGGTGGTATCTGATTGTCAATGACAAAATTAGTGAAATAGGAGCCTTCCACAAAGGGGGGAAGGTTGACTCGCTCGCCACAGATTTGTTTGCGGAGCAACGTTGGACATGTGGAACTTTCTCAGCCACCGATTGGCAATCATCGACAGGGCGAACGCATGCTAACTCAACGTTCGTGAACTGACGCGACCTGATCGCATGCGATACCCTGTTATGAAACAAAATGCAGCGCTGTGGATGATCGGACATACAGCCACCTACATTATTATTCTCCGAATATTTGTGCTACATGTAAGTGGAATATTTTCGGATTGCGCAGGGTGACAATCATCGGAAAACATTTGACAACAAGATGTATATCATGATCAGGGAATCCCCGCAAGTGCTCTGCGTTATGCTAGTTAATAGGTAATCGACACAGTCTGAAAGCAGAGACTATAGAAGAATCTCTTACAGTGCTATAGGTGTTTCACGTAAATGATACAGTAATGAGACTAGTAGCAGAAATCGGTAACAAATGGTTCAAATGGCTCTGAGCACTATGGGACTTAACTTCTGAGGTCATCAGTCCCCTAGAACTTAGAACTAATTAAACCTAACTAACCTAAGGACATTACACACATCCATGCCCGAGGCAGGATTCGAACCTGCGACCGTAGCAGTCGCGCGGTTCCGGACTGTAGCGCCTAGAACCACTCGGCCACTTCGGCCGGCAATCGGTAACACGGGAGGAGCAAGTACATAGATCGAAGAAACTTCGTAAAAATAAATAAATAAACAAATAAAAACGCGATTGACTTTCAGTCATTTGGAAGATGAACCTATAGCAACAAAAATTGCTTTTATTTAAATAGAAAAACAAAAAATTCTTTTCATGCAGATATAGTTAATTTCCTCCATAATGTCCCGAAGAAATGATTTTTTTTTTCACGTGCGATGAAATACATTTCATTCAACCAAGAGTAATAAGTGCTTAAATTAAGTTCGCCATTTATCTCTATTAAACGAATCCCATTTAAAATAAAAAAGTGTGAAAAAGTAAAAAGTAAAAATAAAAATGAAAGGAAACAACAAAAAACAAAAAAGTAGAAAATAAAACATAAAAAAATGTGGGTAGGCTGACGGTTTACGAAGGTAAAGGACGAGAGTTACGAATCTAACTGGAATCAATTGACTTTTTCTTTATTAACACCTGTGGACGTAATATTTCCAATCTTTATTCTCTACAAATTATTCTAGGTTCCACATTCTTTCAGAAGATTCCGTTTTATGATAGTCTAATCTTTAACCAAACAGACAAATGGTCATAGTAAAAATATTGCAGTTACTTCGACCGCCAGTTGGTGTCTCTATAGTTTTCAGCTAACAGAAATGTATCAGCTGAGTGGCATATTTATATAAGTCCTTACGCACGGTTTACACGAGATAGTGGCTGTGCCTTCCAATATCTGTTTTATGCAGTTTAATATTCGTTTTTCATCTACGGTAGGCCTAATCGACCGTTGCGCTAAATAGAAGAGATCGGTAGCTTCTTGATGGGGTGTCAGCTTGTTCTAGTAGCTGTAGTATGTGTCAGATCTAATCTCACTGCAGCTTTTTTTTATCGCGTCGCAAATGTTTCGTGGTTTATTTACTTTTTGTTATTAAATTATATTTTCTTTTTTTTTTACTTTTTTCAGTATTCTCTTCAGTAAATAACTAATTATGGTTTGTGAATTTGATGTCTAAAAATAACCATCCCTGAAAGGTAATATTTATCTGACCTCCCATAACAATAGAAATAATCTTTCTTGGAGCTTGATATTCATCTGACCTCCCATAACAACACAAATAATATAGTAGCAGGTGGATTTGTACTTTTAAATTAATATTGTTGTCCTAATAACTATGTAGGCCTTATATCTGCGATGCCTTGCAAGGTGTTGTTCAGAAGAGATCTCCACCCCCTCTTACTCTTACGGATTTATGGACAGCTCTGCAGGATTCATGGTGTCAGTTCCCTCCAGCACTACTTCAGAAATTAGTCAAGCCCATGCCACATCATGTAGAGCGGCACTTCTGTGTGCTCACGGAGGCCCTACACAACATTAGGCAGGTGAACCAGTTTATTTGCCTCTTCAGTGTATAAGAATCCTTTAGAATATCTATGGCGAAATCACTACAGGCTGTTAACTGCCTTCTGCTGTCTAACAGCATAGTATGGAATCCATATGCCTCATTAACAGTTCAAGATTCCCCAGTGAGTATCTACATACAGTAGCAATTAAAAGTGTACTATTTTTCAGTATTAATTCGCAAGGACATGCTTCTATATGCTGACCACTGCAGAATCTACTTCTTGCAATGTTTTTGACCTTCTGTTCTGTCCTAATACGTTTAACAACTGCTCCCATTTCAGTATTAGCTCTACATGAGTAATACACTACAGTGTATTTCTTTATGTATGTAACTTTTCTAATCCTTTGGTTATCTGGTGCTCAGACAGGTACAGGATGTCCATATATCCAGAGGTCTCTAAATTTTACAAGCAGAAAAGGAGCTCTTCTGCCTTACTACTCTCTTTTCTAATATTCTGCTGAAACAGGCTTATATTACTGTGCATTCTTAATCATTTATAGAACTCTACTGTTATTTTAACTTTTTTCGCGACAGGGTAACTAAATCCTGACACTAACTTTAAAAAATACCACTCACACCAATAATCCTAGGGATCATTCTATGTGTGACAGTGGCCCATAATACATTTTCTGCAAGAAGCTCATCCAACAGCTCTTCAGGTGTAGGCCATCACCATTTTCCAATTGTAGCAACAGACACTGCATTTAAATAAGGTATCATTTCAGTCAGCAGCAGTCTTCTCAACCTCGTTTTCATAAGGCTCACAGCTGTGTTAAGCCAGGATTGATCATGGCACTACAAGACCTCTGCTATAACCAGGATTAACACTATATATATATAATAGAGGGAAACATTCCACGTAGGAAAAATATATCTAAAAACAAAGATGATGTGACTTACCAAATGAAAGTGCTGGCAGGTCGACAGACACACAAACAAACACACAAATTTCAAGCTTTCACAACAAACTGTTGCCTCATCAGGAAAGAGGGAAGGAGGGGGAAAGACGAAAGGATGTGGGTTTTAAGGGAGAGGGTAAGGAGTCATTCCAATCCCGGGAGCGGAAAGACTTACCTTAGGGGGAAAAAAGGACGGGTATACACTCGCACACACACACATATCCATCCACACATATACAGACACAAGCAGACATATTTGTCTGCTTGTGTCTGTATATGTGTGGATGGATATGTGTGTGTGTGCGAGTGTATACCCGTCCTTTTTTCCCCCTAAGGTAAGTCTTTCCGCTCCCGGGATTGGAATGACTCCTTACCCTCTCCCTTAAAACCCACATCCTTTCGTCTTTCCCCCTCCTTCCCTCTTTCCTAATGAGGCAACAGTTTGTTGCGAAAGCTTGAATTTTGTGTGTATGTTTGTGTTTGTTTGTTTGTCTGTCGACCTGCCAGCACTTTCATTTGGTAAGTCACATCATCTTTGGTTTTTATATATATATATATATATATATATATATATATATATATATATATATATATATATATATATATATATATATATATATATATATATATAGGGAAACATTCCACGTGCTCCTTCCCTCTTTCCTGATGAAGCAACCGTGGGTGGCGAAAGCTTGAAATTTGTGTGTGTGTATCACTGTTCTACAGTTTATTGACACAGAAATGTTCTGTTGACATACTAAGGCAAGGCTAGCGTACGTTGAAGTCCAAGTTCCAGTATAGCATTCAGATTCGAAGTCCCGAGTGCAGTCAGATCAACATTGTACAGCAAGTCTACTGGAACGTAACACTTCTGAGTTGTGGAGTAGAACTTAGCATGCTGAGAACTCACTCATAGATGTCAGTAGTGGCATTAAATAAGGCTCCATAGCAAATGGCGCCATCAGCTGGGGTTGCTGTATATTCTGGGTGGCCAATCACTGACTGTTATGGGTGGTCAATTGCTATGGTATGAAGGGCACTTGTGCGAAGGCGGCCTGCGATGTTAGCAGTGGGCCACACTTGGAGAAGTGAGGCCAACAACGGGTTTCCCACCCATGCATAATGGAGTGCTCCGCTGCTTGGTGGAGAGATTTAATAGTGGTGGATACCACAACTTTCACAAAACTCAAACTTGTGTGTGTAGTTGCTATTCCTATTTCATCCATGTCACTTCTAATCCTGTCATTACTGTCTTCATAACCATTAATTAACTAAATCCATATCATCTGAGGTCACTTCCCCAACACTCAACTGTAGGTCCAAATCATGATATTTATGAAAGATGATTAAAGATTTACTTCCCATTGACAATGAGGCCAGTAGAGATGGAGCAAAAGCTCAGACTTTCGATGAATGGGGAAGGAAATTGTCTGTGTCCTTCTGAAGGAACCTTTATGCCATGTGCCTTAAGCAATTTAGGAAAATCACAGGAAACATAAATCAGGATGAGTGGCTGGGTAGCTAAACTGTTGTACTCTCAAATGCAAAGTCAGTGTGCTAACCACTGCATGACTTCGCTCTCTCATGACATTTAGTACTCTCATGTTTGTACAGGGTGAGCAAAATAAAACTGGCCACAAACTATTTGTCAGGCCCAGAAATTGTTCTTGTTAATGGACAGGAAAACTGTCTATCACCAAAAAGTTGGAAAACTTGATTTTGATGCACCAATTTCTGGCTGTCAGATGCCTGCAAATGCGCATTCCACCAAGCTCTGTGATGAGTACATTGTTGTGTCATTAAGTTTGAATGTGTGAGAGCAGCCGACATGTTTACTCCCCACTGGCATGCAACACAAAATGCTGTTCATGATGGAGCAGCACATTTCATTGCTGAGTGGTATGCAAGGCATAATTTGTGGATAATTTGTGTGGAGCTGTTTGAACAAGAACTTAGGACTGGAAGTGTTTTGGCAAAACCTCCAGCAAGTAATGCAGTTTAAAACTTCTTAGCAAAAGACGCAATATGAGCTCTGTTAATACCAATTGATATAGCAAGATACTATGTCATTTAGTTAGAACCAACTTAAAATTCATACAGGTAATAACAGAATTAAGTTAGCTAAAACTGCTCCAGAAATATCTGGGTGACAAAAATCGCTAAATCACCTTGTGTATGGCATAGCCCAAGGCATTATGATTAAACTCATAAAGATGGCAGAGAATTTTAATTATTTTGAGATAACGAACTAAGTTAATTAATTGTGAGCATTGACTATTTACTTTTTTATTTACATACGGAATTTACCTTTTTAGTAACAACTTAAGATAGTAGCATCAACAGAACATAAAATTTCATTTCCAGTTCCTTCAGACAGATTTATAATAGCCAGAGACATGAAATTTCTGAACATAGGTACAATAAGTATTTATAGTATGCTGCTAATTGTTACAATAATATCATATAATGAAGAAATAATACACAATAAAATGAATAAAAGCAAAGCAGTCTGTAACATCATTAAACAGGAAACCACGAGGAAGAATGTAAAGCATAATAATATACAAATATAAGAGAAGAGAATAAAGTACTAAATGATCGATAGCATGAGAAAACTTTGTAAATGACCACTATTCCAGTACTGCAAGGATAACAACATGAGCTTCCATAAACAAACAACACACCTGTAATAATGCAATAAGTACAATGACGTTATTACCATCCATAAAGCATGAGAGTAACACTGTAAGAAACCTAAAAAAATGAAGTAAGCAAACTTGAATGAAACATCAGCCTGTGTAGTGAAACAACGCATATTGAGCAAACAAGCTCCATTAACAAAAAGTGACTCTCTTTGATCAGTGAATCTTCCAAAGTATTTAAAACAGGCAAGAGTCATGCATCTGTTAAAGAAAGATAATATCTGAATAAATATACAATGTAAGTGGATCGCAGTTGGGTTCTGAAAGCATAGAAGTACGTGATTTCCCATAGTAGCATTCACAAAAGTGGTACTTCACAAAGATGAGTGTGTCACAGGGATATTCTTAGATATTTCTAAAGTAGTGATGCATCTGGATATTAGGTTCCACTGAATAAGCTAACAGTAAGAAATAAAACTAATGACTGATTACAGTCATACTTATCACATAAGGTATAAAGGCCAGAGCTATTAAAAGTATGAAATAAGGCTAAACCTTTAATGAAACACTTATCAAAACCAAAATAAATCAATATAAAAATTCCTCATGGAAGCCGATTAAAGTAATACTGTTGCTAATACACATCAATGACTTTTGCATTAGTGTTAATTGTGAGGAAAAAATTATCTTCATTGATGCCAGAAATATTACAGTCAATGAAAAACACAAGAACTTCATACAAAGAAGGTAAAGGAAAAGGGCAATGATGTTAGCAATTTGCCAGTATACAGTAAACTTTAATTGAGCATAATGAAACAAATGCCACAAAAATCAGTTTCAAGAGTCAACAACAACAGTGATGATGGTTAATATTGTTTTAGGGCACTAAATGGTAAGTTAATCAGCACCTTCTAAAATGACACTGTTAAATTACATGTAGATCATGCCTCTGTTGACTGCATAACAAACATAAAATTCCTTCATCAGAGTATAACATCCAGTGTCTTTAAATTACATATTATTCTAATGGACAGTCAGTTCTTAGCTATTCTTTTGTGGGAAACAAAACCACAAAATGTGAACAGAGTTTATTCAAACTACAGAAAAAGGTCATAACCAAAATAGTAATTGGGCTCATTATAAAGAGTTGTTCAAAACAATGAGCCTTTTAACTTCCCCTTGTGAGTTTATTTACCAGTCACTTGTGAGCATTAAAAAATAACCTTGATAATTACTGCACTAACAGCTCTTTCCATGGCCATTAAACAATATCTAGACACAACTTACATTTACCAAGAATGAACAAACACAAATCTCAAAACTGCATTTTATACCAAGGAATGAAATTGTACAGTAATTTGCCAAGGAGATTAAAGAGTTTACTGGAACAAGAAGTCAGTTAAAAATTACCCCTTAAGTAATACATCCTTGATGTAAAGGATTACTAAGATAGCACAAAGTACGGATTTGGTAAAAATGTAACACAATTAAGTATTAACAACAATAACAGAAAAAAATTATAATACTAAAACATCTGTTATTTCACACCACACTTTTATTCTCCAATGGATAATGTTAACATCTTACCCTATCTCTTTACTCAACATCCCACTGATTATGGGGGCATGGTGAGCCTGTTTTTCAGGAAAACAAGTGTTAAGTTGCAGTACACAACCAAAAATATATGCTATGTCCTTTTGACAGCTAACAGCATGTGCAGTGTTACGTTACAAAATACTGTGCATGTGATGTATGCACTGACTGTCACTGAAAAATTAATGGACAGTGCAGCAGTAGCTTTTAATATTAATAAATAACTTGTTTGTTAAACATGTGCATTAAGGATGAACTGAATGATTTTGCACTGTTTTAAACTGATTGACCTTCTATCTTGGTGGCTCTAATCTCTGTCTGGCTGTTGTAATTTAGGTTTTCTATTGTTTTCCTAAACTACTTCAGACTAATGTCAGGATGGTTTGTTCTGTAATGCCATGGCCAACTATCTGCCCCATCTGTGTCTTACTAGACCAGTAAGTATGTAAATGCCTGCATATATGAATTGTTCTTAAACAACTATACCGTGACATGTCCAATACCCCTGTAAAAGTGATCCATAGACGAATAAAATAGAACTACTAGTGCTACTACTACTACTACTACTACTACTACCACTACCACCACCACCACCACCACCACCACCACCACCAACACTGCAACAAAATAACCTGAGTCCTCAAAAGCAGTGGTGGACTTTTATTCTTTATGTGCATGATAGTAGAGTCCTGCTACATAGTTCTTGGAGTAAAGCTCAAACTGATGCAGAACAACTTCACAAACAGTACAAGCCAGCAGACAGGGATGCCCAACCTTACCCAATAAATTCTAAGCCAGTAAATTCCAGAGCAGATACCACATCAACTGTAAGCAGTATATAAACAGTCAGAGTTGTATCCAAATCAAAATCTAAGTCAAAAGCAAATTAGCCAACACACTACTACAATGGTGTTTAAGGAGTGCTTCATGTAAGTATGTTAACTGCTTCCCAGCTGCAGCACCTCCTTATTTAAAGTGGCTACGAACCAAATGGTTTGTCTATCTGAGTAGCACCTTCTGGCAGCCTCTGTGTCAGTGTAGCTCAGTTAATAGAAAATAGGACAATACAATAATCTATCCCCTACTGAACTGATTTCAACTGTCTACTCCTGTCCACTGGTAGAATGTCCTCATCATTTCCAGATGGGCATACAATATGGACCAGCAGCTCTGGACAAAATAATAACATCAAAAGAAACAAATATCTCTGTAGAAACTGTAAGATTTGGAAATCTAGTTATACGTATTCATGTGGGCACGTTTACTTATCAAATAACATTATGTATATAGCTCTCTCCATACCTGAATCCTATGGAAGATATCTGAGATTTACTTCAAACACAGGCTGTAGTAAGAAAATGGACTATCTGTTAATGATGGTCAAATAACAATTCTAAAACTCAGCAATAGAGAAACAACTAATGTACACACCCAATTGGGCATGTCAGAATAATAAACGATTAATCCACAAATATATTTAGAAATAGTTTACGACAGGAACTATGGGGAGAAGTGAGCCGTGAAGATACTATGGATAAGAAATTTAACTCATTTTTAAACCTTTTTCTTGAACACTTTGAAGCCAGCTTCCGCCAAAGACAAATGGAATCTAAAGCAAATATAAGTAGGCAGAAAGAATGGTAATATATGAGAATAGACCATTATATGCTAGAAAAAGGGACATTACCTAGGGAGGATTAATACACAGGAAGCAGTGAAAATACACTACAAGTGATACTCTGTGTAGTCAAGGCCAAAAATATGCATTATGCACAGACAATCAACAGGTCAAACAATAAATCAAAAACTGTATGGAAAATCATAAAATTGAAAACAAACAGGAACAAAATACCAGAAGAATCAGGGGAAGCACAGTTAATAGAAAATAGGACAATACAATAATCAGGAAAAGGCAGCCTCAGAATTCAATAACTTTTTTTCTCCCTGTAGCTGAAATCCCCCCTCCATGAACCATGGACCTTGCCATTGGTGGGGAGGCTTGTGTGCCTCAGTGATGTAGATAGCCATACCATAGGTGCAACCACAACAGAGGGGCATCTGTTGAGAACCCAGACAAATGTATGATTCCTGAAGAGGGGCAGCAGTCTCTTCAATAGTTGCAGGGGCAACAGTCTGGATGATTGACTGATCTGGCCTTGTAACATTAACCAAAATGGCCTTGCTGTGCTGGTACTGCGAACGGCTGAAAGCAAAAGGAAACTACAGCCATAACTTTTTCTGAGGGCATGCTGCTTTACTGTATGGTTAAATCATGATGGCATCCTCTTGGGTAAAACATTCTGGATGTAAAATAGTCCCCCAATCAGATCTCCAGGCAGGAACTACTCAGGACGACATCATTATCAGGCGAAACAAAACTGGCGTTCTCCGGGTGGGAGCGTGGAATGTCAGATCCCTTAATCGGACAGGTAGGTTAGAAAATTTAAAAAGGGAAATGGATAGCCTGAAGTTGGATATAGTGGGAACTAGTGAAGTTCGGTGGCAGGAGGGACAAGACTTCTGGTCAGGTGAATACAGGGTTATAAATACAAAATCAAATAGGGATAATGCAGGAGTAGGTTTGATAATGAATAAAAAAAAATAAGAGTTCAGATAGGTAACTATGAAAGGCATAATGAATGCATTATTGTAGCCAACATTGACATGAAACCCACGCCTACTACAATAGTACAAGTTTACATGACAACTAGTTCTGCAGATGATGAAGAGATTGAAGAAATGTATGATATGATAAAATAAATTATTCTGACAGTTAAGGGAGACAAAAATTTAATAGTCATGGGGGACTCGAATTCAATAGTAAGAAAAGGAAGAGAAAGAAAAGTAGTATGTGAATATGGACTGGGAGAAGGAATGAAAGAGGAAGCCGCCTGGTAGAATTTTTCACAGAGGACAACTTAATCATAGCTAACACTTGGTTTAAGAATCATGAAAGAAGGTTGTGTAAGTGGAAGAGGCCTGGAGACAGTGGAAGGTTTCAAATATATTATATAATGGTACGAAAGAGATTTAGGAACCAGGTTTTAAATTGTAAGACATTTCCAGGGGCAGATGTGAACACTGACCACAATTTATTGGTTATGAACTGTAGATTAAAACTTAAGAAACTGCAAAAAGGTAGGAGTTTAAGAAGATGAGACCAGAGGTTGTAGAGAGTTTCAGAGAGAGAATTAGGGAACGATTGACAAGAACAGGGGAAAGAAATACAATCAAGGCAGAATGGGTAGCTTTGAAATAGTGAAGGCAGCAGAGGATCAAGGAGGTAGAAGGATGAACGCTAGTAGAAATCCTTGGGTAACAGAAGAGATACTGAATTTAATTGATGAAAGGAGAAAATATAAAAATGCAGTAAATGAAGCAGGCAGAAAGGAATACAAACATCTCAAAAATGAAATCGTCAGGAAGTGCAAAATGGCTAAGCAGGGATGGATAGAAGACAAATGTAAAGATGTAAAGCATATATCACTAGGGGCAAGATAAATACTGTCTACAGAAAAATTAAAGAGATCTTCGCTGAAAAGAGAACCACCTGTATGAATATCAAGAGCTCAGATGGAAAATCAGTCCTAAGCAAAGAAGGGAAATCAGAAAGGTGGAAGGAGTATATAGAGGGTCTATACATGGCGATATACTGGAGGGCAATATTATAGAAATAGAAGAGGATGTAGATGAAGATGAAATGGAAGATATGATATTGTGTGAAGAACTTCACAGAGCACTGAAAGACCTACATTGAAACAAGGCCCCGGAAGTAGACAACATTGCATTATAACTACTGAAAGCCATGGATGAGCCAGCCATGACAACACTCTTCCATTTGGTGAGCAAGATATATGAGACAGGCGAAATGCCCTTAGACTTCAAGAAGCATATAATAATTCCAATCCCAAAGAAAGCAGGTATCAACAGGTGTGAAAATTATTGAACTATCAGTTTAATATGTAATTGCTGCAAAAAACTAACATGAATTCTATACAGACAAATGGAAAAACTAGTAGAAGCTGACGTCTGGGTATACCAGTTTGGATTTTGTAGAAATGTTGGAACACACGAGACAATACTGACCCTACAACTTATCTTAGAAGATAGGTTAAGGAAAGGCAAACCTATGTTTCTAGCATTTGTAGACTTAGATAAAGCTTTTGACAATGTTAACTGGAATACTCTCTTTCAAATTGTGAAGGTGGCAGAGGTAAAATACAGAGAGCGAAAGACTATTTACAATTTGTACAGAAACCAGAATGCAGTTATAAGATATGAGGGCCATGAAAGGGAAGCAGTGATTGAGAAGGGAATAAAACAGGGTTGTAGCCTATCTCCAATGTTATGCAGTCTGTATATTGAGAAAGTAGTAAAGAAAGCAAAAGAAAACTCTGGAGTAGGAATTAAAATCCATGGAGAAGAAATAAAAACTTTGAGATTTGCCAATGACATTGTAATTCTGTCAGAGACAGCAATGGACCCAGAAGAGCCACTGAACAGAATGAACAGTGTCTTGAAATGAGGATATAAGATGAACATCAACAAAAGCAAAATGGGGATAATGGAATGTAGTCGAATTAAATCATGTGATGCTGACGGAATTAGTTTAGGAAATGAGACACTTAAAGTAGTAGATGAGTTTTGCTATTCGGGGAGTAAAATAACTGATGATTGTCGATGTAGTGAGGATATAAGATGTAGGCTTGCAGTGGCAAGGAAGGCGTTTCTGAAGAAGAGAAATTTGTTAATGTCAAGTATAGATTTAAGTGTCAGAAAGTTTTTTCTGAAAGTATTTGTGTGGAATGTAGCCATGTATGGAAGTGGAATATGGTCAATAAATAGTTTGGACAGGAATGGAACAGAAGCAGTCGAAATGTGGTGATACAGAAGAATGCTGAAGATTAGATAGGTAGATCTCATAACTAATGAGGAGGTACTGATTAGAATTGGGGAGAAGAAGACTTTGTGGCACAACCTGTAGGTTTGGTAGTACACATTCTGAGGCATCAAGGGATCACCTATTTACTATTGGAGGAAAGTGTGGAGGGTAAAAATTGTAGAGGGAGACCAAGAGATGAATACACTAAGCAGATTCGGTAGGATGTAGGTTTCAGTAGTTACTCGAAGATGAAGAGGCTTGCACAGGATAGGGTAGCATGGAGAGCTGCATCAAACCAGTCTCTGGACTGAAGATCACAACAACAACAGCTGAAAACATAGGAACACAAAACACTCATCCTCACTCAAAAGCCATAAGACTATTTAATACTACCCAATGTACACCAACACTGGCAATGCAATTCAAATCCACAACACCCACTGAAATTATAGAGATCATCACATCCCTGTAAAGCATAATCTCTTCTGGGTACAATGATATCAACCAGGGGATTAAAATTATGTGGTGACTTAATCAGCTATGTATTGTGCTGTTCATGTAACCATTTAATGAAAACTGGGGTATTTCCTAATAGATTAAGACATGCAACAGTGATGCCAATATGCAAAGGTGGTGAGAGACATGCAATATTTAACTATCAGTATATCACCCTGTTGCCAGTTTTTTTTTTTTTTTTTTTTTCAAAAATATTTGAGACCGTAGTGTACAATATGCTACATTAACACTAAACACAAAATGGATCACTGACAGCATTCCAGTTTGGCTTTTGCAAAGGGGTTTCCACAGAGCAGGCAATATTCAGTCTCATAAAAGAAATTCTAGATGAACTGAACTGTAGAAGGTATCCTGCAGGGATTTTTTGTGAGCTCATTAAATGTTTCAACAGTGTAAAACATTACATGTTAGTACAAAAAAAACCACATTATGGCATCAAATACCAACCACTAGCATCACTGGAATCCTACTTACATAACAGGAAACAAAAAGTTGCACTAAACAGGTGCAGGAGAAACAATAAAATCAATATGGGAAACGGTGTTCCCCAAGACTCAACTCTTGAACCTCGGATCTTCTTAGTGTAAATTAATCACCTACCAGCATCAGTAAATAACAATTGAAATATAGTAATGTTTTCTGATGATATGAGTATCTCAATCAAGGATGTGAAATCCTCAATTCAGAGTACAACTGAAACAATAACTCAACAAGTAGGCAAATGGTTAGCAGCAAACAATCCTTCATTAACCCTCTCAAAAAACAAATTTAGTGCAAATTCAAACAGCAAATAACTTGAAATAGACGTAAATATTGAGACAATAAATGAAACTTAACATATAAGATTTCTAGAAATACAAATAGATAATAAATTAAGATGGAGCAAATATATTGATTACTTGCTCAAGAAAGTAAGCTCAGCATGTTTTGAACTAACAATTATTTTCCCCTATTGGTGACAGGGAAATGGTTTTCTCTTATTTTGTGTATTTAAATTCTCTGATCTTGTATGGTCTATTACTCTGGGGAAATGTTGCAAAAGTGGAAAAAGTTTTCAAAACACTAAAAAGCTGTGAGGCTTATGTGTTGTGTTTCAAATTGGACCTCCTGTAGGCACCTATTCAAGATACTTAGGCTATTGTCACTCATGAGTCAATATATGTACTCATTGATGATATCTATAATCAACAACAATTTTTTTCGAAACTGATTATGGTATTCACAATCGACACAAAAGGCAGTAGCAAAGCCATCACAATGATTGAATTGCTCTCAGTGTATTACAAAAAAGAGTTATCCAGGATGGAATAAGAATTTAGAATAAGTTCCCACTGAATATAAAAAAGGACATTGGCAACCTTCACATATTCAAGAGGAAACTGAAACAGTTCCTCATAAAGCATATTGCATATAATTTAAAAGACGTTTTAGAGTTGTAAGATTTACATGAGATATATTATATTGTAAATGATGTAACTTGTATGGCATTGTTTGTAATATTGTATATCTTGTATCCATATTGCCTACAGCACCATTGTTTTATAAACACTAAATGTAATATAGTATATCTTGTGTCTATAGTGTTTACAGTATTGTTTGTTTTCCTTCTATTTTAGCCCATACAGTATTGTATTCATTCACTTGTCGTATATTACAGTACAAGCCTTGTCCAAAATGTAATTTTACAGTATCAAATAAACGTTAATTAATCACTCACATATTGTAGCTAGCCAACCTCCTACCATGACTGTTTCAGATCTGGAAATTGCCTTCTTGAGGGACAAAAAAGTATTTCTAAGGGACTTGTCCCTAATCCATGTATGTAGCTTGTAAGAAATGGACACTTTTAGTGTGGTATAGTATCTAAATCATTATTTCTATTGTTTGTGAAGTATTCAACTGGTGTAAAAATTATCTTCTCATGTCTTGTCACATACATAAAAATTACTAGATAGAATTAAAAGTTAGCTGCTAGAGCAATTGTTGCAGTATAAAATACTGTATCTGAAAGTATGCCTTCCTCGGTATTTCAATGCAGATAAACAGTTTATATTTACAATTCACAAAGAGACTTAAGGGTTTGCCAGCACTTAACTTAAGGGGACACAATGCCAAAAGTGGCCATATAATATGTGTATCAACAAGAAAAGAGTACTGCTGACCTTTATTACTGTAGGTTTATCCTTCAGGGATGGAGAAAGAGGATACATTAGGTGATGTGGTAAGTGAGGAGGTCAGATCAGTCAACATCAAGGTTGCTGAGAATGAAATGATAATTAAATGGACACCCTAGCTGCAAACAGGCGTTGATGTACTTCACTGGGGACTGTCCATTTAATTATCATTTCATTATACTTGAAAAAAGAGACAGCATTGGTCGTATATTTTTACTATTGCAGAATCGATTTTCTGTCACTGAGTGACCATCTTCAGTGCTAGAAGTTACAAAAAAATTTTTCACATTACGATCAGAGAGTACAACATAGAAAATCACAACAAGTGCAGGTAAACAGCGACCTCAGTCTATGTGATCGCCGTAATGCATAGTGTCAACAGTGCATCCCAATTTAAGTTATACAATATAGGTTTGTTTCTAAAAAGTGTAATGTTCATATACAGATGTAATTGTGATTTTCTATGTTGTACTCTCTGATCGTAATGTGAAAAATTTTTTAACTTCTAGCACTGAAGATGGTCACTCAGTGACAGAAAATCGATTCTGCAATAGTAAAAATATACGACCAATGCTGTCTCTTTTTTCAAGTATACCTGTTATCTGGTCGTTGTGCACAAGACAACATGGAGTCGCCAATCAATAAAATTTTGCCTAGCTGGGCTTGTGCAGCGTATTTTAAATACAAGAAGTTAAAAATCAAGCTGGCGATCACAAGTCAACATATACAGTTCAACAAAGAGTGTATTAAGAAAAATGTTACCCCACGGTATGTACAGAGTTATTTTAATATACGACGACAAATGTGCGCAGTGACAATGAAAAAATGCGAACTGGTTTTGATGAGAAGTGAAATTAGGAAACTGTTTTTCAAAAAAAGTGTTATCAATTCACAACTGTTCGAAGCACACGCCAATTTGGGTGAACTTGTCTCTCCTTTAATTTTAGATTTGCTACTCTCAAGAGTAAATGAGATTGTGTATAATGTAGTTAGTAAAGTAAGAGCTAAACATGTCAAAAAAATAGCTAAGCTAGTGGGACAAGGGAAAGGACAAATGTTAAATGGCGAACATAAATATAACTTCTATCCTAGAGTTAAAAATTTAACGGATATAGTATTTAATCAGGAAGAAAAGGAACTTTTGAATAAAGGTTTAAAGTACAACATACATAAACAATTAGATAGGAGGGCAATTAAGAATACACTAGTGCAGGTAAAATTTGGGATGGATAGTTGTAAAATAAATAAGGTAGAACAGAATAAAATGGCTGTAGCGGTAGAAAAGCTATTGAAGAACGAGGTAGGAAAAGAAAATAACCAAAACAGGAGGGACCATTTGACAGTGAAAAATTTGAATAATAAATTACAAGAAAGTAATGCAATTGTCACAAAGGCAGACAAAGGGAATTCTGTTATTATTGTTACAAAAGAAATGTATGTAGAAAAAACTTTACAATTTTTTCAAGAAAACGGTATTACATCAATTGCGAGAGACCCAACGAATGAGATCCAAAGAAAGTTAAATGAAAAACTTAAATCACTTTCAAATATAATAACCCCTCGTGAGATACAGTATCTCAAGATAATGAATCCAAAAATCCCTAAGTTACGATCACAATTCAAGGTTCATAAGCAATCTAATCCCGTTAGACCGATAGTTGATGGGAGAGGGGGCCCGTTGGTGAATATTGCGAAAAAATGTTTAACTATTTTGAATAAGCATTATAAATTTGTGCAACAGTTCTCGATTAAAAATAGTACCCAATTAGTAGAGAAAATAAAAGATATACCTATTACAGACACTATGACGTTTCTTTCGCTGGACATTGTCAATTTATATACGAATATCCCGATTGATGAAACAATACAAATCATTGACGCTAATTTCAGAAACCACAGTAATATGTCCAGCGTGGAAATAAACGAGTTCATAGAATTATTATCATTCTGCTTAAAATATAACTACTTCACATTTAACGATAAAGTCTATGTCCAAAAAGACGGACTCAGCATGGGAAACTCTGTATCAGGGATTATGGCAGATATCTTTATTAACTATCTTGAATTGAAATTACTAAAAGATTTTCCAACAGTAGCTAAAAAGATCGTATACTACTATAGATATGTAGACGACACGCTATTGCTTATTAATGGTAGTCAATCTGATATTGAAGAAGTCGTCAGTACATTTAATAGCTTACACAACAAAATTGCTTTCACAGTTGAAAAAGAACAGAATGGAGTCATTAATTTTTTAGACCTAACCATTGGAAGGGAAAATGGAAAACATACATTTGACATTTACAGAAAATCAACATTCACAGATATCATCTTGGATTATCGTTCACAACACCCAGACCAACACAAAAAAGCGTTTTTCCACTTTGCATTTCATCGTATGTTCCGATTACCATTATCTAAGGAAAACCATGAGAAAGAGTTAAACATAGTTAAACAAATTGCAAGAAATAATAATTACCCGTTGAAATATGTCATGAACATTTATGAGATGACATCCAAAAAATATAGTAAAGACAATTTAAGGCGGAATGAGATAAGCGAAACTAAAAATCAAAAATTTATCACATTGCCTTTCTATGGTCCCATTAGCAATAAAATTGCCAGTGTATTCAAGAAGAGAAATATTAATGTAGGTTTCTCGACGGCGAACAGACTGGGCGTGCTTTTAAGGAATAACATTCATGAACGCAAAGTCTTACATGAATCAGGTGTTTACAAACTTATGTGTGCCGCGTGTAATGCAGGTTACATAGGGCAAACAGGACGAAAATTAGAAACAAGGTTCCGTGAGCACGTAGCACTTGAGAGGAAAGATATTGCTGAAAAATCGAATTTCGCAGCCCATCTGGTAGCAACTGGTCATACAACTCCAGATTTGACATCGCAATTGAAATGGTTGCACAAGGGTAAAAAAGGTCGCCTTCTCGACCTTATGGAAGAGATGGAGATCTTTTGTCATAATAAAGCTCCAGATATCACGCTGCTTAACGAGCAAACGATATCGAGAAGCACACATTTTTGGGAATGCTTCTCCGATTTACTATGAAATAAAGTCAACTTGTGGTCATTTATCACAATTTGCATTCCATAGTCAGCTGCTTGTTATCCCTTATATACAACGCCTCAGTCATAGTCGCTACGAGAACACGTATAATGGTCGCTATTTCAACTGTCTCAACACATTGACACACATGTTTTTAGTTTGTTTTAATAACATTACTAATTTCGGTTTTTAAAAGATGCTTCTTTCTTGTTTGTTCTGTAATTTACAGAACTTATGGACGCCTACTGAACATAATTTTACGACAGTCGACATCTCGTAGGCGTTGACACAAAGTAATACAAACCGGTTATCACTTTACGTAATTATTTTTAATGTAGGTTAACAATTCTTTTGCTATTTGAATAAGTGCTGGATATCGTGCATAGTCTATGTTTAATTTCTCTAAAGTACGATGTACATTTTGGTATAAGTGACACTGTTACTTGTCCTTCCTCATGTTGGTTTCTCGATGATTGATGTATACTACTTGTTCGCACCTTACATTTGCACGGCGTTTTAATTTAATTATTAAGTAACGGCAGTTTCGTAATGTGATTATTTTTAATATATTTGACTCCTTGGTATTAATGTTATTATTTTTATATATTGACTCCTTGATATTAACGTTTGTTACCTAAATTACGAACGTTGTACTTTTGACTTCCCACGCCAGATGGTGGGTGTTACGTTTTTTAAGAAAGACGTGTGTTGCGCCTCTTTTTATGTTGTTCATTTATTATTCTTTGGCATTGTCTTTTGCTTTTTACATGTTCTGCACTCTAATAACTTATCATCGATCTATTTTATGTTTCATAGTTTATAAAAAACAATATGCCAATGTATTTTAGATATTCTCCTGCATCTGCTATGTGTTGTACGTACATTTTAAATTTGAATTACTACACCATTCACAAAAGTACAAGAGTTATTTAGTGTTAATAATTCGCAAAACCAATAATACTATGTCTTCACGTGACACATGTCACATAGAGGGCGTGTCAAGCCCCGTCACACCGAGGTCTGCTGAACAAGTGCAGGTAAACAGCGACCTCAGTCTATGTGATCGCCGTAATGCATAGTGTCAACAGTGCATCCCAATTTAAGTTATACAATATAGGTTTGTTTCTAAAAAGTGTAATGTTCATATACAGATGTAATTGTGATTTTCTATGTTGTACTCTCTGATCGTAATGTGAAAAATTTTTTAACTTCTAGCACTGAAGATGGTCACTCAGTGAGGGCCCCTTTCCCTCTTTCCTCCTTCTCCCAGAGCGGATTTTCCTCTGTCCGCCCCTCCCCTGAGACCCTGCACCCCATACTTGCCTCTCTCCTTCCCACATCCCTTCCTCCCTGGCCCTCTTCCACGCGCCCCCCGGTCACCTCCCCCATCTCTTCCCCTCCCTCCCTTCTTCAGGTCTCCCTCATCTCCTAGCGCCTGGCAGATCCTCTGTGTTGCTCTTCATCAGTGTGCCACATCAGTGTTGTTTAGTGCTGTTTCTCGTGTGCGTCAAGAGGTGTGATTTTAATTGTGTCCTGCCTTGAGGTTCGCCGTCAGTGTTACATTATGTGCTATGCCTTACGTCGCTACCTTTATGCTCCAGTCATACTGTGCCTCGTGTTCTTTTAACCGTCGCAGTGTGTGGCTTTTTGTGTGTGCTACCTTTAAACAGTTCTTTATCTCCATTTTAGTCTCCCTTTTTTTTTTTTTTTTTTTTTTTTTTTTTTTTTTTTTTTTTTTTTATATCTATGTTCACCTTATTCTCTCCTTTGCTGTTTTTAACTGTCTTCTGTTGTTTTGTTCTATGTCTTTCGGCTGAAGAGCAGCGCCTATGCTGCTGCCAGCCCGCCCCGATGGGGAATTGAAATACAATAAAGGAAAAAAAAAAAAAAAAAAAAAAAAGGTCACTCAGTGACAGAAAATCGATTCTGCAATAGTAAAAATATACGACCAATGCTGTCTCTTTTTTCAAGTATACCTGTTATCTGGTCGTTGTGCACAAGACAACATGGAGTCGCCAATCAATATCATTTCATTTCTAGCAAAGCTGCATGGTCATCCACGGTAACTGTTCTTTCGGGAACAGATACTACCGTCATATATAGTTGCCGAGAATGTCATGAGCTGAAAGAAGGAAGTAAAGCCTCCCTAAGACGTTATGCATCATGAGTTCCATCTTATTTACAGATCTTTCTCAGACAGACATAATGTCATATAAACTACAATCCACATTTGTATAAACCATAGAAGTAATATTGGTATGATGTGCAAACAAACCAATTTTTCCCACTATTCAACACAAAATTTATCTTTCTATAGCCCTATCTGCATATAATGAAGTCACAGTTTAAAAGTGCTGCAAATGGATGGTACTGATATCTGTATATAATCTCATGAATATAATAGAGGGAAACATTCCACGTGGGAAAAATATATTTAAAAACCAAGATGATGTAACTTACCAAACAAAAGCGTTGGTATGTTGATAGAGACATTAACAAACACAAACACACACAGAAAATTCAAGCTTTCGCAACCCACGGTTGCTTCATCAGGAAAGAGGGAAGGAGAAGGAAATACCAAAGGATGCGGGTTTTAAGGGAGAGGGTAAGGAGTCATTCCAATCCCGGGAGCGGAAAGACTTACCTTAGGGGGAAAAGGAACAGGTATACACTTGCGCACACACACACACACATATCCATCCGCACATACACAGACACAAGCATACAAATGATATGTCTGCTTGTGTCTGTATATGTACGGATGGATATGTGTGTGTGTGCACGAGTGTATACCTGTCCCTTTTCCCCTTAAGGTAAGTCTTTCTGCTCCCAGGATTGGAATGACTCCTTACCCTCTCCCTTAAAACCCACATCTTTTCATCTTTCCCTCTCCTTCCCTCTTTCCTGATGAAGCAACCGTGGGTTGCAAAAGCTTGAATTTTCTGTGTGTATTTGTGTCTGTTAGTGTCTCTATCAACATACCAACACTTTCGTTTGGTAAGCTACATCATCTTTGTTTTTAGATGTATATAATCTCATATAGACAAGGCATTTAGTATACTTCATAATGTCTGGTACACTGAATAACATAATTTTAATGAAAATAAATGTTTAACAACATAAAGCTTGTACTAAACATTTATCTGAATATCATGTAGGTCTTGCAGCTATAAGCACAATAAAAAAATAAAATAAAAGTGAAATAGTGACAACAATGTATATATTTTATTTTAATTAAAATACTGGAAACCCTGATGAAGCAAGCACTATGGTGCAAAATTAAGTTAGGTACAAAAAACTACAGCAATTTTCTTTGTTATGTGTTATAAGTTATTTGCTACTCCAATCAAGATTCTGCCTTGTTTGGTTTTAACTATTTGGTTTTATTTTCTACATTCACATGTAGAGTGAATGGCATCTTAAGGTGCTTTGAAGGCTTGTTCATCTCACATTGGCCACAATGTCTTCTTCATTTCTGTGCAGTCTGTGGACAACACAGCAGCCCCACAGCCTTCACCATTCATGTGTATATGCTTTTCCTGTCATTCC
Source organism: Schistocerca nitens (assembly GCF_023898315.1). Classification (NCBI taxonomy): domain Eukaryota; kingdom Metazoa; phylum Arthropoda; class Insecta; order Orthoptera; family Acrididae; genus Schistocerca; species Schistocerca nitens. The sequence goes on along the minus strand of NC_064616.1, from coordinate 535,624,254 downwards.
TGTATGAGCAAGTCTTGAAAAATCTCAAAGTAGCAGTCATGATTGTATTTACTCTGCTCATTGAGCAGTGTTCCATGCTCCCTGTCTCTATGACAATAAATCTTCAACACCTCCTACAAGTTAAAGTAGAGGGGCCACATGTCTAGGCTTCATTGAATATTTCCAACTATATGTTTGGTAAGATTCAAAGAATATGAAAAGGAAACAGTCGTTGAGAAAGGAGTGAGACAGGTTAATGACATATCCCCATTGATATTCAACCTGCACATTAAGTAAGCTGTGAAGAAAATCAAGGAGAAACTGGGAAACAAGAATTAAAGTTCAGAGAGAAGAAATAAAAAAGTTGACATTTACTGATGACATTATAATTATGTCACAGATGGCAAAGGACTTGAAAGAGCAGTTGAATGGAGTGTATACTGTCTTGAAAAAAGATGATAAGATGAACATCAACAAAAGTAAAACAAGGGAAATGGAATGTTCTCAAATTAAGTTTGGGGATTCAGAGAAAATTTGATTAGAAAATGAGACACTAAAAGTTGTTATTGACTCTTACCATTTAGGCAGTTAAATAACTGAAAATTTCTGAAGTATAGAAAATATAAAATGTAAACTCAAAATAGCTAGAAAAGCACTTCTGAAGAAAAGGAGTCTGTTAACATCAAATACAAATTTGAGTGTTACAAAGTTTTTCCTTTTGCTGGAGTCTTGTTTGAGCTATTATAAATTTTTATGCTGCCTTCCTTAAACACATTTACTGTTGCCACTTGTCTCACTATATTGTATTAAGACCTTTAAAAAAAATTCATCATCATCAAGTGGCAACTACAATTTCCTGTTCAACATAACCTGAAAATAAACCTGTTTGTAACAATTTGGATGACCTGAACATTCAGTGACGATGGAATCTATATGTGCAGGCTTCTGAAAAATCCCAAATTTATATCTGCCATTTTTCTTGGAAATAGGTCTAGAAAGTGAGTTTTTCCTTTTTTTTAACTCCATGGCATATTTTAGTAGAGGGGTATTTCATCTTCTTGATGAAAAATTCTACCAGTATATTTAAAACAGTGTAAAACAAAACATTTGTGTAGCCATGAATGCCTAATTTAATATTCAGTCACACAGCTAGTTTCAGTTGTTATAATAACAAGTTAGGATGCATATTTGTCACTACTTTATTTCCATTTTTTATTTTAATAGCTGTACAACGGAAATGAATAGTCACGTCAGTTTTTAAAGTACACTCATGTGTTTTCTAAACATTTTCTTACCTATAGGTGTGACAAACATTTTTAAGCATACCACCTGCCTTGACAACATATGACTACTAGCTAACCCAGAAATGCTTCACAATTGCTAAATATGTATGGGAATTCGATATACGTACTAATCATTGGTATATGGGTTGTGAGAGATCTCTCCTGCTGTTGTATGTAATTGTAGTCTGACATTTGGATATCTCTACTCAAAAATAAAAATAATTCACGGAAAACATACAGTGTGTTCATAAATATTTACCCTGATTACAAGATTACATATTAATTATATTTATGAGGGTAATGTTTGTCTTTTGTTACAGGTCTACTACAAAACCCATGAAGCTTTTGTACAGCTGTCTTTCATTCAACACTTTTGCCACAAGCACTATGTGTGAGCTATATCATGAAAATGGCTTTCCCACAGGAGAATGCTCATTGCATTGTGTGGATAGCAGAAATCAAATGACCCACTACTGTACATTGAAAGTTTGTGTCCCATTTTCAAAAGAAAGCACCTGATGTTACATTAATCGGAACATGGATGAAAACTTTTTTATCAACAGGGTCAGTTGAGAAATGGACAAGCAGTGGCAGACCATCTGTTTTAGAGGAGAATGTGCAGACAGTTCAAAATGCATAGGCAAGGTTGCCAAAGAAATAGATTAGACAAGCTATGTGTGACCTTAAAGTGCCAGAGAGTACAGTGCATAAAATGGTTTGCAAAAGTCCTAAATTGTATGTGTACAAGGTCCAAATTGTTCAAACATTACAATAAAATGATCACCCAAAATGTGAAAAATGTACAGTGGACATGGTGAACTGTTTGGATGAGGCCAATGATTTCTTGAAATATGTTTGTTTTTCCAGTGAGGTTACATTTCATGTTTTTGGTTAAGTTAATTGCCATAATGTCCAGATCTGGCAGTCAGAAAATCTTCATGTCATACAAAAATGTAGTGGGACAGTCCAAAGGTTAATGTGTGGTGTGGGTTAATGTGTGATTGAGTGGTTGGTCCTATTTTCTTCCTTCAAAGCAATATAAGTGATTTACCTAGACATATTGCTAAACTGTGTACTTCCCCAGCTACAGGATATGCAAGGCACTATCATCTGTCAAACAATGGAAAATCCAGGATGGAATGTAACAATATTATGAAAAGGAAAGTTGCCACTCACCATATAGTGAAGATGCATAGCCACAGATAGGCAGAACAAAAAGACTGTCACAAATAAAGTTTTCAACCAGTATGGCCTTCTTCAAAAATATAGATAAAACACACACACACACACACACACACACACACACACACACACACACACACACACACACACACACACACACATACATACATACACACATGACTGCAATCTCAGGCAACCTGAGGGCACACTTGAGGCTCACACGTAAGCAAGCCTCATTTGTAAAAAACACGTGTACAGGGAAATTCAACTGTAATGTTACTCATTGTAGCAACCATTAAGCAAATTCTGGACTCACAGGTTGTATCTTTTATTGCTAGAAAGGATGTACACCAATCTCATGAATGACATTCCAGACATGATGCCAGTCCACTCGAAGTTCATGAGCGATTTGTCTGGTAATTGTCATTGGATCTTGCTCCATGTGATGTAACACATCTCTGTCAAACTAAAATGTACAGACAGTGTTTCTCCTGCCTACATCATGGTTATTAGCTTGCAAAGGTACTGTATTTGTCATACATCTATCAACTGACTCAAAAATATTTTTCTGAGTCAGCCTGCAATTTGGATAATGTTCCTGGTAAACCCTATGACCCACCCTTGCGTGGCTATAAGTAGCACCATAAGCCAAATGCATGTCACTTAGCTCATTCCATGTGAAACCATATTCTGTGTTGCTGCTTCACAACACTCTCTCACTCATTTGTACCTACTTTAGTTAGACCATTATACCTTATGAATATGATGAAAGGGTGCTTAAAACCAATGTTCTGCATTGCAGATCTGTCCCACGTAGCACCAATGAGTAGAGTGCAGTTTGTTTACATATGGCAAACATAAACCAGTGTCAGACTTGAAGACCATCATATGTAATATATATTTTAAAAATAATATCTAGGCTATGTTCATCTGAATATTTGCTAGAGCATCAGGTAAAAATGTGAAGTGAGTCAATCAAGAACTTCTCAAGATTTTGTAATAATGTTAAACAATGACTTGTCTTTACACAGTGGTACTGATAAAGGATGTCCCAGGAGGAATTGTCAATATTCAGAGATATGGCAGGAATGATCATTCAAAGCAAAAAAGTCTTGTAAATGTGGGCTGTAAATTTAATATCTCTAGAGCTACAAGCACCACTTCATCTTTGATATCATGAAACAAATCCCACAAGACAACATCTTTGTTTTCCATGTGTTGGGAGAAGGTAGTATGGTTCAAAACAAGACAAAATTGTATAACAAGCATGGGCTGTAAGCTGCATACCTTGGGAGATATGAGCACTTGTTTAATACAAGAGATATGTTCCACAGTAGCAAAGATGAAAAATTGCCTGTAGCTCTTAAGATATGCACTTTAGATCCCATGTTTACTAGAAATTTTTTTTTCAGGTGATGCTTGCTGTCATATCCATGAATATTTACCATTCCTCTTAGGGCACCCCATCTAGATCCATGCTTCCATCTGCAGCATGCTCAAATTGTGGCATGTACATGGTGCACTGTAAAGGTTACAACAGAATAAATTTTGTAATGAACAGGGGGAAATGGTATAACTGCACATTGTACCTACATTAATTGCAGAGGCAATACAAATGTGAACTGTAGTTTATTATATTTTTTGTGATGATGTCATTAACTGTAGTTTTCCTCTTTCATTACCTGTAACAGATCTGAGGATAGCTAACGTCAAAACTGGTAATCATAATAACGTGCACACGCTATCAAGGACTATAAAAAACTGTAGTAAAAGTTATTCACTGTTGTCAGTGAATTGTTCTTTCTCCTTTGTTTCCTATCTCCCATAACATTTTCCTATTCTCTCTTCCTGAATAATCAATATGTGACTGAGAAACTTAGGGATAGTGTTTTTAATTTATTCTCAATTGTGTCTGTCAGTTGTAGAAAAAGTTGCCTCTCCTGAAGGTAAGTTCTGGCCAGCCCATTGTCTCTCTGTGAAATCAGTAATTTTTTGTGATAATTTCATTACTTGATTTTACATAATGTGGGATGTGATATTTTAACCATTCCCCTTATTGTTCTGAGCATTGTATAATGAAGAATATGAAGCTATTTAATATAAAACTGTAATTTCAGTTTCATTCCACCTGAGACTGAAGTTTGCACTTTCCATTTCAACACTGTCACCAAGAAAGACCTGAAGTCTATTAAAAAAGTTTCAAGAACCAGATAATATTCTTCTTGGGTGTGCAGCCGGATCATAACATTATCTTGACACAATATTTCAACGGTCCAACTGGCCACCATCTTCAGGTGAGAATGCTGGTACACAATCTCGCTGGAACTTTCTGGCGAGATTGTGTACCAGCACTCTCACCTGCAGATGGCGGCCAGTTGGACCACTGAAATATTGTGTGAAGATGACATTATGATCCAGCTGCACACCCGAGAAGAATATTATCAATTATTACTCCTGTAAAGCCTTCGGAGTCACATTTCAAGAACCAGCTTTGAATGAGTAGTCTAGGGATATACTACAACCCTCCATGTATTCCTCATATAAGGATAGTGAGGATAAGATGCACACAAGGCATTACAACAGTCATTCTTCCATAACTTTAAATGTGATAGGGCCTGCAGCTGCGATGAATTTTTTGAAAGATTTCATTATGCCCTCACCTGCCATTCCTTTTATTTCAAGTACAGTTTTGGCCTCCGGCCATTTTCAAGTGTCTAAAATGAAAGCATTATACACTGGATGCATTAGTGACACTTGTGATTTAGATGTAGGAATAAGTCATATCTGTAGATATTCTAGGCACATTATAACTTACTTTATGGTTAATTTTTTATGCCGTGTGTATTGCCAATCCTATGACTCCATGTTATGCTCATAATAAAAATCTGAGATGTTTTACAGTATTTGAAAATGGCCTAAGGCCGAAACTGTACAATTGTACTTGAAATAAAAGGAATGGCACCTGAAGGCATCATGAAATCTTTCAAAAAAGTCATTCTTCCCATGCTCCATATATGAATGAAACAGGAAGAAACCCAAATAACTGGTACAATGGGACATATCCTCTGCCATACACCTCATGGTGATCTGCAGAGTATAGATGTAGATGTAGAAGTTTTTATTTAGCCATCAGAGTGAAACACAGATTCCATCCTAAGAACCTGTAAATTATGCCGGATAGGTCCTTAACCTCTCAATAACATCTTAAAAATGTTGGTTAGCAACTAAAGACATGAAATAATATTATTAGAAAATTTGCTGGTAGATCTTGGGGTCTGCATCCACACTGTGATCACCAGCAACACCAACAGTCTACACCAGTGCACAATACTGTGTTCGAGTCTGGCAAGGAAGTCATCAAACAAGCAAGTTAGAAACTTGGTGTATAATAAGCAGTAAACTAAGATTTACTCTGATACCAAGGCTGTCCATCATCAGTAACATGACTTCACTAAATCTAAGATGACAAGAAACAACTATTAAAGAATGGGAAAATATACTACAGACAGACCACATAAAAAATTTATTTATTCAGGGTGTTGTAGTGGATTTACCAAATACATGCTTGAAATCAAAGAAGCCAGTATGGAACAACAGCTATGTAAGAGTAGTGGATACCTTTAACCTAACACACACATGGAAAAATGACTGAGAGAAGGCAGTTAGTAATCACCATCTCATAACTGATGCCTCCTAAACACTATAAGGGTTCAACCTCTATCTGAAGCCGCCACACAAGATGCAAGGCCATGTTTTATGAATCGGGACTTTTGGAAAGCCAAGTAGTGACTGCAGAGCACCCAAGCAGACTCTGGTCCATATCATGAAAGTATGCACTGCCAACAGCTAGTCTCACATACTGCATACATTAATTATATGTGTTGTGTTTCTTATGTGCTACTTACTACATCCTTTAAAATTTTTATTTTGGCTGGAGCCACAGTCATTCAATTTTTTGAATGATGCTGTGAAACATTATTAAGTGAACTGAGGCTTTCTCTAAAGTTTTTGGTTAGATCAGGAGATGAGCCTGGTGGGTGATGAGAAGATCAAATTACCGTTTTATGCTGCCATCCCTGATACTGAGTCTTGCCTAAACAGTCTCATGTGCTGCTTCAATTTCTATCTCGGCGGACTTGGCTTTCTCATACACGGTGACAAATACACCATCTCCATTTCCCATTAGACTATCCTTTTGACATACACTTAAATTTTCCCCAAAAATCTCACTGTTTTCAATTTCAGGTTTCAACCAGCTTTCTGTACCTAGTATTATGAGAGCTTCAATGCTTTTCAGGAGCACTTCAAACTCTCGGACTTTGTTGCAAATGCTTCAGCAGTTAATCACAAGAATTTTAATACCCACACCTGTGTAGGCGTTTCTGTGAACTTTCATACTGATACTTCTGGGTTTCCTACAGCTGTCATTATCTGGATTGGATGGAGAGTCACATAATCTAAAAAACCCTTGTGTGCACTCCACACACAGTCAGGTACCTTGGTGGCAGCCCCTGCCATGTAGTGCACACCTGACACATTTAGGGGCACCCTGCAGTTCCCCATTCTATGGCACAAGTCCCAGAAGCCACAGCCTAGCTTGTCACAGAACTTTCAAAGGTCTTTGGTTCAGTCCTTCCACTTGACTCAGAACCAAGGGCCCACAATCTGTTCAGGGGACAATGCTGCAAATTGTGGGCTTTGTTGAAACTCCTTGTGCCAGGCTGTTCTTCTCAACCTTCTTTCCCAGTCACTGGAATTATCCAAGTATGACCTCAGAGAACAGATTACAGGCATTATTTGTTCCAACATGTGCCACAATCTACAGTTGTTTGCACCCTGTCCCCTCAATGGCTGCCATTATTCACCATATGTTTCAACTGCTGATCATTAATAGACCCTACTCTTTTATGTTTTCCTCCTCTTCATACCAGACAAAACAGGTTTCCCCAAGACAGGTAAAGTGAGTCCCACTGCTTTAGTTTCAGTTTCAGCAAAAGACAACACCTCAAACTTGTCAATTAGGGGGATAGGTATAATATCCTGAGTCCTCCCTGATTCATGTAAATAAACACTGTACAGGATGCTTACATCTACTATTGAAATGGCACTCACAGTCTAGTGGATGAGTAATGACAGAGGGAGTACTCTCTACAGAGAAGACAGAATCCACAGGAGAGGACAGTACTTGAGGTACCTTTGGTACCGGTACCACTGTAGCAGCAGCAGCCAATTATTTGACAGTAGTCAGGGGGATTTCCATTTGCTTACGAATGTCAACCATCTCATCCCGTGTTCAAGAACAGCATTCACAGTGGGGCTGCATTTTGACTGGTGCATTGTATTACAGGACAGTGAACAAATAACTTCAAACTAATCCTGCTGATTATCTTTCATGCCTGTTGAGCCAAAAAACTACTAATCCCCTTTAAAAACTGAAGCAAATATGACAAAATGAGATTTCTATTAAAGAAACAGAAAAACCTGGTGTAAACATTACTAATTTCTTAAAACTTTTTGAGGTAAATTTTAGTTATTAGCAAACTCAAAAATATAGTTAATTTACAATAAACATATATAATATATAGGCCTACACCTCTTTAAGGGAAAACTAGATGTAGCACAATGTATTAGTTAGAACATCTGCTACAGTAACTAAATCACAAATGCCAATCTACTGCAAATAAGATTATGTACAGGACAAGCAACTTCAAAATATTCTCAAGAATGCACATTTTTATGTTGGTATGCAAAGAAATATGTGGTGATCTATTCTTTGGCAGTAACTGTGAAACACAAATGCTGATTTGCTACAAAATTAGTTATCCAAGAACACTTGTACTGGTAATTTACAGAAATGTAGTTTTTGCAATCCTCCAAAACTTCTAAAAACTAACCTATTTCTCATCTAATTATACAATGAAATTAGAGAACAATTGTTCTGAACAAGGTGGGTCTACTGTTCTCAAAAATTTTAAAAGAAAACAAATACATTTAAGCCTACAATTGGTGATAACAGTAAGAGTTTACATGGCACTCGCAAATGTTCAGATTTCACTATATATATCACAATACAGATGGGTGTTGATACAATAAATGAAAGATTAAGAAGAAGTTACATGATGTGAATCTATAATTTCGAATTAGCACAAGGTCTCTCGCAAAAGAAAATTCTGAAGTTGACTTTTACATACATATAAATAAACATGCTAAGCATATAGATTTCTTACTTAGCTGTTTCTGTGCCAGCTTCTACACTGGTGTGCCAAATACAAACATTGCAGCATGAGTTCCTCAGTCAAAATATCAAAAAATATTCAGCATCCACAAAGCATATCTTCTGCCTGTTGCAGCAAACAATGCCAGGTCACCCTTCTCTTCATTTCCTCTATATCAGCATCATACTGGGTTGGGAAATTTAAGGTGCTTTAAGGTATTTCTCCACTATGTCTTTTCACTATCCTTCTTCTATAACTCTTTTGCTCCAGTCCAATTTTTTCTCCTCTTAAACTTGCCTTTATATAGTGAGTCCATCTTGTTCTTGGTCTATCTCCTGCTCTCAAACATTGTCTCCATCATTCATTTTGGAATTCTTCCAGCTTCCATTCTCTTTACATATACGAACCATTTTAACCTGCTACACTACTTTCTTCTTGTTTGTAGTCCGCCCCGGTAGCTGAGTGGTCAGCATGACAGACTGTCAATCCTAAGGGCCCGGGTTTGATTCCCGGCTGGGTCGGAGATTTTCTCCGCTCAGGGACTGGGTGTTGTGTTGTCCTAATCATCATCATTTCATCCCCATCGACGTGCAGGTCGCCGAAGTGGCGTCAAATCGAAAGACCTGCACCAGGCGAACGGTCTACCCGACGGGAGGCCCTAGCCACACGACATTTCCATTTTTTCTTGTTTGTATCTACATGATTACTCTGCAGTTTATGAGTAAGTGCTTGGCAGAGGGTTTATTGAGCCACATTTGAGCAATTTCTCTACCGTTACACTCTCAAACAGTGCAAGGGTTGCATGAACACTTAAATCTTTCCCTTTGACCTCTGACTTCTCCCTATGTAGGTGGATGACAACAAAATATTGTCAGAGGCAGAGGAGAAATTTGGTGACAGAAATTTCATGAGAAGATTATGGCGTAATGAAAAAGCCTTTGTGTTAATTAATTCCACTTCAATTCATGTATCATATTCAAGGCACTCTCTCCCCTATTTTGCAGTAATACAAAATTAGTTGCTCTTCTTTAAACATTTCCAATGTCCTCTGTCAGTCCTCCCTGATACAGATCCCACACCACACAGCAATACTAAAGCAATGGTGGACAGGCCTAGAACAGGCAGTCTCTTAAGTAGACCAGTTGCATTTTCTAAGAGTTCTGGCAAAAAATTGCTATCTTTGGTTCACTTTCCCCACAACATTGCCTATGTTATCATTCCAATTTAAGTTACTTGCAATTGTAATCCCTAACTATTTAGTTGAATTCAAGCCTTTAGATTTGTGTGATTCATCATGTAATCAAGATTTGTCAGATTCCTTTTAGTACTGATGTGGACAACTTCAATTGCCATAAAGATATCTTGTTCAAGTCATATTGCAATTGGTTTCAGTCATGTGGTGACTTTACAATACAGTAAATGACAGTATCACCAGCAAACAATCTAAGAGGGCTGCTCATATTGTCTCCTAAATTGAATCCAGTCACATAGCTAAGAATGGTATTTTCTGAATACATGTTGGCTATTTGCCAATAAACCGTTTTCTTCAAGGTAATCAAAAATTTTCAAACACAATGTAGGTTCAAAAATCCTGCTTCAAATGGATGTCAGTGAAATGAGTCTGTAATTCAATGGATCACTCCTGTTTACTTTCTTGAGTGTTGATGTGCCCTGTGCATCTCTCCAAACTTTAGGTATAGCAATGAAAACAATCAGTTATTGACAAAATATTTGGATGGATAAAAAATATACTCAGCAAGCAGTGACAGAACTCACACATAAAAGACTGTTGTAATTTGCAAGCTTTCAGAGCCAGTGGCACCTTCTTCAGGCAGAAGGTTTGACGGGGAAGGAAGAAGGGTGAAGGAAAAGGACTGGAGAGGTCTAGAAAAAAGGGTAGATTTCAGGAAGTCACCCAGAACCATGGGTCATGAGGGGTCTTTCCTTCTCATCCCATACTGTAAGTCTCCACTGACCTGTGGTTCTGGGTGACTTTCTCAAAATCTTGCAAATTACAACAGTCTTTTATGTGTGTGTTCTGCTAATCTTTATGTATGGATCTTTTGATGAGTGAGCATTGTATGTTATTGCCAGGTATGGAGCTATTGTATCAACATACCCTGAAAAGAATCTAACTGGTATACAATCTGGATCAGAGGCCTCTCATTTATTAACTAATTTAATTTTCTTCGGTACCCTGAGGATATCTACTTCTAAGTTACTCATTCTGGCAGCAGATCTTGATTTGAATACTGGAATATTTACTTCACCTTGTTTGGTGAAACAAGTTTGATAAACCACATTTCGTAACTCTGCTTTAGTGGCACTGTCATCAGTATACAGGGTCCAGCAAAAAGACTTCCCGTATTTGGAAAGGCCACTGTATGAGTTGTGGTGACATTACTGACTTGGAAGAGGTATCAATCATTAGTGATGTATGTGCCATTTTCAGCAGGCACAATGGCTTGACTAGGTGAGTATCGTGTGTTTGTTGTGGAGGTGTATATTTGTAATGGTGACTCTGTGACCGCTACTCACTGACCATTTCTCATTCAGTTGAGCTTGACCAACATGATTCTGTAGCTGACAGAATAGCTATTCGAGTTTGGGTGTCAAACTCTAGAGCGTTGGCTCTGAACCCAAAAGAAAATCTACTGGCTGACCTCAGACTGCAACCATACCAGAAAATGTGGCACGTGTGAAAACATCCATCCAGCAATCTCCAAAGTGCTTAGCACTTAAACATGCAGCTAGTGTGGGATTATCTGATGGCACACTCTGAACATGAACAAAGATGTTCACATACACCCCTATAAAATAATCATTATCCAAGAATGAAATGAGAGTCTTCTGAAACTCGCAGACCTTTGTGAGGGCTTATTCAGAACATTCCCCCGGGCACTGTTTTGATTTATTCTGATGTGATGCGCTTCCACTTGTCAGATACTGTAAACAAACAAAGTTTCCACTATTGTGCAGTGCAAAACCCTCAGGAACTTTAATAATGTTTCACAGCTATACTGTAACAGTTTGGTGCACAGTTGCTGAATTAGGTGTGTGGGCCCGTGCTTTTTCAAAGGAGAAGGTGTAATGGGAATGATTCATTCACATTACCACTGTGACATGTTAGTGACTTAAATTAAGCCAGTGTGTTGGGGACCGTTAAGAGGGAGCATCTGGTTCCAACAACATGGAGCCACAGCTCCCCGCCCTCAGTGTTCTCTATAAATTTTGAGGGCGTTGTTTCCTGGACATCTTCTCTCTTTGAGAGCAGACATTGCCAGGCCCCCAAAGTCACCTCATTTATCACCTGGTGATTCTTTTTCTTTGGGAACACTTAAAGGTTCAAGTGTACAACCACCGCCCCACAATCCTGAAACCACATCAAGAGGTGATCACCCAGGAAGTGGCTGTCATTCCACTGGAAAGGACAAGAAGAACTTTGGACCGCTTAAGGGAAAGGCTTCATCAGTGTGTCAACAAAGGGGGATGCCATTTGCCAGACATAATTTTTAAAACCTACTGACATAAAATGGCAGAGTGTTGGTAGTTCACAACTGAAAGTATTTTCTTTGTATCCTTATTTGTTCATTTGTAACTACCTTTTGAAATATGGGAGGTCATTTTGCCGGACTCTGTATTTCAATTGCTATTGTGCAGTGAAGGTATTGATTGTGTCTTGCCACTGGTACACCTTACATACAACCAGAACCTCTCAGCATTTTGTGCCAGATTTCAAGACAGAGTTTTATTGAGGAAACTGTTAAAAGCATCTTGCATTGAGGACCATGCTAAATTTCAAGTTTCTGCAGAGCTTCACAGATTTTGAGGGTTTTACATTCTTTTAAATTTGGCGTGCTTTCTCCATTGCTTCTGCGATAGTGTTCTGTTTTTCGTAGCATGGTGGATCAGTACCATCTCTTATTAATTTGGTGTATATCTCTCAATTGCTGTTAATACTATTTCTTTGAATTTAACCCACATCTGGTCTACATTTACACAGACAGATTGGAAGGAATGGAGACTGTCTCCTAGGAATGCACCAAGCAAATTTTTATCTGCTTTTTTAAACAGTACTATTTTGAATTCATTTTTGGGTGGATTTAGATATTATGGTATGTAGTCTTGCTATAATGATCTTGTAGTCACTAGTCCCTATATCCATCATCCATCATGATGCTTCCTATTGGCTCATGATGATTTGTTACTAAGTGCTCAAGTTTGTTTTCGTGACCATTTACACTTTGAGTGGGCTCCTGATCTCATTGTTCAAAATAATTTTCTGATAAAGTATTCAGTGCTATTTTGGACTATGTTTTATGCCTACCACTGATTTTAAACATGTATTTTTGTCTACATACTGAAGCTAGATTGAAGTCACCACCAACTATAATGGTTTGAATGAGGCACCTATTTGAATGAGGCACCTATTTGAAATGAGTCTAAAGTTTAATTTGATCTGTACAGCAACTTTATCATCTGAGTCAAGGAGTCAGCAAAAGGAATCAATTATTAACTTACTCCATTGTGAGTCATACGCTGTAACTATACTAACTCAAAGGAACAGTCAGCTTCAATTTCCCTACAGGGTAAACTGCTACTGACAGCAATAAACACTCCACCATCAACTGTATTTAATCTACCCTCTCTGAACATGGCAAAGTCCTTTGTAAAAATTTTGGCTAAATTTATCCCCTGCTTTAGCCCACTTTCCATACGTATAAGGATTTGAGCTTCAGTGTCTTCTATTAGTGCTTGAAGCTCTGGTTTTGTGCCAAGACAGTTATAACAGTTTACAACTACAATACCAATTGTTTCTAGGTCTGCTCTTCTCCTGTGTTTGCCCTGTGCTCATTTAGACTGATGCCCTAGCATAAAAAACTGCCCTGTACCCTCCACACAGCACCTGCTACTCATGTAACTGCTTCTTATGTGTTTTGAATCCCTATGATTGTCATTTTCCAAGTCTCTGACACATGTGTCAGTATAGGTGTGAAATATGTCTTGCACAGCACTTCCTTCTCCTTTATTGGAACCTACCTTCCCCAGACTAATCCCCCTCACATACTAGTGAAATGCATTGCTCTGTTGTATCCTGTTGCTAAATTCTGCCTGCATTCTTGCATTCTCCATAATCATACTTCCTTGATATTGAAAGTATCCACAACTCAAATATCCTGTCCTTTAATGTTAATTGGTCCCTTTCCTTCACTGCCTTCTCTGGTTACCATATTAGTCTTGTTTTTCTCCACACTGCATTTGATGCCATATCTCTCATTTTTTCGTTTAAGATGTCTGTTTGGTCTTTTTCCTCCTTACTATTGGCCTCCCACACCAAAATACCAGTGGAGAATAGCAATAACTTCATCTCTCTTTCTCTGTAAGTGTCTTTTGTCTCTTTCACAATTTCAGCCATCACCATAATCAATAATGATGGTGACACCACACTTCCTTGTGTTAACCATGTAACATTCCTAAACTAATCAGTTCTTCCAACTTCGGTCTGGACACAGCTGAAACTTTTGTCATGCATTGCCTGAAGTAGTTCAGCTGTTTGTTTTCCAGCTTCATGTCTCTCCAGAATTACCAATACCTTGTCACTGGGGACACTATCAAGAAATATCACCATCAAATCTTTCACATACTCCCAATGCCTTTCCATCAACTTTCTCATACTGAAGATTTGGTTTACTGTTGACCTACAACATTGAAATCCATACTGCTCCTCTTCTAATTGACGTTCCAAATTTTCCCTCAATATTCTTTCCACGATCCTCTCTGTTATTTTTGCCACCTGTGTTATGAGTGTGAACCCTCAGTAGTTATCACACACTTTTCTGTCTCCTTTCTTGAAAAATGGAATTATGATTCCCTTTCTCCATTCTTCAGGCATATATTTCTGAGTCCATAAGCATCTTAGCAGTCTATACAACCACCACAGCCCAGTAGGTCAAGCTGCCTTTATTGTCTCCACACTTATTTCTTCTGTCCCAGGTGCCTTTCCTGTTTTCATTTGTCTCAGTGCTAGTTCTTATTCCATGCCTGGGTCCATAAGCCATACTCCTATTCTCTTTTCAGTGCTGTTTTTCATAAATAGTCATTTGTCAAGGTACTCTTTCCACCTTTTGCTTATCTCCTCTGGTTGTGTTAGTAGCTCTTCAGTTTCCTCTTTCACCAGTTTTGTGTAAGTGCTTTCTATCTTCTTACTTGTAATTGCATAACATGGTGTCATCCAAGGAATGAGGTCCCATGGCAAAGTTGGAACCTCATGACAGAAAGACAAGTAAGGGCAGTTGCTGCCTGATGCAGCAGCAAATGAGAAATGTTGGTGTTGACACACCATCAAGAGGTTCCATATTCCATTGCCGCCAGGAGATTACTTACATCAGAGTGCAGTGCTGCTCAAACACCTCTTCAGTCACAACTTACAATTACAGCATCATCTTATTTCAGATGCAGCAGTGTTAGTTGTATTAGATGTCAGAACTATATACCAAAGTTAATAGTCAAAAGTACATTGAGAAATGAGTATCATTCTGTACTGCTAACAAATGATAAGTTATAGTATTCAGCAACAGTAACAAATACATAGTGACACTCTTGTAGATTGTTACCAGATGAAGTATTTCAGATTGCTCAAGTCGTAATAAAATGATCTGACATTTTGTATGTGTTGTAGTACTTGTTTGACCTCCTCCAGACATAAATCGAGGCTTGCTAGGACCCACTACCATGCCTGTGTAAATGTCTCAAGTAATGTTTTGGTTGGGCACTACACATACAGCATCCTTTGACCCGCAGTAACACCCTTTTCCAACTCATGCATGAATTTCACCCACCTTTTGCTCTTTTCTTCTGCTACCACTTTCTTACACTTCTTTCTGCTTACCAGATATTTTCTTTCACTTTCTTCCTTTTAATCTCTGTTCTGTTCATGTCATGCTTTCTTCTTTTCTGAAGAGCTTACAAAAGCATCTTTGAACTTAACTGCATTCGACTTCCACATTTCAACTCTCAGTGCTTCAGATTTTATGCTAGAATAATTCCCTGACCTTTCCTTGTACCTTCCTGGCTTTTAGTTTTCACACTTTTACTCTCTTCTCCCTTTGTGCCTTTACATCTACATCTACATCTACATCTATACTCCGCGAGCCACCTTACGGTGTGTGGCGGAGGGTACTTATTGTACCACTATCTGATCCCCCCTTCCCTGTTCCATTCACGAATTGTGCGTGGGAAGAACGACTGCTTGTAAGTCTCCGTATTTGCTCTAATTTCTCGGATCTTTTCGTTGTGATCATTACGTGAGATATATGTGGGCGGTAGTAATATGTTGCCCATCTCTTCCCGGAATGTGCTCTCTCGTAATTTCGATAATAAACCTCTCCGTATTGCGTAACGCCTTTCTTGAAGTGTCCGCCACTGGAGCTTGTTCAGCATCTCCGTAACGCTCTCGCGCTGACTAAATGTCCCCATGACGAATCGCGCTGCTTTTCGCTGGATCATGTCTATCTCTTCTATTAATCCAACCTGGTAAGGGTCCCATACTGATGAGCAATACTCAAGAATTGGACGAACAAGCGTTTTGTAAGCTACTTCTTTCGTCGATGAGTCACATTTTCTTAGAATTCTTCCTATGAATCTCAACCTGGCGCCTGCTTTTCCCACTATTTGTTTTATGTGATCATTCCACTTCAGATCGCTCCGGATAGTAACTCCTAAGTATTTTACGGTCGTTACCGCTTCCAATGATTTACCACCTATGGCATAATCGTACTGGAATGGATTTCTGCCCCTATGTATGCGCATTATATTACATTTATCTACGTTTAGGGAAAGCTGCCAGCTGTCGCACCATTCATTAATCCTCTGCAGGTCTTCCTGGAGTACGTACGAGTCTTCTGATGTTGCTACTTTCTTGTAGACAACCGTGTCATCTGCAAATAGCCTCACGGAGCTACCGATGTTGTCAACTAAGTCATTTATGTATATTGTAAACAATAAAGGTCCTATCACGTTACTCCATCAGTTTTACTCATTAACATCTTTAACATCAATACTCAAAGGTCTACATCAAAAGCTTCTCCTGGGAATTCTGTTATATCCACAACTATTTTGGTTTTCTGCCAGAAAACAGTCAACGACCATATTGACCCTTCTCTCTGCCCACTCGTACCTTGTTACCCACTGGCTATTTTTCTTCCTGAACCAAGTGTTGCCCACAATCAAACCATTTTTTTAACTTAATATTTTTGCTCCTACATCATTTCTTTCCATGTCCACACAGTCCAGGTACCTCTTCATTGCCTAGTCCTTCCTTTACCACCAGTGCATTTAAGTCACCGATCACTATAGCTTCCACCTCCGTAATTTCATTGTCTAATTTCACTTGGAATTCCTTGATGTTCTCCTCTTTATTTTCAGTCTGTGGTACATGTACTTGGATGAAGTCCTTTACTTCTCAACTTGTCCTCAGTCGAATTTTTATCATCCTGTCACTTATGAAAATTACTGATTTCACATATTCTTATAGGGTTAATTTTACTATTGTACCCACTCCTCTTGTTCCCCACTCCAAGAAAGTGTGTATCCTTTCATCACACACCCCATAGATTTAATGTCATTTTCTACCTACTGTGCTATGTACACACAATAAGTAAAATTTAGTTATTTTCCATTTTCCTGGTTTTGCTCAGCAATATAATGGAATGTATAATTCATAATGAAATTTCTTCAGGAGACTTATGATTCCATCACTCATGTGCCAATACATTTACTGCAAAAAGGTATTGTGGTTAACAATAAAACTGAATTTAAGATGAAGTTTGAAATTCACAATGATAAAACTATATGTAAAAATAATTTTGTATTAAATTAAGCATACACATTCAGATTTCAGAATGTTGTTTTACAATCTGGTGCTAAAGTCTATAACTGGATGCTGAAAGACACCAGGCAAGGAATAAAAAACCCCTAAATACTACAAATAAATTGAAAGAGTACCTTACTACCAAGTCCTTTCACAATTTATCAGAATATATGGATCCAGAACTGTAAATTCTGGTTAACACGAATACTTGAAAAAAATCAGGGTATTTATCACTAGAGATCTTCATAGCAGTGTTATTTAACAAATAAATGATGGGCAGGAACACTGTGACAATACTTCAAAAATTTATTTACTCTTCTGATACTAGCTGTTGGCTTGTATCCTATTCACTAAGTTGGGATAAACTATGGCACAAGTCTCACAATTATTTATAGTATTCATGACCTTTCCCTCAAATTTTTATTCCGTTAGTTTAGATTAATACTTGTTCCATAGATCATGAAAACGACACTTCGTAATGATGTGGAACGTGTCAGGAGAGTGGTCTTAGAAGAGGAAGAGCATAGAATTCATAATGCTGGCATGATCTCAGAATCCTAGAGGGGTAAAGCTCTTAGAAAAAGTTTGTCTGGCTTGGAACTTGCAAGGTAGCTGTCCACCAACTGTATCTACACTGCACAGGACACATGTCAGATCTACAGGAATTTTAAATTACTGACAGACTTGGTGCATCCTGGACACAACAGTGAACAAACAAAAATGGAGACAGATACAAGATAAGAAAAAACAGGTGAGAACAATGTTTCAATGAAAAGTTTCAAAGTACAGACCAAATCCAGCTGCTATCAGGCACTGAAATAATTTGACGGTGAAAGCTGAAAATCTGTGCCGGACCAGGACTCAAACTCAGATCTCCTGCTTAATGCAAGTGATTGCCTTAATTGTCATGGCCATCTAGACATGCTTTCTGTCTGACACAACTTTCACTGCGGCTTTCATTATCCAATTATTTCAGTGCCCGACTGTATCTGAAGTCAGGCTCTCTTTGGTAATATGTTATTTACAGCTGCTGCATCAACAACAGCATGGTGTCTGTTCTGTGGGACATGTCCTACAAGACGAACACCACACATATACACTGAAGAGCCAAAGAAACTGGTACACCTGCCTGATATGGTGTAAGACCCACAAGCACGCAGAAGTGCCGCAACGTGACGTGGCATGGACTGGGTAATGTCCTAAGTAATGCTGGAGGGAATTGACACCATCAATCCTGCAGGTCTGTCCATTAATCCATAAGAGTATCAGGGGGTGCCGATCTCTTCTGAATAGCATGTTGCAAGGCATCCCAGATATGATCAATAATGCTCATGTCTGGGGAGTTTGGTGGCCAGCAGACGTGTTTAAACTCAGAAGAATGTTCCTGGAGACACTTTGTAGCAATTCTGGACATGTGTATCACATTGTCCTGCTGGAATTGCCAACATCCGTCGAAATTCACAATGGACATGAATGGATGCAGGTGATCAGACAGAATGCTTATGTACATGTCACCTGTCAGAATTATATCTAGACATATCAGGGGTCCCAATCACTCCAACTGCACACACTTCACACCATTACAGAGACTCCACCAGCTTGAACAGTCCCCTGCTGACATGCAGGATCCATGGATTCCGGGCGTTTTCTCCATACCCGTCCACTCAATACAATTTGAAATGAGACTCCTCCAACCAGGCTATACAGTTCCAGGCATCAACAGTCCAATTTTGGTGTTGACGGACCCAGGCGAGGCATAAAGCTTTGTGTTGTGCAGTCATCAAGGCTACATGAGTGGGTGTTTGGCTCTGAAATGTTTCATTGAATGGTTTGCATGCTGACACTTGTTGATGACCCAGCATTGGAATCTGCAACAATTTTCCACTTCTGTCACACCGAATGATTCTCTTCAGTCATTATTGATCCCGTTCTTGCAAGATCTTTTTCCAGCAGCAGTGATGTCAGAGATTTGATGTTTCACCAGATTCCTGACATTCACAGTACCCTCGTGAAATAGTTGTATGGAAAAATCCCCACTTCATCTCTACCTCATAGATGCTGTGTCCCACTGCTCATGTGCCGACTATAGCACCACGTTCAAAGTCATTTACATCTTGATAACCTTCCATTATAGTAGGAGTAACCGATTTAACAACTGTGCGAGATACCTGTTGTCTTATATAGGCATTCCCAACTGCAGTAACATTTTCTGCTTATTTACATATCTCTGTATTTGAATATGCATACCTACACCAGTTTCTTTGGTGCCTCAGTGTATATGTGTTTAAATGAAACCAAGAAGAAATTAAGAGATGGTCCCAGATTTTTCTCAACGCTGAATGAAGTGCCTCATAGGAAGTGGCCAGATGTGGAGTGACTCTCCTCATTGTTAAACAAACAGAGTCAGCTGACTCAACTTCAATCACAGTTTTGTAAGGAAAGCATCAATCACAGATGCAAGCTTGGCAGAGGGTATTCTACCATGCTGGCAGTCTATGTTCTAGAGGAAGGGCAAAAGTAAGTCTGAGTCACGTCTTCGACCAACATTTACAGAATGTCATTGATATAATTCACAAGAATAATTACCTGTTTCTCAGGTCGGAAAAATGCTAATAAATGGTCAACCAAACATCAACTTAAATGAGAAAATACTGAGGGCTTTGGAAGTATTAACACAGAGTTGTTAGACATAATATTTATATATATATCATAATTATATATTTATTTTTAAATAAAATGTTTTAATAATCAAGAATATATTTCATTTACAAGGTATGAAGTGTGTGAGAAAAGAAAATGAGACTGACAACACTGCGAGCTACCTGGCAATGGTGTGTTGTTCTACTTTTATAGACTGGTGTGTTCATCCCTTCCAGGTGCTCAATCTGAGTTTCAGCTTCACACAGTCACCACATGATTTTTGAGAGTGCCATCAGTGAAGATAAGTTTTATTGTGTGTTACGAAAATGGAACAGCAGAATTTAGAGCAATGTTAGTGTTACGGCGTAAGGTCAAGCACCGTCATGCCAGTCGGGAATGATAAAGGAGAGAGGGCTGTGAGAAGAGGTCAGTTAATAGCATGCTAACTGACCCCTCTCCAAAACGACAACTCAACAGCAGCGACCCCTATATGAAGAGGACATAAGCACTGTGCCCAACTGTCGAACAATCGAACAGTAGCCTCAAGACTAGTGACTTGCATAGAAGCATCACAGCTCATTACTTCGCTTGAACGCTGTATGTATCAGACTTTGGAATTGTTATACTGAAGAAACTTGATTATTTTGCATGTCATCCTTTGCTTGCCACACATCTGTGTAACACAAAGTTAAGTTCTGCAATTGCTCATTTTGTAATAAAACTCATTAATACGATTTGTTTGAATATTGTCTAGTGATGTGAGAAAGCAGGTTTCCTAGACACTCCACATTTGATGACTAGGCAGGACTTAAGAATTATGGCATCAAGTTTTGTGTTTAACTTGATAAAACAGTGAGTGTGACCTTTAAAAAGTAGAAACAGGCCTATGGGGAAAATTCCTTAAGAGCACAAGTTGGAGCCTGGCACAAATCGCTTTTGGAAGGCCGAGAACATGTTGAAGGTGAACCTCACTCAAGGAGCCCTTAAACTTCAAAAACAAATGAAAACATCAAATGTGTGTATGCTGTTGTGAGACAGACTGATGTTTAACAATAAGGATGATGGGTGACCAATTAAACTTAAACATTTTCACTGTACATCAAATTTTGATCGAAGTTTTGCACATGCAAAAGGTTTGTGGCAAAATTGTGCCAAAAACCTTACAACTGAGCAGAAGGACGATTGAACAAACTTATGCATTGATCTTTTTGAGAGGATTGCCAATAACCATGAATGGTTCAGTCATTTGATCACAGGAGATGAATCCTAGATTTTTGATCCTGAGACAAAATGATGAAGTGAGGAGCGGCACACTAAGACCTCTCCTTGACCAAAAAAGGCTTAAATGAACAAATCAAAGAGCAAAACAATGCTGATTTGCTTTTTTGACAGTAAGGGTACCATGCATAAGGAATTTATTCCTCCAGGACAAACTGTCATGCAAGTGTTTTACAAAGAGGTCCTTGAAAAGCTCAGGAAAAGGGTAAATCAAGTGAAGCCAGACATTGCAGTCAACTGGATGCTATATCATGACAGTGCCCCATGTCACATGGCATTTTCCATCACAGATTTTTTATCTCAAAAGTATTCCTGTTGTGCTACAATCTCCCTGTTCACCTGATGTGAGTCCTTGTGATTTTTTTCTTTTCCTAAAATTGAAAAAGTCTTAAAAGGACACCATTTTAGGACTTTATAGATCATACAAAAGAATGTGACAGACATGTTAAAGGTCCTTACAGTACTGCTACCAAGACTGGGAATAATGACTCCATTGGTGTATAGCTGCTGAAGGGAACTATTTTGAAGAGGACAATATTGTTGGTTGAAAAAAATAAAAACTTTGGTAGATAAAAATGATCTTCATTACTTTTCTCACACATCTTGTACAAAATCAAAAACATATCACTGAATATATATGATGACACATTATTTACTAAATAAATTGTTCAAAACTGTCAAACATAATAGGAGAATTGGCTTAGCATTTTATCACCATTTACTAACAATGGACATGGTATGAGCTCAGATCAAGACACAACTGAGGTTAGAGATTAGATTAGATTGTATTCAGTTTTTGTTCCATAGACCCAAAAAAGGAGATGATTCTTGTGGTTGGGGAACATGTCAAAAAATAGAAAATAAAACATTTTGATATAATACTTACTTCCCTGAACATTTGTCAGGAGATTGTCGAAATAGGTTAATACACTGTGGTAAACACGAACAGCTAATATTTACAGAATTAACACACTGTCAGAATGAAACACTGTTAAGCATTATTAATAAATTTATGATACACAAAATACCTAATCTTGACTGTTGTGACCAAGTACTGTCAAAACAGAAATCAAACAGATATTTTTACTTAAGCTGGCTTAACAGTCTCTGTTAAGATATTCATCTATGGAGTAGAAGGAGTTGCCTATGAAAAAGTCTTTCAAACTCTGTTTAAACTGTGCTTTATCTGAAACCAAGTTTTTAATGGTTGCTGGCAATTTATTGAAAATGTGTGTTCCTGAATATTGGACTCCTTTTTGAACCAAGGTAAGTGATTTTAGGCCCTTATGTAGATTTTTCTTATTCCTAGTATTGATACTCTGTATTGAGCGATTGGTTGGAAATAGAGATACATTACTTGCAACAAATTCCATTAATGAATAAGTATACTGAGAAGCAATGGTTAGAATACAAAGTTCCTTGTACAGGTTTTTACATGATGTTCTTGAATTTACGCCACAAATCATTCTTATCACATGCTTTAGCACCCTAAAAACTTTTGCTTGGTTTTATGAGTTGCCCCAGAATATGAGCCCATATGATATAATAGAATGAAAGTAAGCAAAGCATGCAAGTTTTTTTTGTATTTATATATCCTACATCTGAAATGATTCTCATGGAAAATACAGACTTGTTTCGGCACTTAAGCAAATCTGTGGTATGCACTTCCCAACTGAATTTATTATTGAGTTGTAATCCCAGAAATTTAACTGTCAACCTCTTCAATCTGCATGTCTTCACATGTTACACACATGCTGGAAGGAAATCCCTTACAGGTTCTGAACTGCATATATTGGGTCTTCTCAAAGTTTAATGTAGAAAAGAACCTAAAAAATCATACCATAAAAGACCATGTCCATCAGTAAGATGAAAAACCAATAAAAACAAGGAAATGTAACCAGAAACTACAGATCATTCTAGAACAGTCAAAGTTTAAGGATGCAGCAAAGAAGGCAGCCAAAGACACAATAAAAATCCACAGTATAAAAGGTCTTGTAACTAAAAATATGGATACTGAGCTAATTTGACTTACATCTGAATAAAGTTGCTAGCCACCAGCAACCAGTTCTAGAAGCAAAGCAAAATCTGAAATCACTAAGAAAAGGCTGTAGTAGTTCCCATCTTCAAGACTGGAGCCAAAACCAGTAGTGATAAATGCAGAGGAACCAGGATACTCACCATTTGCTGCTGACCAATTATCAAGAGTGTATTGCTGGGAGAACAGAATGTGTTCCACAATAATGTTCCCCCCCCCCCACCCCCACCCCCCACCCCCTCCCCCCGCATGAACCATGGACCTTGCCATTGGTGGGGAGGCTTTCGTGCCTCAACGATTCAGATAGCCGTATCATTTGGTGCAACCACAACGGAGGGGTATCTGTTGAGAGGCCAGACAAACGTGTGGTTCCTGAAGAGGGGCAGCAGCCTTTTCAGTAGTTGCAGGGGCAACAGTGTGGATGATTGACTGATCTGGCCCTGTAACACTAAACAAAACGGCCTTTCTGTTGTGGTACTGCGAACAGCTGAAAGCAAGGGGAAATTACAGCCGTAATTTTTCCCGAGAGCATGCAGCTTTACTGTATGATTAAATCATGATGGCGTCCTCTTGGGTAAAATATTCTGGAGGTAAAATAGTCCCCCATTCGGATCTCCGGGTGGGGACTGCTCAAGAGGACGTCGTTATCAAGAGAAAGAAAAATGGCATTCTATGGATCGGAGTGTGGAATGTCAGATCCCTTAATCGGGCAGGTAGGTTAGAAAATTTAAAAAGGGAAATGGATAGGTTAAAGTTAGATATAGTGGGAATTAGTGAAGTTCGGTGGCGGGAGGAACAAGACTTTTGGTCAGGTGAATACAGGGCTATAAATACAAAATCAAATAGGGGTAATGCAGGAGTAGGTTTAATAATGAATAAAAAAATAGGAGTGCTGGTAAGCTACTACAAACAGCATAGTGAAAGCATTATTGTGGCCAAGATAGACATGAAGCCCATGTCTACTACAATAGTACTAGTTTATATGCTAACTAGCTATGCAGATGATGAAGAAATTGATGAAATGTATGATGAGATAAAAGAAATTATTCAGGTAGTGAAGAGAGACGAAAATTTAATAGTCATGGGTGACTGGAATTCGACAGTAGGAAAACGAAGAGAAGGAAATGTAGTAGGTGAATATGGATTGGGGCTAAGAAATGAAAGAGGAAGCCGCCTGGTAGAATTTTGCACAGAGCATAACTTAATCATAGCTAACACTTGGTTCAAGAATCATGAAAGAAGGTGGTATACATGGAAGAACCCTGGAGATACTAAAAGGATTCAGATAGATTATATAATGCGAAGACAGAGATTTAGGAACCAGATTTAAAATTGTAAGACATTTCCAGGGACAGATGTGGACTCTGACCACAATCTATTGGTCATGAACTGTAGATGAAAACTGAAGAAACTGCAAAAAGATGGAAATTTAAGGAGATGGGACCTGGATAAACTGAAAAACCAGAGGTTGTACAGAGTTTCAGGGAGAGCATAGGGGAACAATTGACAGGAATGGGGAAATAAATACAGTAGAAGAAGAATGGGTAGCCTTGAGGAATGAAATAGTGAAGGCAGCAGAGGATCAAGTAGGTAAAAAGACGAGGGCTAGTAGAAATCCTTGGGTAACAGAAGAGATACTGAATTTAATTGATGAAAGAAGAAAATACAAAAATGCAGTAAGTGAAGCAGGCAAAAAGGAATACAAACGTCTCCAAAATGAGATCGACAGCAGGTGCAAAATGGCTAAGCAGTGTTGGCTAGAGGACAAATGTAAGGATGTAGAGGCTTATCTCACGAGGGGTAAGATAGATACTGCCTACAGGAA
Organism: Schistocerca nitens; assembly: GCF_023898315.1. Classification (NCBI taxonomy): domain Eukaryota; kingdom Metazoa; phylum Arthropoda; class Insecta; order Orthoptera; family Acrididae; genus Schistocerca; species Schistocerca nitens. Next base: position 535,598,948 of record NC_064616.1, on the reverse strand, counting down.
AATTAAAAAGTGACTTTTGGAGAAAAGAGAACCACTTGCATGAATATCAAGAGCTCAGATGGAAACCCAGTTCTAAGCAAAGAAGGGAAAGCAGGAAGGTGGAAGGAGTATATAGAGGGTCTATACAGGGGCGATGTTCTTGAGGACAATATTATGGCAATGGAAGAGGAGGTAGATGAAGATGAAATGGGTGATATGATACTCGTGAAGAGTTTGACAGAGCACTGAAAGACGTAAGTCGAAACAAGGCCCAGGGTGTAGACAACATTCCATTAGAACTATTGACAGCCTTGGGAGAGCCAGGCCTAACAAAACTCTACCATCTGGTGAGCAAGATGTATGAGACAGGAGAAATTCCCTCAGACCTCACGAAGAATATAGTAATTCCAATCCCAAAGAAAGCAGGTGTTGACAGATGTGAAAACTACTGAACTATCAGTTTAATAAGTCACAGCTGCAAAATACTAACGTGAATCCCTTATAGACGAATGGAAAAACTGGTAGAACCTGACCTCGGGGAAGATCAGTTTGGATTCCGTAGAAATGTTGGAACACATGAGGCAATACTGACCCTACAACTTATCTTAGAAGATAGGTTAAGGAAAGGCAAACCTATGTTTCTAGCATTTGTAGACATAGAGAAAGCTTTCGACAATGTTGACTGGAATACTCTCTTTCAAATTCTGAAGGTGGCAGGAGTAAAATACAGGGAGCGAAAGGCTATTTATAATTTGTACAGAAACCAGATGGCAGTTATCAGAGTAGAGGGACATGAAAGGGAAGCAGTGGTTGGGAAGGGAGGGAGACAGGGTTGTAGCCGCTCCCCAATGCTATTCAATCTGTATATTGAGCAAGCAGTAAAGGAAACAAAAGAAAAATTCGGAGAAGAAATAAAAACTTTGAGGTTTGCCGATGACATTGTAATTCTGTCAGAGACAGCAAAGGACTTGGAAGAGCAGTTGAACGGAATGGACAGTGTCTTGAAAGGAAGGTATAAGATGAATATCAACAAAAGCGAAACAAGGATAATGGAATGTAGTCAAATTAAATTGGGTGATGCTGAGGGAATTAGATTAGGAAATGAGATACTTAAAGTAGTAAAGGAGTTTTGCTATTTGGGGAGAAAAATAACTCATGATGGTCGAAGTAGAGAGGATATAAAATGTAGACTGGCAATGGCGGGGAAAGCGTATCTGAAGAAGTGAAATTTGTTAACATCGAGTATTGATTTAAGTGTCAGGAAGTCGTTTCTGAAAGTATTTGTATGGAGTGTAGCCATGTATGGAAGTGAAATATGGACAATAAATAGTTTAGACAAGAAGAGAAAAGGATGTAGGCTGCAGTAGGTACTAGGAGATGAAGAAGCTTGCACAGGATAGAGTAGCATGGAAAGCTGCATCAAAGCAGTCTCAGGACTGAAGACCACAACAACAACCACAGGTTTTTTTTTTTTACATTGTTGATATTCCTTCCTGGACTTTCCTTTGTTTGATTTCATGTGGTGAAGCCATTGACGTAGTACTAAGAAGTAAGCTCTGGGAGATCATGAATAGGAAAAGAACTTCTCGAATATTTTATAGGTATTTGGTCAGTTCAATAAGTACCTGCATTATGATTGTAGACCAGGTCTTCTTTGTTGGTCCCTTTTTTTATACAGAGACAAATTATTTATGTGTAAGTGTATATTTCTGCAAAGACTAGTACCTTCAGTAACACATTTACTGATATATGACCATGCTGTTTACTAAACCAAAATTTTTGGGTATTGTTGCAGGATAACTTTCATCAGTGTAGTGACTTCCTCATTTTACTGAAACATTTTTACATGCAAGCAATTTATTGGTGTTTGGAAACAAGAATAAATCACAGGGAGTCAGATTAAGTGAGTAAAGGAGGCACAGTGTCAATGTGTAACACAAATAATCAGGCATATTGTGTTGATAACTCCAGAGAGATAGACTGGTATCATTCTGAAGCAACACTTTATTCTTTGTCAAAATGGTACCAACTATGTTTCAAAAATCAGTATAAATCACAATTTAATTTAATTATGAACAACAAGAATGAACAGACACTACAACACAAAGTATTAGTAATGCTACCAGGCCAAAGTGGAAATCTGTAAAACCAGTCCACAAGTCAACTACAGAAATGTCACAGTCAGTTCAAATAACATCTGCAAATGTAGTACAGTAATGCAGTGGTTATTGTCCTTACAAAAGTTGAAGTGTGATGTGCATTGAACATCAAGTGAATTACTCAGGTTGGACAGCTTCTTTTAACTGGAGTTGCACCACAGGGCACACCCACAACATAAGGTATGGACTAACCCATTAATTTTGTTCACTAGTATGCTGCCTCTTGATGATAAATTTCCTGTAGTTGCATATACCATAACACTACAATGTTTCTTTCTGTTTCTTCTTGAAGCATTCCATTATCTCACTATAGTACAGTTTAATGATCATTCTCCCTTCTCCTGGGAAGTATCTGTGCATGAGGCATTTCACATCACAAAACGTAAACCCATAATGTCTCTGGCCAATTGGACTGACTTTGTCTGCTTTAGAGCACATACAACAGAAGAAACATAGTGATTGATTGTTTGGGTTCCAGTGTACAACTACAAATAAGTATTATAAGATTACTAACAAAGTTGCAGATTGTTGTTCCTTGTTACCTCTCGTGCTGAAAATTGTTTGGATTTGGTACTAAATTGAGCAATAGCAGCTGCTACACCATTAATCTGACATTCACTTATTTGCATATTTACTGTGATGAAATCACATTTGAGTGAACACCATTCTTCCCTACATTTGTGATAAAATTAGCAGCTGGTGAAATTTTGTTACTAATACTTGACTGATCAATTCATTTTTTCTTCAAGATGATGATTTGAGTCATCCAGGTTAGACACATTATCTGCTTGAGTACAAAAGTCATTATGTGAGAATCCATAGATGTGCTACAGAACAAGATGTATGTAATTATGTTTTAGTTTACTCAAATCATGTAAGAAACATGTCAAAAGGCAATATTAGTGAAGATGAACAAATGAAAGTGTCTAGTAGATGTAAAAACATACAGGGAATAGTACTTTAAGATCATATACCAACTCTACATAGAATCAAGAGTTAAGCTGAATCATCTAAAAGTCATGCAATAGAACAGAATGCAAAGGAACAGCCAAGGCACTAACAAGAGCAATCAATGCATCATATGTCACCCAATCAACAATAATCCAAAAACATGTATCAATGTATACTATACAATGTGTAAAATGTCAGTCAGTACCTTCATGAGTAAGTGGTTATGTGAGAATATGGATGTCCAGGAATATACCAGAACACTATGTTATGTGTTACTGAGGCATAAGAGGCACAGGTGTGCAATCTCCACAACATAACCATGTCAACTAATGAAAGTGCAGATGAGTGAAAACAAATACCCATCATGTACCATCAAAACAATGTAAGAAGGGAAGAATACACAACATTAACACTATAATGTGAACAAATGTGGTGTAGCAACCATCATGTCTATGTGTAGAAGAATGATATTAAGCAAGTGAGTAGGTCAGGGAAATGTTAATTTGCATCATACAGGAGTTGCAAAAAATGAGAAAGATATAAAAAAAAGATAAAACATGAATAGTAACCACACAGCTGTAGTGTAGTCTAGGAAAAATGATATTAATAACTGAGTAAAAAATATGTGTGAAGAAATATCCCTGTATATACTGAAGACCAGTAAAATAATATCATGTGTGGCTACATGCCTAGTTTATCAAATTGCTTTTGAGATGTACAAGAATCACAATGTACCATCAGGTATCGTTTATAAAGTGGTATATGGTACATATGAAAGAATTGCAAACATCAGTACTGAGTCAGACCCAGCAAATTATTTTAATTTATCCTAATAATCAGGCAAACACAATGTAAAGTAGAGCCCCACTGTCATTATCAATGAATTAAATGATCAGAAATGAGAAATGTGAAACTTCCACTATGTTGTACATTAGTCTGCAACCATACCTGGGAACCACACTCCTGCACTTTATGTAGACTGATCTTGAAAGAAAGAAGCAAGTTCCACAAGCAAACAATAGTGGTTATGATATAGAAACACCATATGTGAATGAATAATTAGCTCACTGACACAAAGCAAAACAGAAAGGATCAGAAAAAGTGCATCCATATCGTATTGAAAACAACACCTATAAACAGGATACCCATATTAGAAACCACTAACAACAAGCACACAGTTGTAGTGCGAATGGGTTAAATGAGGGTCATGAGACTCATATCACCAACACCATGGTTGTCTACACATAACACGTTATTTTGACCTCCAATTAGCAGGTTCTCTTTTACTATTATATGTCATATATATTTTGTTCCCTAGTTTATATTTATACAATGTGCTACTGTTCTCTCATTTCATTCCTTAATTTCCCTTTAACTTTGATGTCACTCCCTGTACAGATTGGTTTTGGTATATGTTTATTAACATTACTTATATTCTGTAAAGCGACCCTGGTGTTTTATAGCAAACCAACATGATTTTCCAAAACACATTATGATGTCCACATTATTGGTGTAATTGCCTTCACAGATGACACCAAACTGTATGTAATTTGATTTCTTAAAAAAATTTACACTGGCCATTTTCTTATGTATTTTATGCTATGGTCATTGTTGTCTTTACACAGGGGCCTGAAGATGGTGTAACGTAATGCTGAAAATGGTAGCATAAACAAAAGAAGACTAGAAATTTAGATGGCTGAAGGTGTTTTGACTGACATTTTATATTGAACAGCTGAGGCCCCACAACCATCTTGTATAAAGATGGACTTACATTGAATTTTTTTTTTGTCTTTTTAACATTGAGCATTTTCCAGTAAACCAGTCAGTGACACTTTTAGGAACACTGTTTACCATTTCTTCTTTTGCTATACGACAGGGGGTGGGAGGGGAGGGTGGTCAACTTTGAAATCTTTGATATGAACACTTAATTTTTATTGATTCTCATTCTTGGGGGAAAAAATGTAGCTTCCATACAGAACAATTTTATCATTGCATGATGGATGGCACTGCAATTGACACAAATCAAAATGGGCTACAAACCATTTAAAAGTGATAGGGGAATGTTCAATATGTTAACCATCATCTGCGATACATTTTCTACCACTCAAATAACCATTTGTGATGTGCAGATGATGAATATCTGTCATAGTCTGTGGTCAGATTCTCACTGTAGGTGCAACACTTCTAGGTGCAAGGATGTGGTTCCATTGTATCAAGTGCAACTGTGGCCATACTGTGAATGATGGCCAAGGAAACGGTGGCGTAAAGCTGTCATCATTAACTGCAAACATTCAAACAGCAATCTCTTCATACGTCTGCAATGATGCTGATGATTGCAGAGAGGGTAGATATCACTGCTTCATACCTTGCATCAAACAGGCTTGTAGAAGAAGCTGTGTGTGAACTTGTTTCTTGAGAGGAATATTCCTTTGGCAAAGACATTTTGCAGTATTATCCAACTGTTCATTGCAGCTGGAAGTGTTCAACCCACATGTAGAATCTGACCACAGACTACAATGAATGAAAATGCTGCTGTATATGTTTTAGCTGTAACTGTTACAAATCTTCACATTAGTTCATGGGAAATCAAATAAGGTTCAGAAATTTCATGACAAAGTGTTCTGCAGATTCTGGAGAAACACAAATATCACACATATCACCTGTTGTTGCTTGAAGCTCTAGATGGGGTGGACTTTCAAAGCTGCTAGAACTTTTGCAATTGGATACAACAACAACTAGCAGCCAATGATGACTTTCATTCACAGGCACTTTTCTCTGATGAAGCAATGTTTACAAACTGTAGTCGCATGAATTGGGATAATATGCATTAGCGGGCAGTAGAGAATCTGCACTGGTTAAACCAAGTTGAGCTTCAATGCCCCTGGAGTGTCAATGTTGATGCGGTGTGTTAGATACCCAGATAAATGGCCCATACTTCTTGGATGGGACTGCAAATGGTCAAATGTCTGCTTGTGTCTGTATATGTGTGGATGGATATGTGTGTGTGTGCGCGAGTGTATACCCGTCCTTTTTTCCCCCTAAGCTAAAACTTTCCGCTCCCAGGATTGGAATGACTCCTTACCCTCTCCCTTAAAACCCACATCCTTTCGTCTTTCCCTCTCCTTCCCTCTTTCCTGATGAGGCAACAGTTTGTTGCGAAAGCTTGAATTTTGTGTGTATGTTTGTGTTTGTTTGTGTGTCTATCGACATGCCAGCGCTTTCGTTTGGTAAGTCACATCATCTTTGTTTTTAGATATATTTTTTCCCACGTGGAATGTTTCCTTATATATATATATATATATATATATATATATATATATATATATATATATATATGTGTGTGTGTGTGTGTGTGTGTGTGTGTGTGTGTGTGTGTGTTGTGTATGTGCTTCTTTTCATTCGTGTTAAAAACAGACCTGTATACATGTCCTGATTCATGCCACATCATTTTGATAAAAACACCATTCAGATGATTTATGGAACATGTAACTAACTAACCAATTAATTAAGAATGCAGGAAAAGATATATCACTACTTACTGTAAACAATACATGTCAAGTTGCAGACAGGCACAATTAAAAGATACTCACATGTAGCTTTTGTCCACAGCATTTGTCAGTAAACACACACACACACACACACACACACAAGCTAGCACACCTCATGGCACACATGACCACCAGCTCCAGCATCTTGGGCCACAATACCATTCCTACATGGAGTTTCCATTGCTTACCTAATTAATTACAATCTCTGCAGGATTAAAAGATATAACAAAAGCTTGAGGCAATAACCTAATAGGAAGTGTATATGTGACATAAGAAAACATGTTGGAGAAACATGGATATAAGCAGCTAAATATCATAAAGGACGGAGAAATCTAAGAAAAACTCTTTTTCCATCAGTGGATGTCAAAAAATGTTTTACGCCACCATCAAGAGTTGCATAATCAGCATTTTTTGATGGAAGCTTATTTATTGATAACCTTTTGAAAACAGGAAATCATCAAAGTGAAAATAAACTTGTATTCTCAGTGTGCCTCAGTGCAGCAAGCTGTGTCTCCAGCTGTGAACATAATTTGTGTAAAAACTCCAGTGTACTGACTTGCCTCGAAGAGTCATTTCAAATTTAATCCATGCATACTTTGTTGCATTATGGCAAGAATGGTTGTCAGCACAGATAGTTACCTGCTGAATTCTCTTACACCACAGCAATCTCATTCAAACATTTAGTTACTTTTGTGAGAGTTGTGGGATTATGGTTTATTCATCTCCTGATGTATATTTTCAGTTCATTTGGTTTGCATACAAGAGACATGTCAAAAATTATTAATACAGTTAAAATGATTTTTATGTTGATAAATAATAGCATTAAAATAAACAATAACTCTCTTATGCTATTTATTGGGATCTGTAACACACTGCACCAGCTCAAAGTATCAGTTTGTCCTGTGTGAATTCGTCTACTGAGTAATAACATTTTAATGTGAATGCCTGATACAGCTTTCTTTTAAGTGGACCTAAATTCATCTGCATTTATCTTATTTCCTTTTAATTTATTACAAATTTTCATTACCATATACAGAGGTCCCTGTGCATACAGTTTGAGCCAGTGTGTGGGGAGCATAAAATTTTGTCTTGGGACGTCAGAGTTAATATTGTAACTCTGCGAGCAGAGTTATAATTTACAATGCACATACTTCAAATAATATTTTTCTGTATTTTTAGTATCCACACTATGTCTGTTAAGTTAACTCAGAAAACAATACCATACCTAATAATAGATTCAAAGTAGCTTGTATATGTTACTTTTTGCGTGTACATGACAGTTGCAGTCAGCAATACCTGTATTGCAAATGCAAAGCTGCAGAGCGTCTTTACTAGGTACGCAATGTGTGTCTGCCAGCTAAAATTTTTATCCACATTTAAACCTAATATTTTGACTGAGTCAGTTTCTCATATTTCTTGGTTATTTTGAACAATCTTAATCTGCTCACATTTTGAATGCTTTTGAAGTGCATCATGCAAGTCTTGGATATGTTTAGATTCAACCCATTTAGCTGAAACAAAGTTTCTTAAGTACTGAGGGTACTGATCATAGATTTGGGATTTTTTTCCAAATCCTGAAATTCGATTAAGACAGAAGTATCATCTGCAAATAGAACTGATGGAGAGGTGATATTTGATGGTAAGTCATTAACATAGAATAGTGTTGTTTTTTTTTTTTTTTTTTTTTTTTTTAAGTGATAGGAATGCATTTTCTACATCCTTGACAGAAACATCTAAAAATTTTGTAAATATTTCAGAGTTTCCATTTAGGCCAAAAGGATTAACTTTGTTGTAATAATCTGTTACATTTGCGTCAAACTTTACAACTTTATTAAAGCACTCTTGTATTTAAGTTGGACTTGCAATATTGTTTCCTTAAATGTTAACTTTTGAAATTCTTTGGTTACAGGTTTCAACGCCTAACTCAAATTTAATCACTGACCACACAGCCCTTGTCTTATTTTTATGGTTTAAAGTTAGCCTGTTATTTTCCAATGGTTTTGCTGCTTTGACAACCCTTAAATATAGTTTTACGTAGTCTAACATATTCAATGACATCAACATCTTTATCATATTGCTTATGCTGGAAATTTTTATGCCCTGCGTAATCCACTTTAATTTCTTTGGCACTTTATTGCTGCACAATATTGGTAGAAATGTTTGATTAAAGGCACCAAGAAAACTATTTAGGAATTTGTTAAGTTTCCATTACTTGAATTACAATGATCAAAAGGTTATTTTTTCTCTTTTAGCTTATTACACATAATTAGTAAGTTTTCTTTGCTTAAGTTCCTTCTCACGTGGGTTTTCACACTTAAAATGTTCCTGTCAGTCTGTGGCAGTTCAATGAACAATGCACAATTATCTGAAATACTTTTTTTTTACAGTAGAATATTTTTATTAGCCTTTCAGTATTTTTCATACAATTGTCTTTGTCAAAGTGTACAGAGTGTTTTAGTTTCAGTACAATATTCAAATAGTTACAGAAAGGGGAGAAAAGGAACTAAAGACCTTTTATTCAGCATTATGTAAAACAATGTTTTATACAGGAAGAAAAGGATCACAGTAAATAACTAGCTTATATAATATCAAAACATTTTCTTCATAACTTAGGTAAAACATATATTTTGATGATTAGTTTCTAAGAATTCTTCTGTTGTATAGAATTCATTGTTTTTTAGCCAGGTTTGCAATGTATTCTTATATTAATTTAGTGGTACTGTATGAGCTGAGCATGGCAACTTATGGAAAAATTTTATGCTTAAGTACTTATAGCTATTGTGGACTACAGCAAGTCTTGTGGAAGGCAAGTCCAGCAGGTGACTGTTTCTTGTACTGTGTGCATGCACATCACATCTCATGTTCAATTTTTTCAATTTTCTCTAGCATATATTAAACAGTTATATATGTACATGCTTGGCACTGTCATTACGCCAAGAGATTTAAAATAATTTCTGCAGGACTCTCTAGGGTGCTAACTCTTCCATGCACCTGATTGCTTTCTTCTGCCATCTGAAAATACATTCAGCCCCTGGGGAGTTACCCCAAAGCAGTATTCCATATTGCAGTTGGGAATGAAAAAAAGCATAGTATGAGTGGAGTAGCAATTGCTTGTTCACACTGTTTCTTAATTTATACAATAAGAAAAGTACTCGTGCTAGTTTACTACATAGATAATTGGTGTGTCCTTCCCATGAGAGCTTTTGGTCTATGATTAGTCCAAGTAATTTCACTGTTTTGTTTTCATTTTTAGTTACTTTGAGATTAAATATTATTTCTTCTGTTTTTGTTTGATTTATGCACAGCTGGTTAGCCTGACACCAGTAACTAGCCATTTGCATCATTTCTCTATTTTTGTCCAGTACAGTCTGTAAGTTCTCTCCTGTACGTATTAATGTCACATCGTCAGCATATATTATGTTCTTACACGGTATGTAATTCGAGAAATCATTAACAGAGACAATGAACAGAAAAGGTCCAAGAACAGAGCCTTGGGGTATTCTTCTGTCTATAGGGAGTATTTCTGATCTCTGCTTATTTGCATATACAAGTTGTAACCTATTACTTAGATAAGATTTGAATAGGCTGAGTGTATCATCTTCAATGCCATAGTGTTTTAACTTTTTGATGAGTATGTCATGTGACACCAAGTCAAATGCTTTACTTAGGTAAATAAGTGTTCCAGACATTGATACCCTTTTTTCATACCCTTCATAAACATTGCTCACCAAAGCTTCTACTGCTTTTACAGTTGATAGGTGTAACCTGAAGCCAAACTATTGTTCATTTAAAATTTTGTTGGTTTCAAAATACCTGTATATCTACTTATGCACACAATTATCTACTAACTTGGATATGATTGGTACTATTGAAATGGGTCTGTAGTTATTTGGGAGCTTTCTTTCACCTTTTTTATGCACAGGCAATGTAACTGTGAGCTTAAGACAGTCGGGGAATATTCCTTCATCAAGTACTCTGTTTGATAATGAGAGAAGTGGCATTTCAATTTCTTTTGCTATACATTTAATGATGAGATTACTGAGTCCATAATAGTCTTCTGTTTTGGAATTAGTTAGTTTGTTTATTGACTTATGAATATCATTTAATGTGATTCAGGTACAAGTGAACTTCTCACTTCTTGTCTGTTTTGCACAAGTGAGCAATGCTTCTGCATCAGAGGCAGAATTGATGGGTGGAGTGGTGACACTATTTACAAAATATTCATTGAGAATATTGCAGTCAATAGGGATTCTCCTTTCTTTATTGGTATTATTAATTTCCGTTTTAATGACAGTCCAGGCCACTTTACATTTATTTTTAGAATTTAAAATATATTCATCACTTGCACAGCACTTAGCAATTTTTATTTCTAATCTGTAAACGTTTCTCATTTTAGTGTAATTTTCCTTGTCCCTATCACTGTTATGAGATTTGTCTTTCATAATCATCAGTAGTATTCTGAGTTTGTTAAGTTGTGGGGTGTACCACTTGTTAGTATTTTGTTGCTTATGAGTTATATTACTCTGGTACCTTTTGGTTACCAAGGGGCATGTCATTTCTACTATATGCTTGATCTCTGTCAGGAAAATGGAAAAACATTTATTAATCGTTTTCTTGTTATCCATTACACGAGTCCAATCCATTTCTTTTAACTGGTTTATCATTTTGTTTACATTGGATTCACCTAGAATTCTATATGTCACTTCTCTCTCTGTAGAACTGAAGGCTGACTTTTCTATTTGAAGCCATAGCCCAGCGTGATCTGATATTCATAATTCTGTTACTTCACATTGTATGGAGTCTCTTTGTACATTGCTAATTATGTTATCAAGGCATGTGTTCAGTCCAGTGGGTTTTTCATTGAGACAGTAATAGTTTAATGACTTCAGAGTGTTAATCATATGAATTACATTTTTTCTCTTTGCCCTTATAGCTATGTTAATATCACCTACAATTACAATTCAATGCTGTTTATATTTTGACAACAGCAATATTAAAGTATAACTTTTTTCTATAAATACGATCTCATCAGAGCCTGGGATTCGATAGATTGAGAAAATTACAGTTTTCTGTTCGTGCATTACCACACCAGCTACTCCTATTGGAGCTTCAAGGCATATTCTACTAAGGTCTATAACTGAGTAATGCAATTCAAGGTTACTTTTGACATATATTGAGACCCCACCATGTGTAATACTTTTTCTGCAGTAGCATGTAACTAACGAATATCCAAGAGGAACACACAAGTCTATTTCAGTGTCTTTCATCCAGTGTTCATTGATGCATAGAACACTGCAGTTGATTTTATCGAGCCAGTATTGTAATTCATTGATTTTACACCTAAGACATTGTACATTTATATGAATGAGGAGGAAACTGTCACTGATACATAATGGTATTCTACTTTCACAGAACCTTCTGTATTCATTTATTTTTGCTACATGATCTAGGGTTGCACAATTATCTGAATGAATTAGACTTCTGCAGTTTCTACTTAATGTGGTTTCTAACTTTCCTTCATCTGTAATGTCGTTTTCTCTATTTAAAAAAAAAAAAAAAAAAAAAAAGGAGGTCTACAGTCATGCTCTGTGAGACTGTCTTTTAGGACAAGGCTGCTGCGTGCTTGTATTTCATTTACAACTTTGTTTATCTCCTGACACAAAAAGGTTTTCCCATGGTAATTTAGATGCTCACCATGTTTAGTGTGCAAATTTCTTTCAAGTCTGCTAATATCCACTACATTTCATTTAGCATAAATGGAACATAGTGGTTTGATTTTAATATTTGTTTTGCGAATCTCTCTGTTAACACATGAATTAAAGATCAAGTCATGTCTATGAGAGAATACCTAATGGTAAATTCCTTCTATTCTCTTGATGAGTATCTACAGATAAAGCAATGATTTTTTATACTGATAAAAATTTGTTTGCTATAGATCACATTAACTGTTTAATTTGGAAAATGTACTATATTTCCTTTTTAGGTATTGTTTTATATTACTTGAGCTATACCTTTGATTTGATTTTAACCTACAAACTTATTCATAATCTTATGGTACATTTTTGTCATTTTATATATGTGTATTATTGGTTTAATTTGGAAAATGTACTATATTTCCTTTTTAGGTATTGTTTTATATTACTTGAGCTATACCTTTGATTTGATTTTAACCAACAAACTTATTCATAATCTTATGGTACATTTTTGTCATTTTATATATGTGTATTATATCTGTTGTATGTAATCATGACTCATTCCACATCCTTGTGATTTATCACAATACGGATTAATGGAATACGAAATAAATAAATAAATAAAATAAATAAATAAATAGGAGGTATCATCACAACAATAGTGTTTTCCATCTTACTTACATCTAAAAAAAATTTCAAACCTGTTATACACTTTTTGGCTTCATTATGTGCTACATCATTTGCACCAGTCACACAAACAACAAAGTAACTGTCCCTTGTTGTATTGTTGTGTTCTGAGATGTGTTCAACAATATTTTCTGTCCTTGCACCAGGTTTTCCGATGCCAGTTGCACGAAGATCTGTATTCACATCCTGTAGAATATTTGCTAGCTTTCTTCCGTGGCTGTCTGCTACAAAAAGCACATTGTGTTACTTTGTTCACTGTTTCTGGCTGTTGGCGATGTTTTTGCAGCTTCTTAGAATGTTTTTATCTTCATTTTGGGTGACTTGTTCACTTTCAATGTTTATGGAGTTGCTGCTGCTTTCTGATAACACGCTGAACCTGTTTGTACACATGAGATTAGGTTTATTCCATGTATTTCGTTGTGAGCAAGGCACTTTTTTAGTCACTTAGATCTATACAAAATTTACACACATGTTCCTACAAATAATGGGTTGGAATGTTGTCAGTATAGGTTGCTGATTGGCCATTGTCTCTGGTAGATTCAAAGAAATTCAATTTGATGCCACGTTTCTTTACCATGTCAGTGAATCTTGAAGCACATCTATTCTCACATGTGATGTTGACATTAAAATCAGTAGCTATTAGAATTTTTTCTTTTTTTTCTAGAAAGGTCTTCTAGTATAATTTGAAGCTTAGATAAGAATAGTGCTGTTGTTGACCTCCCTGGGATGCTATATATTGAGATAACTATAACATTTACTGATAAGTCCATTATTTCTATACAACTACTCTCAAACACACATTCTTCATTTAAATAATTGTTCATTTAAATAAGCAACTCTAGTATTTAAACATTCTGAAAGAATGATTTCCAATTCTTCTATTGTAGAGCTTTTGTTGTTTAAAGCATCATCGTTTAAACCATTTATGTTCCAGTGCATTAAAACCTACTTTGACTATTACTTATAGGCTATAGCACATTTCTTGCCAGATATTAGTTCGGATTTGTCTTTCTTAATGATACACAAATGTTTTCACCCCCATTACAAGCTATCAGTTTCCCCATTTTTTTGAAACCTGGTAAGTATCTATGAACATCTTACCAACTATTTTTGAGCCCAACCTATTCAGATGAAAACCATTTGTGGCAAGACACTTTGCACTTAGAAAGTTGTTGGGATTATTACATTGAAGATCTGCCTTGCAATTGTTTCCCATGGTCAAAAACACCAGCTGTGGCCATATTAAGATTCATAAGTACCTGAAAAAATATGTGAGAAATTGTGTGCTGTTTTTTGGAGACAACTAACAGTGCTGTGTTAATCTAGAAAGCATGCAACTGTCTCAATACAATCAGTTTCACCCCTAAATGTCCAAACTAAACTCCCACCAGTGTGATGTGTGGAGAAGGTGGGGAACTGAACTCCTAAAATGGACCTTTGCTCAGTAGCATTGAGTTCTCTTCACTAATGAATTCATGGCTTGTGTGACATTTAATAACCATTGTAAAACTTGAGTGCATAGGCAGCCAGGTACCAATGTATGTCTACGTCTACACCTACATAGATATTTCACAAGCCACCAATGGTGCATGGGAAAGGGCACCCCATACCACTACTTGCCATTTCCTTTCCTATTCCACTCACAAAGAGAGCAAGGGAAAAATGACTGTCTATATGCCTCCATGTGAGCACTAATTTCTCATATCTCATCTTCAGGTCCTTATGCTCAATTAATGTTTGCAGCTGTAGAATCGTTTGGCAGTCACCTTCAAATGCCAGTACTCTAAATTTTATCAATAGTGCTTCTTGAAAAGAATGTCACCTTCCCTCCATAGATTCTCTTTTGAATTACTGAAGCATCTCCATAACACTTATGTGTTGTTAGAACCTACTGGTAACAAATCTAGCAGCCCACCTCAGGATTGCTTCAACGTCTTCCTTCAATCTGACCTGGTACGTATCCAAAACCCTTGAGCAGTACTCAAGAATAGGCCACACTAGTGTACTACATGTGGTCTCCTTTACAAGAGAATCACTCTTTCCTAAAATTCTCCCAATAAAGTGAAGTCGACCATTCACCTTCCCTACTACAGTTCTCACATGCTTGTTTCAACTCACATCATTTTGCAGCATTACATACAGATACTTGAATGACTATATTGTGTCAAGTAGGACACTAATAATACCACATCCGAACATTACAGGTTTCATCTTCCTTCTATTCCCCATTAAGTTACATTTTTTTACATTCAGGGCTCGCTCCTATTTATCACACCAACTGGAAATTTTGTCTAAGTCATGTTTGTATCTTCCTACAGTCTCTTAACGTTGGAAACTTACCTTACACCATGGCATTATCAGCTAACAACCACAGATTGCAGCCCACCCTGTCTGTAAAATCATTTGTGTAAATAGGGAACAGCAGCAGTCCTCTCACTCTTCCCTGGGGCACTGCTGACAATACCCTTGTCTCTGATGAACACTCACCGTCGAGGACAACATACTGGGTTCTAATATGTAAGAAGTTTTTGAGCCACCCACATATCTGTGAACTTATTTCATATACTCATACCTTTGTTAACAGCCTGTAATGGGGCACTGTGTCAAATGCTTTCCGGAAATCTAGAAATACGGAATCTGCCTGATGCCCTTCATCCAAAGTTCTCAGCATATCATGTGAGAAAAGGGCAAGTGGAGTTTTTCACAAGTAATGCTTTCTACAACCTTGCTGATTCATGGACATAAGTTTCTCAGTGTCAAGAAAATTTATTATGTTTGAACTGAGAATATGTTCAAGAATTGTGCAGCAAACAGAAGTTGGTCTGTAATTCTGTGGTTCCATTCTCTCACCTTTTTTATATATTGGAGTCACCTGTCCTTTTTTACAGTCACTTGGAACTTTGTTCTTGGCAAGAGATTCATGATAAATTCAAGCTAGGTAAGGGGCCAATGCCGTAGAGTAGGCCTACCCTTTGTAAATTCGAACTGAGATCCCAACTGGACCTGGTGATCTACTTGCTTTCAAATCCAGTTGTTTCTCTAGACCAGGTACTCTTATTGCTATGTCATCCATATGGGAGTCTGTCCAATGGTCAAACGACAGTGTTTAATAGATTCTCCTGTGTGAATTATTTCTTGACTGTGAAATTTAAAACTTCGTGTTTTGTTTTGCTATCTTCAACTGCCACACCAGGCCGGTCAACAAGGGACCTAGTGGAAGTCTTAGACCAGCTTACTGATTTTACATATGACCAGAAGTTTCTCTGGTTCTCTGCCAGATCTTTTGCTAAGGTGTGATTGTGGTAGTTTTTGTATGCTTCGCACATGGATCTTTCGACAAATACTCAAACCTTTACTAACCTTTGCTTGTCATCATTTATGCATTCCCTTTTCAACTTAGGGTGCAACAGCCTCTACTTCCTCAGCATCCACCAAATTTTGCTATTAAACCATGGTAGGTCTTTTCCATCCTTTACCCACTTATTAGGGATGTAACTCTCCAGACCAAAATTTACAATTTGCTTAAACTTTGCCCATAATTCCTCTACATTCCTCTTACTGGAACTAAGTGATGCCAATTGACTGTCTAAGTGAGATGTTAATAACTGCTTATCTTCTCTATTTAGCAGAAACACTCTCCTAACCTTCTTGACTGATTTATTAACTTTTTTAATCATAATTGCTGTAATGACATCACGATTGCTATCCCCCATTTTTATACTCACATTGTCAGTAAGGTCTGGCCTATTTGTAGCTACAAGGTCTAAAATATTTCCATTGTGTATTGGCTTCTTAGCTAGATGCTCATGACAATTTTCTGCAAACATGTTCAAAAGTATTTCTCATGACTGCCTATCTGCAACCCCAACAATGAATTCATAGACATCCTAGTTTATACTCGGTAGGTTAAAGTCACTTCCAACTAGTATTGCATGATCTGGGTGTTTGCGCACTATTGACTGAAGACTTTCTTTGAATGACTCTAGAACTGCCACAACAGTGCCGAGCAAAAACATCCAACAATTTACTTGGTTTCCCCTACACCTGTTATATGCGGACAGATGAATTCACTGTCACACTCATCTTCGACCTAAGTAGGGACAATATTTTTGTCAACTGCTATAAACACTCCCCTTACTATGGCCTCTAATCTGTCTTTCCAATACACACACCATGACTTGCTAAATATCTCAGAGCTTCCACTTTGGATGTGCTGTCTCAGGCATGCAGTTCCATAGGTTCAACAAAGAAGTGGGCTGGTATCACATTTGGATATTGAATGTTTCTCATAAATATTAAGGGTAATTTGAGGACTCAACAACATCACAGAAGAATGCTCTAGTCTATTGACTAATCCTACAGTCCATGTATTGGTGATGTGTGTGCCTTTCAAGATGATAATACATGAGCATCCTGCACCTAACTCATGAGGCGTTTCCTTCAGGAAGATAGAATCAATTGAATGGTATAGCATGTGGAACCTGGTAACCTGAACCTTACTGATTATGTGTAGGACTAGTTAAAAATTGCAGCATGTTGTTGCAAGAATCCTCCTCACATAATGAATGACTTCAGGAGGCTGCCATTGAAGAAATGGAACAAGTGTGAGCAGTAGTGTCTTGACCAAGTAGTGGCCAACATGCCAAGGTGGATTCAAGCTTGTTACACTGAACAGTTTGGAGCAACATGGTATATAATATCAACCATCTGTAGATTTTGATTACAAATATGTGCAAAACATGCACTTCCAGACAGAATGACTTTGTTATAATTATGATTTTTATTTTATTTCAGAGTAAAGCTACATTTCAGTTTCATCAGACTTATTATTCCCTTCCCTGGTCCCCTTGAAATTAATCCCACACATGTTCACAGATATGCAGGTGAAGCAAAACTTTCTTAAGTAAACTGCCATAAAGCTAGAAAAGTTTACGAAAGAGCTGCCAGTATTTCAAGAGATTGACTGATACAGAATACTGGCATCCAAAACTTTGTAAAAGAAGTGAAAATGGTTGTCATCCAATTCTATTAATGATTTGAAATGTAGGATGAAAATATGAATTATTTTAATTTAAATACAGAAAGGGGTCATACACAAAATGAAACAGGCATATGGGGAAAATGATAATCACTATGCTGCTTAATAATTAGCAGTTACCTCTTGCCGCAGGTGCCTCCATGTCATTCCCAGTCCTGCATCCAAGAAAACACAAATTATACATAAGTTCACCTAAAACATACCCACTGCATCCCAAAAGGAGTGGTGTGACAGTACTCATAATTTGTATAAGAAATTTGATTACGCCATTGTTATGACTGTTAATCAGTACATTAAAAACTCAGAAAATAGCTAGAAAACATTAACTTCATTTATTGACTCAATGATTTTTTGTGGTACTGGTATAATGATAACAGTTTAGGCACAAGTTATCAGAAAGTTAACTATATGCACCAAAAAATCAACAAACTCTCCTGGAGCTATTCAGCACAGCTGCCTCCTGCAGTTGCCAACAAAGCAAAAGGTGCTGTGTGAAGTCCTTTTGACTGTTTAAAGGCACTTTTTGGATAACCCTAGCATCCAGTAATGTGCATAGACTTTTATTTGCACATGGCTTTTATCTTATCAACTATTTCCCCATATTTAGTCATCTTCTCATTTCAGATCTTTTGTGATTTATAGATGGTTATAGATGTTGTTGATATCAGGAAGATGACTTTCTCAGCTTTGTTGATCATTGCTATGTTGTGTTGACTGCATCAGGTTGTTTTATTACTTATTGCACTGTTGTTCCAGTACATTTTGCATTTTTCAGATTCTGCAAAATCCAATGTTTGTCTCTGCAGCATGAAGGAAAATCTTTCATTAACTGATATTGCTGTAACAACTTCTACTCTACTATTTTGGAGATCTCATCATGCTTCTCTAAAAAAAATTCTGGGTGCAAGTTTTGTACATCAGATCCCCACAATTCCTGTAGCTATCATGTATGCCTAACTCCTTCATGACATAGCACAAGTAGTTCCTTGCCACAATGACCTGATTTTGTATTGCTGCCGGGAAGTTCTTCAGTTTTTATGTGGAAACCTTTGTATATCAACCAATTGTTGAATTAACTGATATTGCTGTAACAACTTCTACTCTACTGTTTTGGAGATCTCATCATGCTTTTCTAAAAAAATTTCTGGGTGCAAGTTTTGTACATCAGATCCCCACAATTCCTGTAGCTATCATGTATGCCTAACTCCTTCATGACATAGCGCAAGTAGTTCCTTGCCACAATCACCTGACTTTGTATTGCTACCGGGAAGTTCTTCAGTTTTTATGTGGAAACCTGTGCATATCAACCAATTGTTGAATGTATTATTTATTTATATTTCTGTAAGAGTTGCACATAGTCTTTAATGGTCACTAGTTTCAAATGTGTTCATTCAGTTTAAAAGCATACCCTGCATCTGTAATATTGGACTGTAACATAATTTTTACTGCACATTCGAAACACTTGAACAGGTATTTCAAAATGTTCCATTGGAATTATATTACAGTCAGATAATATCTCTTGTATTATAAGAGATTTAGGCAATGGTTTGAAAATGAATGCACATGTTTGAAACTAGTTACTATTAAAATGATATGCTGCTTAGCAGAAAACTAAATAAATGACAAATGAATTGAGTTGTAGGACCTTTACATCAATGCAGTGTTGGAACTGCACAGTTGTTCATTGCTTGCAAATCAACACAATTCTTGTTGATGTATGGTAATTTACCATTATCATTATTATTATTGTTGTTATGTATTACTTGTTAAGCATACATACATAGGTGGGTTAGAACAAGTAAAATGGCAATATTCACACATTATGCTAGTCTACCCATGAGTGGAAATAGTCCAATTGGATCTGAGTGAATACCTGTTTGATATTGATCTCACGAGTAAATGAATTTGACATCTTTGTAACAGTGTGGTGATCCTCTTTTGAACTTCATAAGACACAATAAAGGTAGAAGAATTATCTTCATTCATTGACACTCGCAAAGATATTGGCATGCCCATCTCATTCATTGGTGTCCCAGATACAGCTTGACAATGTTTTGGTCAAGTAATCAGGTAGGAGAGGGAGCAGCAGTACATACAACATCTTTCAGAACCATGAGGAGTTCCTGAAACCATCATGACATAAATCAGAATTCGTATGACTGGAGCGTTATCTTTCTGAAGCGACAGGTTACCTTGAGGCTGCTGTAGACAATCAGACATATCCACATCATTCAAAAGGATGCTCTTGTATCAAACACCAGTGCCAGGCAGTTGCAAGTATGTCAATGTTTCCACTTTATCCTGTGTAAAAATAAGTCATACAAGAGTACTTCCAGCACATGCCTGGACAGTACTTTGTTGGCAAGAAGAATGAGTCACCTCATGCAGTTTTCAACTTATTAAAACCATGTCACTAGCTGGTACCAAAGTTTATTGCAACTTACTACTCCAGGTAAGCTATAACTTATACTACACTTTGAGTCGTGTTCCTGTACTCTCTTTGCTCTGAGATGTTCAGTGAGCAGAGATGTGTGTGGGGTGATGTATTTCATGTTCCTAGCATAGAGATAGTTTCACAAGAACTGCAGTTTTTGGGTGCCACTGTCAAAATTTGTCCCTATTTAACAAACAGCTTGGTTTCCTGCTAAAAGAAAACAAAATCATTCAGATTTAGAATATTAATAGCCTACATTCATAGTAATCCCTCTGTCAAGAGCACCTTCATTGTTCGTTCTACTTTTCCTGACACCAAACAGCTCTGACAAACACCACAGCAATCATTCTCCACATGAACTGATCACAATACAGAGTATGAATGCAGTTGTTTGTCCATGTCTGGTGCTATCACAGTCTGTGATTTGTTTCAAGTAAGAGGGTAGAATCAATTGCATGTACTTGTTAGGTGCCAGAAAAAAGATAGCTTAAGTGTAACATCCTAAAACGGCAGTTGTAGCAAACTGTTTCATTACATAAATTATAAACCATACTGACAGTGTTTCTGTCAATGTATAGTGGGATGTGAAAGAATATGGAGTTACTAAAGGTTCATCAGTTGATAATGGATTAAGGATCATGTTTCCCATTCAAACAACAACTAGCGGCAATGAAACTGTCCCACTTGTAGAAATAACTTATGACAGTGTTACTATGGAATTAACGGGAGCAGACCAACATCATCAAGAAGAAAGAGAATCATCTCAGGAAGGTAACAGTCTTCAAGTTGTCAATGATATTAGCAATCTGTGAATCTGGATGGATATTATAAATGATAATCTTAGGATAAGACCAGGTAAGGAAGGTCTACGAGACATTAGTGAAAAAAGGTAGAATTTTCTGAGGATAGGGAGGCAAGAATGTGTTTACTGTTTTTCAATGCTACTGTTACCTTTTAAATGACAGAAACATTTAAGTAAGCACAGCTTGTTGACTTTCAAACAAAAGATGCTGTGTATTGCTTTTGTAATAGGTTCTTCAATTCTAATGCAGGCTCTCTCACAAGAAATTGTTTAAGAGACTGGTAAAGCTTATCAAAAATTCTGTCTAACCATGAACTTTCCCACAACCTTATTATTGGAAAGTGCAAGTACAAAAAACTTTCAGAGAGAATCAAAAGTTCCAAATTAATGGATCAGGCAACTCAAGATGAAATTTATCAGGAAGTAAAAAGATGCAGATTGTTTTTCTTACAGTTACTTTCCACAGTATTTTTCCTTGTCAAACGAAATGTTTTAATAAGATGTGACCATGAAATTTTGGGGTATCTATTTATTTTATTTATTTATTTCTTACTCCATCAATCCAGCTCTGATAAACTCACAAGGATATAGAGTGCGTCAGTAAACAATGAATACAAAGGTAGTAGTAAAGCAGTCAATCAGACAAAAGTAATACCGGTACTACATGTTTGCTATATAACATTTGCTATACGTATATACACATATGTGGTAAGAGTGACAGATTAGACCAAACATTACACATGGAAAGTGAAAACAAATTAGAAACCAGTGAAAATAACTATGAATGTTACATGGGTATGGTACCTACATCATTGCTCAAACTTCAACTATGCCGGCCGCGGTGGTCTCTCGGTTCTAGGCGCGCAGTCTGGAACCGTGCGACTGCTACGGTCGCAGGTTCGAATCCTGCCTCGGGCATGGATGTGTGTGATGTCCTTAGGTTAGTTAGGTTTAAGTAGTTCTAAGTTCTAGGGGACTGATAACCACAGCAGTTGAGTCCCATAGTGCTCAGAGCCATTTGAACCACTTCAACTATGATGTATCACACTCAAAATATCTGGTCCACAGACCTAGGTGGTTTTTTCATTGTGGCTAAAATACTCTTCTAAACTGTAAAATGACCTTTCCAGTAGAAATTGCTTCAGATGCTCCCAAAAGGAGGAATGGCCATCATTTATTTTCAATATCTGGAGAGAGAGCATTAAAAACTTTTGCACCACAGATTTCTTTTATGAAACTCGGTATTTTTACTGATGAACCCCATAAGAGAAAATATGTACTGGGACGTGACAGCAAGAATTTTTAGTTTCCAGAAAAGGTTTCTATAACTACATCTGGAGTCTACGCCGCTCATTATTCTTATAACATGTTTCTGGGCCAAGAGTATTTTCTTTGCTAGTGTTTGGTTTCCCCAAAATATAATACCATATGTTATAAGAGAATATAAATATCCATAGTATGCTACTTTCATTGTGTGTATGTTTCCGCTCCCGGAGAGAATGCATAGGGCAAAAATAGATGAGCTGAGTCTCTTCTCAAGATTTATAATATGATGAGACCAGTTTACTCTGGAGTCAATTAAAACCCCTAAAAACTTTGTTGATACAACACTTTCTATTGACTCTGTTCCACATTTCACAGTTAATTCCTCCTCTGTTTTAGCAGTTGCAGTGAACTGAATATAATTAGTCTTATCAAACTTCAGCGAGAGTCCATTGAAGCTAAACCATTTCACTAAATCAGGAAGAATATTCATAACAGATCCTTGAAAATCTTCACATGTATGACCACTAATCACAATGTTCGTGTCATCTGCAAAAATGGTAAAAAAGCACTGTAACATTGTACATTGAGATAAGTCATTTATAAATATGAGGAATAGTAGAGGACCAAGAATATATCCATGGGGCACTCCACATTTAATGGTTCTCCATTCAGATGAATCCAGGCCACTATGGATCTCATCGGTACTACCTAAGACTACTTCCTGCTTCCAATCTTTGAGGTATGATTCTAACCACTTATTTGCTAAACACTTATTCCTCATAGGTCTGCTTTCTGTAGTAGCATTTGGTGGTTCACAGTGTCAAATGCTTTTTGACAAGTCACAAAATAATCCAGTTGTTACCATTTTGTCATTAATTGATTCCAGAACTTTATTTGTGAAAGCACAAATTGCTTGTTCAGTTGACCGTACCTTCCGGAATCCAGATTGACTTTTGCTGAGAATGTTATATTTAGTTAGATGTTCCAAAATTCTCGAATACATAAGCTTTTCCAGTATCTTAGAAAAGGCTGTTAGAAGGGAAATTGGCCTGTAATTTGTGACTTCGGTTTTGTCACCTTTCTTGAAAAGGGGTTTTACAACTGCATATTTGAGTCTGTCAGGCACAGTTTCCTGTTGTAAGGATGCATTAAAAATTTGGCTAAGTACATTACTAATGTCAGCACAGCACTGTTTTAGTAAATTATTAGAGATATTATCTACCCCAGTGGAATAAGAATTCTTGAGGGAGATGATTATTCTTTTAATTTCCGATGCTGTGACAGGTCTAATGTGAATTTTACCTGTATGTTCGGGTATGGTCTTTTGCATATGACTCAAAACTTTATTAACAGAGCCCTCGCATCCCATTTGTTCTGAAAGTAACAAGAAGTGGTTGTTGAAAATATTGGCTATGTTATCAGGATCGTGTACTAGATTACCTTCGTGTCTAAGTTTGAGTTCTTCAGAAGTTCTTATGGTTTCCCCTGTCTCCCTTCTAACAATGTTCCAGATAGTCTTAATTTTGTTATGAGAGTTATCTATTTCTTGATCATAATACAATATTTTTGATTTTTGTATTACCTTCTTTAGTATTTTACAGTACATTTTGTAATGGTTAGTTTTCGTAGTGTCCTTAGACATTCTAGTTGCAATGTAAAGTTCCCTCTTTGTTTTACATGATTGTTTAATTCCCTTTGTGATCCAAGGTTTCTTCTGTGATGTACCAGGTTTACTTCTAACAAACTTTTTTAGGAATACCTCTGCAAATAAGTCTGAGAACTCATTTATGAATATATTAAATTTGGCATTAACATCGTCCACCCTGTATACTGGTCTCCAGTCCATCTGTTGCAGTTTGTGTTTAAAGACTTCAAGTGACTCACTAGTCTTTATCCTAATAGATTTCCATGTGGGGATTAGTTTCTTGAGGGGTGTACTGTAATGCAGAGTGAGGAGCTGTCCATCAAGGTCAGATCATTCAAGATAGGGGTGACAGTGAAGCAATGGTGCCTGCTTAAATCTATAAAAATATTGTCTGTCAAAGACTGACTCTCAGTTGTGATTCTGGTGGGAAAGTCAACTACCGGAATAAGATGATATGAATTCATCAAATGCTGGAGCTCTACTTTCTTGTTGTTTTCACTTAAAAGTCTACATTAAAATCCCCAAGAATGAATATTTCCTTATTTTTAGAAAATAAAGTTGATAACAATAATTCTATTTGCACCAGAGAGGCCCTAAAGTAAGTTTGAGGTACCCTGTAAATTGTCACTACTATTACTGGGGAGCTATCCACTGCAACTTCTATTGCACAGGCTTCAAATAGTTTTTCTAGGCAGTATTTACTTACATCTACAGATCTATATGACATTATTTTCAACAAAAATAGCTACACCACCTCTTTCCTTGTTGTTCGTTGAGTAATAGCTTGCAGTGTTGTAGTTAGAATCTAAATGTAATAAGTTAGTGCGCTTTGTAATATGATGTTCGATAAGGCATAATATTTGAGCATTGTTGATATAATTTCTGTCATTTATATTGACTGACAGCTGATCTACTTTGCTGCGAAGTCCCCTAATGTTTTGATGAAAGATGGACAAGTTAGATTTGTTTGTAGAGGTGTCACTTATCTTGGGTGCTTCTTGTTCTTTGTATCTGTAGTTAAAAAATCTTTCAGATGTAGTGGGCGTGGTACTTTCCGTCTGCTTGCTGTTCCATGTGCAGTCGGCTTGCCTGTTGTTTTTTCTTCTGTTGTTAGTGGAACTTCTTTTACTTCTTTTTCTTCTGCAGGTGACGTTATGCCTAAAAATTTCTTGGTGTGTTTGTTGAATATGGTTTCTGCTTCTTGGTGACGATCAAGTAGTGAAGTTATTCTTGGAGCTTGCAAAATTTGTGTTTCATTCACCACCGTCCTTATTGGTTTGAACCATTTCATAATTTGAGGCTGTTTTACGATTTGATTGTTCGTATCTGCCCTGCTGGGTTTAAACCACTTCGTAATTTGCAACTGATTGGGGGCCTTACCGTTTGCTGCTCACCAAAAGCGGTTTGTAATTTGCCTTAGATTGCTACTTGTCCTGGTTTCTTCGTTGTCAGGCGAGATACTAGTAAATATTTTATCAGCAGAACCTCTTTTCCTGATGAATTTAAATGAAATCCGTGAGCTGTATACAACTTTCGCTCTGAAATGTTTGTGTCCATAACATCAACATTCTGGAAATGAGTACGTATTTCCGCGAAACTCTAGTTAGCGACACTAATTTCGAGGTTTACGCAGAACCAACTCGGTTAAGTCATGACGCTCTAGGACATTCACAAAGAGAACATTTGTATGAGTCAAATTATTTAGGCAGTTTCTCAGTTCTTTGAGAGCCTTGTATGATTCATTTCTATGAACTTCATTAGTTCCTCCGAGTAAAACAAAAAAATCATCCTTAGTCAAGCTAGTTACTTCATTAGATTTTGTTAGGTTTGTTAGTTCTCGTAATGGGGTCCCAGGCTTCACGAATCCAGATACCCTGAAGTTGTATTTTTCCGTTAACACTGCGGAAATTGCCCGGGTGTGACTACCCCCTAATACACAGGTCTTCTCGCATTTTCTAATTTTCGCACTCGGGGGATCAATTACCACCGGTCTGTTTACTTTATGCGATTCATTTCCAAAGTTTTCAGCTCCGACTGGCGTGTTCAATGAATCTTCAGCAGTGTGCACAATAAAGTTTTTATGCACTTGCGATTGACTGTTTTTAAGCACTAAAGTTTCACTGTTTTTACACACGGATGTTTCAGTGTTATTTTGAGATTGAAATTCCTGGGAACAGTTTTCTTTCATTTTCCACTTGTTTCCTGATGATACAATAGGCTATTAACATCAAACTTGATTTCATTATATATAAATGAAACAAATAATTAAACAGAAATAGTCCATAAGCATACAAAGGTATTACATGTTTCACATTATATATACACACAAATCCAAACAACATACAGAAATGATAATTTTTAAAGGTACATTTCAGTAATGTTATAACATATTTAAACACCATCTTAGCATTCACTCAAACTGTATATACATTTCTCAGTGAGATATAGTTTCAAATGATTTTTAAAACATTTTAGGTCTGTTTCTTTTTTAATGATTTTGGGGAGTTTATTATAAAACCTTTTGCCTGCTTCTTCAGGGGCAGTCATAGACAGTTTCAGATATCTGTTTATCATGTAGTAATTTTCATTTCCTCTTGTACCATGTTTGTGTATATCTTTATTTAGGGGGTGTTTATCGCTTGACCTTACCGCAATTATGCTTTGGTATATGTACAGTGAATATACTGTCATAATAGTATAGTGTACAAAAGCTTGCCTACAGGTCTGTCTTGGTGGTATTTTTGCAATGCATCTCACTGCCCTTTTCTGAATTGTGAATATCCTTTTTAAGTAGCCAGCTTGTGCACTTCCCCATGTATGAACTGAATAAGACAAGTCCATAATACATTGATCTGAGGACTTTGTCATCCACAGTCTTAGCTGTTTTATGCATGATGAAGATCTGTTTGTTTATCTTTTTACACAGTGCATCTATGTGCTACCCCATGCCAAATGTTTGTCTATTATAGTTCCTAAAAAATTTGTGCTGGTTACTTCTTTAATAGTCTTCCTATTTATATTATAATTTTCACTGTGCTTGGTCTGAAATACTACATTCATTGTTTTAGATTGATTCATAAACAGGTTGTTTTGTGTTAAATATTTATTTGCATTTTCGATATTCAGGAGTGCTTCCTTCTCAAGCTCCTCCTTTGTGTCAACTGTGCAAATGATTGTTGTGTCATCAGCATACATTATAAGTTTCTGATTTATATAGCTAGGGAAGTCATTTACGTAGAGTATAAATAGAATTGGCCCAAGCACAGAATCTTGCGGCACACCGTGTTTAACTGTTTGCAATTCTGATCTGCAGTTTGTTATATTTCCCCCACTAGTATGTCTGATTTCTGTGCATTGTTTCCTATTTGTAATGTATGATTTAAGTATGTCATAGCATTCTCCTCTAATTCCATACTGATATAATTTCATCATTTCTTTTGAGTGGTTCACACAATCAAATGCCTTAGATAGGTCCATAAAAATCCCACAAGTCTTTTGGTGGCTGTCAAGTAAATTAAGAATGTGCTCAATTATATCTGTTGATGCTGTTTTTGTTGACTTCCCTTCTCTGAAACCATGTTGTGATGAATTCAGTATACCGTACTTTGTTATAAAACTTACAATTCTGTTCTTTATTATCATTTCACAGATTTTAGCAAATGTTGAGATCAATGATATTGGCCTGTAATTTCCTAATTCATCCCTGTTCCCTTTCTTAAATACTGGCTTCACTTTACTTACTTTCAGTGAATCTGGAAATACCTTCTTCTATCGCAGCATTCAGCATGTGTGTCAATGGTTTTAATATACATTCTCTGCATTCCTTTATGAGATGTGATGTGACACCATCCAAGCCAGATGAATGTTTAATTTTAAGTTGTTTTATTAGGTTTGACACTTCTGTATCTGTTGTAGGTATGAAAAGCATACTATGATTTGTATGTGGGGGGTTTAACAATTTACTTACTGCATTTGTTTTATTTTGTCTTATTAATTTGTCTGCTACAGTAATATAATATTTGTTAAAAGTATTGGCTATTTCTAGAGAGTTTGCGTTGCTTTTCCCACTCATCAGTGGGCAGATGTCCTCGGCCCGATTTTCTACTTTTCCTCTCTCTTCATTAATGAAAGACCATAAACCTTTTGAGTAGTTCTTTCCCTTATCTATAGACATCCTGATGAATGATGCTTTAGTTTCACTGATAAAACTACAGTACTCTCTTTTTTTTATTTTATACAGTGTGTTGTAGGCCTCAGTATTTTTTTGTTTGGAGAGGTCATAATACAGTCTCAGATTATTTCTGGCATGGATTACTTCTCCAGTCACCCAGCTTTTCTTTTTTTGTTGCTGTTTGACAAGCCTTTTACTAACAGGACATGTAACATCATAATAATAATTGAATAAAGAAAAAAACTGGTTCCATTTGGTGTTTGCATCTATAGCTGCATATATTGTTTCCCAGTTTTCTGCCTCTAACATATTTTTTAGCAGATTTATGTTATGTGGATAGTTGAATATTTGTTATTACATGATCAATTATAGTTTCACTATGATTTGTTACTCTGGTTGGTTTATCTATTTTTATTTTTAGATTGTATATGCACCATAAGTCCAGTAAGGTCTTAGTATTGTCTGTATTTTTACTCGTGTCTATGTTCAGAGCTCCTATAATGATCAAATAAGCATATATTTTTCAGAGGTGTTGGATTATATCTTCCAGCTGTTCAAAGAAGGTTTTAATTACACCATTTGGTGATCGATACAAACCTAATACACAACATAAATTCCCAGCAATTTTAGTTTTCAGTGCTGTAGCTTCAAAGCTCAATTCTATGGTATATTTTGTTATATTTATGGCTTTAGTTGATTTATAGTTAGAAAAAATGGCAACCCCACCACCTTTATAGGAAGTTCTGCAAAAACTGGCTACTTTCACATAATTCTTCAAGTTGTACATTCCTACGTGATTTTCTTTTAGCCGATGTTCTGTAACTACTAGAATGTTTGGCCTATATTCCTGAATATTACCTCTAGTTCCTCTGTTTTATTGTTTATGTATTGAACATTTTGGTGAAGTAGTCTAAGAGTTGGCTTTAAATGTAATAGTTCCCCTTCCTGTAATATACTAAGCACTTCACTTTTTGACAAACTGCCTATTGGCTTCTGTCTCGGGTTCTTCGGCCGACGAACTTCGGCCGAAGAACCCGAGACAGAAGCCAATAGGCAGTTTGTCAACAAGTGGCCACGAAAGCCTCAACAATTTTGTACTTCACTTTTTACCTTTGCTTCTGGTACTATGCAGTGCTTTTTTTCAGTTTGTGTCATTAAACCTGGATCGTATATTTGTCCTGTGTTTATATTCCTCTCATTATTGTCACACTGGTATTTAAGATGGACAGTTTTACTTACATCTTTTTCCATGTTCTCTGTCTGCTTACTCGGTACCATAAAAAATCCTCTTAGTGTAGCAGGTCTCCTAGTTCTCAGGCATCTGTCTTGATTGGAAGCTGCTTCTGCTGTTAATCTCCCAGGCCTCAGGTAACTCTTCTGTGTGGTTGCTGTTGCTGGTGGCTCCTGTGCTCTCCGACTTGGTGACTGCCCTTCTTTGTTAGCTGCTGCGGCTAATGACCCTTGTATGTTTGCCTCACAAGCATTTTCATTGCCTTGAGATCGTATTCTGGGGTCTGCTGTTCTGGATGCTGTTGCTGATGACGACAGCTCTGCTGATGATTGTGGTGATACTGCTGCTATTGGTTTATCTGACACTGCTGCTGAGAATAACAGAGCCTTTGCTGCTGCTACTGGTGTTTGTTGTAGCTCTACTGCAGATAATGATGGTTCCACTGTTACAGACGACTCTTGTTTGGCGGAATTGGGATTGGAGACACTTCCATTACAGATGACTCATTAATAAATTTAAGTATTTCGGTACTAATAATCTTTTTCCCTTTTACGTTCATGTGGAGACCATGTCTTGTGAAGTGCTCTCTGTGAACACTGTTTATCTCTACGAAAGTTGTATTCTGGAAACCTCTACATATTTTCTCAGATAGCCTGTTTGCTGTAACAATCTCGATGTTTACACACGAGTTTTCCATCAGATCGTGTCTCCTGGGGATACTAACAATGTAGAAATGCACTCGAGGCATCCTTTTGATTATTTCCTTTAGTATTCTCGTTGCACACCAAGTTTCATTACAGTAAACATCATTTGCGCCTCCTATTATGATGCAGCTGCTACCGGTCGTTAATATGTTGTCACTGTTTTTCAGAATTTCGCGTAGTGGCGCGCCTGGTTTGATGATGCCTTTTACGTTAACGTCTGGGTGATTTCTTCTCATAATTTCTGTAACTCCTCTCCCATGATTATCTGCTAAAATATATGTCTGTTGCTTGTATCCTTGCTTATGAATAACGTGGTTGTTTACTTTTCTTTCTTTACGAATATTTACCTTGTGTTTTTCTCCGTTAGTCCACTTGTATCTTTTTGTGTGGATAGTTTGTTCATATTTTTATCCATAGACGCACTATTAACACTTTCTTTTCTTGCGTTTAATTCACTTATGTCTTTTTGAGTGATCAGTTCGTTTATATTTCCAGTTACAGTCGTACTGTTTTCATTTTGTACATTTGGTTGCGCAGACCTACGAATTTTATGGCTAGCATTAATGAGATCTTGTTGCCTTGACGATTCAGGCAGTTCCCGTATGGTTAGCACCACATTTTCCATTGTTTTTATATATTTTTTTATAATGTCAAGTTCTTTTTGAAGTTCGTCATGCACGCTGTCTTTTATTCCCGCGTAGCACTTTTTACTCGCGATCTCGCGGCCGTTACACTCTATGTCACATTTACACTGTATTTGTAAATCTTCTTCAGCAAAGCAGTGTGAATGGTACCATTTATGTTTAAACACGCATATTCTAATTCCATTTAGCACTGTTTCGTCACAAACAATAGACTTGATTCAAATTAAGTCCTCAAAAACTGCAGAGCGGTTTACAGTTACGTGTACACTTGCCGCTATCTTGCTCAGCTTCTCACATATTCTGGATTGACGTTTCTCCATGTCCGCATTTAAAGCACCGATTATAAATTGTAAACAGGAAGTATGTTCATTAAGCCTTGAAATTTCGTCCTTACAATTTACACACGTTTCCTTTTTACCACCGAAATGTACTTTTTTCCGCGGAGAAGCCCGATTTACCTTTACACTCGCCACCATCTTGGACATGTAACGGAAATTTTTGGGAACAAGTAGAATTAATGGCCAAGTTCAATTCCATATTAAATGATCATATTAATCATGTGATTAAACTTGAAGACTGGTAACATACTTCATTAAGGTCATACAAAATGATATCATCACCATACTTTCTGATGAAATAGTATCTCTGATGAAGGACACTACACTCAATTTTTTTTAATTTATTTATTTATCTCTTGTTCCGGTGATCCATGTTGTGACAGTATCACAGGATATGGAACGTGTCAATTTTACAAGCTTTTGGCCAGAATTTATGGTGATACATAAAACAAAACAAAAACAGTAAACAGTAACTTAGGTCCCACTACAAAAAAAAATACATTTTAGATATAGATAGAGATTACAAAACAAAAAACAGTGAACAGTAACTTAGGTCCCACTACAAAAATACATTTTAGAGAGAGATAAAGATTACAAAATAATAAGTGTTACAGAGAAATAAATATTGCAAAATATATGTTTACAATAAAAATATTCGGTATTACAAATACAAATTTGGGCATACATTTGCAATTTACAATACAAGAGATGTTAAACACTGTAGTTCAGGAACTCTTCTAATGTATAAAATGATCCTTGCAATAGGAACTGCCTTAAGGTTTTTTTAAACAGGAGATCATCATCTACCAAACACTTAATTCTTGAAGGGAGGGCATTAAAAATCTTATAGCCACTGAAATGGACTCCTTTCTGCACCATACTTAGATTTGGGTGTTCATAGTGGATATCATGTTTCCTTCTAGTATTGTGACTGTGATATGCACTATTCAGCTTAAAGATGGATTTTTCTTTCCTTATGAAGCACATCAATGAGAATATATATTGCGCAGTGGATGTAAGTATTTCAAGCTTCTTAAAAAGATTCCTGCATGTGGCTCTAGGATGTACTCCACACATGATCCTTATGGCTCTTTTTTGTACACACAGGACTTTTTTAGCCAGTGGCTGATTTCCCCAGAATATGATTCCAAATGCCATAATTGCATGAAAGTAACCATAATACGCTGACTTCATGGTTTCCATATTTCTATAAGAAGAAACAATGCGCAATGCATATGTTGCTGAACTTAGTCTTTTGCACAGATCCACGATGTGGTTGGACCAATTCAGTTTGCTATCAATATGCAAGCCTAGGTATTTTGAGGAATCTACCCTGGTTATTTTCTGCTCACCTACCTTTACAAATATTTCCTCATCTTTGGATGTTTTGTGGAACTGAATGTAGTTTGTTTTACAGTAATTTAAAATAAGACCATTAATGTTGAACCAGTTCACCGTTTCATGTAAAACCTTATTTGCCGTTACCTCAAGCTCATCTTCCGAATTATCAATAAGTAGTGTAGTGTCATCCGCGAAAATGGTGAATCTACAATATTCCGTAGAGAGAGGAAGATCATTTATAAATATAATAAAAAGTAGGGGGCCAAGAACTGAGCTCTGCGGCACTCCACATGTGATGGTACCCCATTCTGAAGATATTTGGACACCATCTTGTCTATCTACTACAACTTTTTGTTTTCTGTTTGACAGATATGAGTAGAGCCATTTCCCTGCTGCACCACTTATACCGAGATGTGCAGCTTTTTGTAAAAGAATTTGATGATTTACACAGTCAGATGCTTTTGTTAGGTCACAAAATGTGCCAATCACTTTCAGTTTTTTGTTGATAGATTCCAAGAGTTTGCCAGTAAATGCAAATATTGCATCTTCTGTTGACAAACCTTTCTGAAATCCAAACTGACTTTTGCTGAAGCTATTGTGTTCACTGAGATGCTTAACTATCCTGGCATGCATTAGTTTCTCTAAAACTTTTGAAAAGCTTGTCAGTAGTGATATTGGCCTATAGTTAGCAGTATCCGTCTTATCCCCCTTCTTATACAGCGGTTTTACAACTGCATACTTAAGCCCCTCAGGAACTATTCCTTGCTTAAGTGATGCATCAAAAATGTGGCAAAGGACTTTACTTACATGGCTGGAGCAGTATTTTAATAATTTGTTAGAAATGTTGTCAATTCCAGCAGAGTTTTTACTTTTCAGGGATTTAATAACTCTTTCAATTTCTTGAACAGTGACTGTTTTTACCTTCATGTGTTACACTAAACCAGGTACTCTAGCTTTCAAAAGATTGATGGCTTGCTTCATGGACCCTTGTAAACCTATTTTTTCTGTTACTGTTAAAAAACTGTAGTTGAATGTGTCTGCAACTGTTTTTGGATCGCTAACAAGATTACCCTCACTTTTTATTTGGATATTTTCACTACAAACTGCATTTTTCCCCGTTTCCTTCTTTACAAATTTCCAGATAGTTTTTACTTTATTGCTCGAGTTGTCAATTTCTGCCTTCAAGCACATGTTCTTTGCTGCCTGAATTGTCTTATTCAGAACTTTACTGTAGATTTTATAGTGTGTAATACTACTGTTATCATTTGAACTCCTGGCTGCAGCATATAGTTCTCTTCTTGTTTTACAAGAGATTTTGATGCCTTTAGTAATCCAAGGCTTGTTTCCCGATTTGAACAGGTTTTCTCTCACTGATTTTTTAGGAAATGCTTCTTCAAAAAGGCTTGTAACTTCATTGATTAATATATTAAATTTTGAATTAACATCAACTGTAGCATATACAGGAGACCAGTCCACAAGCCGTAATTGCTGATTAAAGGTTTCAGTGGTGTGTCTGTTTATAATCCTAAATGTTTTCCAAATGAAATTTTCTTTTCTTTGTACATTCATTTGGTTTAGAGTGAGGAATTGCCCTTCATGATCAGAGAGACCATTTATAATATTTTTCATGGTTAAATTATTGCAAATATCCTTATCTACAAATACATTATCTATTAAAGTGCTAGAGCTGGCAGTTACTCTAGTTGGAGTGTCCACAACTGGTACTAAATTGTAACAGTACATTAAATGTTCAAAATCTGTCTTGTTTCTATTTTCTGTTAAAAGGTCCACATTGAAGTCACCCATAACAATGATAGATTTAGTTTTCCTACATAGGTGGGCCAGAAGTGATTCAGTTTGTCTTAGAAATACATTTAGATTTCCAGCAGGTGCCCTGTAAACAGCCAGAACAATAACAGTTGCACTATCTGCTGTTAACTCAATGCCACACACCTCAAAATGTTGTTCATCACAGTATTTGCTTAAATCTAGGGATTTTACACTATATTATTTTTTATAAATATTGCAACACCACCTTTTTCCATAACAGATCTACAGTAATAAGTAGCTAAACTAAAGTTCTCAATCTGTATCATGTGGATCCCATTCATAACATGATGTTCTGAGAAACACAGTATATCAGGCTCACTTTCACACTCATCTTTTAAATTTATTAGCAACTGGTCTACTTTATTCTTGAGGCTACATATATTTTGGTGGAATAAAGACAAAGTTTGATTTTTTCTCACCTCTGCATTTGCGTGATGTTTACTAGGAGTGGCTTTTTTCAGTACATTAGTTGATAGTATTGCTTGGGGTGTGGAAAACTCATATTGAACACACGAGAGAGATGCTTCATGCAACTTTGAATCCTCATCTCTCGTGTTACTCACCATAAAAAACGCTGAGTTTGTTTTCTGTTGCGTGTAGGACGGGCAATAGTTACCGCTGAATATGTTGTTTTAGCTGTTGGTTCCGCCACTGACGATTCTGCTGCTTTTGAGGATGCTTCTTTTTCTTTTGCTGAGACTGGTCCCATACCGGTACATGGAATTTTTCTGTTCGCTCTCTCTCTGTTCGCAATGATTTCTTTTATCATTTTACATACAACGTTTTTTTCTTCATAATTTAGATGCATAATTATTCAGTAGTACAGTACTGTACACCAGATTTAAGTCACAAGGAGCATTTAGCATGGTTTTAAGAGTATAGACGTGTTTTCCAAACAAGTGGCAATAGAACAGTATTTTTTTGTTTTTTTATCAAGTGAATGACACTACCGGAAAAGTCTCACAGAACTGTTGCTTCAGCTACTACATAACCTTGGCATACTGCCTGCGGATTGTTGGTGACAATCTTACAATGGAAGCGACATGAAGTGCAAAAAGAGTGGTACTCGACATCGCATCATTGAAGAAATTCCAAGAGCTTAATATATCCTTTGGTGTGTCATAGCTTGAACTTGGTTGTTAGTGATGCAGGTCAATCATCTACATTGAAGTCACCACATGAAACTGTATTTTTCTTTGGAGAGTAAATTTCTTCCAAACGTTCCTCTGTATGGTTATAAAACATTTGCCTGTCTCCATCTGATGACCTGTACATGCAAATAATAACTGTATTTTGCATTGGTAACTTATTTAGTCACTCTGTTGAACCCAATATTT
The DNA here is from genome assembly GCF_023898315.1 of Schistocerca nitens. Lineage (NCBI taxonomy): Eukaryota > Metazoa > Arthropoda > Insecta > Orthoptera > Acrididae > Schistocerca > Schistocerca nitens. The sequence goes on along the minus strand of NC_064616.1, from coordinate 535,563,150 downwards.
TCCTTAACATGTACCTGTAACTCAATATTTTCATGTAAAACACACCAGCAGCTTTGAATTGAGGGATGTATGTTAACTCTAACATATCTTGTTTAACGCAGAGTTCAGTAAATCCTTTTTGTCTAGTGGGATACAATTTTTGTTTCATTATTCTCTTGCGTATCCTGTCATCTGCCAGCCTCATCATATGCCCTTACAAGTATACTTTGAGTAATTTTATAAATTTATCTATATTTTTCCCTTCTATTTATTGTCCATACTTCTGACCTATATGTGACGACTGGTAATACAAGGGCATAGTACACTTTTAACCTTACTGTCCTTGTTGTTAGAAAGTTTTTAAAAATCTGAAATTTGGCGAAATAGTATCATTTTGAAGCTTGCATCCTTTCTCTAACATAGTGTCTCATATCATTACTATCAGTGGTTAGAAGTGCTCCTATATAAGTCAAGCACCTAACATCCTTAGAACGTTTGTGAGACACCTTCAGATCCTGTATTGTCATGTTGTGTTCTTCTGACTTTAGAAATGTAAATTGCCCCCATTTGCAGTGAATACAATTGTTTGTATCTGTATTTCTTTATCGAGTGCGTAAATCCTAGTTTGGTGCATAGTCTGAGCAAGTGAGATTCAACATAGTAACAAAAATTATACATAGTATCATTTTGAGATAATAGTTCAATACATTTTATGTATTTATAATACAATTATAAGAATAACAGAGCACAGTTTAAAGCAATAAGTATGGGTAAGAATGTTTAGTCCACTTTTTATGGTTTTCCAAAAACTCACAAACAGAACAGAGGTAGTGTTGAAGCAAGTACTACTCTTTCTGCTTCCATTATGTACCTCATTTGTTTCTTTAGGGGTATTTATACTTTTTGCCGCAATTGCAGTATCATTAGTACATGCACATACATGATTGTATCTCATCATTATTCTAACTCTTTTGTCCATTTCTTTTTTGGGCTATACAGCACTATGTTTAGCAGAACTGCTGAAAGACCATCATTCTGTTTGCCACAGGTTCCTAGTTCAATTAGTTCTTTATACAGTTGATGCCTGTTAACACCATTAAAAGCCAATTTAAAACCAAAAAGAGGATCCAGAGGACATTATGTCTTTTTTTCATTACTTGCCTAATGATAAACAGCTGGTCTGAAATACTGTGTGACTGTAATTAAAGTGCAGCTACTCACACAGATCCAGTGTGGATTGCAATTACCATATGGCAGCAAAACTTGGTAGATATTTTAATGTGTTAATGCAGAACCGATGTAATCTGGAAAAAAAATTATTTCCAGTTTTGGCCCCCAGTGCAAATCTGGTGCTGTGAATGCAAGAAAGACATACAGAAATGTTTCTGTACATAATCATTTAGGAATGAGATGTGGGCAGAAGAGGCGAAACAAATGAGAAGGGTATAATATTAGTAGTAGTAGTAGTAGTTCATTCATCCAGAGACAATGTACATTGCATGGATTTCGTCAAAAAATACATAAAGGGTGAACAATACTCTACAGAATACAAATGTGCATAGTAGACTACACAACATCAGACCGCATTGAAATAGCATGTACAACTTTGATTAATTACATTAATGTATGAGAAAGACTTTTTACATGGAATGCGCAGTTAATATTTAGATATAACACATAACAATTCTAACACTTTTGTACATATTATTTATTTAGATCATAGCAACAGTAAGGTAAAAATTACTATTGGCACAGAGTACATAAATCTAATTGTTTTGTATGAAGCTATTCTAGGTATTCGTTTACACTATAACAGCAGTCGGTCATTAAAAATTTGAATACTGCTTCTTTAAATGAAGACAATTTTTTTTATTTCTTTTATCTTTACCGGTAGTTTGTTATACAATCTACTTCCTTGTATGTTTGTTTTGGCGCCAAAGCCTTGTTAACTCTTTTAATATGAATGTCATTCTACTTTCTTGTGTTGTAAGTATGTAGATCCGAGTTGGATTGGAAATTGTCAATATTTCTTTTTACATTTATTACGCTTTTTTGTATATAGAGGCACAGTAGGGGTAGAATATTTAGCAGTTGAAGTAATTGCTTTGAAGGAGTTAGCCTTGAACTGTTGGTAATTATTCCAACAGCTCGTTTTTGTAGAGTGAAGATGGTTTTGAGATTTTTTTACTATGACCCCAGAAGGTGACGCCATAGGTAATAGCAGAATGTGTATAAGCAAAGTAAACAGTTCTGCTACATTCCCTACTACATACAAAGCTAATAACACGTAATGCAAAGTAAGCAGAGCTTAACTTATGAGAGAGATACAGGATGTGGGATTTCCAGTTTAAATTTTCGTCTATATGTACACCTAAGAATTTTGGGGTCAACAGAAAGGTCCGATCTTACTCGTCGGCTTTGACCCGTGACGTAAGCGTGTTGTGGTGTGTGACGTCATTACGGCGCGGAAAACCTAATACATGGTTTGATGTACTCTTGTTTAAAGAACATGTATACGTAATATGAAGCAATTTGATGAACACATTGATCTGTAGCGTAGCCCACTTGAGGTTAGGTTGGGAGTTTTTTTTTTGGAATGCGGCCGCGGCAGCGGCCGCCTATGATTCGAAAATATTGATTTGACACTAATGAAGCCTGTGGGGGGATGGGGGGGCACTGCAGACTCCCCCCACCGCATAACGACATATTTAGTTTCTCCCCACCCAAAAACCCCCAATTTCCCACGCTTGTCCCGTTACAGTCATTAGGCTTTTTGTGAAACTTGTGTATTTCAGTGTTTACAATACGTATTCGATGTTTTTATATCCGCCATATTGGAATTGTTGTTTATGGTCGTTTCCGCGGTATTTGTGACGTCATGGGTCAAAGCCGACGGGTAAGATCGGACGCTTCTGTATTTCCGAATTTTGTGGTAGCAACTTTCACAATTTCTTTATTTTGTATTCTGAGATCCAGATCAGAGTGTGACTTTGTTTTCCTGTAATGGCTATAATTAGTTTTACAGATATTTATGGTTAATTAGTTCATTTCAAACTAATTTTGCAAATATTCTATAACTCTGGTTTTGTTGCTGTTACTGATGGTAATTTGACCATTTGTGATAATTTTACTGCTGCTACTGGTGATGATTTTGATGTTGCTGTTGCTTCTGTTGTTGTTGCTACTTGTGATGAACCTGCTTTTATTGATTTTTGTGATGTTACTGTTACTGTTGTTGATGGTGCTGCAGATCTTTGCTGGTGCCTTTTTATTTCATCCAGTACTTTTTGTGCTACAATTTTGTTCCCTAGGCCATTCAAATTCACAAACATTTTCGAATTTATTGCATATACTGGAAAAACTCTCATTAACAGTACTAATCTTTTTATTCACACAAGACCAGGGTGGCAAATCATAGCGATGTGGAATGTTGACAAAGAGAATGTTTGTATGTGACAAATGAGCCAGATACTTTTCCAGCCGGCCGAAGTGGCCGTGCGGTTAAAGGCACTGCAGTCTGGAACCGCAAGACCGCTACGGTCGCAGGTTCGAATCCTGCTTCGGGCATGGATGTTGTTTGTGATGTCCTTAGGTTAGTTAGGTTTAACTAGTTCTAAGTTCTAGGGGACTAATGACCTCAGCAGTTGAGTCCCATAGTGCTCAGAGCCATTTGAACCATTTTTTTGAACTTTTTCAGTTCTGAGCAGGCTGTAGAGGTTTCATTTTTATATACATCGTTAAAGCCACCAAACATAGCTGCAAAGTCTTTTGAAGTCAACATGATAATTTCACCAGTGTAAACATTCTTAATTACCTTAAAGGGAAGCCCCAGGCTTGACATAACTCGTGGATTTCACAACTGATGCCTCTTTAACAAGAGAGGCTATTCCGCGTCCGTGGCTATCAGCTAAAATGCGCAGTTTTCCCATGTCATTATGTATTTTTTGCTGTGACCTAGGCATATGTTGACATGGATTGCGCGTAGGCCTATTCAGGGGAGCAACAACGGCTGAGACATGTACCTGCGTATTTTCAAAAATACTTTCTGAAGCACTATCATCACTTATTACGCTTAGCACTTCGTACCTGTTTTTTAGTTGAACTGGTGGGTTTAGTCTGACCCTGTAGACATTGGTATCATATTTCCATTCTGACGATGATTTTTCATGTGTTTTCGGCGACGGATCAACTTTTGCACACCAAGAACAGAACTTGGTTTCGCATACGCCATTACTGCCTACTCTCCCGTACTTTTTACACACGTTATGTCTTGTATTTTTGCTACTATAGTTTATGATTCCTCACTGAAGTTCACTGAGCGATTTATTTACGCCCGTTGTGTTCAGCTGCGGGGATTTGTTGCACTCGTGTTGTAAAACTTGTATCTCTTCCGCTAACACTGCAATGATATTGTTTGTGTAATCCATCTTATTAAATTTTTGCACAGGTTCGTCTCTGCTACATTTTGCGCAGAAAAATATCTTACATTTAGGATCTACGTTAACACATGAATAATGAAACACAGTTTTACATATCGTGCACATTACAATTTTAACCGCACGTTTTTTTGCAGTGGCAGGGATCCGAACGTAATGTTACACTTGTTTCCCCGGAAGGCGGTGTAGATGCTCCACATGTGTAATTCTACTTATTACTTCTTGTGGTTCCACAGTTTTTTCTGTGACTTTTTTATTATGTAGCATGGCATGCACAAGTTTTCACAATACACACTGACTACACTCCTGGAAACTGAAATAAGAACACCGTGAATTCATTGTCCCAGGAAGGGGAAACTTTATTGACACATTCCTGGGGTCAGATACATCACATGATCACACTGACAGAACCACAGGCACATAGACACAGGCAACAGAGCATGCACAATGTCGGCACTAGTACAGAGTATATCCACCTTTCGCAGCAATGCAGGCTGCTATTCTCCCATGGAGACGATCGTAGAGATGCTGGATGTAGTCCTGTGGAACGGCTTGCCATGCCATTTCCACCTGGCGCCTCAGTTGGACCAGCGTTCGTGCTGGACGTGCAGACCGCGTGAGACGACGCTTCATCCAGTCCCAAACATGCTCAATGGGGGACAGATCCGGAGATCTTGCTGGCCAGGGTAGTTGACTTACACCTTCTAGAGCACGTTGGGTGGCACGGGATACATGCGGACGTGCATTGTCCTGTTGGAACAGCAAGTTCCCTTGCCGGTCTAGGAATGGTAGAACGATGGGTTCGATGACGGTTTGGATGTACCGTGCACTATTCAGTGTCCCCTCGACGATCACCAGTGGTGTACGGCCAGTGTAGGAGATCGCTCCCCACACCATGATGCCGGGTGTTGGCCCTGTGTGCCTCGGTCGTATGCAGTCCTGATTGTGGCGCTCACCTGCACGGCGCCAAACACGCATACGACCATCATTGGCACCAAGGCAGAAGCGACTCTCATCGCTGAAGACGACACGTCTCCATTCGTCCCTCCATTAACGCCTGTCGCGACACCACTGGAGGCGGGCTGCACGATGTTGGGGCGTGAGCGGAAGACGGCCTAACGGTGTGCGGGACCGTAGCCCAGCTTCATGGAGACGGTTGCGAATGGTCCTCGCCGATACCCCAGGAGCAACAGTGTCCCTAATTTGCTGGGAAGTGGCGGTGCGGTCCCCTACGGCACTGCGTAGGATCCTACGGTCTTGGCGTGCATCCGTGCGTCGCTGCGGTCCGGTCCCAGGTCGACGGGCACGTGCACCTTCCGCCGACCACTGGCGACAACATCGATGTACTGTGGAGACCTCACGCCCCACGTGTTGAGCAATTCGGCGGTACGTCCACCCGGCCTCCCGCATGCCCACTATACGCCCTCGCTCAAAGTCCGTCAACTGCACATACGGTTCACGTCCACGCTGTCGCGGCATGCTACCAGTGTTAAAGACTGCGATGGAGCTCCGTATGCCACGGCAAACTGGCTGACACTGACGGCGGCGGTGCACAAATGCTGCGCAGCTAGCGCCATTCGACGGCCAACACCGCGGTTCCTGGTGTGTCCGCTGTGCCGTGCGTGTGATCATTGCTTGTACAGCCGTCTCGCAGTGTCCGGAGCAAGTATGGTGGGTCTGACACACCGGTGTCAATGTGTTCTTTTTTCCATTTCCAGGAGTGTATATTGCACGATAAACACTTATCCTCGCTATTTTTACACTTTTTTCCGGACTTTACACACTCGCGATCCTCACTTGGCGACATCTTCTTCATCCATTGATTTTATTATTAACTGTGACTTACACAGTTTGTTCAATATGAGCACTAGAGGCATCAACAAGGTGCTGCATCAGTAAAATGCTGTGATCAACTGTTGCTCATTGCACTTCTGATGGAATCTGAGCAACATGTTCCTGTACACTGGCCTTTAGATCACGTATGGACTGAATGTGTCCTTGGTAAACTCATTCCCCAGAGCCGTGGATTCAGATCAGGTGATCTTGCAGGCTATGATTCTGAAAAACTTCTAGAGATAACACATTCGTGGAAGGTTGCATTGAGCAGATCTTTCACTGGGCACGTGACATGAGATGTCCCCCTATCTTTCATGAAAACAGTGGTTCCACACATCTGTGCTCTTCCAAAGCAGGACTCACATGCTGTACATGGAGGTCTCGATCATCTAATGATATCATGGTACACCTGGAAGGTTCTCTGTGTGTATTCTCTTCTAACAAGAACAGATTGAGAATAAAGGTGATCGTGAAGCCACACCAGTCATATACATTGAGTGCAGTGGCTCTTTATGCACAACACATGGTTTAACAGTACCCTAAATTCAGCAGTTCTGAATATTAACTGTACCCTGTAGTATAAAATGTGCCTTGTCATTCCAAAGAAAATTGCCTGGCCACATATCATCAGCTTCGATCCACGCTAGAAATCGGAGGGAAAATTCAGAATGTTGCTGCAGACCATGAGGTTTCAGTTGCTGAACATGTGGATCTTGTACAAGTATCAGTGATAAATAGACTGCTAAAGTTTCTGTACTGTTGACCATGGGATGGACAGTTCTTGTGACACTGCACAAGCTTTGTTACTACCTGGGGCATGAGCTGCATGGTCAGTTACGGTAACAGCAACCTCATCAACAATTTCCACCATGGTAGGATGCCTTCCTCTTCCATGTGCCATACCAAGCTCACTCATGTTTCCAAAATTCATTTTCATCTCCTTTAAACCATTTAATGGCACTGGGACCCTCCTCAGACCTTTCAATCAGCGATACTCTCTCAATGCACCACTATAATAGCTGCCGCTCTCAAAAAACAGCTTCACTAACAACCCACAGTCTCTCTTCTCGATTGCTATACTGTTCACTCATGTTATGGCTTGTCAAATGATAGTGTGGATGTTGTACCATCATACAAGTAGCGTACAGTGCCAGATTTGCAGCTGGTGGTCACAACTGGAAGTAATGTACTTTTCCACAGTAATGTTTTCCACAGTAATGCATTAGCATATCTACCAAGTTTTGCTGCCACATGATAATTACAGCTCACACTGAACCTCCCTGAGTAGCTGCACCGTAATCATAACCACCCAGTACCAATATTCTATAGAAAATTATATTATATGACTGCATGGTGACTTTTCTTTCGGACGCGTCCAAAAGAACAGACACCACATGGAACCTGCAGCTGTGATACATTATATGTAATTAGAAGGTGGCGGGGGGAGAGAAAGGAAAGGAAAGGGAAGGGAAGGGATAACCTGCAGCTGCATTGGGACATTACGGGGAATCAGCAGTGATGAGTAGAAATGGTTACCAGACCAGCTTACAAGGCAGGAACATTAACTGCTGCACCGACCCATATTCCCACTGAGTGCCATCTATCCGCAGTGCCTCTCCATTTCCTCCATGCTAGCTACTCTGATATTCCTGTAGGAGGTCGGATGTAGTTATGCATCCGCACCGAAGAAGATTCATTGCCCATCTAGGCAAATCAGTTATATTAATGTGTGGTGTTTGTTGTTTTGTAATTCACAGTAGTGAGCATGGAGGAAATGGACATTGACTGTAGATACTTGATGCTCAGTTGGAATGTGGGTTGGCTGTGAGGTGTGATGAGATAGTACGTGCAGTCGAGATAACATTGTGTCCCAGAAGGCGCAGTGAGTAACATGTATGCCTAGTCAGCAGAAGATCCTCAGTTCAAATCCCGGCTCGGTACACATTTTCACTCGTCGCTGCTGATTCTGCATAATGTTCCAATGCAGCTGACATCGGTAATCCCTTCCCTTTTCTTTACTTTCTCCCCCTTCCACCTTCAATTTACATAAAATTTTATTAGTATTCTCCAGAGATAATTGCCATTAATTTATCCTTTCATTCAATTCTCCAATAAGAATCTTAAATCACATACTGAATAATGTTATAAGTCCATATTTCTCATGTGACAACTTTTCTTGTTTCTCAAATGTATAACAGACATTTGAATTCTACAATATTCTGGCATTCTTTCATTACCTTGTGTTATTTGTTACTTCAAGCATTTCATGAATTAGGGGTGGACCATCATATTTTACATATTCTGTGACTATTCCTTTTTTAGTAGGTGCAAGGCTATTTTAGGATGTGTACATCACAAACCTCCTGCTTTCTTAGTCTCTGCTCTTCTTCTTTATCTTCTATATTCTCTTGAAGTTGCTGTGAACCTCATGATACTAGGTCTGAGATGATAATTAGAAGAACTTCCAAATACTCTTCCCATCTTCACAACATCTGCCATCAAACCATTCATTTCTTCCTTTCTCCTCATACCAACTGTTTCTCTGTTAAGTCTTTTACTACTGTAAAACTGTAGTTGACAGTTTCAGTGTGGATCCTACAAACTATTTATTTTTATCATCTTTTCCTTTCTTATTAAAATTTTAGTTTCCATACCTAATCATTCCAGCCAGCTACTTGTGCTGCTACCTGAGTGCTGAATTTGTAATTTGAAGTCCAAGAACAGTACAGAGACCAAAGAAAGACGCAGCATAGCCCAGGATTCTTTCGATAACCGGTAGGAGGTATCAGAGAGCAGCTATGTGACTGACTCTTGCATTTGCCTGCAAGAGATGCTAATGCAAGAGATGCTCTTGATAATAAACATAGTATGTTTATTATAAACCATTTATTATGTTTTCATATAAATAGCTTTGTCAGCACATAAGGTACAGTTAATACTACTAATTCATGTGATAATACAAGGGCATCTTAAATAGAGAGAAGTGAATGACACTAGAATACTTACCAATGCATGAATAATTACATAATTCTAACAGTATGTTAATTTCATATTTTGTATATATACATATATTTGAAGTTTTCTGTCACTTATGGGTATTCGAAGCCTGTAGTATGCTAGTATGTCTGTGTGACCCGGAGAGCTGGGGTGTGAACAGGAGACTGAGCACAGATGTTGACGACTGGTCTAGTGTACACCCAGCGGTGTCAGTGGCACAGTGATACTTCCAATAACATTTATTTATCATGTTTAATTTACAAAGTTATATTTGTCTACAGAGCAATGGTTGGTAGCTGGGCAGGAGAGCATAAGCTGTGAAGAGGTGCTGATGCCTCATCGGCAAGACACAAGATATTGCCCCCACCTCAGTAAGCCACAGCCATGTGCTATGCTGGCCAAAGTGGAGGGACACAAAGGCATTGCCTATTCCAGACATTCCGCAACAGACTGCCTCTTCTACCTTAGCATTCTAGAAGGCAACCCATCACGCGCTAAGGTGGAGCCTGCCAGCTGTGGTTCAGGATCAATTGTTGTGAAGACTGGGCGCTGGTCACCTACCATTGCGAGGTGCCGGGGCTAGCAGTGTATTTATCACTAAATTCTACTAGAATCTACATACGTAAATCATGCTCTAAGCCCCCCCTATTCTAACTCCGACTTTTGCTGTTGCACAAGGATAAAAAAATACGCGAACTGACTCTAATCAACCCTGCCAGTGGAGTAGAAGAGAGTTTGGCACCTGCAATAATTTAATTTGATAAATAAGTTAAATAAACAAAGGTTTCATTAGCATAGTGAGGAATGATAGGGTTGCTCTATCGATTAACAGAATGAAAGTTCTGCCCAAAATAACAATATGATTTATTAAGACTAAACACAAAATAGTAAAAGAAACACAGGAAATATTTATAATACATCAAATTGGCTCAAATTGGAGATTCATACAAACACTGTAAAGGTGAAGTTGTCCCTAAACTAGATCGTGAGGTTTAAGACGAAGTGGTATGTGGAGCCAATTCCTTGCCACTCAAATCTCAAGAGAGACACACAGCTAACCCAACAGTAATTGCTGCTACTCAAGACAGAACAAAGTTAGAAAAAAGACGAACAGGCGCGCTCTGCTGAGCTCTGCTTATCACCTAGGAAAATCCCTGTCTGCCGGTGCTGCGGACATACATCACCAAACTGTCTTCTTGACTGCCAGGACACGATCTGGCGTACCGGAGCCGTTGGCTGGTTGCTTCGACGTCCTCGACCGAAAGGCGAGAGCCGACTACCCAGAGCACCCGTACAGGCCGAACACACAACATTCCCGCCCCCTCGACAGTGGCCGTGGTTAAACGTTCCAATCAGCAACTCGAAAACCGGCGGAAATTCCACTCCATTGCCGGAGCACTACCATTCCACCAATGGAGATTCTTGGCGCCAATTTCTGTGCTGATTTTGCTACGTCACGGAGCTATGCCCTGAGCAAGCCGATCACAGTTACTATTTTGCAGAAAGCGCGGGAATTTTCCCGCCACAACCGCCTGGGTACACAAGTCATTCCCACGCCTCGCTGGTAGCCCGCCAGAAAGTGTTTTCGCTAAGCTTCTGCGAAGCAACGGAACCTCCAGCCCAGCCGCCACTTCCGGCCCCCGCGGGCGCGTCTCCTGACAATGTCGGCGTCCGGAAAGCATTCACTCGACCCCCCACACCTGTCGGCCTACCCTTTCAAAGTCAGAAGAGCCCGCCTGTCACTGGACCACCCGGGTGGCGAGAGACGCTGCATGGGAAGTCCGCGTGTGAAGGAATAGCAACCCTCCACCGCATGCAACTAGAGAGGAGAATCGTAAGATAGAAATATGAGAGGGGGCTCATGCCACCTCTCATAGCCCCTATGCCATTTTAGATTGTAATTGGTGAGCGGTTGGCTCACTTAGGAGCAAGGTAGTGAGTCTATCGCCCAAGAACAAACTCGCAAACTGGCTCCACATGCCGCACTCTATAAAGAGAATCACTGCAACTGAAAAATGCAGCTCATAGAGGGAGGATTATTTATGATGTAGCCAACTTCACCTTCTTAATATGGAACACTAACACTCACATCACACATCCATACCCAGGGAGCCCCTTCCAAACACCGATTCACGCAGACATTCACGCTCTAAATATGGCCCGGGCATCTGAGCCAAATATGGAGCAGTTTATTCTTTACAATCAGAGTTGGAGTGCTCCGCAATTAAATGCCCAAGATGTTACAACAATTTTAATCATTAAACTAACCTGAACTCACTCACACATGATACTATATAAGTTAACAATCTCTTTGTGAGCTTTCAGAATCTAGTTACAACCTCCGATTCATTCTGTCTCCCTGCAGCAAGAATAACCTTTACAAAATGTTCCCTGAACTGATGGTCCATTCACAATGACAGTGGTGGTATCTGCTTCAGTTTATGGGGACTTCAGGCACGCTGTTTGCATACACACAACAATAAACACAAAATACAAAAAAAAAAAAAAAAACATGGTGTGGAGAACAATACAGTAATCTCTAATAAGAATTACAGTGTAAAACACAAACGCATACAAGGTATAACATACATTACAAAAACAACATAAGATAAAGAAATTTAAGAAAAAAAACAAGGTTCATGGGGCATCAAATTGTGCGTGCACATTGCACAAAGTTCACGACTGTGCTGAGAATGAGGCACTAAATCACATTGTTAGAAATATCCGTAGCACTTCACAAATTCCACAGTACTGACATCACATAAGGCTAAACGTCGGGTGTTGTTGCTACGTTGTTGCAACGGCAATAGGGTGTGCTGGAGCTTCTGCAGTACTCTGTTGAGATTGCACCAAGACCCACGCATATGATCACGGTAGTACGGTAGGAAGACACAGTGATAGGCTCTCCTCACGTCGATTAATTGTCTCTGAGATCTACTTGTTGGGATACATCACTAGTCTAGGTCTCTTCTCTCGCTGGACAGAACTTTACGTTTCCCAATATTGCAGTTCGACGAGGGATGATGGCACGTGGAGTGACTCCACAAGTGTGTGAGGTCATCCATACAGGATCGAACTAGGAGCGACTATTGTTAAAATTGCTCTCTAATAGAGAGGAGAAGTAAGAAATGAGACCATACATTTGTTAGTGTGGCACGATACTGCTTTGTGTATGCAGATCGGCCAATGCTAGTGAGTTGTAAAAACCCAAACAGGTGAGTATAGAGCGTCCCTTTCTGTCCTGAGGCACATGAGGCGCAGGTTCTGACACGATATGTGATCTTCTTCGTGTACTCACGACAACATGGTCTGCCGCAGGGAATCCCTCCAAACGGCTGCCACGTCTGGAGAGCTAGCAGGCTGTCGCGTGTGGGTCGCGTGTCAGTGTCAACGGCCAGCCTCACTTTCGCTTGTGGCCCGGTGAGGGTCCCGCGTAATCCCTCAGGTATACGGCCCCGTGACTGTCAGCCTGTAGGACCGGATGCTCTCGCCCTTCACGTCAGGTGGGGTGCTGACGCTCTTTTCTTGCAGGTAGCCGCAGACCTCTTGTTCCCGCTCCGGCCGGCCTCCGCATTGCCACGATCCCCGTCATCTGCACAATTCTTACAAAAATCTTATGCCTAACTTTTTCCCATGACCTTCTATGTTATAATAAATTTACATAATGAAACATTGATGGTCCGTCATTTCAGACACTCTTATTTTACTTTTATAGTTATTAATCTATGGCAATCATTATAACATCTAATCTAGATATGGAAATAATTTATTTTGATATATGTGTAGAGACCGATCTCAGTATTGTACATGGTGTGTGATAACTGATGCTATGTAATGGATGAACAACTAAATGTGCGGGCCCGCACTAATATTACTATTAATTATATAGATCGACAGTAGACATGCTCAAGAATTAACTACCATATGCCAACGATCTACACTCTATGTCTTCTGAATAAATTATGTTATTGCAACTATTCTACGTTCGCTCGCCGGTCGTCCCTCCATCTCGGGTCTGTGATTTGATGAACTGAAAAATAACATCCCAACAGGCGCGCCCAAACACAACACTTGTGGTAGAAAACCCCCACAATATTAATCTAGTTATTGTTAAATCCTACAGTTTAACATATCCTAGTATATCGTACCCTTTTTTTATTTATTTATTTATTATTTTTCTTTTTTTGTTTACCTTATACAATACTCTTACATAATTCCTGTTACGTTGAGATGTCTCGCTGCTCGCCGCTATTGACGACAGTGATGTGCGCGCCGTACGACATGGCCTCCGAGTTCTCACTACGCCTGAGACTGGGTTAGCCATGGCTATACACGACAATAAATTTATAGTTGCAACTTCCTTCTCTATCTGATGCGGTTTTCGGGATCAAAGCACACCTTTCCAGAAGCAATGTAATTTGACCAAGCCAGGGGTGGTTCCTGTTGAGGATTCAGTCGCCCAGCACACGCCAGCTACACAGTATGTCACGAATATCCAAGTATAAGTCCCTGGTTATTCATCTGTGACAGTCACGAGCAGCACGCTAAATCCCCAACCAGCACATTGGCATGGTAGGCTTTATGCTCGCATTTCTCTCGTCTAGGGCACCATTGGAGTCAAACGCTCACAGGATCACCCCGACTTGCAAGACAACGATGCTGGCGTAGCTCTGCAAAAAACTATACCGCCCATATTCATCCTCGAAATCACGCAATATACCACAATCTTGCCGTGCACTGACGCGTGCCTGCAAGCATTGGTATGAACGTTTCACGAACTGGTTGTGGCCGCTATTGAGCGTATCACGACTTCTCAGAACGCTTCTAAGAGCACGTTCTTGTATGCGCCCGTTTGTGCGACGTCTCGTCACTCATCTTTATCCCTTAACATGGACACCAGATAGGAAAGGACTAGAACATTGCTCATGGAAAGGTAGTCCCTCTTATCGCAACGACAGAGGAGATCCCGAACATAGACAAAAAAGAGGATAGCAGCAGTAAATTCTTATGCAAGACAACGCAGCGTGTTAATACTTTAGCAATCTTAATCTATTAATGCAACGATTATTGTTCCCCGAAGAAAGGTTCATATCTTTGCCTATTCTACGATGTACACCACTTACACTACTACTATTCCACGAACTCCTTTATGATAGAGATGTGGTGGAGTCCTATGGACTTCTTTCCTTTCAGCGTCTCCAATTCATAATCAGTGTGGTGAGCTGCTCTCCTTATACGGTACGGGCCGTTGTAAACAGAATAGAATTTTTGGCATTTCATTTTTTGTTTGTTCGAAAGTCGGAAAGACTTAACGAGCACCTTTTGTCCAATTGGGAAGTGTCGTAGACGAGCTGCCCTGTCGGCACGTCTCTTCCTGACCTCTGCTGCAGCCCGTATCCTCTTGAGAGCCAAATCCACTATGGCTTGGTGCTGCGTTCGCGCCCTTGGTGGGAAGTTTACGACCTTGGTTATCAAGTCCTTAGGAATCCGGTTTTTCAGTACTGTAATGGGTGCCAATCTTGTTATCCCATGGGGTGCCTCATTGATCACCTCCTGGAAGTCTTTAAGGAAAACGTCCCATGTCGTGTGCTGTTTGTTACAGTACAACCGGCACAAGTTTCCGAGTTCTTTAATAACCCGTTCTGCAGCATTCGAGCTCGGATGGTGTGAAGATATAAAAATGGGATCAATTTTACATCGACGCAACGTCTCCTTCCATGTTTTTGACTTAAACTGTGGCCCGTTATCAGAAATGATTCTACTCACATGACCAACCTGTGGTAGGAAATCCCGGATTAGGGCTCGTGATACAGTTCGTCCTGTCGCCCTCTTCAGTGGCGTAAAGGTAACGTATTTGGACGTTAGTTCAACAAACACTAATACGTAAGTATATCCTCTTCTTGTTCTTGGCAAAGGTCCCATCAAATCTGTTGCTGCTAATTGTCTTAATTTGGTCGGTACGATTGGGTATAATGGTGCCTGCATGCTCACAGTGGTGTGCTTAGCCTTTTGGCAGTCTTTACACACCGACAGTACCCTCCGAATTCGACGCTCCATGTTTCGAAAGTAACACATGGTCCTTAGCTTGAGATTGCACTTGCGTGGTCCGAAGTGTCCATAGCTGAGGTGAGTATGCCATATAACCTTGTTTATTAGGTGTTCAGGGATGCATACCCCCCATTCAGTGTCATTGGTATAATTTCGGTGGAAAATTATGCCTTTCCGCAAGAGGTAGAACTGCCTGATGGTGGCGTGTCTTCTGTCTATCCATTTATGTTTCAATAACACTAGGGCAGGGTCCTTGTCTTGCTCCTTCTTGATGTCCTGCATACTACAGGTAATAAAATTTTCAAAGGCTACTTTCTGCATATAGTAAAGGCAGTAGTGATTTTCCTCCAGATCTTCTTCCATGTTGTGCTCAAATCCGATCGGTGACCGTGATAAGGCGTCTGCAATAATGTTCTGACTGCCGGGGATATATTCTATCGAAAAGTTGTACTGCTGTAGATATGATGCCCACCTAATGAGCCGCCTGTGATTAAGCTTTGCAGTCATCAAGAACTCGAGTGCCTTGTGGTCTGTGTAGACCCTCGTCTTGCGACCAAACAGAAGGTATCTGAATTTTTCAAACGCCCATACAATAGCCAGCGCCTCTAACTCGGTTACTGAGTAATTCCTCTCACTCTTGGCTAGTACTCTGCTACCAAACGCAATTGTCTTCCACACCCTGTTTCCTTCATGTACACTCCTGGAAATGGAAAAAAGAACACATTGACACCGGTGTGTCAGACCCACCATACTTGCTCCGGACACTGCGAGACGGCTGTACAAGCAATGATCACACGCACGGCACAGCGGACACACCAGGAACCGCGGTGTTGGCCGTCGAATGGCGCTAGCTGCGCAGCATTTGTGCACCGCCGCCGTCAGTGTCAGCCAGTTTGCCGTGGCATACGGAGCTCCATCGCAGTCTTTAACACTGGTAGCATGCCGCGACAGCGTGGACGTGAACCGTATGTGCAGTTGACGGACTTTGAGCGAGGGCGTATAGTGGGCATGCGGGAGGCCGGGTGGACGTACCGCCGAATTGCTCAACACGTGGGGCGTGAGGTCTCCACAGTACATCGATGTTGTCGCCAGTGGTCGGCGGAAGGTGCACGTGCCCGTCGACCTGGGACCGGACCGCAGCGACGCACGGATGCACGCCAAGACCGTAGGATCCTACGCAGTGCCGTAGGGGACCGCACCGCCACTTCCCAGCAAATTAGGGACACTGTTGCTCCTGGGGTATCGGCGAGGACCATTCGCAACCGTCTCCATGAAGCTGGGCTACGGTCCCGCACACCGTTAGGCCGTCTTCCGCTCACGCCCCAACATCGTGCAGCCCGCCTCCAGTGGTGTCGCGACAGGCGTGAATGGAGGGACGAATGGAGACGTGTCGTCTTCAGCGATGACAGTCGCTTCTGCCTTGGTGCCAATGATGGTCGTATGCGTGTTTGGCGCCGTGCAGGTGAGCGCCACAATCAGGACTGCATACGACCGAGGCACACAGGGCCAACACCCGGCATCATGGTGTGGGGAGCGATCTCCTACACTGGCCGTACACCACTGGTGATCGTCGAGGGGACACTGAATAGTGCACGGTACATCCAAACCGTCATCGAACCCATCGTTATACCGTTCCTAGACCGGCAAGGGAACTTGCTGTTCCAACAGGACAATGCACGTCCGCATGTATCCCGTGCCACCCAACGTGCTCTAGAAGGTGTAAGTCAACTACCCTGGCCAGCAAGATCTCCGGATCTGTCCCCCATTGAGCATGTTTGGGACTGGATGAAGCGTCGTCTCACGCGGTCTGCACGTCCAGCACGAACGCTGGTCCAACTGAGGCGCCAGGTGGAAATGGCATGGCAAGCCGTTCCACAGGACTACATCCAGCATCTCTACGATCGTCTCCATGGGAGAATAGCAGCCTGCATTGCTGCGAAAGGTGGATATACACTGTACTAGTGCCGACATTGTGCATGCTCTTTTGCCTGTGTCTATGTGCCTGTGGTTCTGTCAGTGTGATCATGTGATGTATCTGACCCCAGGAATGTGTCAATAAAGTTTCCCCTTCCTGGGACAATGAATTCACGGTGTTCTTATTTCAATTTCCAGGAGTGTACATAGTCTTGGAACACCATGACACCCAGACCTGAGTATGAACTGTCCGTTACTATGCAAAGCTCTTCTGCTAAATTAGGGTGTGATAGGATGGGTGCTTGTAATAATGCGAATTTTAATGCTTTCCATTCGGATTCGGCCGCCTCATCCCATTCCCAAGGAATCTTCTTTCCTGTAAGTTGATGCAACCTAGGACTGCTCTGAGTTTTGACATGTGTAAAGCGGTTGTAAAAATTTATGATCCCCAAGAACCCCCTTAACTGCTTCTTTGTCGTAGGAATGGGAAACTTTTCAATCGCTTCGATCTTTTCGGGATTGGGCGCAATGCCCTCACCCGTGATGATATGTCCTAGAAATTTGACAGAGGACTTCCCAAAATTCGATTTTTCGATATTGATAGTCACTCCGTATTCCTTGAATGTCGCAAGGAGTTCACCGAGGACCGCATTGTGCTCTCCCCAAGATTTCTCCGCGATCAGCAAATCGTCCACATAGCTGGTGACATGACGTTTCAAATTATCGCTTAGTATGCCGTCCAGCCCCCGAATGAATGCGGCAGACGAAATGTTCAAACCAAATGGGAGACGACGAAAGCGGTAACATCTTCCAAATGCTAAAAAGGCTGTGTACTGTCTGCAATTTGGATGGAGCTCGATCTGCCAGAAACTCGATTTTAGATCAACTGATGAGAAGATTGATATTCCATGGAAGTTTTGTAAGAGTTCCTCTAATCGTTCCGGTCTGTCTGTTTCGGGTTCTATGATGGTATTAATTTGTCGCGAGTCCAAGACTAAACGAATACTACCATCTGCCTTCTCGACTACTCTTAACGGGTTATTATAGGCTGAAGCCGTAGGTTCTATTATTCCTTCACTCAGCATTCGCGTAATTTCAGCTGCTACTTTCTGTCGATATGCCAAGGGGATTGGATAGGGTGGCACACGAAACTGGTTGTGCGGACGAACACGAAATTCATATTGGAAGTTCTTTATTGATCCTGTCTTGGGAAGGAAGACCTCCGCATGTTCTACTAGTAATTTGTGAAGTTCTTTGCGGTGGTCGCACCTTATATTCTTTATTGCTTCCACTTTTTCTCCTATTTTCTCCTTTATTTCTCCCATTATTCCGACTTCATTCTCATCCGTGTCCTCTCCCCTACCCGCAACGTCGACCTGTTCTTCCTTTCTGTCTTTCAGACACGCATAGTTTATCCGAACACAGTTAGACGGTAGTTGAGCTGGGATCAACTGGTCGTCGAACTTAATGTGGACGGGATTCCCTTTCCTCAAAACCACTTCACCTCGTCCTAGATCAACTATCGCTTCATGTTCATTTAGGAAGTCCGTTCCTATTATCATGTCGATCGCCAGATTTGGCACGATCCAGAAGTTAGACTCTATTTTGTGTCATTGGCAGGAGAATTCCAGTCTTGTTTGTTGGGTGACCTCCGTACATTTACCCGCTAATGCCCCTTTTATTTTGGTTTTCTTAACCGATAGGACAGGCCAGTCCATCTCCTGAGAGCACCTCTTGTATGCTGCCTCAGATATTGCTGTTATGTAGCTTCCACTATCTATTATCGCATTCGTACTCTTTTCAGCTATTGCTACTGTGATAAGAGGCTGCCGATCTTGTCGAGGAGTTGCTTTATGTTCCTCGAGCAGGATTTCTGATAAATCTTCGTAATGTATCATCCGTAGTTGGCCAGGTCCGAGATTACGTGCGAAATTCCGGCGGCCTGTGTTCGCACTAGTCTGGCGTCAATCCCTTGTTAAGCTTCCCCTCCTCTGACGTGCATTAGGATTTGCGGGTCTAGTTTCAATCTCCTGGTTCCACTGTTGTCCTTGGTTTCGCTCTCTCCAATTACGGTCGCTTTGCCGTTCGTTATTCCTCCTATCCCAGATTCCTTGTGTAGATTGACCCTGCTCCCTGACGTTCTGGTTTCCGTGTCTTTGGTTTCCATAACCTTGAATAGCGTAACCTTGACTTCCGTAACCCTGGTTTCCTAACTGACGAGTGCGATTTTGCGATCTGTTGTCGTCTTCCCTTGCTGGCCCGTGGTATTTGTTATTTTGCGCCTTCTTCCTGTCCTTTGCGTCTTGTTTATCGAAGACTACTTCGAGTTCGCGCAATAGACTCTTGAATGCTTCTATGTCAGATCCACACTTCCCGACAAGTGTCTGTTGGTACCTAACTGGCAATTTGGAAAAGCAAAATTTAATGATTTCTCCGTTACTATATGGACTATCTAAAAATTGATTCTTCTTGAGTAAATCATCAAGAAATTTGGTTGCGCTCCTATGCCCGGACACTTCCAGTTCAGGACAAAATATTATTTCCTCTTTAATCCTGTCTTGCGTTTCCTTTGACCAGTAGGTCCGCAGGAATGCACCAACAAATTCCTGATAAGTCCGACACGTCACTGCCACACCCCGCATCTTTTCCGCGGCTTGGCCTTCGATGTGTCCACACATGAATTCTAATTTTGCCTGGGTTGGCCATGATCCCGGTAATGAATTTGTGAACTGCATCACCCAGCTCTTCGGATGCATCGACCCTCCATTTTCTTAGAACTTCTGGAATTTTAGTATCGACAGGAAGTGATTGTGATCAAAATCCGTTCTGATCCTCGCACTGGTGTTGTCACTCGTTTCCGATACTTGCACGTCTGCTGAGTGTCCTGCTCTATCTTGCTGATAACTGTGATGTGCTACCTCTGTATCACAGTGGAAGTGGCACTCAGAATTCACTCTCCTAAGTGGGCTGTAATTATTGGAGCTATTACTCGCTGTTTCTGCGTGTGCAGTGTTAGTTCCGCACTCGGTCAATGGGCTAGAGCACGGCGGGCTTTTCCTCGGAGACACAATTCTTTGTACTCCATCATTGGTACTCGAACGCGCAGTGCTCGTGTGCCCGTTTTGCTCTAGTTTTGCTATCCGACTCTCTACTTCTTCCATTCGTTTCGTGGTGTTCGCAACCGCGATATTACCTTGAGTTTTTAAGAATGCTAGGGATTTTGAGTGGGATTGTGTTGTACGTCGCAAGCGCCCTGCGAGTTTAGAAGTTGATTCCGCGACTTTCATTGCCCCTATTGCTGCCGTTTTGGCTAGGCCTGCTACTTTTTGTGCTACCATTGACATTTGTTTTGCTTCTCCACATTCTTTCTTTATTGTTAATAATTCCCCACGAATTTCCCCTATATGCGAAATTATTGCCTCCGTGTCCTTCTTACGCTGTTCGTCAGCTTCTTCTTTCTCCTTCTTACGCTGTTCTTCAGCTTCTTCTTTCAATGATCGTAGGAAGCTCAGTATTGGGTTAATGTCATCATTTTGATCCTCGTCACACATGGGTGATGTAACTCTGGACACCTGGGCGCTAGAGCTCTGACGTGACCGAGCTGGCCTCTGTCTGCACTCGTTCGTTTGAATATAAACTTCTGCTACCGTCTCGACCTGTGTGCCTGTCTCTGTTCCATCCTCCAATTCACTATCATAATCATGGCCGCGACGTTGCTCTAAGATCGCGTCCAAATCACCGTGCTCATCAATGACCCTGTCGTCCTGTCCTGCTAAAAATGTGCCCATCTCATCTGCGAACCTATCCCCGTCAGTAACGTGTCTCTTATCCATTATAGTATCCACTTTTGTTTTAGCTTCGCTCACTAATAGTCGTGCCTTACTTCTCGTGATCATTCATGAGAGACAAAATTTATCTAAAATACACAATAAAATAATCTACTCCCTGTATTTTTTACACATAGACATAAAATTTCAACAACGCTGTTTCAACGCTGTAATTACAAGCACAATTTTATGTGGTACAGAAACCGCACACAAATCCGACAAAGTGCGATGTGGTACGGACACCACATCAACGAAACACAAAAAACAATGAACAAAAAAATATATACACTGAAAACAAAAACTGTAATCATGCGCCGCTACTTAAAACTAAACGCGGAACTACCAGAAAAAAACTTGGGTATTAATCAATAAAAAAAATTAGAGAAAAAAAAATTTGAATGTTCGTACTAAGAATACTGTTTGTTAATCAGTGATTCTCAGGAAAGATCCGAGGCTAAGGGTCGCCATATTATGCGAGGTGCCGGGGCTAGCAGTGTATTTATCACTAAATTCTACTAGAATCCACATATGTAAATCATGCTCTAAGCCCCCCCTATTCTAACTCCGACTTTTGCTGTTGCACAAGGATAAAAAAATACGCGAACTGACTCTAATCAACCCTGCCAGTGGAGTAGAAGAGAGTTTGGCACCTGCAATAATTTAATTTGATAAATAAGTTAAATAAACAAAGGTTTCATTAGCATAGTGAGGAATGATAGGGTTGCTCTATCGATTAACAGAATGAAAGTTCTGCCCAAAATAACAATATGATTTATTAAGACTAAACACAAAATAGTAAAAGAAACACAGGAAATATTTATAATACATCAAATTGGCTCAAATTGGAGATTCATACAAACACTGTAAAGGTGAAGTTGTCCCTAAACTAGATCGTGAGGTTTAAGACGAAGTGGTATGTGGAGCCAATTCCTTGCCACTCAAATCTCAAGAGAGACACACATCTAACCCAACAGTAATTGCTGCTACTCAAGACAGAACAAAGTTAGAAAAAAGACGAACAGGCGCGCTCTGCTGAGCTCTGCTTATCACCTAGGAAAATCCCTGTCTGCCGGTGCTGCGGACATACATCACCAAACTGTCTTCTTGACTGCCAGGACACGATCTGGCGTACCGGAGCCGTTGGCTGGTTGCTTCGACGTCCTCGACCGAAAGGCGAGAGCCGACTACCCAGAGCACCCGTACAGGCCGAACACACAACATTCCCGCCCCCTCGACAGTGGCCGTGGTTAAACGTTCCAATCAGCAACTCGAAAACCGGCGGAAATTCCACTCCATTGCCGGAGCACTACCATTCCACCAATGGAGATTCTTGGCGCCAATTTCTGTGCTGATTTTGCTACGTCACGGAGCTATGCCCTGAGCAAGCCAATCACAGTTACTATTTTGCAGAAAGCGCGGGAATTTTCCCGCCACAACCGCCTGGGTACACAAGTCATTCCCACGCCTCGCTGGTAGCCCGCCAGAAAGTGTTTTCGCTAAGCTTCTGCGAAGCAACGGAACCTCCAGCCCAGCCGCCACTTCCGGCCCCCGCGGGCGCGTCTCCTGACAATGTCGGCGTCCGGAAAGCATTCACTCGACCCCCCACACCTGTCGGCCTACCCTTTCAAAGTCAGAAGAGCCCGCCTGTCACTGGACCACCCGGGTGGCGAGAGACGCTGCATGGGAAGTCCACGTGTGAAGGAATAGCAACCCTCCACCGCATGCAACTAGAGAGGAGAATCGTAAGATAGAAATATGAGAGGGGGCTCATGCCACCTCTCACCATGGATCATTGAAGACAGGAGCAAATTTTCATGGGTGAGCTAGGAGGCTGCGGAAACATGCCACACCTAGTCAGTGCGGAGATGACAACTTGTAGATCATCATCAATAGCCCATGGTGTAGGACAGGTGACTACACACCAGACTTCTCATCTTCGATGACCCAGTAGACAGCAACGGCATATCACAGCTGTGGTACGCATCAGGTTTACTGCATTTCAGTGTTGAGGCCAGCAAGCAGGTGGCAAGCACACTATCATCGATCAGCTTGTCGTGGTTTCACTGAAACTTGGCAGAATGTCATTTTTTCTGGTTCTAGCAACGTGAACAGAAAGGCAGGATGACTGAATGTGTCTCTGAACTCTGAAAGTATCATTATTTAAAAGGCTGAGCCCATGCCCATGACACAGTGGCTTTTTGCCTCACTGTGGTAATTCAGTAATAATTCTGGTTTGCCAGGCTTGGGTCTTTCTGCATATGTTTGACTTTGCTGTGGGGCTCTGGCGTTGAAGTGACACAGTGTTACCTCACAGTGCCTTGCTACGTAGCACTTCACCGTTTGCATTTCTGCCTTCCTCACTTGGATCTTGTGTAGCAATGCTCGCCACGTGCCCTGACACCCGTTACATCGGCGGTATGCTTTGTTGACATTCTAACTGTTACACCAGACTTCTCTGTTTTGAGCTCGCCTGGTTGAACTTCTTCTTTTCTTTTAATTTGAACATGTACAGTAAAGTCATTCTGCTGCCCAACACTCTTCCCCCGTTTCAAAAAGTTCGTCCCGAATTTTGCCTTTGATTATTCTCTGCAACAGTCTCATAGGTCTGCCTGCATAATTGTACATAGTGCCCATTGCATCAACTTTTTTGCCAGTGCGATCTGAGTTACATGGACTGTCACTTTGTTTCCTACTTCTATATCATTATTCTTAAGTTTCTTACATTTATGGTACATTACCCTTAATTTCCTTTGTAGAAGTTATACTAAATGTATTATCCTGTTAGTCTATGTTTCTTGTGTTACGTTAGTTAATCACTCAACCGGTATCTGATGTGTCGGTAGCTCTGGAGAATGGATACTTCTAGGTCTGAGACAAAAGTAAAGTGCCGGTACGCAAACTGTTAACAGAAACGTGGCAGGACTGGAGGTCGTAATGCTTATGGTCACCAAATTTCGGCGTCGATTCTCTTGATATCGCTGAATATGTGACAACATTTGCCCGATGGAAATTTTGCCTTGCTGAGATACTGTTAATGTGCCTAAAGTGTGTGTGAGATCAGGATTCAGGGTGTTATTAACGTAGGTTAGATTCTACGGTGACAATACCTCAAATGGTTTCTCTGGCCTATACAATGTATACTGAATAAGCTGGAGTATAGCCGTATTTTTGACTGTAGTATGGAGGCGGAAGTTCGTCCCAGCTATCTCAAAAGCTACGCCGTTCACAAAAATATCACTATTATGTCCTCGAACTTTACTATGCCGCGAGGTATTCCATTCTTATAGCAAATTCATGATTACAGTTGACGGTGCACAAACTGAGTATACCTTCTGAGCATACCTTCTGAAGATGACGCTGTGGGGCCAATATCTCTTTCTTATATTCCGTTGCCTTTGCCTAGTACTTCGCATATCTGTGAGTCAGTCTGCACTCCTCTGGCTGGACACATGGTGGTATTTTCCTTCAAACACTCTTCTACGGCCGTTAATGACATAAGAGCGTGAGATTCTTCGTGCTGAGAAATTATTAACGCCTCTTGCGTCTTTACTTGTACGCATTTACCCATCGTTCCCCATCTCACTGCAAGTCTCTGTGGGAGGCAAACCTAGACTACATCTAATGGCTCTTCTTCAGTTGGCAACATAAGCTGATTCTGAAGCATTTTCCCTACAACAGTACTCCATGCGACAGGTGTGAGTGGCAGTAAGACTGCAGTAGCAGATTCTTACTGACTTTTGTCGTAATTTATGCAACAAAAAAGTACTCTTGCAAGCTTACAGCTAAAATAGTTTATACGTCCATCCCATGACAGTCTTTTATCAGTTTACGTCCATGTGTGAAAGAGCACACGCCCTAATCATGAAATGAGAGCGACTATATATGATACGCCCGTCCAGCCGAGCGCGTTAAAGGTGCCACTTCCGGATACGGGGAGTTCAGCCTGTCCCACATTGAATTCGCTTCACGGATTAACAAAGAGGGCTGGCGTGTCGGCCGGCCTGGATGTGGTTTCTAGGCGGTTTCCACATCCAATTAGATAAATACAGTGCTGCCAATAAACCGCCTTTAACCGCCTCAGATACGTGCTACGCAAACATTTAGAAAGCAGACTAAAATTGTCTGCCGGATCGAGATTCGAACTCGGGACCTTTGCCTTTCGCGGGCAAGTACTCTACCATCTCAGTTATCCAAGCACGACTCACGACCCGTCCTAACAGCTTCAATTCTGCCAGTACCTCGTCTCCTACCTTCTAAACTTCACAGAAGCTCTTCTGCGAACCTTGCAGAACTAGCACTCCTGGAAGAAAGGATATTGCGGAGACACGGCTTAGCCACAGCCTGGGGGATGTTTCCAGAATGAGATTTTCACTCTGCAGCGGGGTGTGCGCTGACATGAAACTTCCTGGCAGATTGAAACTATGTGCCGGACCGAGTTCGAGTGTCGATCCGGCACACACAGTTTTAATCTGCCAGGAAGTCTCGTATCAGCTCACACCCCGCTACAGAGTGATACATGCAGGTGTGCATAGATTCTGTGCTGTGGGAGGGGGAGCGGGTGGTATCAGAAGGGCATCCAGCCACCAACCAACACTAACATTGCCGACAATGCCGACCCCGTACAAGAATAGGCAGAATCAAAACAAGAAGAGCAAGCATATTTATTTATATTTGTTGACACTACTCAGTAATCCTGCATCCGCTGATGGTTCCGCTCTAGTCAAATGAATGCCTGCTCTCCTGCTCCGTCCGTCTCTGATGATCTCGTTGTCGAAGGGACGTTAAACACTAATTTTCCTTCTTTCGCCTGTCCCATCTGCTCCGGCTGGGCTGAGATTGCTCATCGCCAACTGCGATAGTACCGGAGACAACCGGATTCAGCACAGTACTCAGGAATATTAGTTATTCGCCGGTTAACCGTCTCCGCTGATCAGCTCCAACATGGAATCACGCAGTGAATGGATCCGTTCACACGTGCGTCAGTTACTGCAGCGTCAGTGCAGCTTTCCTGCTGGAATGTGGTGTCACCACAAACAATGTGCTTCTCCCACTGGAACTTGTCGTCATCATTTGTTTTAGTAGCTCTATGCGTGTTGTCTGTGGAACAAGCCGCAACCGTATTTGTTGGCAGTAGCAAAGATCGTGATATTAGTGTTGAACTGCTCAGTAATGAAGTGAAATAATATCGGGAGGTGTGGGATGTATCTGCTGAAACGTAATGCGAGGAATATCCAGAAATTTAACAACACTGAACCTCTAACGCTCAAAGGATTCTTTTAGCGAGATGACTTCACTGTATCCAAAGCAAAGGTGTTGACAGTAGGAACGCACGATCGTTTGCCTGCGTTGGCTGAAGAGTCTTGTTGTACGGGTCTGATGAAGTGACTTTCCATTCCGAATTCCGGCAGCTGCTAGGTGAGGAGCATAATCTGGTTTCTTCTCAGAAAGGGAAACGTGCCGTTCTAGATTTTTAAGGAAATAGAAATAGTTTATGGGGATGGTGTGATGAATCGTACTAATGTGTTCAGATGATGTGGTGAGTATAATGCTGGCAGAACGAATGTTCATGATGAACAGTGAAATGGGCATCCCCCAGTCGTGACTGATGAGATGGTGAACAAGATCGAAGAAATGGTTCGTGGCTATCGTCGGTTGACTTCGCAAAGATGAACGCAATTTTTTTATAAATCTCAGATGTCTTCCATGTGAAATCATTACTGAAACACTTGGTCTGAGCTTGGCTGGTACCAAGGCCGCTCACAGATCAACAGAAAGTTAAATATTCATATTTTCACGGAAATTTCTAGAGCGCTTTGAACTGAATGGTGAACAGTTGCTTTACACCACTATGAATGGCGAAAATACGTGGGTGGACAAATGCACCCATACGATAAAAAGAAAATCAATGCAGTGGCAACATACCTCCTCATCAACAGTGAAAAATTAAAACCATTGCTTCGGCTATAAAATTCGTGGCCAATGTCTTCTGTAATCGTAAAGGGATTCTTCCCACGAATTTTTGCCTCAGGGGGAAACCACTAATGCTCTACGGTGCTGTGAAACCTTAAAGAAACTACGGAGAGTGGTAGACAGCAAAAGAAGGAAAATATTAACGAAGGGAGTGTGCCTGTTTCATGATATTACACGTCCTCACACAGCAAACACCAAAAGTAAATCTGCGTTGTCCACAGCTCGTGGTTGTGCGGTAGCGTTCTCGCTTCCCGCGCCCGGGTTCCCGGGTTCGATTCCCGGCGGGGTCAGGGATTTTCTCTGCCTCGTGATGACTGGGTGTTGTGTGATGTCCTTAGGTTAGTTAGATGGTTCAAATGGCTCTGAGCACTATGGGACTCAACTGCTGAGGTCATTAGTCCCCTAGAACTTAGAACTAGTTAAACCTAACTAACCTAAGGACATCACAAACATCCATGCCCGAGGCAGGATTCGAACCTGCGACCGTAGCGGTCTTGCGGTTCCAGACTGCAGCGCCTTTAACCGCGTTTTATTGGCAGAACGCTTAGAAAATGTGACAGATATACTAAAGAGATATACTAAGAGATTTAGGAACCAGGTTTTAAATAGTAAGGCATTTCCAGGGGCAGATGTGGACTCTGACCACAATCTATTGGTTATGAACTGTAGATTAAAACTGAAGAAACTGCAAAAAGGTGGGAATTTGAGGAGATGGGACCTGGATAAACTGAAAGAACCAGAGGTTGTAGAGAGTTTCACGAAGAGCATAAAGGAACAATTGACAAGAATTGGGGAAAGAAATACAGTAGAAGAATAATGGATAGCTTTGAGGAATGAAGTGGTGAAGGCAGCAGAGAATTAAGTAGGTAAAAAGACGAGGACTAGTAGAAATCCTTGGGTGACAGAAGTAATACAGAATTTAATTAATGGAAGGAGGCTCAAATGGCTCTGAGCACTATGGGACTCAACTGCTGTGGTCATAAGGCCCCTAGAACTTAGTACTACTTAAACCTAACTAACCTAAGGAGAGCACACAACACCCAGCCATCACGAGGCAGAGAAAATCCCTGACCCCGCCGGGAATCGAACCCGGGAACCCGGGCGTGGGAAGCGAGAACGCTACCGCACGACCACGAGATGCGGGCATAATGGAAGGAGAAAATATAAAAATGCAGTAAATGAAGCAGGCAAAAAGGAATACATATGTCTCAAAAACGAGATCGACAGGAAGTGCAAAATGGCTAAGCAGGCATGGCTAGAGGACAAATGTAAGGATGTAGAGGCTTACCTCACTAGGGGTAAGATAGATACTGCCTACAGGAAAATTAAAGAGACCTTTGGAGAAAAGAGAACCACTTGTATGAATATCAAGGGCTCAGATGGAAACCCAGTTCTAAGCAAAGAAGGGAAAGCAGAAAGGTGGAAGGAGTATATAGAGCGACTATACTTGGGCGATGTTCTTGATGACAATATTATGGAACTGGAAGAGGATGTAGGTGAGGAGGAAATGGGAGATATGATATTGCGTGAAGAATTTGATAGAGCACTGAAAGACCTAAGTCGAAGCAAGGCCCCTGGAGTAGACAACATTCCATTAGAACTACTGACAGCCTTGAGAGAGCCAGTCCTGACAAAACTCTACCATCTGGTGAGCAAAATGTATGAGACAGGCGAAATACCCTCAGACTTCAAGAGGAATATAATTTCAATTCCAAAGAAAGCAGGCGTTGACAGATGTGAAAATTACCGAACTATCAGTTTAATAAGTCAAAATACTAACGCGAATTCTGTACAGACGTATGGAAAAACTGGTAGAAGCCGACCTCGGGGAAGATCAGTTTGGATTCCGTAGAAATATGGGAACACGTGAGGCAATACTGACCCTACGACTTATCTTAGAAGCTAGATTAAGAAAAGGCAAACCTACGTTTCTAGCATTTGTAGACTTGGAGAAAGCTTTTGACAATGTTGACTGGAATAATCCCTTTCAAATTCTGAAGGTGGCAGGGGTAAAATACAGGGAGCGAAAGGCTATTTACAATTTGTACAGAAACCAGATGGCAGTTATAAGAGTCGAGGGACATGAAAGGGAAGCAGTGGTTGGGAAGGGAGTGAGACAGGGTTGTAGCCTTTCCCCGATGTTATTCAATCTGTATATTGAGCAGGCAGTAAAGGAAACAAAAGAAAAATTCGGAGTAGGTATTAAAATCCATGGAGAATAAATAAAAACTTTAAGGTTCGCCGATGACATTGTAATTCTGTCAGAGACAGCAAAGGACTTGGAAGAGCAGTTGAACGGAATGGACAGTGTCTTGAAGGGGGGATATAAGATGAACATCGACAAAAGCAAAACGAGGATAATGGAATGTAGTCGAATTAAGTCGGGCGATGCTGAGGGAATTAGATAAGGAAATGAGACACTTAAAGTAGTAAAGGAGTTTTGCTATTTGGGGAGCAAAGTAACTGATGATGGTCGAAGTAGAGAGGATATAAAATGTAGACTGGCAATGGCAAGGAAAGCGTTTCTGAAGAAGAGAAATTTGTTAACATCGAGTATCGATTTAAATGTCAGGAAGTCGTTTCTGAAAATATTTGTATGGAGTGTAGCCATGTATGGAAGTGAAACATGGACGATAAATAGTTTGGACAAGAAGAGAATAGAAGCCTTTGAAATGTGGTGCTACAGAAGAATGCTGAAGATTAGATGGGTAGATCACGTAACTAATGAGGAAGTATTGAATAGGACTGAGGAGAAGAGGAGTTTGTGGTACAACTTGACAAGAAGAAGGGATCGGTTGGTAGGACATGTTCTGAGGCATCAAGGGATCACCAATTTAGTATTGGAGGGCAGCGTGGAGGGTAAAAATCGTAGAGGGAGACCCAGAGATGAATACACTAAACAGATTCAGAAGAATGTAGGCTGCAGTACGTATTGGGAGATGAAGAAGCTTGCACAGGATAGAGTAGCATGGAGAGCTGCATCAAACCAGTCTCAGGACTGAAGACCACAACAACATACTAAAGAGGCTGCCTACACCACGTTTGTCCGTCCTCTTTTGGAGTTATGCTGCGCGGTCTGTGATCATTACCAGATAGGATTAACCGAGTACATCGGGAAAGTTCAAAGAAGAGCAACACGTTTTGTATTATCGCGAGATAGGGGAGAGAGTGTCACTGGCATGATACAGGACTTGGGGTGACATAATTAAAACAAAGGCTTTTTTTCGTTGCGACGGAATCTTCTCACGAAATTTCAATCATCAACTTTCTTCTCCGAATTCGAAAATATTTTGTTGACGCTGACTTACATGGCGAGAAACGACCATCACAATAAAATAAGGGAAATCAGGGCTCACACGGAAATGTATAGATGTTCGTTTTCCCGCCCGCTGTTCGAGATTGGAATAATAGAGAATTATTGTGAAGGTGGTTCGATGAAACCTCTGCAAGGCACTTAAGTGTGATTTGCGGAGTATCAAAGTTCATGTAGTTTTAGAAGGCATGAAGAACTCTTAATTTCTGGACGTGTCTCGTAACACAGATCCTAAAAGCAAAATGCATTAATTCATATCAGTAGTGGTTTATGAGCAGGATTTAAGGGCAAAAGGAAAAGAAGAAAAAGAAAGTTCCTCTTGTTGAAATATCAATATTAAATTCCACATTTAACAATTCTGACAGCTATGACGAACTTGATATTTTATTGATATTAAATTTTCTTGGTTACTGGCACTGCATCCTCTTGCAGAATCTTCTGATCCAACGTTTCGGCATACATTGGGGAATTGGCTGCTCGCTGTGCAACAGTTGGGAAAATCTGTGTTCTTGGTTACATTTATTGCCCTGTGATGAATTCTCCTTTTGTTTTAAAGTATCTTAAACAGACATCAAACAAATCTTCTGTCATTTGTTGGACAACTGAGTATACATTTCTTGTGTGATAAAAAACTGCCATTTAATAGCCGTATAACATTTTGGGATAGAGAAAATTCTTAATGTCCAACAACTACGAAACGTAAATTTGTTTTTTCTCTTCGAGGAAGAGGCTTGCCAATGACTTCGCGCTGTCAAATACAATACTCTCAGATTCTCTTCCATAGAAATCAGGGACAATATGCAAACATTTGTAACTGGTATACTATAGAGAGATAGTCAACAGTTGACATTTCTACTGCGGGAATAGCGTGGCTCATTACGGAACCTTCGCTGTTGATTGCGTCATTGTTCCTGCTTGCCTGCTCATCAAACGATGGACGTTCATTCGAAAGTGATTTAAAAATTTTGCATCGTCTCGCTGAACTCCGTGAACTTGTCATGAAATTATCTCTGAATAGGTTTCAGGAATTACTGCAACCAATCGCCGTTTTTTCTTCAATTTTTATTTTTTCATCATCAGATGGTACAATTTAGTTTGGAGTGTTGTGGAGGTCGTGCATTGTTTTTATTCTTGTGGCAGGCACTGCTCTGGAAAACATAATGTATGCTTTCAGGAACTTTTCCATCGATGGCGACTCTGGGAGTCGTATTGCTCTGTTTTCCAGAACAGTGCCTGCCACAAGAACAAAAACAATGCACGACCCCCACAATACTCCAAACTAAATTGTACCATCTGATGATGAATCGCCTGGTGATTCGAAACCGGTAATGAATGAATAAAGATTGAAGAAAAAACGGCGTTTGATGGCAGTAATTCCTGAAACCTTTAGCAAGACAGTCGCAGTGTTCCAAATCCAGAATGGATAAAAGTTTTATCTCTGAATAAGCGCAAATAATATAATTCCTTCCTAATCCTTATTAACCCATTATAAACGCTCGCTTGATCGGCACTGAGTAGAAATTTTATCGAGGTACTCGGACGGTATAAACGGACGACGTGTCCAGCGGTAAAAAACAATGAAACGCGCGTCACTATTACTCCCTCTTGAACAAGGCCTAGGAAACAGCTACCCAATTCTCCGTTATGTAAGTATCTCCTGTAATTCTCATTTTGAGATAATAATGGCAAAAGTACGCATAATCTTAAAAATGCAATGGGAGCCGTGATAGCTTTCTTATTTGCACTGTTTCTCAGTAAGAGTAGCCCTACTGCAATTTTCTTCTCAGAAGAAAAAATTTAACTCACAACCAGTCTTCCTGATTGTTCTGTATAGTCCAGCACCACTCGCCGTTATTCGTTCAAATTTCTCTATTACCCGTGCGCAAGTTGGGCGCCTAGACTGCCGGGCAGGGCAGGAGGCAGCAGCAGACTCAAACCCCTAGCGCAGCGCCTGGTTGGCGGTTGCTGTGAAAGCCACGAGGGTGAGCTCCGTGCCTCCCTTCAGTTTGGGCGGGGAGGTGTATTCCCCAGGGGGTAGCATTCTTCGTTCCCTTCACGTTTTCCGGTCACACGGCCTGGTGAGGCGTGACGTTACTGGGCAGCTGCTGCGAAGCGTCCGCGGCACTCGCCTCGTTGTTGGTGGAACTGTGACCTCGCGTCCTTGAGTGTACTACCTGATCTGTGACGTATTCCGGTACGAAGTGATAGCTTTTGTAATCTTGTGAGTTGTTCAGCGTATTTTCCGTGTGAAATGAGCAAACCCACGTGGTACTGCGCTGTTGCCAAGGGATGTAACCCAGGGTTTAGAGCCGAGGGCGTTCTTTACCATAGGTTTCTGAAAGACTTCGGACTCCAACGTGAATGATTGGCTCGTTGTAAATGTGAGGACAAGATCAGTATTAAAACCGCAAGGATATGTTCCGAGTACTTTATTTCCCTAAAATGTGTGTTAGGACAGATAGCCTATCTAATAGGGAGTTCAGCATGAGAGATACTTTTTTAATTAGACTCAGTGCTCTGAACTCCCGGTTAACAGATAGCTACACAACGACAAACAGTTCGTGATTCTGTTTCGTAAGTTGCGCTCCGTTATTTAATTTTCTGTCATCATGAGGTTTCATTGCGAATGCATTTCCCAGTTTCCACTATGGAACGAGCAGCTGGTTAACTGCTGTTTTTTTATTCAAGTAACAGCTTCACAAGAATCACATTGTGCCTTTATTTCTAAGACTTTATTTCTCTGAAATGTATGTTAGGACAAATAGCCTGTCTGATAAAGAGTTCAGCGTTAAGAGATACTTTTTAAGCGAGACTCATTGCTCTGAACTTCTGATTACAGGCTAAACGCACAACGACAAACAGTAGCATGATTCCTTCTTGTAAGTGAAATTGTGAACAGAGCTCATTTGCAGGATGGAAATCGTACATTATGTAAACGTAAATGACTGTTAAAATCTATGGTGTTCCAGGTATGAATGCAAGGGATTCGTAAAACTCTAGCGATAGGTTACTGAGAAGTAAGAATATTGTTGTGTATGTTGTCGTAGCACAGATGGAACCTTTGGGTAAGTGAAATAGTGTTCAGAGAGTGAAAATTCCTCGCATCAACTTTGCAGCGTTTTCAGTTTATTGCTTTTGACTGCAGTTTGTTTCACTGGACGAAAAAAAAATCTTTAAAACCGGGATTGAAGCACTAATGAAGTTATTGGGTACGAAATACATTTGAACAGTAATCTCAACGTG
The DNA here is from genome assembly GCF_023898315.1 of Schistocerca nitens. Taxonomy (NCBI): domain Eukaryota; kingdom Metazoa; phylum Arthropoda; class Insecta; order Orthoptera; family Acrididae; genus Schistocerca; species Schistocerca nitens. The sequence goes on along the minus strand of NC_064616.1, from coordinate 535,529,587 downwards.
CTATTGCGTGTGACGTGTTGCTAATGTAGCTTTATTGCGAATTAATCTAACAAGTATGCAAGGACCAAACGTTTACGTCGTAATTACTTTCTGCCCAAATCGTGAATTCGACCATGGTAAGTCTTCACTGTGATCTGTACTAGAAAAAGATTAAAGTTCAATTACACTTCATGTTTACCATAAACGAGTACATAGTCTGTGTAGTAAAGGAAATAGCCACGCGAAAGAAAGTTATAGAGTATTTATGTTAAAGTTGCATTAAACATTTTGCTTTATGGAATACAATCTGTAAAACCAGCGAAAGGAGATACAAGCTGGCACACTACGTAATTGTGGCTCAGTGGGTATCCAAGGGGTTGCCTTTCCGTCCCTACAACGCAGTAATGCGTGCCTACGAAACGACAGTCGTAATTTATTATTTTCATTCACAAAGTCGGATATATCGACGGCGCAGTACTGGAACAGTTTCAAATAGCTAGTAGTTGTTCACTTCCTGTCTGGCGAGGTACGTAACAATACCCTTACTGTAGCAGACAATGGAAAGAAAAATTTATGAAAGGGGGTTATCCATTATGAAAGTGTTTATTATTCACGCAAACTAAGTTGACACCCGGCGCGGTGGCTGTTGGGAGCAACTGCAAATGGAAAATACATTTACGGTCGCTTCCATAGGCCAATGTTCCAAGAGTCAACATAGTTTGCGCGATTAGCATATCTGTCGGACAACATTTCAAATTGCAATGATCGTTGCAGCAGATGTAGTGTCGAAGTGTTTGCTGAGCAACTGTTACATCATTATGACCCATACCACGGCCTTTTGTTGAATATAAGGATACTGCACTGTGAGAGAGTTGTTAGTTGTATTGCAGCAATGAAGGAGGATCTGGTGCCATAAAATTAACTTTTTCTTACGGACGAGGCTAGGGTTACCTATGATATTATTTGGGGCAGCAGGGAAATAGTCGTGCGTGAACTGTGGTTAATCATTACTAGCATTCGAAGGGCGCTGGTTTAAAACACTTTCCAGCCATACAGAATTAGGTTTTCCTTAATAGTTAATAGCAAATGTCGGGTGGTTCCTTTGATGGTTCATTTACCACCCTAATCCGCTGTAGAGGTCCGTGTCTAAACATCTCTTTGTCGACGGAACGTTAAACATTAATCAGCCACTCTCAGTTAACAAAGCAGTCGATAGATGTGCTGCAGATTTGAATAAAAACGTAACAATTGTAAAAACTGGCAAGGAAATGTTCGTGAAAGAAAAGAAAAGTGGAAAAACATCCTAGCTTGAAACTTTTGGAAAAAGCGTTGTATGGATAAGACGATTACCAACGTAAATTCCCTTGTTGAGGATGTGATTCGTCGTAATGCTTATGATTACTATCTCAGAAACGAACACCCGACTCTCAGCATGTTGTTGGTCACCCTCAAGTAATCTGGTCTTTTTCAAAGCAGTCGCACATCGTTATTCAGTGTTGCACAATCTAGGATTTCGCTATGGGCATTTTTATGGCGTAAGCTGTTGATGGAGAGGTGGGATACAGCTGCATGGAGATACAGATTCTTAAGCTAGATAAGTGGTATGTATAGCGACGAAGTTGTGTGGTTTGATAAAACGTGGTTCAGTTCCGGTCACGTTGTCAAGCAGGGTTGGACAGCTGACACAACTAAAGTTACTATAGTAATGCCTCCCAGCAAGGAGCCAGATTTCCTCTTCGGCAAGCAGACACTTCGCAAGGTTTTCTCCCAAATGGTCCCCTGATTTTTAAATCACAATGCAGTATATTATCATTAAAAAACGAACCACATTACGTTTACAAAAGGGTTTGTAGAATCACTAACGCTGTGTCTGGAGAAAACCAACAGTACTGTTCTAGATAATGCTCCTTACCAGTCAGTTGTTACTGACAAGGCACCTACCATGGCAAAGCGAAAGGAGGGAATGGTAGTTTGGCTTCAGCGCCGTAACGTCGATGTAACCGATAATCTCAGAAAGGTTGAGCTTACGGAACTAATATCTCTTCACAGACTACAATTCCCCATACAAGTTATGAAATCGACGCTCTGGAAAAAAATATAGGCCTACAAGCTTTACGTTACAATCCGTAACTGCCATTTCCACCCAGCAAAGTTATTATGGGCCTAAACTGAAGGATACGTTACCAGGAAGAATAATAAATTTGCTCTTTCCGCAGTCGAAGCTGCCAGGAACGACACACCTCAGGATTAGAAGAATGCCATCAAATATAAACAGACTGTCATGGAAAGAGATTGGACGTGAGAAGCTGTTTTCGAAATTTTAGAGGAGGAAATATTTATTCCAATAAATAACAAGACTTTCCATTATCACCACAGAACTGAAGAACAGGAGGATTCAGCTGCATGTTTGGAATGGGCAGTTTACAATCGTAAGTAGCCACATAAGAAAATTATATTTTCGTATGTTTTAACGTTTTGACAAAAAAGCTTACCAGCAACTAACACCAAATGAAGGTCATCTCAGAATAAAGTAAAATTACTCTTACAGTATCACAGCTGCAATACTGAGTTAACTGTTATCTATATCGTTTTTGTTCTTTCTCCCATTATCAGTTAGCCTTTTTACGAGACGTTTCCTAACCACGGTAAACACGCATAAATTTTCGTTTTTTGTTACGTTAGAAATATGGGGGCAACTGAGAGAACTTAATAACAGATTAACTGTAAACCTAGTGATCTGTTTCTCGTAACCAAACCACACGAGTGACTGCTTATAAATTCTTGGTGCCTGTTCTTTAGTAGATGTCCACCAGCTTCAGTGTGGCTGCACAACTACGTTCGACCACCTGCAGGAATCTCAAAGTAGCGAGCATGAAGGACATGGACGGGAATTACGCATAGGCGGCGCTCAGTGGGAGCGTGGATCAGCAGGGAGGCGTGCCGAGATCGTCCACTCAAGTGCGATAAACACTGTGTCCGGGTGGCGTGGTTGTCAACGCAGTTCTCTAGTAAGCAGGCGGTAGTCTCTTCCCGGCACACTTTTTCACTCATCGCCATTGATTCTGCATAAAGTCCCGGAGCATCTGATATAACTAATTCCTTCGCTACATCAAACCAGTCTCAGGACTGAAGACCACAACAAACAACAGTCTTTGCTTTCCCCCCTTCCACCTTCAATTTACATAACACGCTTAATATCTGACACGCAAGTGGACCAGTGTGCGTCATATTTAAGTGAAATTACCTAGTGTTAGAAAACTCTGGCCTTGATCCAGTTTGAAGTTGACGAAAAGTATTTTTAAGATTTCGTTCGCACAATGTGTTCGCCTAAATGTAATATCAAACAAGTTTCCCCATGCGGCGAAAATTCGGTAACCTCATCAGAAAAGCCATTTTCGTAATTTGTCTTTATAGCAGTAAGTTTTTAGATATCGGATGCCACAGCCACAAATTTATTTAAAGTCAGTTCCATTTTACGCAGTGTCTATTAAACAATCACTGCCAGCACAGCGCCGAAATCAGCTGATCGTGATATATACTGACGTGACAAAAGTCATGGGATAGCGAAATCCCCATATACAGATGGCGGTAGTATGGCGTACACAAGCTATAAAACGACAGTACATTGTCGGAGCTGTCACTTGTACCCAGGTGATTCATGTAAAAAGGTTTCCGACATGATAATGGCCGCACGCCGGGAATTAACAGACTTTGAACGCGGATAGTAGTTCGAGCTAGAAGCATGGGACAATCAATTTCAGAGGTTGTTAGGGAATTCAATATTCCGAGATCCACAGTGTCAAGAAGACAACACAGTGGCCGACGGCCTTCAGTAAACGACCAAGGGCAGCTGCGTTTGCGTATTGTTCCGGTCCTAACAGGCAAACAACACTGCTTCAAATAAAATCAGAAATCCATGAGGGACGTACGACGAACGTCTCCGTTAGGACAGTGGGCGATATCTGGATTTATGGGCTATGGCAGAAGCCAGACGATGATAGTGCCTTTGCTAACAGCACGACATGGCCTGCGGCGCCTCTCCTGGCCTTCTGACCACATGTGTTGGATCTAGAGATGGGCAAAACTGTTCTTTTCAGAGATTGGATCAGAACTGTTCACTCCCTGAAATGAATTAGCTCTTTTTCATGACTCACCACTCATTTACAATAGAAAATAAATGGAAGGCACATTGCCCTTTAAACTTGGTTTATTCCAGTACTATGCCCGTATTTTGATCTTATTTGATCCTATTTTGAAGTAACACAGATAATGAGTAAGAATTTTGTATTGTTTATTGAAATTTCCACGATATGACGAAGTTTTTGATTATTGATTTATTTTGCACTATCGTGGTTTTTTGGGTGATCGAAAAATGTTGTAACTTGAGATTTACATTAACAATATATTTGGCTATAATGTATTAAAATTTCATTAACCTCATACAAATACATCGCAAGCCATATATTTTTAAAGTGAACGTTTCCTTCTGAAGACGCCTAAAATCGCAAAATCCGTACCAGAATAAGAAAAAAATATATAAATTTGACTGTAAAACGAAAGTGCTGCATATAGCCTTACGCAGAATAAAACAAGGAAAATATTGGTGTATCACATTTTGCGATACGTTTATCGGTTCGCTCGTAATTAAAGCGTAAATTCGAGTGTCCATAATAAAAATCCTATGGTGAGTCATCAGGAACCTAATCTAATCAGTTTAAACAAATAAAAATAAAAACGATTGATGTATACATAACATAATAATGTAATATACATAGCGGTATTCCTACGAAGAACAATATCCAGTGGGGACGAACTCCGATGCAGAGGCGCTGAGTCGAGCAGGTCGAGCCGCGAGCTGTATTACTGCGTGAGCTAAGACCGCAGAGACCAGAGTGACACCTGAGTCGCTTTGCTCAACGCTCTGGCTAGAGTCGAGACGGTGGGGTGAGCGTTGAGCGGGCGAGTTCCGAGGGTGGGGGGAGCGGTGAACTCACCCGCTCCGAGACAAATCGTCCATTCCCTTGCGAGCAGGTTTTTGCAAGTAGTTCCTATGTTATCCGCTAGGTGGCTCTCTGTCCTGTTGCTCGCATCAACTGCCCAGAGGGCAGGACGTGCGACTGAAACGATCGCCGACAGAGTGCGATGCGAAGTTAAGCTGCGCCAGACACTGCACACGGCAGACGACGCACAGAGACGGCACGGCATATGTGAAACACAAAATCCAATGGGGCACTGCACAATGCAGGCAGCCGAGGCAGAAGCAGGGCAGAGGCCGGCGCCGGCTGTGTTGTGTGGCGTGCAGTGTGCTCTGACCAGCAGAGGCCCCGCTGATATGCTCCGTCTCTCTCTCTCTCTCTGCCGGCCGCGGTGGTCTAGCGGTTCTGGCGCTGCAGTCCGGAACCGCGGGACTGCTACGGTCGCAGGTTCGAATCCTGCCTCGGGCATGGGTGTGTGTGATGTCCTTAGGTTAGTTAGGTTTAAGTAGTTCTAAGTTCTAGGGGACTTATGACCTAAGATGTTGAGTCCCATAGTGCTCAGAGCCATTTCTCTCTCTCTCTCTCTCTCTCTCTCTCTCTCTCTCTCTCTCTGCCGTGGGAAACGTTTGGAGCTACCGTTCTTTTTTTCTGAATCACTGATTGTTCACTCCTTTGAAAGATTCAACTCTATGAATTAGTTCAAGAGCGGATCCCCCATCTCTAGTTGGATCCCAGACTATTGGCAAACCGTGGTGGGTTCAGATGTGTCCCAATTTCAGTCGCTAAGAGATGATGATGATAGAGCTCAACAAGGCACCGTGTAAACTGATGGTGGATCGATAATGGTGTGTGTGTTTACATGGAATGGACTGGGTCTTTTGGTCCAACTGAAATACTCATCGCCGGCTGGAGTGGCCGAGTGGTTCTAGGCGCTTCAGTCTGGAACCGCGCGACCGCTACGGTCGCAGGTTCGAATCCTGCCTAGGGCATGGATGTGTGTGATGTCCTTAGGTTAGTTAGGTTTAAGTGGTTCTAAGTTCTAGGGGACTGATGACCTCGGAAGTTAAGTCCAATAGTGCTCAGAGCCATTTGACCATTTTTGGAATAATCATCGACTGGAAATGGTTATTTTCGTTTACTTGGAGACCATTTGCAGCTGTTCATGGGTTTCATGTTCCCAAACATGTCACCGAGCCACAATTGTTCACGACTGGTAAAAAGAACTTTCTGAACAATTCGAGCAAAAGATTTGGCCACCCTGATCACCTGACATCAATTCCATGGAACATTTATGGGACATATTTGAGAGGTCAATTTGTGCAAAAAACCTGCACCGGCAACGCTTTCTTAGCTATGGACGGCTATAGAGACAACATAGCTCAACATTTGCACAGGGACTGCTAGCGACATGCTGAGTCTATGCCATATCGAGTTGCTGCACTGCGCCGGGTAGAAGGAGGTCCGACACGATATTAGGAGGTATCCCACGAATTTTATCACATTAGTGTACATGACAGTGATTGTGTAACGGGCAATTATTCCATATATCGTCTCAAAATTCGTTCCTGCAAATAAAACTAAAATGAAACCTTGTGCGTCTGTTCCAGAACATGCTGATGCAGTTCCATAATGGTACTCCGAATAGTTTACCTGTTTCAACGACTTGAATGAAATTTTAGATTACACTTGTATTCAGTGCGGGATGTGTGATCTATATACTGGGCCTTTACTTATTCCTGCCGAACTCAATCATAAAGTAATTTGGGAAGCAAAAATCTGATGACTGCCGAAGTATGTAGGATATAAAATTATAACTGTAAATACATTGAAAAGCCAAAGAAACTGGTACACCTACCTATTATCGAGTAGGGCCCCCGCTACCACGCAGATTTGCCGCAACACGACATAGGATGTACTCGACTAATGTCTGAAGTAGTACTGGAGGGAACTGACACCATGAATCCTGCAGGGCTGTCCATTAATCCGTAAGACTGTGAGAGGGTGGAGATCTGTTCTGAACAGCACGTTGCTAGGCACCCCATATATGCTCAATAATGTTCATGTCTGGGGAGTTTGGTGGCCAGCGGAAGTGTTTAAACCCAGAAGAGTGCTCCTGGAGCCACTATGTAGTAATTCTGGACGTGTGGTGTGTCACATTGTCCTGCTGGAATTGCCCAAGTCCGTCGGAATGTACAATGGACATGAATGGAGGGAGATGATCAGACAGGATGCTTACGTACGTGTCATCTGTCAGAGTCATATCGAGACGTATCAAGGGTTCCATATCACTCCAACTGCACACACCCCACACCATTGCAGAGCCTCCACCAGCTTGAACAGTCCCCTGCTAACATGCAGGGTCCATGGATTCATGAGGTTGTCTCCATGTCCGTACACGTCCATCCGCTTGATACATTTGAAACGAGACTCGTCCGACCAGGCAACATGTTTCCGATCATCAACAGTCCAATGTCGGTGTTCACGGACCCAGGAGACGCATTAAGCTTTCTGTCGAACAGTCATCAAGGCTACGCGAGTGGGCCTTCGGGCCCGAAAGCCCATATCGATGACATTTCGTTGAATGGTTCGCACGCTGACGCTTGTTGATCGCCCAGCATTGAAATCTGCAGCAATTTGCGGAAGGGTTGCACTTCTGTCACGTTGAACGAATCTTTTCAGTCGTCGTTGGTCCCGTTCTTGCAGGATCTTTTTCCGGCCGCAGCGATGTCGAAGATTTAGTGTTTAACCGTATTCCAGATATTCACGGTTCATTCGTGAAATGGTCGTACGGGAAAATCCCTACTTCATCGTTACCTTGGAGATGCTGTGTCCTATCGCTCGTGCGCCGACTATAACACCACGTTCAGACTCACTTAAATCTTGATAACCTGCCATTGTAGCAGCAGTAACCGATCTAACAACTGCGCCAGACACTTGGTGTTTTCTATAGGCGTTGCCGACCGCAGCGCCGTATTCCACCTGTTTGCATATATCCGTATTTGAATACGTATGCTTATATCACTTTTTTACGCTTATGTGTAGAAAGAAAATTATTTCTGAAAAAGATATCTTATAATACCCTAATGTGCGATGGAGTACTAAAAACTAATGCCTCCGAATTTTTCATGCTGTTCTCAACTTCGGTTGAGGTATTACATGCCATGCATATTACTCGGCCCACTTTCCCGCTTTGCTGACGTAGGTTGCAATTCTTCGCCAAGCGAGGGTAGGAACTGTAGTGTGAGTAACGTAACTACTGTACACTATGTGATCAAAAGTATCCGGACACACCCGAAAACATACGTTTTTCATATTAGGTGCATTGTGCTGCGCGCCTACATGCCAGGTACTCCGTATCAGCGACCGCAGTAGTCATTAGACATCGTGTCCGCCCCGATAGCTGAGTGGTCAGCGTGACGGATTGCCGTCCTATAGGCCCGGGTTCGATCCCCGGCTGGGTCGGAGATTTTCTCCGCTCAGGGAGTGGGTGTTGTCTTCATCATCATTTCATCCACACCCGGCGCCCAGGTTGACAATGTGGCGTCGAATGTAATAACACTTGCGCCAAGGCGGCCGGACCTGCCCCGCAAGGGGCCTCCCGGCCAATGACGCCAAATGCTCATTTCCATTTCCATTATACATCGAGAGAGAGCAGAATGGGGCGCTCTGCGGAAATCACGGAAATCAAGTGAATGGGTGTCACTTGTTTCATACGTCTGTACGCGAGATTTCCATACTCGTAAACATCTCTAGGTCCACTGTTTCCGATGTGATAGTGAAGTGGGAACGTGAACGTACACGTACAGCACGAAAGCGTACAGGCCGACCTCGTCTGTTGACTGACGGAGACTGCCGAGAGTTGAAGACGGTCGTAATGTGTAACAGGGAGACATCTATCCAGACCATCACACAGGATTTCCAAACTGCATCGGGATCTACTGGAAGTACTATGACAGTTAGTCGGGAGGCGAGAAAACTTGGATTTCATGATCATAAGCCACACATCACGCCGGTAAATGCCAAACGACGCCAAGCTTGGTGTTAAGAGCGTAAACATAGGACGAGTGAACAGTGGAAAAACGTTGTGTGGAGTGACGAATCACGGTACAGCATGTGGCGATCCGATGGCAGTGTGGGTATAGTGAATGCCCGGTGAACGTCATCTGCGAGCTTGTGTAGTGCCAACAGTAAAATTCGGAGGAGGTGGGGTTATGGTGTGGTCGTGTTTTTCATGTAAAGGGCTTGCACCCCTTGTTATTTTGCGTGGCACTACCAAAGCACAGGCTTGCATTGATGTCTTAAGCACCTTCTTGCTTCCCACTGTTGAAGAGTAGTTCGGGGATAGCTATTGCATCTTTCAACACGACCGAGCACCTGTTCATAGCGCACGTCCTGTGGCGGAGTGATTTCACGACAATAACATCCCTGTAATGGACTGAGCTAAATCCTGTAGAACACCTTTGGGATATTTTGGAACGCCGACTTCGTGCCAGGCCTCACCGACCGACATCGGTACCTCTCCTCAGTGCAGCACTCCGTGAAGAATGTGCTCCCATTCCCCAAGGAACCTTTCAGGACCTGATTGAACGTATGCCTGCGAGAGTGGAAGCTGTCATCAAGCCTAAGGGTGGGTCAACACCATATTGAATCCCAGCTTTACCGATGGAGGACACCACGACCTTATAAGTCAATTTCAAGTGACCGGATACTTTTGATCACATAGTGTATGTCGGTGCGTGATAAACAATGTCGTGCAATCCCTCAGAAAACTGAAAGCCCTAATTCGACGAGTTCGTCCACAGATGGATCACCTTCTCCTTCAGCAGGAAAATATCAGAGCATACACGAGCGCCGCAACATCTGCAAAAACTCGGCGCCTTGGGTTCACTGTCAGCGAACATTCTCCGTACAGTCCCAACTTGGCTCCATTCGATTTCCATCTGTATCCTAAATTTAGAGAACATCATCGAGGACTTCAAATCGATTGTGATGAAGCGATGCAAGTAGAGGTGAGGTTGTGGCTCCGTCAACAAAGTCAAACATTCTACAGTGTTAGCCGGCCGAAGTGGTCGTGCGGTTAAAGGCGCTGCAGTCTGGAACCGCAAGACCGCTACGGTCGCAGGTTCGAATCCTGCCTTGGGCATGGATGTTTGTGATGTCCTTAGGTTAGTTAGGTTTAACTAGTTCTAAGTTCTAGGGGACTAATGACCTCAGCAGTTGAGTCCCATAGTGCTCAGAGCCATTTTTGAGCCATTCTACAGTGGAGGTATCAACAATCTAGTCTCTCGTTGGGAAAATATGTTCGTCGCCAAGTTGATTATGTTGATACGTAAGTATGTAGACATGAATAATAAAGATGTAGGTGTTAATAACGTTTGTTTTATTTGAAAAGTTTTAGGTTTTGACATGAAATGAAATGTGTGGGTAGGGCCTCCCGTCGGGTAGGCCGGTCGCCTGGTGCAAGTCTGTTGAGTTGACGCCACTTCGGCGACTTGCGTCTCCATGGGGATGAGATGATGATGATTAGGACAACAGAACACCCAGTCCCTGGGCGGAGAAAATCTGCGACCGAGCCGGGAATCGAACCCGTGCCCCTTGGCATGGCAGTCCGTCGCGCTGACCACTTTTTTTTTCTTTTTATTCTACCGTGCCGGCACCACTGAGCTATCGGATCTGACAGTTTTTACATAAAAAATTCAGAGGCACTACTTTTCAGCACGCCCTCGTGCATTCAAGTCTATGGACTCTTTTACGAAAATATTTGTCTGGAGTGTACCCTCGTAAGGAAGTGAAATGTGGACGATAAATAGTTGAAACGCGAAGAGAATAGAAGCTTCAGAATTGTAGTGGTGCAGAATGATGCTTAAGATGAGATCGGATACTGAGGAGGTACTGAATCGAACTGGGGAGAAAAGAACTCGACGGCAAAACTTGAGCAAAATATTGGATCGAGTGAGAGCACACATCCTGAGGCATGATGGAATCGTCAGTTTGGTAAAAGATGGAAGTATGGTAGATAAAAGTTACAGAGGCTGACCAACGCTTGACTACAGTAAAGTGGTTCAAATGAATGTAGGTTGCAGTATCACAAAAAGGCGAAGTGGTTTGCACTGAAGAGATTAACGTTAAGAGCTGCATCAACACAATCTTCGGACTGAAGACAGTAAAAGTAAACACTACAATGTACCGTTTGCTGCGAATATGAACTGTTGTTGCACAGCACTCCACTTGGACAGTATTTCGTACCTGTCCATCTGAATGGCTATCTGTAATTGCGAATCATACAGCATATATTATCTTCATTGCTGGAAGACACATATTTGCGTGTTCTTCAGAGAATGTGGTTTCAACTTCTACACAACGATCCACAGTCATCTGGACACTACATTCCCTGGGCGCTATTTTAGAGTGGGCGACCCGACTCACTGCAGTGTGACGTGAATCAACTTGATAACGAAGGTGTGCTGAAAAGTAGCACCTCCGAATTTCTTACGAGAAAACTCCTAAAGCTTTTTAAATGAAACAAACGTTACTAACATTCTATATCTTTATTCTTCATGTCCACATGTTTATTTCTCAACGTAGTCACCCTGGTGACAAACATATTTCTCCCAACGAGAGACCAATTTGTTGATACAGTCACTTATAATGTGTGACTTTGTTGACGGAGCCATGACCTCACCTCTGTTTGCTCCACTTAATCATTAACAAAGTGAAGTCGTCGAAGATGTTCTTTTGGAAACACATGAAAAATTGGATGAGGCGAAGTCGAGATTTTATGTAGGATGATCGATGACAACGAACCTAAGGCGTCGGATAGCTGCAGATGCAGAGCTCGTGTGTGGTCTGACATTGTTATTCTGAAGGAGCGGTTGCTCATGTGTGGAGGATATCTTCGACTTCAAAATTCGGTTGCAACACGTTATTTCTCACGTACCGACATAGATACGTCAGATACCATCAAGTTACACCGTATAATTCGATGCCCTCTAGCGGCAGAGGGATGAAAATATGTGAACATGAAGAGTCAAGGTGTAGAGTGTTAATGACATTTATTTTATTTAAAAAGTTTTAAGAGTTTTTTTTAAAATTCACAGGCATTAGTTTTCAGCAGGCTCTCGTATTCTGGTATTTCATTATCTGCAACTGCTTGTGTGTCTGGTCCTTGTAGACAGAGACAAGGGCTTCGCTCCCAAGACGCTAGTTTCATATGATGTAATATCCAAAGAGCACTGCATATTCGAACGTGTGCAGCAATATCTACCGATCCTATCGTCACGTTTTTATCTAGGTTAGGAGTCCTTACATTCAGAAACTTCGATGTGAAAAACAGAAGTACGTTTTGGTCAGATAACGGCACGGACTTTCTTTTTGTAGCGACTACTAGAATTTTGAGCGAATGTAGTGGACCACTGATGCACCACTAGACTCGTATTCGCGACGACGGAGGTTCAAATTCCCACCCGGCCATTCAGATATAAGTTTCCCACAATTTCCGTAAATCACTTAATGTAATTGCAGGGAAAATTCTTTCGAAAGGGCGCGACCAGTTTTCTTTCAGGTTCCTCCACAATCCGAAATTGTGCTCCGTTTCAATTACCTCGTCGCGGTGGTAGGTTAAAAACTGAGTTTCCTTCCCATTTCCTTAGTTTGTTTGCACGCTTTTACTGAGATATTCGGGAACATAAAATATATTAATGAAAAGATTCAGATAAAGAATGGAAAATTAGTTTGGCGTTCTGTTTACGTCGTTATAAGTAGATGGGTTAAGTATTGCTCGCTTCGATGTACGTTCGGTAGTGATCATCGTGACTTGCTACACAATGACGTGAATATTCTGTACGAATTTGTCGTAGTACCGCTCGTGAATGACAGGCCGTTTGTGGATGACAGGGCCTTAGTGTTATCAAACAGAATCCTGTGATTTTCTTGATTCAAAGAATATCTTTCTGTACCTGATTTATCAGTTACTACTGATCATCTGTTCTTTTCTCAAACACTGTCTTTGCACTGGCTGCGTACACTTTCGTACAACTAAGGCCTCATACACAGTCCTTTCCTGGTCTTTTACCAACCGTCAGAGACAACTGGAATCTGCAGAAAACCTTGAAGTTGTGGACTGGCGTACGTGGGTACTACGAAGAAACGTTAAAGAAATTAATATAGAAATGCGATTCACAGAGGAAATATTTGCAGCAACCAGACAGTAATCACCCAATTGATAATCGTTGGTGGCCATCAATTTCTGCACGATTTCGAGAACTACAGGTACCTGGATTCTTGTACAATAGTCTTCGAGGCTACTGTAGGAACAAAGCAGCTGAATGGAAAGAGGGCAACAGCAAGGTTGTAAAAATGGTTACCACAGGAAGTCCACAAGGCTCTATTGCGGACCCATCTTCTGGGATATCACAATTCAACCGCTCCTGGATTTAATCGAGGGAGATGAACGTCCAGAAGGGATCGTTGTGTATGTTGGCGACCTGTTAGTTGTGAGTTATTCTAACAAGATTATTGTTCATTTGATCACATTTAACATTACCTTCTGAACCCTATGTGGAAGTTTTTGAATTCTTCATTGTCTTCTAAAAAACTTTAACACGGTATAGTTTAATCTTAGCTCGGTAATCAGATGCAGAGCAGTTGATTCTACCCAATATACCAGCCTCCTTTCAAACGATTTCAGTACACTCATTATACTTATGATTTATTAATAAGAAAAACGAGTAAGGCCGGCAACTGTGACCGAGCGGTTCTAGGCGCTTCAGTCTGGAACCGCGAGACCGTTACGGTCGCAGGTTCGAATCCTGCCTCGGGCATGTATGTGTGTGATGTCCTTAGTTTTAGGTATTTTAAAGTTCTAGGGGACTGATGACGTCAGATGTTACGTCCCATAGTGCTCAGAGCCATTTGAATCATTTTTGAAAAACGAATAATGTTCTCTGTCGCTATGCTCAAACCGTAGTCGCACCAGAGTAGAAACAAGTTTTGAGTCAGAATACAACTAAGAGGCTAAAGTAGAGAATCGTATGGAACCCCTCACAAGCACTGTGCGCCGTGTTGCAAAATAATTTTAATAAATAGTGCAAATAGATTAAAGTTTGAAGCTCAGTATGATATATTAACTTATTGTGAATGGTTACCAGATGCTGAAATAGGATACGAAGCGCGTACTAACTCGTTAAATCTAGTACTAAAACACACAAAGCATAAACTGCATCTGGTTTTCTAACTGGTATTGCCACAGCGAAAAAGTTAATTTTCATTGTGAAGTCACAGACAAACAATCTCCAACATGGAAGCTCTACATCTATAATCTGCGAACCACTGTGATATGCATGGTGGAGGATACTTCCCACCCATTTATTTTTTCCTCGTTCCCTTGACATTAATTTTATTGCGGTAAGAACGTTATTTTCCTCACATGTTGGCTGGTGTTTGTCGATAGCACGTCTGTTCTGACGTAAGCTGTTCCTGGAGGAGAAAGGAAGTTCCCTCTGTTCGCCTACAGCGTCACTAATCCGTGTTCCCCGCGGAGCGGGAAGGGAGCCCCGAACACAAGCCCTCCGCTGGGAGCCTGTTGCAGATAGAGCCTTGCACTGCGTCCTCCCAGCTAACGGTTTCCTTGTCAATGGACGCAGGTAGTCGCAAGCCCATCCTCACTGTGGCGTGACCGTGCCATTCATCTGCTTTGGTCGGGTCGAACAAAGACCGTAGGGAGGAGCTGAAACGTATATGTGATTTTATTTGTTTAGTCCTGGGAAGACACGTCATTCTTATTTCATGTCACAGTATCCCGTCTTTTAAAAGCTGATATATCTGATTCCGATTTGGGCTGTGATTTGCTAACGGGAAGCCACACCTGCGTCTCAATAATTTCGATGAGCTTCACCCAAATTTCTACGTTCATCGGCTTCAGCGTAGGATTCAGAGGACACTAAAAGTAATGCATCTAAAAGTGTTTCGTGTGCTTCTGAAGAAAAAAAATCGAAGTTGATGACACAGAATCCATTTGGGATTACCTGAAAATACAAGAACACTCAAAACCAAAAACAAAAATTCTATTTATTCCTGTCGAGTTTGCAATCTACAGTTGCTGAGATCTAAGAAATAATTTCGCTCTGCCGCATATTTTCTAGGAAAATCACTTCGTCATTAATCGGGCAAGCTGCAGAGTAATCAAATTTCGACCAAAGGGGTGTCTTCTATAAATATTAACCTAACTTTCTTACGAGCTGTGCTATCGCTTGAGGAATGCAAAGACGAATAATTGGCCGGAAATATTACGCAACCTCCCTAGCGTTGCCAGGTCCAAGAAAAATAGAAAGTCGGAGTCGGCATTATATTTAGCCAGACATTTTACCGTAAAAACCGGATTACCTATTTGTCTAGACACAGAATAAGATGGGTATTTGCAATGGTTTATTAATAACCCATGCCACGAAGAGTGGCCGCGCGGTTTGAGGCGCCATGTCACGGACTGCACGGCCGCTCCCGCCGGAGGTTCGAGTCCTCCCTCGGGCATGGGTGTGTGTGTTGTTCTTAGCGTAAGTTGGTTTAGGCTAGTTTAAGTGGTGTGTAAATCTAGGGACCGATGACCTCAGCAGACATTTGAACATGTTTAATAACCCGTTACAGTCCGTTTTTTGAGATATCACCAATAATGAACGTAAAATAAAAGAACAATAACCGGCCTTATAATCTGGCAATTACGATAGCAAATAAGTGTTCAGTCTCCATAATTGGTCAGTCTTTTCCCTGACTAGCTCTTGGTGGCACTTGCGGATTTTAACACGGATAGAAGCAACCTGTGAGCGAGATGGGATGCGGCGGGTTGTCATTGGCTGATCGACATATTATTCAGTTTTGCCTCGCTCGCTCTGCGTCTAGAGCCGTTAGGGCAATGTGTGTTAGGCTCGTTTGATCTATGAAGAAAAACGTAGAACACAGAAATAAGAATAGCATTGGTTAGTATATTTATATATACTTATTGTACATCTCCTTACTCCTCCACACATTTACTGCTCGCGCTTTCGTCATTGGCTTCCAACGGGCCTTAGTTGTACCTTCTCTACCTCATAGCTAAAAAGCCCAACAAAAGCTGGACAGGCCGGACTTGTGTATATTAGGCCTGGCACGAACGTAAAAAGTCGGACATGGCCACCCTACTCCCTCCAGCAATCCTTTACTCTTCCATTGGAGGCAGATAATTAACGCTGTGTCAACCTGACACATAAAAGACTTTTCATACCAGTTTTTGCAATTTAATTTCTCATAGAGGCCAAATGAAGGTTTATTGTCAATCATTTTGACTCTTGCTGAAACAACTGCGTGTCACAAAGTTTGTCGAAATAATTACTGACAGAAATTTGACGCTTTGCAACAGATCAAAGGGTTCAGTCGTTATATTTGTTAGTGAAACATCGACACTTACATTAGCCACCAAGGTGAACCGTAGCATTTCCATCGTCATAGAGCGACGGGACATAAACCAGATCCGCCCACGTATTCTTTAAAGTGGAGTACTGGCACCCGCAACTTAAATAGTGAGTGAAGGGGCAGCGCACTGCCGCTCACAATGCATCCCTGACACTATCATAGCAAGTATTTTCAGTGGCGATTTTACAACACTCGATCTGTGATCACGGCACTGTCTTCCATCAATGAAGTCACAGGTAATGACAATCGACCCTTCCCATGCGTATGTACCAGGTAATTGATGTGTTTGTAGTCTCATTATAAGTTATATCAAAACACACATGATCCAGTCACGATCACACGTATTTACTCTATGGCTTTACAAATAGCATCCATTCATTTAAAGTAATTTCTGAAAAATTCGTAAGGAGCTTTATTTTTGTTAGGTGCACCATCAAATATTATATAACTGCACAGTCATTAAGATAGGAAACTAATAAGTGATAGCCCGCATCTCGTGGTCGTGCGGTAGCGTTCTCGCTTCCCACGCCCGGGTTCCCGGGTTCGATTCCCGGCGGGGTCAGTGATTTTCTCTGCCTCGTGATGGCTGGGTGTTGTGTGCTGTCCTTAGGTTAGTTAGGTTTAAGTAGTTCTAAGTTCTAGGGGACTGATGACCATAGATGTTAAGTCCCATAGTGCTCAGAGCCATTTGAACCATTTTTTTGATAAGTGATAAAATAGAAGGAACGAAATCAGAGAAGTCTAAGGACATGAGAAGCAACAACTGTAAAGTGAGTGAGATAGGGCTGTAACCTACTGCTAATGTTTCTCAATCCGTACTTGAGCAAGCAATAAACAAAACTAAGGAGAAACTTGAGAAGGGAGTTTAAGTTCAGAAATAAAAGCGTTTATGTTTGCCGACTTTAATGTAATTGTCATAGACGTCACAGGACTTGGAAAATCTCTTGAACGGAAAAGATACTGTCCTGGAAAGAGATAATATGAAAATCAACATAAGTGAAACAAGAGAATGCATGTAGTTCAATAAAATAATGTGATGTCTGGAACCGCGCGACCGCTACGGTCGCAGGTTCGAATCCTGCCTAGGGCATGGATGTGTGTGATGTCCTTGGGTTAGTTAGGTTTAAGTAGTTCTAAGTTCTAGGGGACTGATGACCTCAGAAGTTAAGTCCCATAGTGCTCAGAGCCATTTGAACCTTTTTGAACCAAAATCATATGATGCTAAGGAAATTAGATTAGGAAATGAGACACTAAAAAGAGTGAAAGAATTTTGCTATTTGGATAGCGTGCCAACAGCAGAAATAAAATGGATATAAAAGACAAAGCGGTAATATTAAGAAAAGGTTACTTTGAAAAAGAATAAATATTCATACATATTATAAATTTAAATATTAGGAAGTCTTTTCTAATCATATTTGTATGGAGTGTAGCCTTATATGGAAGTGAACCTTGAATGATAAATGGTATATCTTGAAAGAAAAGAGGCTGGAGATATGGTATTACAGAAGAATGCTGAAGATAGAAGGGTTCATTGGATAACGAATAAAGTACTGAATCGAATGGAGGAGGAAAGATTTGCGACATACCTTTACTAAAAGAAGCATCAAGGAGTCGTCAGTTTGGTAATGAAGGGAAGCATGTGGAGGAAAAATTATATAGGGTGACGAAAGTTGAGATACAAAAGGATGCAGATTGCACCAGTTATGCAGAGCTGAAGACACTTGCGCAGGATGGACTAGCATGGAGAGTTACATCAAACCTCGCTTCGGCCTGGAGGCGATAACAACGACAAAAACATCTGAAGAAGAAAACCAAGATTGCGGTTAAAAGTACTCACGGTTGCGAGGTCATAAGAGAGTGAATATAAGAATGATATCATAAATATGAGGAACGAAATTGCTCGCATCTTTTCGAAGGAATCTTCTCACAATTTACTTTAATCAATTAAAGGACAGCACGGAAAACTGGATGACAGGACGGGGATATGCACCCTCCTTTCTTTCAAATGGTTCAAATGGCTCTGAGCACTATGGGACTTAACATCTTAGGTCATCAGTCCCCTAGAACTTAGAACTACTTAAACCTAACTAACCTAAGGACATCACACACATCCATGCCCGAGGCAGGATTCGAACCTGCGACCGTAGCAGTCCCGCGGTTCCAGACTGTAGCGCCTAGAACCGCACGGCCACCGCGGCCGGCCTCCTTTCTTTGGTTTCGCCACTTCGCTTACTATAAAAATTCGACCAGACGGGGTTAATCCAGCTGAAGGACACTATTGTTTGGCATGATTCTGGTACCGCTGTCTCCTTCATATTCCTGCACGAGTTGTTGCGTGAGACGAAGATCTGCTTCGCCAGCAAGGATAACGCACATGACATCTGCATGGGCTGCCCTCCATATTTATTCCAAATGATGTAAAGCTCTTAGAATAGAGGCCTCACAGAAGTGGCACAGTGGCTAAAGCACATAACATCGTAGCTAGGAGAAATCCCTATCGCAGACATCGATGGAAGGATATGAGTCATGTGTGGGAGTGAGAGATCCTAATTCTTGTTTGGGTGTGGAAGATGCATTCCATTATAATGTGAACAAAATGGGGCTCGAAGCTTTAAGTCAGTAGGCAATATATTAGGCAGAAATACTCCATGCGATCGTAGAAAGAGCAAGGAAGTTCTTGTATGCCACACAATTGATACAAGAACCTCTCACACAGATCGACCCGGTATCGCACTGTACTGATACTTTCCCAGCATCAGAGGAGTAACTGTCCACCTTCGAGCATTGAGTGTAGGGTATACGGCTTGGAATCAGCGCTAAGGCACTTGATGGGTCGACAGTGCTGTAACCTTCTCGGTTTGGCTTGCTTGACTACAAGGCGGAGATTCTCTCCAGCCACGTCGCCGGTCATGGTACGCTATTTAACATTTCGTTAGAGATCTGCAGACACAAATGAACGACCATTCGATTCCACTTCCGTATCTTGAGCGGGAAGAAACCCATTTGTCCCAATGTGTTACCATCTCATAATTTAGTTTCATGTCTGTTACGCAGCTGGAGTTTAGCCGCCGCAAGTATCTGGCTCTGTAAATACACCGTTCAAAAAAAGTTTGAAATATTAAGGTAAAATTTACTCCACAATACTAGTGATCTCATTGACCTAAGCACTTCATGCGTTATCCAGTTGGAGTCCGTATACTAGACGGTATTTACTACTGACATACTTAGTGGCCGTTTCCCAGTTATGTTAACATAGCGCTGCTGCAGCGGCACACCTCAAGCAATCAAGTATCAACTACAGCTCCATTCAGTTTGTGTTCAGTACTGCAGTAACATGCCACGTAGAAGCACACAACACTTAATTAAAGTTAGGATAGTGGCTTTACTTTCAGCAGGTCCTACAAAACAAGATAATTCCGATTGGTTTCATACCACTCAAAGTGGCGTGTCTAAGGTGGAGAAGGTACAGAGAGACGGGAAATGTGAACAATAGACCTCGCAGTGGTCGTTCCCGTATGACGACACCTATACAGGATCGTTTCCTCCAACTGTCGGCTAGCAGGCGCCCAACATCAACTGACAGAATTATTGGAAATGACTTCTCCCGGGTAACGGGGATTCGTATCTCAGACCAAACAGTGTGTAGAAGATGGTATCAGGACGATATTCATTCCAGAAGACCACTGAGAAGTTTTTCACTGAACCAACGGAACCAAGGCAGTCGAAGGGCCTGGGCTCTTGCTCATCAACAGTGGACCATTGCAGAATGGAGTTATGTTTGCTGAAGAAACCAGGATTGGTTTGCGACCGGACACGAGACGTGTTAGGGTTTGGAGAAGACCTAGACGACACTACGAACGCCGATACGTTCAGGGAGTCCATCCGTTTGCAGGTGAAAGTGTAATGTTCTGGGCGTAAATAATGATGGGACGGCAGACCTCTCTAATTGCCAAGTACGAAAATTTCACTGGTCTCCGATACATCCAAGAGGTCCTACAAAGGATTATAAGGCCCAACAGACGTGAAGACTGTGACAACTTCATGCCAGTCGATGACAAAGCAAGGCGACACCGTGCTCTAGCTGTGTCTCGGTATCTTCAAAGATGCAGCGTCAACCGAATGTATTGGCCAGAACAGTCTCCAGACATGAATGCAATTGAGTATGCATGGGACTTGTTGAATGTAGCCGTTCCACATAGTTCGAATCCACGCGACAATCTTTAGCACCTCACTGAAGCTGCCAGTGAGGAGGAGGAACTCATGTTGTGGTTGTTGTTGCGGTTTTCAGTCCTGAGACTGGTTTGAAGCTGCTCTCCATGCTACTCTATCCTGTGCAAGATTCTTCATCTCCCAGTACCTTCTGCAACCTACATCTTTCTGAATATGCTTAGTGTATTCATCTCTTGGTCTCCCTCTACGATTTTTACCCTCCACGCTGCCCTCCAATGCTAAATTTGTGATCCCTTGATGCCTCAGAACATGTCCTACCAACCGATCCCTTCTTCTTGTCAAGTTGTGCCACAAACTCCTCTTCTCCCCAATCCTATTCAGTACCTCCTCATTAGTTATGTGATCTACCCATCTAATCTTCAGCATTCTTCTGTAGCACCACATTTCGAAAGCTTCTATTCTCTTCTTGTCCAAACTATTTACCGTCCATGTTTCACTTCCATACATGGCTACACTCCATACAAATACTTTCAGAAATGACTTCCTGACACTTAAATCTATATTCGATGTTAACAAATTTCTCTTCTTCAGAAACGCTTTCCTTGCCATTGCCAGTCTACATTTTATATCCTCTCTACTTCGGTCATCATCAGTTATTTTTCTCCCCAAACAGCAAAACTCATTTACTACTTTAAGTGTCTCATTTCCTAATCTAATTCCCTCAGCATCACCCGACTTAATTCGACTACATTCCATTATCCTCGTTTTGCTTTTGTTGATGTTCATCTTATATCCTCCTTTCAGGACACTGTCCATTCCGTTCAACTGCTCTTCCAAGTCCTTTGCTGTCTCTGACAGAATTAAAATGTCATCGGCGAACCTCAAAGTTTTTATTTCTTCTCCCTGGATTTTAATACCTACTCCGAATTTTTCTTTGGTTTCCTTTAATGCTTGCTCAATATACAGATTGAATAACATCGGGGAGAGGCTACAACCCTGTCTCACTCCCTTCCTAACCACTGCTTCCCTTTCATGTCCCACGACTCGTATAACTGCCATCTGGTTTCTGTACAAGTTGTAAATAGCCTTTCGCTCCCTGTATTTTACCCCTGCCACCTTCAGAATTTGGTTGGTTCAAATGGCTCTGAGCACTATGGGACTTAACATCTTAGGTCATCAGTCCTCTAGAACTTAGAACTAGTTAAACCTAACTAACCTAAGGACATCACACACATCCATGCCCGAGGCAGGATTCGAACCTGCGACCGTAGCAGTCGCGCGGTTCCGGACTACGCGCCTAGAACCGCGAGACTACCGCGGCCGGCTTCAGAATTTGAAAGAGAGTATTCCAGTCAACATTGTCAAAAGCTTTCTCTAAGTCTACAAATGCTAGAAACGTAGGTTTGTCTTTCCTTAATCTAGCTTCTAAGATAAGTCGTAAGGTCAGTATTGCCTCACGTGTTCCAACATTTCTACGGAATCCAAACTGATCTTCCCCGAGGTCGGCTTCTACCAGCTTTTCCATTCGTCTGTAAATAATTCGCGTTAGCATTTTGCAGCTGTGACTTATTAAACTGATAGTTCGGTAATTTTCACATCTGTCAACACCTATCCCAAGATAAACTTGATGGTCTCATCCAGAGCACGTCTCACAAAGCGAGAGAACACATCCTTGTGCGGGGAGGACATACTCACTACTAAAGAATGATTATAATCATCATGAGGTAAAGATTTTTTCGGTTTTTTGTTTTCAAGAGGTACACTTAGGAGAGAGCCTACTTTATTTTGTAATGATTTTTTGTAATCAACCAAATTCATTCTTCTTTTCAGAAGGAATTATGTTTATTTTGTTAATAAGGTATCGTAAAAGCCTCAATTGTTGTACTAAAAGAAGTCATGGTAGTAAACTCTATGATATTCCAAACATTTGTTGCGGTGTGTAGTTTGTAGCGTATGATGTTACTGTTTCTCGGATCCTTCTGCCTGTCACTTTCCAAGGGCTACTATTTCATAGTATACTTCCCGTCTGGCTGTACTGGCATGTGAGCATATATCCGGTCAAGACGCCTAAACCGTGGCAGCTGTGAAGTAGGCGAAGGCTGACTGTAATGGGTACCATTTGCGCCACACATCCACAATATGTAGTTTGCTCTTAATTTGTCACAATTCGGTACAATATTTAAAATAAGGACTTTGGTCCTGTTGTTCGATCACGCAATGAAAATCGTCCACTATAATCTCACGCGCTCCGAAATTTGTGGGAAGTTGGGTTAGCAGTATGTAAAAAAGTTCATTACCCTCGTTCTGAACCCCCGAGCCCGACGGCACATAAATGTGTGTAAGTCAAAGAGTTGTCAAGTTATTAGGCCTCTACTGTTTGGGACTAAAGCTGTAGATGTGCACGGTACTGTTTGCCTGAGTAGGAGTGCTCTACTGGATTCCGGTCTGGTATTAATAATTGAGTCAAATCCGGTGGCAAGTCAGGAGAGCACACTTTCTGCTAAAAGACTACATTGACATCTGCTTCTCGCAAATGCTGTCATAACTGCAGATTTTTGATGGCAGAAGATATCCTGTTTACCTTTGTAGTAGCTAAACAGTATGTCTATGTATTCATTGTCGCCTAAATTGGAAATTTGTGGTAAGGACTATGGCATCAAACTGATGAAGTCATCGGTCCCTAGGCTTACACACTATTTACTGTAACTTAAACTAACTTGCGCTAAGGACAACACACACAGCTACGCCCGAGTGAGGACTCGAACCTCCGACGGGGACAGCCGTGCGAACCGTGACAAGGCGCCCTTTACTACTCATTTGTATTGATGAAATGAATTCATCTAACCAAATTGACATAATCTGCCTCTCTGAACATCAAGTGACCACTGATATAGATATGTTAGACATTTCTGGATTTAAGCTAGCTTCCTACTTCTGCAGAGTAGATAAGGATGGAGGAGGAGTTGCCACATTTATCAAAAACTGCCATAAATTCAAGAACATTGACATTAATAAATTCTGTTTAGAGCAGCATCTAGAAGCATGTGCAACAGAAGTAGAGTTCCATAACAGATCCTATATAATAATAACTATTTACCGAGCACCTGCAGGCAATTATAATCTATTCTTAGATCATCTAAAAGCTCTTTTGGGTTATTTAACAGGAAGAAACAAAGAAATTTTGATTGCTGATGACTTAAATACAGATTTTCTAATGCAATCTTCCAGTAAACATTCACTGCAGTTAGTAATGTTGTCTTTCAATCTAACTCACACTGTAAACTTTCCAACTAGGATCACTAAATCCTCAAGGACAGCCATTGATAACATTTTTATAGACAAATCAAAGGAACACAACCATATCATAAAACCTGTTATAAATGGACTATCAGATCATGACATGCAGCTCCTTGTTTTAGATGTAAATTCTAAGCAGATTATCAAGACTGCTAAATCTGAGTACAGGAGAGTAGTCAATCAACCAAAAATTGAGTGCTTTAGAAAACTGCTCAAAGATATGAACTGGAAAGATGTTTATTGTGCTCATGACATGAATGAAAAATATAACACATTCATGAACAATGTCAGTACCATGTTTGAAAACTGTTTTCCTCTAAAAGTTACTCAAATTAAACAGAAGTCTATAATAAAACCATGGATTACACAAGGAATAAAGATTTCCTGTAAGACAAAAAGGAAAATGTATCTGTCGACCAAGAATAGCTCCAATGCTGATGATTTAGCTAAATACAAGGAATACTGTAAAACATTAAAAAAGTAATTCAGACGTCTAAACAAATGCACTACGAGAAGTAGATAGCAATGTCAGGGAACAAAATAAAAACAATATGGGACATAGTGAAAGAGCAGACTGGTAGAACCAGAAAGGAACAGGAGAAAATAGCACTAAGGGTAGATGACACATTAGTAACTGATGGGCGTAGTGTGGCAAATCTAATTAACAAGTACTTTATATCCGTTACTGATAGAATGGGACTTTCAGGATCAGTAAATAATGCCCTTGAATATCTGAAACTAGCCTTCACAAATAGCTTCAAGTACATGAATATATCACTCACTTCACCAAAAGAAATAACGTCCATAATAAAATCTTTAAAAACAAAGCATTCTAGTGGGTACGATGAAATATCAACAAAGTTAATTAAGGCATGTTCTTGTGAGTTTAGTACAATTCTAAGTTACTTGTGGAACCAGTCAATTATAACTGGGACATTTCCTGACTGGCTAAAATATGCAGATGTTAAGCCTCTATTCAAGAAAGGGGATAAAGAGATACCATCAAACTACAGACCGATTTCACTTTTGCCAGCATTCTCAAAAATTTTAGAAAAAGTAATGTACAGGCAGCTGCTCAACCATCTGACCACAAATAATATATAATCAAGAACACAGTTTGGATTTCTGAAGGGTTCTGATATCGAGAAGGCTATTTACACCTACAGTGAAAATGTACTTAATTCCTTAAATAACAAATTACAAGCAGCAGGTATTTTCTGTGATTTGTCAAAGGCATTTGATTGTGTGAACCACAACATCCTTTTAAGTAAATTAGAATTCTATGGTGTCACGGGCAGTGCTGCAAAATGGTTCAAGTCATACCTCACTAACAGGAAACAAAGGGTGTCAGTGCAAGGGACTAGTGAATTAAGTCATCAGTCATCATCAGAATGGGAAGAAATTACATGTGGTGTCCCACAAGGATCCATCTTAGGGCCATTGCTTTTTCTTGTGTACATTAATGATCTCTCATCAGTTACACTGCCAGAAGCAGAGTTCGTTTTGTTTGCAGATGACACAAGTATTGCAATAAATAGTATGTCAAGTGTAGTTCTAGAAAGATCTGCTAATGATATTTTCATGGATATTAATAAATGGTTTAAAGCCAACTCACTGACATTAAACTTCGAAAAGACTCACTATATGCAATTCAGAACCTGTAAGAGGTTTCCACCCAGCATATGCATAAAATACGAAGAAGAGCAGATAGAAGAGGTTGAAAGTCTTAAATTCCTGGGATTACAACTTGATAATAAATTCAGTTGGGAAGAGCACACCACAGAACTGCAGAAACGCCTTAACAAATCTGTATTTGCAATTCGAGTGTTAGCAGACATAGGCGACATAAAAATGAAAAAGCTTGCATACTTTGCCTACTTTCATTCCATAATGTCATATGGTATAATATTTTGGGGTAACTCTTCAAGTCAAACAAAAGTTTTCAGAGTCCAAAAGCGTGTAATACGTATTATTTGTGGAGTAAATTCACGGACGTCCTGTAGAAACCTCTTCAAAGAACTGGGTATACTAACTACTGCCTCACAGTATATTTACTCATTAATGAAATTTGTCCTAAATAATATATCTCTTTTTCCAACAAACAGCTCAGTTCATGCATACAATACCAGGAACAAAAATGATCTGTCCATAATGTCATATGGTATAATATTTTGGGGTAACTCTTCAAGTCAAACAAAAGTTTTCAGAGTCCAAAAGCGGGTAATACGTATTATTTGTGGAGTAAATTCACGGACGTCCTGTAGAAACCTCGTCATAGAACTGGGTATACTAACTACTGCCTCACAGTATATTTATTCATTAATGAAATTTGTCCTAAATAATATATCTCTTTTTCCAACAAACAGCTCAGTTCATACATACAATACCAGGAACAAAAATGATCTGCACAAGGACTTAAAAGCACTTAATTTAGTTAAAAAAGGGGCCCACTACTCAGGAACACTCATCTTCAATAATTTGCCAGTAAACATAAAAAATTTAGTTACAAATAAAGATCAGTTTAAAGGAGCCTGAAAGACTTACTAGTGGCCAACTCCTTCTACTCCATTGACGAATTTTTTAATAGAAACAAATGATGTATTGTATATACTCATACTATTAGTATTGTTATTTCAGCTTTAAAAAAAAATAAAAATAAAAAAAGTGAGTAAAAAAAATTGACATGTTCCACATCCACGAGGATCTCCTCAGCACGGATCTATGGAACGAAAACTAATCTAATCTAACCACACGGCTACACCGCGCGGCGATTGCCGCCTAAACAGGCATGTCTTCAGACCGGGGGATATTTGGGTCATACTGTAAGTCCGAGGGTGCCGTTTAGTTTTCCGGTTGTGGTTCACAGCTGCATTAGTCTTGTCTTGGTAGAGTTTTTAACTAACATCGAAAGATCTCCGAGATCTTTTTTACTTGCTTTCCTAATTTTTGGTAGGTTCCTTTCCTGTTATTCGTAAATAATCTCTTGTTGTGATGCCAAGGCTCGTTTGGCTCTCGATATGTCTCTGGTGGCCGGCCGCTGTGGCCGAGCGGTTCTATGTGCTTCAGACCGGAGCCGCGCTGCTGCTGCAGTCGCAGGTTCGAATCCTGCCTCGGGAATGGATGTGTGTGATGTCCTTAGATTAGTTAGGTTTAAGTTCTAAGTCTAGGCGACTGATGACCTTAGATGTTAAGTCCCATAGTGCTTAGAGCCATTTGGACCTTTTTTTTTTTGTCTCTGGTGTGTATTTTGTTGAGATAAAGACCTACCTTTGTACAGATTGTGTAATGACTTCGTTATACGTATGTGCAGGATAGCACACTTTTGAGTTTCCGTGGTTAGCAGAAAGTTATAAATAGCTGTTGATTCAGCAGGAACATGTCTACCTCACGTTGGAAGGTTTTTTCTGTTCTTTGTTGAAATCCTCCCAGCTGTGGTTCTGGCCGCAATTGGGACGAAGGTGGAGTGTTAGCGGTCGTTAGGGTGTGCACTAAGTGGTCAGGCTATAGGCGTGATGGGCTGTCACAAATTTTCTTCGCTCGAGTATCGTTGCATTTGGTCTGTGTTCTGTCGTTTTAACGTGGTAATAGCCGATATTACCAGTCGGACTGAACTGGCAGTCACGGCTGCATATGATGTTACCATTATCATTTTATGCTTCTGTCTGGGAGCTGAAAGGGTCTACCGACGCGAGTACATTACTCTTGTAGGTGACCAACTTGTCTTACGGAACAAGTTTTGGGTGGACCTTCAAATACGACAAGTATCCGAAAATCTTTCACATTAATATAAGACGGGGTATGTTTTCCTAAATCAATGCAACCCGTTCGTACACCACTTAAGACATTTAGACGGGTATTAGTTGTCCTTCTCTCTTATATTATATGGACAACCCTGCCATAAGCCGTCAGTAATAAATGAATATGTTCGTTTGGCACTTCAAAAGGGTCACAATATCAACTTCTCCTTTAGTACTGTCCATGAGTCGTTGGAGTGCTAGTTCTGAGTTTGCTTTATTACAAAATGGGTTCTGAAATAAATAAAACAAATTCATATACATTCTCTGAAGGTAAACCTAGGTTCACAATAAGCCAGTCATCTATCTCACCTTTCCACGGTTTGGCGCAACGTTATAGGAGGCTAAATCTAATTGTATTCGAATTTGTTCCATGTTCACTAGATGCTCCGGAGGCGATTACTTGCAATTGCTGCTGTCGAAAGACTGAAGCAGCACTAATTTCCTTTGATGTGTTTTTCTCGAACGACCGCCGTTGCGCAGTTTAGAAATACAGCACGTCCCCACAAACAGACCTCTGCAAGCAGATTTCTCAACTCGGAGCCACCGAGCTACAGGATCTAGACCTATGTAGATAGTTTTACGACAAGAATGAAAATCAATAACAACTTGACAATATCATTCCCCGTAAGCAGCATACTGAAACAGTATTGTCCACTTTCAACAACTTTACGCCATGGTCGTAGAATCCTTGCTATAGACTTCGCAAAACACTCAGAGGAATACATATATTCTGGGATAAAAGTGGCGCTCAGGCGTAAGCTGACTATACTAGTGATATTTTAAACTGTGTTACAGACACATATAGAGCTCGGGACGTTTTCCAACAATACCTAGGTCATAAATGTGTAACTTCAAACATTCTTCATCTTTCGGTGTCTATACGGTTCGGATGTTGGCGATCACGATGGCTGTTCTTCTATTGTTGGTTGCAGCACGGAATAGTTCTGTTAAAGGCATATTGAACCAGCATCTAAGGTTGTCAAACCAAGATACGTATTCGTCTTCTTCCAGGACCTCTTTTGCTGTTGATGTTCCCCTGATGCACATTTTGTAGCAAATCATATCTGTTTCTATTACGCATTATATGTCCTAGATATTGCAACTTCCAGTGTTTCACTGTCTTGTTTAATTTAGGTGTTGTGTCCATTCCTCTCAAAACATCTACGTTTATCACTCTCTGGGTCCTAGGAGTTCTCAGGATCCACCTAGAAAGCCACAACTCAAAGGCCTCCAGCTTCTTCTCCGCGTTTTTCAAATGCGTGTGAATCTTATGGGACTTAACTGCTAAGGTCATCAGTCCCTAAGCTTACACTCTACTGAACCTAAATTATCCTAAGGACAAACACACACATCCATGCCCGAGGGAGGACTCGAACCTCCGCAGGGACCAGTCGCACACTCCATGACTGCAGCGCCTTAGATCGCTCGGATAATCCCGCACTGCACCGTGTTTTTATCTAAGGTCCATGTGTCTACGATATATAGGAGAACAGTATATGCATAGCAGTGTCAGAGCCTGATTTTTTTTCTTAGAGGTAGGTTTATAGCTTTTGAATACAGCACTTATTTTCTGAAACACACTTCTTGCTTCCCCGGTGCGAATCATGATTTCTTGCGAGTTATCCCAACTTTCATTTATTATGGTTCCAAGATATGAATACTCTTTTACGCTTTCTATAGCTCTTTGGTTTATGAGTAAGCTTACTCCTGTACTTTAAATATACGTACGTACATATATCTGGCATGATACCGATAAGTGGCACAGCAAGAAGCTGAAGTTCACATCGACTTTACAGGAGTTATCTATCGACAAACTGGAGCAGGGTTTGGCGGAATGTTCGTCAAAATCCCTGCCGACAGATGTCAAAACCACTTGGTTGGATGTAATCTATGGGAGGTTTCCAATTAGAGAGAAGTTACACAGAAGTCTAACACCAGACCCTCTCTTCACAAAGTGCCAGGTGCAAGATACATTCGCACGTAGACTGGTTAACGAAGAGAAACTAAAGACGACTGACAGGGGTACATATTATGCTCAGTTTCAAAGATTTGATCACCGCCATTAGGGATGTAAAATCAATAACTATTAAAAATCCCTTAGTAAGTCATTTAAGAAATGTTGATTAAATACGGCGAACATTCGAAACTTTCATGTGTCTGTGATTGGACCGGTACCTCATCATATCGCCGAACAAATTTCAGCTAAGTCCTCGTGATATGACTGGAGACTGAATGCTGTTTCCAATGTACTCGTATATGAAAAAAAAAAAAAACCACTAAAATTCCAATGATCAAGATGATACAATAATCAATACTTATTTCTTTATTCTAATCACATAATAGCAGAGCCTCGTGTTTCTACACACTCAACATACAGTGCCGAAAAATATGAACTCCTACTGTCTCGCCGGCCGGTGTGGCCGTGCGGTTAAAGGCGCTTCAGTCTGGAACCGCGTGACCGGTACGGTCGCAGGTTCGAATCCTGCCTCGGGCATGGATGTGTGTGATGTCCTTAGGTTAGTTAGGTTTAATTAGTTCTAAGTTCTAGGCGACTGATGACCTCAGAAGTTAAGTCGCATAGTGCTCAGAGCCATTTGAACCAACCTACTGTCTCGAACTAAATTATACACACATCAAAAAAGTTTTACATCACCTCGGTTGCGAGAGTTCCGGAACCTGTACAGAAAACTGGAAGAGAGATCAACATAAACATCATTTCTGCCGGCCGAAGTGGCCGTGCGGTTAAAGGCGCTGCAGTCTGGAACCGCAAGACCGCTACGGTCGCAGGTTCGAATCCTGCCTCGGGCATGGATGTTTGTGATGTCCTTAGGTTAGTTAGGTTTAACTAGTTCTAAGTTCTAGGGGACTAATGACCTCAGCAGTTGAGTCCCATAGTGCTCAGAGCCATTTGAACCATCATTTCTGCCCTTTTTAATGCACATGAAAACAACACATCGCATGTTGTACCACCATACAGCCTGACCTTCAGAGGTGGTGGTCCAGATTGCTGTACACACCGGTACCTCTAATACCCAGTAGCACATCCTCTTGCATTGATGCATGCCTGTATTCGTCGTGGCATACTATCCTCAAGTTCATCAAGTCACTATTCATCCAGATTGTCCCACTCCTCAACGGCGATTCTCGTAGATCCCTCAGAGTGGTTGGTGGGTCGCATCGGCCACAAACAGCCCTTTTTAATCTATCCCAGGTATGTTCGACAGGGCTCATATCTGGAGAACATTCTGTCCCCTCTAGTCGAGCGATGTCGTTACCCTGAAGAAAGTCATACACAAGATGTGCACGGTGGGCATGCGAATTGTCGTCCATGAAGTCGAATACCTGGCTAGTATGCTGCCGATATGGTTGCACTATCGGCCGGATGATGGCATTCGCTTATTGTACGGCCGTTACGGCGCCTTCCATGGTCACCAGCGGCGTACGTCGGCCCCACATACTGCCACCCCAAAACAGCAGGGAACTTCCACCTTGCTGCACTCGCTGGACAGTGTGTCTAATGCGTTCAGCCTGACCGGGTTGCCTCCAAACAGATCTCTGACGTTTGTCTGGTTGAAGGCATATGCAATACTCATCGGTGAAGAAACACGTGATGCCAGTCCTGTGCGGTCCATTCCGTATGTTGTCGGGCACATCTGTACCGGCCTGCATGGTGTCTTGGTTGCAACTATGGACCTCGCCATGGACGTCGGGAGTGAAGTTGCACATCATGCAGCCTACTGCGCATAGTTTGCTTCGTAACACGACGAATGGTTCAAATGGCTCTGAGCACTATGGGACTTAACTTCTAAGGTCATCAGTCCCCTAGAACTTAGAACTACTTAAACCTAACTAACCTAAGGACATCACGCACATCCATGCCCGAGGCAGGATTCGAACCTGCGACCGCAGCGGTCTCGCGGTTCCAGACTGTAGCGCCTTTAACCGCTTGGCCACCCTGGCCGGCTCGTAACACGACGTCCTGTGGCTGCACGAAAAGCATTATTTAACATGGTGGCGGCCCTTGGGTGGCCTGTGCGAGGCATGTCATCGACAGTTCCTGTCTCTCTGTATCTCCTCCACGTCCGAACAACATCACTTTGGTTCACTCCGAGATGGATGGACACTTCCCTTGTTGAGAGCCCTTACCCGCACAAAGTAACAATGCGGACGCGATCGAACCGCGGTATTGACCGTCTAGGCATGGCTGAACTACAGACAACACTAGCCGTGTACCTCCTTCCTGGTGGAATGACTGGAACTGATTTGCTGTCGGACCCCCCTCCGTCTAATAGGCGCTGCTCATGCATGGTCGTTTCCATCTTTGGGAGGGTTTAGTGACATCTCTGAACAGTCAAAGGGGACTGTGTATGTGATACAATATCCACAGTCAACGTCCATCTACAGGAGTTCTGGGAACCGGGCTGATGCAAAACTTTTTTTGATGAGTGTGTTACAGGCGAAATCTTGAGATAATCGACAACCTCCTAAATATAAATGTACCCATTGAAACTCAGGTGTCTGAAGATTAAGTGCAATCACGAATGGGAAAGTATATTAAAGCATATTCTACAACGGACGTTCCGTCAGTTAGGTTTGACGCAGCCACGGAAACCTTCCCCACAATGGAGAAATAGACGAAGAATACACACAGCACGTAGCGTGCTCTGCATCATGATAGCCACTCTTGTCATCATCATTAAAGGCCTACTGCGGAAAAGCAAAAGAAATAATCACAGTACCATAGGGAAAAAATAAAATTATAAAAGAACACATTGAAAAATGCGCAATAAATATAGTCAGTCACCAAAGAGAAGATACCTAATGCAGATGGTAGCCCATAGTTGCCGGTCTCTAGCTTTCTCACCCATCACTTGTCTAAGGACTGTTAATACTCGATCCTTCCATTGCGTCCTTAGGCGTCCCATTGGGCGTTTTCCAGCAGGTTGAGAACGCAGGACTCTGTATGGGAGGAATGTATCAGCTCGAAGGATGTGGCCAAACCATTATAACCTCCCGTACCCTAATATCCGACCAATGTGTTGCTTTCCAAATCGCTGGTACTGGCACGAATATAGCACACAATATTTTAACATAATTGAAAATGTGCTAATATAACTAAGCATCATGGTGTTTTGAGCAAACAAAATCTACATAAGGGAAAAAAATTAATTAAAAAACAAGAAGCAGTCTACACACTCAATTTGTCCATCTGGCACATAGATGTACTTTCATCTGGAATCCAGGAGTCATGTGCTATTGATCTGTTACACTATACTGCATGGCTGGATTACAAATTTTGTAATTCATAATTCTAACTAAACTACTATATAAAAATACACTTCCACCACTACACAACACGGCACTATACTACTACACTTGGTAACAGAACCAAGCTAGATTTCTCATTTGTCTGGATAGTTAGCCCCCGGCGTGATGAGATACAACTCAAGATTCACAGAGGCTGTGCTGCTGTGCCAGTCAAGGTGTATAGATTGAGATGGCTGTCAGGGTCTCAGGAAATCCTTCCTGGTCCTCCCCCACGCTCATTTCCTCACTGTTTCCAGAAGGTTGTTGCCGGTGGATGTTCTGCCGTGTTGCGTCTGGCTGTAATGATGGGTGGCCTCCTCTAGCTTTTCTCAACCATGTAGGCTTGCAGTCCATAAGCTGATATTTTAGCTGTCAGCGAGTTCAGCTTATGCCACACTTCCTCATTCCCAGACGGTGTGGTCCCGGGTGCAGACTGGTCCACGTTGGAGGCTGTTAACGAAGGTACGAGCATATGGGATAAGTTCACAGATATGTGAGTGGCTCGAAGGCTTATTAAATAATAGAATCCAGTATGTTGTCCTCGATGGCGAGTGTTCATCAGAGACAAGGGTATCGTTAGAAGTGTCCCAGGGAAGTGTAATAGTACCGCTGTTGTTCTCTATATACATAAAGGATTTGGCGGACAGCGTGGGCAGCAACTGCGATTGTTTGCTGTGGTGTACGATAAGGTGTCGAAGAGTGACTTTTGGAAGATACATGAGGAATTACACACAATTTTCTGTTGGTGTGATGAATGGCAGTTAGCCTTAAATGTGGAAAAGTGTAGGTTAATGCGGATGAGCAAGAAGAACAAACTTGTTATGTTCGGATGCAGTATTAATAGTGTTCTACTTGACACAGTCAAGTCGTTTAAATATCTGTATGTAACGTCGCAAAGCGATGTGAGATGGAACGAGCCTCTGAGAACTGTGGTAGGGAAGGTGAATGGTCGACTTCGCTTTATTGGGAGTATTTTTAGGAAAGAGTGATTCACGTGAAAAAGGAGACCGCGTGTAGGACTCTGGTGCGACCTGCTCTTGAGTATTGCTCGAGTGTTTGGGGTCGGCACCAGGTCGTATTGAAGCAATTCGGAGGCGGGCTGCTAGATTCGTTACCGGTAGGTTCGAACAACACGTAAGTGTTACGGAAATGCTTCGGTAACTCAAATAGTAACCCCTGGAGAGAAGGTGACGTTCTTTTCGAGAAACACCAATTTAGAGAACCGGCATCTGAAGCTGACTGCCGAACCATTCTACTGCCGCCAACATACATTGCGCGTAAGGACCACGAACATAAGATACAAGAAATCAGGGCTCATACGGAGGTATATAGACAATGGTTTTTTTCCTCGCTCTATTTGCGCATGGAACAGGAAAGGAAATGACTAGTAGTGGTACAGGGTACCCTCCGCCGCGCACCGTACGGTGGCTTGCGAAGTGTCGACGTAGATGTAGATGTAGATTCACAAGTGTTTGTGGAGCGTTGTCGTATGTTCATTAGGTAGCTCGGGTATGGATCATGTCCCGACAGGTGGTGTATAGGTCGGAAGAAAGTATGACATTCTTGAACTTACTTTTATATTTGGAATGACTTGGGAAGTTCTCTCTGTTTCTGCCTCTTCCCAAATTTATTTCATTCTCTAGTAGCCTTTATTTCCCGATTCGATGTGGCTCTTGTGCCCAATACCTGCTTTACCTTAACATATTCTCCCTTTTTGAGTCGCTGGCTAATGTGGCCGAGTGGTTCTAGGCGCTTCAGTCTGGAACCGCGCGACCGCTACGGTCCAGGTTCGAATCCTGCCTCGGGCATGGATGTTTGTGATGTCCTTAGGTTAGTTAGGTTTAAGTAGTTCTAAGTTCTAGGGGACTGATGGCCTCAGATGTTAAGTCCCATAGTGCTCAGAGCCATTTGAACCATTTGAACCTTTTTGAGTCAACAGTGTATACCTCTCTTTCTTACTGCAAGGTCTGGAGGTAGCAAGCTTTGTATCACCAGCAGCGCCTCAGTCGGTTTGCTCTATAACCGCCTGTCAGGCCGTAGAGCCTGTGCTGTCCTGGAACTATGACCCCAAATGCTCGATCCCTAGCCTACAATAGCAATTACGATTGGGTTGTGGTACATTCTTATTGCACTTAGTTGCAACTGAAAACTTACTTGGCCAGTCGCTACTATTTTGTTCAGGATTTTGCCTCTGTCGCAGCTGATTTCTGCATGTGTGTGGAAGTTATGCTTTTCGTCAGTATTTATACCAAGGTACCTACCTATATACTTCCTTTCTTTCCACAGTCTGGTCATTTATTCTGATTTTGG
Source organism: Schistocerca nitens (assembly GCF_023898315.1). Lineage (NCBI taxonomy): Eukaryota > Metazoa > Arthropoda > Insecta > Orthoptera > Acrididae > Schistocerca > Schistocerca nitens. Next base: position 535,494,312 of record NC_064616.1, on the reverse strand, counting down.
GGTTTGTCGTTCTTGATATTATTTCTTTTAGTAACATATAAATTGTTTTGTGCGCTGCTTTCGTTAGTCTGTTTTCTACACACTAGTTACGTAGTCGCTCAAGAACTATCCTACGATTTTCCTTTAATTTACGCCTTCAGTTGGCAGATACTATAATTAGCAGGTCGTCTGCATAGGCGATGTAGCCTCTAATACTTGTTACACTATGGAGCAGGGTTAGTAATTGCTCTATGACAACATCCTAGGACTCTGAACTACCAACAGAGCACTGTGGGCAGCGTTTGGTGACGTTTTTCACAATTTTCTGTCCGGTCATCCTAATTGCACCTGCCTGTTTATGTAGTAACCTGGTAGGTCTTTGTAGAAATGCCTGGGATTGTCCATATGTTTCATTCTGTTGAACAGGGCAGGCCATCATAAATTATCAAACACCTCAACTATATCATACATTATGCCTATAAATTACGTGTCAACTGAGGTGTTCACAGTGTCCATTGCGCGATTTATTGCATGATCTGTGGACTTTCCTTTCCTAAAGAAGACGCAATCTAACTATTACAAACAGAGCGGCAATACAGAGATCAACTGCATATTGTAACCGGACTGGAAAGTCTTTCGGCCAGTAAAAACTGGCTGATACATGACAAAGAATCTCACAGAAGAGTGTTTTAAAGAATTCTTAAACGATATTGGCTATTGCAGAAGCATTTGCAATGCATATATAAAAACACCCTTCACAATTACGTTAGTATAATAATTAATTCACAGTGGGATTACATCCCAGAAATAAAGATCACAGGTGTGTGACACCACAAGACCCAGAGGAGAAAGAGTGGGATGTGGCCTCACTAGAAGTACTTGCATTTTGTTCTTAGAAAAATTTTATTTCATCACAAAATTTTTGCTTATTGGAAGACACTTACCTTATACCAGAATTGAGGAGACAGACTTTTCGAGGGTTAATTAAAGCTAATAAACGGTATTTTTTCTGTAGAAAGTTTAGTGGACTTTTGTTTTGACTGTAACTGTTCTTTTATTGAAGAGATATGTGGAAATTTAAAGTATCGAGTTTGAGGTGCTTGGACATTGGAATCTCAGAGCAGGTCAATAGTTGATATCGGTTGTAACATAACTAGTCTGCTACCTGTCGCTACGCGAACTTTATTCAATCTGAAATTATCTGTGTTTTCTTAACTGTGCTGGAGAAAGGACACTTTTAGTGACTGTTGGAGCCAAGTTACGGTGTTGCATGAGACAGCCAGGCGAGTCAGCATCGTTCCTTGGGAAGGCTGGTCGCTTCGGAAACGAGGCTCTTGCTCTACGCTTTTCGAGCGTCGAGAAATTCCAAGAACTCACAGGTTGCATTTGATCGCGCTTCTTTGTCAGCAGGACAGAGCGCGCCCTTTGAAGGCAGGAAGTTCCGTCGATTCCCAGAAGCGTTCTCAAGCTCGACGTATCTGCTGTCCCTGCAGGGCTCCGAAGGATACGATTTCACCAGTTTGTGCTCCCACCACGTGAGAAATTTTCGTATTCTGGCAGCTCCGGCAGTCGCCCGCCATTGTTTTTGGTTTACCCGACGAGAACGACATAGCAATCAGTTTTTGAACCTTCAGAAAACTAAAGAAAACAAAATAGGCGCTGTTCAAGAATTTCAGCAGTTTCTCCCCTGCGATATGTGCTAGAAAGAGAAATCCTGAGTTGTCAGGCTGGCAGTCGTGATAGACTCTTTCGTGGAGGACGTGGTATTCTGGAGCGGAGGAGTGTGGTTGTACCGAGGGCGGAGAACAGCAACAATCAATTTTTTATGAATATCATTGACCTCAGATTACATTGTATATTCTACATCAACGAAATAAACTAGATTAATTAAAAGTGATCCATTTAACTAATTTCGCCCAATTTCATGACTAGGAACAGGCTATCCTCCATTACTGAAAATTTTATAAATACGTTCGGTCACATTTGTTTATTTTAATCTGTGCTTTCATTGTGCCGGCGATCCCTTGAAATGAAGATACCCCACTGAGATCAATTTGAGGACTTTTCAGAAGGTGTGAAATCGTCGGTATAAAAAAGAAAGTAACCTTTCAATGTGCGATGGGGGTGACTTTAATCAAAACACTGTTTATAAGTGTAACAATGTCGAGTACAGATCCAGGTCTGCAGATAAATGTTTCCTTTACTTGCCAGGAGAGTAATAAGATGTATTTTTTTGTCTCGGTCGCCGCACATAGCTAGGAGAGCGTGTGTCTTCGAGCGATGTCTCGAACGGCAAGGAGGAACGTTTCAAGTTGTTTTTCTGACACTGTGAACAACTGCTCTATGTAAAGTAGGAGCTCTTCTCTCGGTGCTGACCTTCAGTGACTGCAAGAAATATGAACAAAATTCAGTACTTTTGTATAACCTGACGAAATTACCGATTACGGGATACTGACAGACAGCAAATGGCCCATTTCATTAACACTTGTGCCGGCCGCGGTGGTCTAGCGGTTCTAGGCGCGCAGTCCGGAACCGCGTGACTGCTGCGGTCGCTGGTTCGAATCCTGCCTCGGGCATGGATATGTGTGATGTCCTTAGGTTAGTTAGGTTTAAGTAGTTCTAAGTTCTAGGGGACTGATGACCAGAGATGTTAAGTCCCATAGTGCTCAGAACCATTTGAACCATTAACACTTGTGCTTCACTTAATTTCCACCAGTCCGCCACGAAGTGTCAGTTTACCCCTTCCCGGTTCACATGGGAAATAAATAATGGCAGCCGCTGCTTGGTAAATCTGGTCGCCTAACGTCTTGAAGTTACTCTTTCTAGCGACAGCTACACCCATTTCTGAAGGGAGATTTGTGTTTGCGCAACACTTTAGTGCATATTAACATTATTTACGCCAGAATTACTTCCTAATTTCTTTCTTCTTATTAAGCGCCTCTAGGTCATATTTATACCTGAAACAGAACCCCGCCGCATGATGCGCAGTCGTATGTCAGTATCGAAAGTTGCATGAGGGAGGAATCCTTCCAACGGTCTATCCACTTTGCAGGCGTTGCCGATCGACAAACTAGAGCAGGGTTGGGCCGGAAGTTCGTGAAAAGTTATTGCCGACAGAAGTCAAATCCACTTGGTTGGACGCAGGCTATGGAACTATGCAAACAGAGAGAAGTTATAGAACATTTACATTTACAAGACTCCTTTGTTGTGACCAAAATGCAATTTGTCGTGGATGCGGAAGAAATTGGCTGTAACTACCCTAACAAATCTTACCATCATAGGCCTGAATGTCATTTTCCAGTCGGACTGGCACATGTTCCAAAGATCCAACACCGGTCATATACCTGGTATGTGGCTCACTGCGGTTTCTACTCCATAAGCACAGCCACTCCGAACACATCGGTCTTTCAGTCTTATCTGCAACAGAAAAACTGTATCACGCGACAAAGGTATCGCAGAAAATACGTTTAGCGACTCCAAATGTTTTTTTAATCATCTCTCTTGATTTCCATTGACGCAGAATGCACAGTTTGAATACAACAAGGATCGACGATGCTCTCTGAGTGATAATGGTCATTAATGGATCAGAAAGTACGTTCTAATCCTGAAGAGGGGACCTAATTTTTATTTTTGAAGTAATTCAATTTCAAGAATTAAGATTAAAAAAGAAAAACTAGAGAAAAAGAGACTAACTGAAGAATATAGCCTGAGAAGCTAGACACAAAAGGCAGTTTTGAAGAGAGACAGAATGGCTTATAAGGGCAGATTTGACACCCCAAATAAAGAAGAAGCGATAAAGTGCCTAACTAAGGATCCAAAGGTATCTGTTGGGAGCCCCGATATGTCATAGGATTTTTCTCTGACACGGTTCAGTTCTTTCATCTCTAGCAAAGTTTTTAATCTGAAAAAAGTCGAGTTGCGCCGTGATTCGGAATTGACGTTAAACTGTAGCCCCCTCTCCCACCCCCCCCCCCCCCACCCCCATAATTGGATGGGTAAAAAAATTAAAAATCCTGAAGAAGACAACTGTATCCACCTATGATACGACCATGCCTCATAAACCAAAATGATGTTCAGGCGACATTCGGGCTGATGACAGCTTCATCTTTTTTTGTAGTTCTTGAGCCTATGGATCTCATGACTTGTTTGCTCTCTACGATCGGCTTTGTAAAAACCGATTGGCAAGTGAATTCGTTATGTGCTACATTAAACGTCTGAACAGCAATAAGAATGCTGCCTTAGATTTCCCTTGCATAACAGGCTTTCAGGCTTTTGACGTGTTCTGCATACTAATGGATTTTTTTTTTTAAATCGGCTGTTCAAGATACGCATAACAGTAAAATATTTGATTAAGTGAACATCCACTACTGACGAAAATCTTTATAGAATAAAAAGTAACTAGAGTGGATTTTTATTCTGTAAATTGATAATAAAGATACAGTAAAGCTAAAGGCCTACAGATTAGGTTAGTTATAGTTTCTGCACAACTGGAAGGTGTCTGTACCCCTTTTAAATTTCATTGCTGATTTGTGATCCGATAATGTGAAAGAATTCGACATAAAATTAAATCTCAAATTCGTCCTCCCCACCGATTAATTTTGGCAACGTCTTACCAGTTTCGTATATTGCCTATCCCGTGAATTTGTGGATCCTTTCCGCTTTTGTGTGTCCCTGATTGTTCTTTCATCTCCCACTAATTTGATCTGCTTTTCTTCTTCCTCCGTATATAGGGTAGTTATAATTAAACTTTTGCTATTTGAGAGGGCCCCTACGAGAAACGAGTGGTCTTAGGACAATGAAACCTTGTGGAAACATTTGTAAGGACATGAAAAAGGGAAATAACGAATAAACCCTTGAAAGGAACACATTTTAATTTGCAGCTGAGAGGGTGACATTTGTTAATTGAGTACCATGTTTACGATCCAGGTATTAAATGTTGCTTAGTGTGAAGACCGTCTGCATCCACGACCGCTTGGAAATTTGTACGGATTCAATTCCACAGCTGTTCGCAAGACTTTTCGGACGATGGACCATGGAATGTTCGACTGTCGTGACACAGCTCGTGCACTGATTGAAGATAGCACACCAGGTCCAGAATTCTCACCCATGACAACAGTAATTTCTTCAACAATTTGTGGCGCAGTTGGCAGACGGACTTTCTCAGGGGCAATTCCCAAATCGCCAGTTAATTTGTAATTCTGAAAAATTTTCTTCAACGCCGATGCGGAAATAGGCCCTCTCCGTATTCCTTTAATTCGTCGATACTCGCGAGGGGTAGCACAACTCTCTCTGTTGTTTTGATACAACACTTTCACGAATAAAGCCCTATTCACCTTCTCCAGACTCATGTTGACTAACTGCAGCTGTGATGTACGCTGATGCTTGTGTCTGAGCCCAACATCGGCTTACAAGCACCGGCGCGTAGCCGCAAGGCATGAAACAACACTGCTATAGTTCAATTCTTTTATCTTGGCGGCTCGCGCATGCCTGCCTAGACGCGGGAGATTGCTGCGTTGCCAGTTGCAAACGACGCACGCGCCAAGAGAAGCAGCGCCAGTTCGCAAACTTACTTTTCGGGGGGAGCGCGCAGTTTATGAAGTAAAGCCACCACGGCCGCATTAACTCTTTCGCTGCTACAGAGACGTGCACCCCGCATTCCGCGCTGTGCTCGATTTTGTCATCACTGCACTGCTCGCCTGTGCAGACACATGGTGTTCCGACTGATTTGACACACTGATCTTTCGATTTCACAAAAACTATTTGGCCCAAAAATTTGATTTTTACTTTTCTTCTTGACTGATACCTTCTCCCCATAAATGGCTAAATTTTGTTTCGATGTTCAACGCAGTTATTGTGCAGCATTAAATGTAGTAAACCATTACAATAAACTTTGAAGAGTTTGCAGAGGTAAAAGTCCATAGCTTATATTTTCCGTATGGTCGATTTTAGTTGCCACAATGTTGAGAATGAAATGAAGACAAGACACCTAAATTTCATATAAAATTTACTGTATAACAATATCTCATTTAATTTAAGTACCAGATAATGTGTCGTATGTAATATTGAAAAATATTCCGTCTTTCGCGACTGTAATAAAAGTTTTATTTACACCAGGCGCGTTTGGCTTTATTTTAAAGCACTTCAATCAATCAAAAGGAAGTAGACAAAATACATTAAAAAAACTATTACGAAAACATTAGGACTTGAATAAACAGTGTATCAGTAAAGTGCTCTGAGCTATGTCAAATATAATTTTTGTTTGTGGCACACACAAACAGCATTTATTTGTTAAAACACTGATCAGCCGACACAAACATTGAATATTGTGTTACCGCAGCACAAAACTACGAAAGGTGACTTGTCATAGGAGGAGACAAAATACTGCCCACTGAAGGTGCTTCAAAAGAGAAAAACGCGTTTGGTCTATATAAGACGCTTATTACAGTTGAAGAGGTACATATTTGAATACCATTGGTAAAACTGCGACTGTAGAACAAAAACAAGAAAGAGAACATGAGTATTATTGTGTATGTGCCTTCATTGTTGTCAATCGCTGCGATTGTCACCTGCATCGCTGTAGTCAGTGTCGCAGTCCGAATCATCAGGTCTTAGAGTGATGACGACGGATTCAAGCAGATTGTCAATTACAATTTCCCTGTCCATGTCCTCCTCCTGTAGCCTTTGTGCATGCCGAACACATTCAGCCCATGCTGAAGGAGTAATTCTGTCAAGTGCTTCGTGCAAAAACCTTTCTGTGTCGGCAATTTTAAATGTCACGTTTCGTTCTGCGACATACCCTTTCACTTGTGCCCAAATTAACTCTATTGGATTGTATTGACAATGATACGGTGGCAAATGCAAAACTATGTGTCCATGTTCCTGTGCAATACAATCGATTTCATAAAGTTTTGTGCGAGGCTTATGGAGCGCTACAAGGTTCAATATTTCAGCACAAGTTTGGTTGGCAGTATGTGGTATATTTTTACTTGCAAGCCACAACATGATATCGGCTTTTTTTGTACTTGTTGTGGGTGTCTTGTCAACAACAACGGAGTGATAACTCGCTTTGTCAATTACAGTCACCGACTTTGCAGGCAAGTAAGGGAGAAACTGATTCCTAAACCACAATTTAATTGTCTCTGAGTTCATTTCGGAATGATATTCCCCTGAATTGCTCTTTTTTGCCCGGAACACTAATTTGCTTTCTGGAACGAATCCGGAAGCAGAACGAGCGTGAAGCACAATTATTCGTCCACCTTTACCAACTGGTACTTTAAACCCACCCGAATCATCACTGATTTTCCAACACGCTTTCCTTGTGTGATTTTGGCTCACCCATGTTTCGTCCAAGAAAAGAATGTTATTCATTGAAGTGATGCTACCTTTAATAAAATTTATGATTTCACGCATTTTCACGGTGATTTTTTTTACAGTAGGATATTCGCCTGTGTTGTGCATGTTTAGCTCTTCTCGTCTTAGAACATCTTTGTCGTAATTATCCAAATTGGTTACAGTCCTCTCGCGAGTGCGATATTTCCCTGGCGATCTGAAAATTGAGCTTCCTCAGGTCTCCGTAGATAATTTTCCTTCATTGGCAATCCGCTGAACGGTTATCAACCGCCTGTCGCTTCTGCAGTGGGTTCCTGAGTTCTGGCGACGTCTGTGATACGTCCACCGTTTTCTGCTTCGCGCCTGAAAAAAGCATGTATCCTGTAAATTATGTCCTTCGCCTCTTTATGGAGAGTTTGTCGCTTACCACCATCATCAGCCATGACAACTTGCAACAAATGCGATAAAAATTCATCAAATAATAACCACAATCACATTTAACACTCGTACTCGCCAAGACATTCACAGCAGACCGCTCAGAAAACTGCTGAACACTCATTGGCTGTCAGCGGATGCGAGACGTCAGGTGGGTAGAACGAGCCTTAAATCAATCGCAGTCGTTCATAGTTCCAACTATACAGAGTGTTCATTTTAATTGGAGACATTCAAATATCCGAAAAAATCTACACATCGAATCAAACAAATTTAAACTAAAATTTGTTTGTCTCCGAGGGGGACATCCAATGTTCATTAGGATTTCTTTTGGCTCTGTGTGTCGTTTCCAAGAGATTTCAATGTCCCCAGTTAAAATGAACACCCTTCATAACATAAACAGTGTTTATAAATTGGGAAATATTCCATCTTTAGCGACTGTAATAAAACTTTTATTTATACAAGAGTCATTTCCCTATTTTTTTTCTAAAACGTTCTGATTAAAACAAAGTTGGCGAAGTACACAAAACTGAATTGTGGACGTAATAAAACATATAAATTAAAATATATTGTCAGTGAGGCACAGTGCGCAAACAATTTGTGTTTGTCACAACGGACAGCAAATACTTGCCAAAACATAGATCAGTCGACGAAAACACTGAATACGATGTTGCCAAAGCAGCGAAGCAAAGAATTGCGTCAGACAATCAAGTAGCTCGGCAACGTACGAGCCGAAATTCTGCTCTAAATAATACTTTGAATACTGTCGCAAAAGAATATATCTCAATATGAATAGTAAAACAGCGACTGCGGAAGATAAGATATACAAATAAAACAGATAACATGAATATTGTATGTGTGCCTTTTCATTATTTTTAATTACTGTGAAAAGAAATATTGGAGGACAAAATTAGAAAAACCAAAACTAATATGATTATAATGAAAAGACAAAGCACAAGAAATTTCAAAAAAAATTGCATTCAAACGAATATAATTCATGAAGTAAAACACTGCGATATTGTTTTTAAATAAAGAAAATATTAAGCACCGAACATGGTTTGAACTCAGAACCTTTCGGCAAACACGTTAACCGTTACGCTAGTGCAGCTCGTCATTCAACAGAACTCCAGGAGGACTCTAGAATATCGCGCAAAATACTGACAAACACTGTTGGTATGACTATGAATTACTCTCGTTTCGTCGAAGTACAATAGGAAATAAACAATTACCGCTGTTCTTTATTGCAAAAAAGCGGTTCGTGAGAATGTTACAAACACCTTTTCTTGCTATCGCCTGAATTAGGAGGCTTATTGCTTGTTTGGTTTAATTAATTAATAGAATATGAAGCAACTGGTATAAAGAATGCTTTTTCCAAACTTTCTTTTATAGAAGGTCTGCTATCAAGACATTGCTTTTATTCAATTACTTTATTTGTGACTGAACGTTTCTAAAACTGAAGACACTCGTCCGTGCTCTGCACGGCAGTCGAGCTCTGGATATGTAGTTCTCTGTTCATTGGCTGACTGTGTTTTGTGACGTCAGATGCGCAGAACGAACCTAAACTCGGCCGCCGTCGTAAGTGACGCTCACTATAGCAACGCATTCCTGCAGCACGTAGTCTGAACATCATTCCTATAAAGTTCGGTGCCCATATGATACATAGATTTCCGTCCACGATGCCTCAAGTGTCGAAATTTTAATTATAACTACCTCCTACATGGTTCAAATGGCTCTGAGCACTATGGGACTTAACATCCTAGGTCATCAGTCCCCTAGAACTCAGAACTACTTAAACCTAACTAACCTACGGACATCACACACATCCATGCCTGAGGCAGGATTCGAACCTGCGACCGTAGCAGTCCCGCGGTTCAGGACTGCAGCGCCTAGAACCGCCGGCCACCGCGCCTGGCTCTACCTCCTACATGTAGTCTCCAGTATATACACTGAAGCGCCAAGGAAACTGGTATAGGCATGCGTATTCAAATACAGAGATAGGTAAACAGGCAGAATACAGTGCTGCGGTCGGCAACGCCTATATAAGACAAGTGTCTGGCGCAGTTGTTAGATCGGTTGCTGCTGCTACAATGGCAGGTTATCAAGATTTAAGCGAGTTTGAACGTGGTGTTATAGTCGGTGCACGAGCAATGGGACGCAGTATGTCCGAGGTAACGAAGAAGTGGGGATACTCCCGTACGACCATTTCACGAGTGTGCCGTGAATATCATGAGTCCGGTAAAACATCAAACTTCCGACATCCTGCGGTGGGAAAAAGATCCTGCAAGAACGGGACCAACGACAACTGAAGAGAACCGTTCAAAGTGACAGATGTGCAACACTTCCTCAAATAGCTGCAGATTTCAGTGCTGGGCCATCAACAAGTGTCAGTGTGAGAACCATTCAACGAAAAATCATCGATATGAGCTTTCGGAGCCGAAGGCCCACCCGTGCACCATTGATGACTGCACGACACAAAGCTTTACGTCTCGCCTGTGCCCGTCAACAAGACATTGGACTATTGATGACTGGAAACATGTTGCCTGATTGGACAAATCTCGTTTCAAATTATATCGAGTGGATGGACGTGTACGGGTATGAAGACAACCTCATGAATCCATTGACACTGGTTGTCAGCAGCGAACTGTTCAAGCTGGTAGAGGCTTTTTAATGGTGTGGGGTGTGTGCAGTTGGAGTGATATGGGACCTCTGATACGTCTAGATATGACTGTGAAAGGTGGCACGTGCGTAAACATCCTGTCTGATTACCCGCATCCATTCGAGTCCATTGTACATTCAGACGGACTTGGGCAATTCCAGCAGGACAATGCGACACCCAGGACGTCCAGAACTGCTACACAGTGCCTGCAGGAAACACTCTCCTGAGTTTAGGCACTTCCACTGGCCACCAAACTACCCAAACATGAACATTATTCAGCATATCTGAGATGCCTTGCAACGTGTTGTTCAGAAAAGATCTCCATCCCCTCATACTCTTGCGGATTTATGGACAGCCTTGCAGTACTCATTGTGTCATTTCCCTCCAGTACTACTTCAGACTGTTCTAGTCCACGCCACGTCATGTTGGGACACTTCAGCAGGACGCCACTGACCAAAATATTGAAGTGTGTATGTCTGTTATCGATCTCCATGAGCATATTTTGTTCATCCGACTGGCCGAAAAGGGAGTTACATGTCAATATACGAGAGCTCCTGCAATACGTTTACGTCCAAGTGTGAGTCAGCTGAAGTTATCCTACGATTTTAAGCTCTCCACAATGATTTGTTTGTTGACTTCTACGCTGCGCCCAAGGAGTAGCCGAAATTTCCGTCTGTCACAATAGGCACTCTCAGATCTTAATGATGCAGTCGGGACTGTTTATTTCTTTCAGTAGAATTATATCAGATCTGCCCCATATGTATTGCTTGACGGCAATTATTTCATCTGTTACGATATCTACAATTGTAATAGATGTTTTAAGTTTGCAGCGTAACTTATTTTTTATGTCCTGTGCTCGCTAATCAAATGATGTTTCGTTATTCACAATGTTGTGTCACATATTCCTTTACGACGTTTGTGTTTTGGCTTTCAGTCAGCATGGTGTTTTTCTGTGGTGTATCTGTCGTCTGGTGCGTTTAGTGTTCACATCAGTTTCCCAGCTTGCTAATTTTGCAGCACTCACTTTTCCGTGTACTCCTCAGGTTTCTTCTTCTGTCCTTGTGAGGGTCTTTTCTCCTTTTCATTGGTTGTTAACTTCTCTTTTAAGGTATTGTTGTGTCCGATTTTATTTTCACGGTTGTGCTTTCGCCAATGATGTTTGTCTTCTCTCCCTGTTACTTTGAGTGTCTTCTGAAATAAATCATTGAACTGAAGCCCATTTCGGTTTACGTTATCATTGTCTTCATCTGTCTTTTCTTCTTTCATATCTATCACATTCTGTTTTTTTTTTTGGAATTTATGGTCAGTTCGAAACCATACCCTCTCACAGTTGTTCCGGGTTTGTGATGCTGATAACGTTACACTTAATGGGAAAAAAAGTATTTGCGAGAGCAGAATACCAGCGTGTTTACGACACACACATTCATAAGATGAAACTACGAAGAATTTATGAAATTACAATGAAATCCATACCATTAGCTGCTTGCAGGAGTTAATAAATATCAACGGGGACAGTTGAAAATGTGTGCTCCGACCGGGACTCGAACCTGTGATCTCCTGCGTACATTGCAGACGCTCTATCCGTCTGACCCTTTTCTTTTCGTTTCGTTTGGTCTCGGCGGACGTCACGTGACATTCGTTCAAGTTGATCGTTGATTCCTTTACTGGGGACTGATGACCATAGATGTTAAGTCCCATAGTGCTCAGAGCCATTTGATTCCTTTACTCATTTTTTTTTTATTACAGAGGACAATCGGCCCTCTGACGGAACAGGCTGAGCTACCGTGTCGGCAAGCTATCGAGGACACAGAGAATAGTGCGTCTGCAGGGACTTATCTCTGAGACGCTTCCTGTGAGACCCACATTCTCAACTTACTGTCCACACACTACACATTTGTAGTGCCCCTGCCCACTATACTCATTACTCGCGGCAGTCAATCTTCTTCAGTGCGGACGCACTCACATTGCCGGAACTCTTACGGGAATCGGTAGATCGACTGGCGCGAGTAATGAATATAGTGGGCAGGGGCACTACAAATGTTGTGTGTGGACAGTAAGTTGAGAATATGCGTCACACGGGGAGCGTGCGCAGTCGCGCTGTCCTCTGTCGTCGGTGGCTCAGGCGCATAGAACGTCTGCCATGTAAGCAGGAAATCCCGGGTTCGAGTCCCGGTTGAGGCACGCATTTTCAACCGTCCCCGTTCATATTTATCAACGCCTGTAAGCAGCTAAAGGTCTGTATTTCATTGTAATTTCATTCTTCGAGAGCTGGAAGATCACCAATGGTGTCTGTTCTTTCGGACATGTCATATGAAGAATTTAAGTTATTCAGAAATCGTTATAAAATTATTATTATTTTCGTTTCAGAAACATACATAAAACACAGTTTATAGAATTACTGACAGATCAACACAGTTTATATAGTCTTTGACCAAAATCTGGCCACTTCCAATGCACTATCCGTTGCCTGGTGAAGGTCATCTCCTGTACAGCTGGCTGGACACTAAGGCATATGGTGAACAGTCTGTTATTCCCCGCAGCCACACAGGATTTTGTTTTCTTCGATGTATCCCCATTTTGCCAGGTTAGCCCGTGTTCTGCTCACTACTGACTCAGCCTGCTCAAGGACTTCCAGACTGGCAAACTCTCATCATAACCAGGGGGTAAGGATTCCGAAAATTTTTTTTTCAACCAGGAGGCTGGGATGTCTCAGCCCTCCAAATTGCTGCCTATGTTTTTCTTCAGTGGTTGTTGGTTTCTCCTATCTTCTGAGGAAAATTTTCCTTGGCCTTAGTCGTTGTGGGTTGGGTTGATGCCTGTGCATGGAACGCGTTATTTCCTGCTCCAGTTTCGTTCTTTCCCTGTTCGCTGCTGTTTCCCTTCGAACAGGAGGTGGTGCAATTCCTGCAAGGTGGTAGAGCCATTCGACTAGAGTTGACTGTTATAATTCTGCATGTGTCATTTAGGAGAGTATCAACCTCCTTGGCATATGTTGACTTATACCAAACAGGACAGGCATACTCTGCAGCGGAGTAGCATAATGCCACTGAAGAAGTTTGGATGTTTTGAGCTTGGCTGCCCCTCTGTGATCCGGCCGGTTTTCTCACTAGGTTGCTCCTGGTGGAGACTTTTGAGTTGAGATTCATGCAGTGTTTTTTTGAACGTTCGAGATCTGTCGAGTGTTATTTCGAGATATTTTGGAGTGCCACAGTGTTCCAATTTAAGCCCTGACCATTCTATCTTTAGCTTGCGGGTGGTTTCACTGTTTCTCAGGTGGAAGGCGCCAACTTGTGTCTTTGATAGGTTTAGTTTAAGCTGGTTTATTCTGGAGTATTTTGACAGATCTTCGAGAGCAATCTTTAGGGTGATTTTTATTGAATCGAAGTTCGTGCATCGGGTTGCCAGAGTGAAATTATCAGCACACAAGAAACTCCTGCAGTTGGAGCCAACACACTTCCCTGCTGAAGGCCATTTTTCTGTATCCCGTATCGGCTGCGCTGTCCTTGGAGGTCAACGAAGAATTTTCGGTTCTGCAGAAGATTGACGATGAGACTGGTGAGGCTGAAATCCTTGGTTAGGCTATAGACCTTGTTCAATAGTAATTGGTGGTTGACAGTGTCGTACGCTGCTGTCAAGTCCACAAGTACCACTACTGTCACCTTACGTGCTTCAAAGCCATGTTCTAAGAACTGTGTGAGAGAATAATTGTCCTGTGCGGCTTTTACCAGGGCGGAATCCAGCTTGCTTAGGTATAAGCAAGGGATCAGTAACATGTGAGAGACGATTTAAAATCCCTCTCTCAAGTTGTTTGTAAAAGTAGTCTAAAAGTCTTTGGACTCTTTCCTTCTTTACCAGGTTTCAGTGCAGCAATTACTCGGATCTACCGCCACATCTTTGGAATTTAACATCTATCAATACATTTATTGAAGAGTTGGAGAATCCATTCCTTTGTTGCTAATCCAAAGTGCTTGATTTGCTCAGTTCGTACATCATCCAAGCCAGCTGACTTTCCAGTTTTACTCTGTTTAATAGCCTTCTGTAATTCATCCGTCGTGAATGGGAGTGAAAAGTTGTTATTCTCTCCTCGCTCAGTTCTTCGCAGGTTTGGTGTTTTGGATTTATGGCTGGGCTCCCCATTTAGCAGTAGCTGGTGTACAATTTGGTTGACGGTGATATTTTGGTGTGTAGTGGTCTTAGTTGGATCATTGCACAGGCGTCGCAGAAGTCTCCCAGCCTTATGACAGTCTCTTTTCAGATGCAGGTTTCCTATTGTTTTAATCCATTTTTCCCTTTGTGACTCTCTTATCGAGGAAATTAGTTTGTTCCCTGTTTCTATAGTTATATCACTGAAAGGGTTTTCTGTAAATAAGTATTCTGTAGATAAGGCTGCCTGATCTGATGTGAGCCGAGGGATATAAGATATTCGGCAGCCACGAGGGATAGATATTTGGAACATCCCTTTACGGTCGTGGTGAAGGTGTCGCACTGTTCTGGCGTTGGTTCTATAGCAGACGCTTCGACATCCAGTAAATCTGCAAATCTCGGCCAGTCAGCCTTTCTAAAGTTAAACCTACTCCCAAATGGGATTTTTTGAGGTCTAACAGCACCAAATATTTGGCAGATTATTGGTCGATATTGTGAATTTAGTATTGGAGAACAGACAGACTTTATACACTCTTGGTTAACGTTGTTGGTGGTGAATATGAGGTCGGGATTGTACCCTCACCTCCACATGCCGTTGTTAAATGGTGTAGGAAGGTTTGCACCGTGGATTAGGGTAGGGTGATTCATTTCTGCCCACTCTCGTAGTACTGCGCCGTTTTCATCATTATTATCATAGCCCCAAATGTTAATTTGGCTTTGCACTTGTTTATTTTCGTAATTTGTTGGTTTATTAACTGTGAATTCTTCACCAGGTGGTTTGTAGAGAGACGAATTGATACAATTATCTGTTTTTACACTAAGGATTTCGATGTTATTTTCCTCTGCGAGTGCTATGGATAGAGTCTAGACGTCTGGATGAACGAAGATAGCGCTTCCGTATTATCATGTGGTCTTTCGATGGCAAGGCACATTCCGTTTATCTTCGGTCTCGCAGCTCCTGTGTGTTTCCTGTATGCACAGTAGATGACACTGGTGCTGTCTGCAAATTTCTTGTAGCAGTTCTTCTTTGGCTGATGTTATTCCTTCTATGTTGATTGAGATAATGCTTAGCAGTGGCCCTGAAAGGGCTTGTGTATGGATGTTTCTGGTGTGAAAGGATCAGACGTCATTTCTTGACGCCCAGGGTACGCCCGACTGCTTTTCTCAATTGCAATCTTCGGGGAGGCTCCTTCATGTACCCCGTTATAAAAAAGTGTATAAAGATGAACGCATGACTTTTACGTTCTGTTATGAAGCATTAGCCTGAGTACTTATGATTTAGTGACATTATGGGGAAGATGCAGGGGGAGGGGTGGTTGGAATCTGCCGTGGGTAAGATGAGGGACACATTTCTGGATACATCTTAGATTTTCCTTGATTTCCATAAATAATTTAACTGAGCGTGTTGCGACGGGGATTTGAGTTTCCTTTCTTATGAATCCATCTCCAGTGTCATAACTACCGCACCACCTAGTATGGTACTTAACCTTGTAAGAGAGAGATAGCTGCTGAAGTCATAACTGAATGCATTTGGGTTTCAAACTATCTCAGATAATGCCAAAGGCAGCGCAAGAATTCCACGAAGAATTGAGTAAGCACTGTCGAAATAATCGAAGCAACACAAGAAGGGAAACGACAGCTTTTATGAATGATCAAAGTCTACTAAGATCAGAGAGGACCTTACACACAGAGGGAATGATGACATTATAAAGGACTGCAGAATAAGTAAAAAAGATGACCGATGCTATAAGAACAATATCTGCTAGGGGCTTGTGAGCATGGACAAAATGCTGTCACGGAACATTGCACTTAAACAGTTAAACGCGGGAATACAAAAGAGTTTGTTAGATTCGCAAACAAATGGAGTACACACCTTCCTCTACATCTTAGGTTAAAATGGCAATGCTGAGAACATAGCTGGGCAACGTTAATCAAAAAGCGAATTTCGCTAATAGTTAATCCGTTACTGAGGAAATTAACTTCATTAAACGTTAAAGTGTTACACTTAACAGGATTTTTACCGGAAGTTAAAGTTAATCGTTAATCAGTAATAGTAAACTCTATCTTGCAGATGTCGTGAAATGATCAAGTGAATCAAACGTATTATCGTTGCTTCAATAAATATGTTTTGGTTGGGAAAGTTTAGGTAGAACATCGAAGACAAATAAAAAGCAGTTTAATAATTTAGTTTTATAATTATTTATTCATCAATTATAAATCACAGCAGAATCAAAATACTGAAGAATCATACATCATCTGACATAAGGTGCATATTTTCCTTCATGAACATCAACATGTTAAAGGTTTCATCCGACAGCGAGGCTCATTTACGAGATAAAATGTCTGCCCACAGAAAAAGTCTCTTGACTCCAGCACTAGGAGATTAGGGATAGTATATTTCACATATTAATTTACTAAAATCTGTTCCCCAAAAAATACTGCATCGTTGAATGAATATTTCGAGTTCATGTCCAGACACATTTTGACTAGACTCCGGGCTTTACTTTTTTCAGATGTGTTACTACTAGACTTCTCTTTACATTGTTGTTAAACATATAATACGATTCAGTGGTTCAGTTTCCTCAGTCAATCCATTAACAAAAATTAGTACTTAATGCGAACTAAGTAAATAAACAACAATAAACGGCCAAAAGCCCGTTATTCCCACTCTCACTTCGTTGTTTACACCAATCGCACGCACCCCGCGTATCCACACACCTACATGACCCGAATTTGTCATGATTTCCGTGGTGTCATGTTAGTCATAAATAGTAGGTACCTAATTAACGACTAAAGGACTCAAAGAACGTTACCGAAATGTAAAGAGTCTGTAAAGTTTTTCTAAAAGAAAATTAAAAGTTAATCGATTACTCGAAATGTTACCTCCGTTAATTAACAAATAACGAATTAACGGTCTTTTACTAAGCTATGGTGCAAACAGTGATGGCATACAAGAACAATTACAGCACGGCCAAATTCTACTCACGTGTGGATCGAAAAACGGGGAGAATGCTTGGAAAGACAAGAAATTATTTTTCTCCGCAAGAAATATCTAATAAGGTGTAACACTTACGCAACAAAGTATTTCTGAAAATCACATCCTAAATGGTGTGCTTGCAGTAGTATAATGTTATGTATGTTGTTAATTCTGGAATTACAATCAATAAGTTAAACAACTGTGCGTAGGGATGACACGGTAGTAACACCTCTACGGTGTAACTTGAACTGCTAACCTTAGTAATAATTAGCAAGCCGTAAATTTCGCAATACTTTGCACTATAAAATTGGTAACTGTTTTCTTTATATTTACTGTTTGTAAATAATTCTAATTACTATAATTCGGTAAAGAAATCATGCATATGATATTGTATAGTATATATGTCTACATCATTATTAGAAGCCGTGCAGTGAAGTTGCAACACAACGGTTGGTTGTTGTTCAAGTAAAATGGTGGTGGGTGATATATCTATACCAATTTCCTGTATAAAAAAAGTGGCATTACTTTTATATCGACGAATAAGGTATAAAATAGCAAGAAAATTCATCATAAGAGGAAGGAGAATCTGGTCATGCCCACACGCTATATAGAGGTAAAAACGCAAAAGCCACTCACACTTCTGACTAAATATAGTTGTCAACAATTTTTTCATTGAAATTGAACTTTTACCAATAATTTATTTCGACCAAAATTGTTTTTTCCTTTACATACCTAGTCTCGATTCGGTATTCCATCCCCGTAGCTCATTGTCATATGGAGACAGTTAAATGCACGTTGAAGGAGTTTGAGTGAAATCAATGACTTGTTTTTACTATTTGTAACTTTAATCTCTTTTAATTAAGCAGCAGCAGATTTTTTGTATTGTACAAGTGCTATGTGGGCAATATTAACATTGATTTTCAGTTACACGTAGTAATTGTTCTTTCCATGGCACTACCAAGTCGCACTAGAGATTTTAATTCTCTCCCAGGCGTATATTTTTGCTGAATGTAATTACGGTATGGTGATGCTGATATGAATGCAGATTTCTAGTTCTGTTGGTCCAGGTGTTGCCCTTGTTTACAATTACTGAAAGCTCTTATGATAACAGTAGTTGCTTTTGTCCATCGTGGTCTGTTTTCAGCTAGAGGTTACAGTTACCACAACGATATGGGGAAATATTTATTTACCTGTTAGTACTGAAAATTTGTGTGTAACTACCTTAAGTGATTTTTTTGTGTAAAGAGATTAATCGGTTGTAGCTAATACGTGGTTTAGCCAGATCAGTTCGAGCTTACATGCAATTAATCTAAACTGCAATATTTAAGAGCACCTGCCCTGCAGAGGCAAAATAGCAGGAGGGCAAGGATAGCGTTTCATTGAAGGCCAACCAAGCAATTCGACTGTGATATGTTGGGAAGCCGAACCTTTCATCAAGTGTCTGTACGCTGTATAACAACTCATCCTCCTCCAATTTACAGGGAGAACATTAATAAAACCGACAACCTGTAGGGACGGATTCCTGGCTGGAAATTGAAAAAAAAAGGCCCCTGAGCTTGTGTCTGGGAATGCATCGTTGTCTCGGTAGATGGCGCTGACGAATAATTCCTCTGACCACTTGCCGTATTTTCCTTGTGTGCTGTAGGCCGTGTGATTGTCGTAGCGTACTGTAAGCAGTAGAATGAAGCCGAGATAGTGTTTGTGTATGGCCAAGAAGATGGAAACGGTCTAGATGAAACACGGCTATACCAAAACAAGAACCATCACAGACACCAACCACACCACACAATATTTCAAGCCAATTTTGGGAGTTTGTGCTATCATGGGTCCTTTCAGACAGACGGACGTGTAGGAAGGCCGCGGACTGTGCGCGCACCACACTTGGAGGACCGGGTTGTAAAGGGTTCTGAGACGAACCCTAGTATAGGCTCCAGGCACGTGGCCCGCCAACATGGTGTAAAACAAAGTACGATTTTATGTGAATCGTGCGTGACAACAGCTACTATCCCTATCACTTGCAACGAGTACAAGGATTATCAGCAGTGGAACTCGCTCTACGGGACGGATTTTGTCGATGGGTTTTGCAGTGGACCATCACAATTATGGAGTTTCTGTACCCAGTCCTCTTTACCGACGAAGCCACCTTTACCAGAACTGACATCATCAGTCTACATAATCGTCATCTGTGGGTTACAAACATGGCATGTGGTCAGCGCAACTTTCATTCGACAGAACCATCTACCATGGCAACGATTCATTTCCGGACGCATATTCATACGACTTTTCTTCCTCCATTTCCAGTCAGCAACCCGCCAATGCATTTTGTCAGTTTTATTAATGGTCACCCTGTACAATAATGACTAGGAACAAGTGGAAGTTCCGACAGTATATGATAAATAGATAGTGGTAAGCTTTAGAATTTATCATATCGTTTAGATACCTGGTCTAATGCTACGAAGTTACATGAAACAGTCAGTATAAGTGAAATAAATTGAAGGAAAGATGACGGGATGAATTAGCATGTTGGAAAGACTATGAATGAGAAAAAACTATGAATGAGAAGTGCGTATGTTAAAGGAACGGCATCTGAGAGTACTGAGCGACCTAATCTAGAATACTGTTAGGGGCCGTTGTCATGAAGGCTTGATAGTGTACGCCTGAAAATTTAGAGACGTCCTCCTACGATCCTGTCAGGTCGCTGCTGCCAAAGAAAGTGTACCGGCGATATTCAGCGAACTTAAATGGAAATCGCTGGAAAACAGCGACGTTGTCCCGACGAAACCTTGTTCGCTAAATTTAAGGAATCGCTATTTGAGGTAGATATTACGACAGTATTGCTACCACCATTGTAATATATTCCTGATATTGCGTCAGACGGGGGGCGAGCTGTAGTGTAACAAAGTCGGAACAAAAACCTCAAAAAGCCAAGACAGCTAGAAAGCATTTATTTCGATAACCTGTTTCAATAAGACTACGTTACCATCTTCGAATCTGCAATGAATAGAACCAAGTTGACAAGATAACAGGTTTACAAGTCAAATTTAACAATGTACAAAACTGTCCATACACTTGGAAAAGTAATATACCTTATGCTCTACAACTTCAGATGATCTCCTCTAAATCTGCTATATATCGTGTCACATCACGAATATGCATGTGAAGATTATGAAAATCACTGGATATCGGCATGTCAAACTTAAAATAAAAAATATGTACAAACATATGGATAGCGCACTGAACGCAAGTGCTCATGGTCACATATCATCTGACTACAGAGTGAGATACAGAGTAAACACAACAACTATTCCATAAGCCCACCAGGTGGCACGGTGGTAGTACAGTTTGAAATAGTTTTGTGCATGCAGAGGAACGAATCTACAGCACCAAGTAATTGTTAATATGCTAAGTGAAAAAAGAGCTTCCAAAGCACCATTATTAACATACAAAGCATAATCTAAATCAGAAACCATAGTAATTTTAAAACAACAAATTTTTATAAAAAGGTTATGGCAAATCTTAAAGAGACTCCATTTAATTAACATGTATAACTGGTTGTATACAACCAATTTATGATGTTATCCTGTGAGTAATCAAGCCAAACATACTTCGAACTCTATATTATACATTGATAAAGACTCCAAAATGCAAAATTTGTGTTTAGAATGTTGTTGTTGTTGTGGTCTTCAGTCCTGAGACTGGTTTGATGCAGCTCTCCATGCTACTCTATCCTGTGCAAGCTTCTTCATCTCCCAGTACCTACTGCAACCTACATCCTTCTGAATCTGTTTAGTGTATTCATCTCTTGGTCTCCCCCTACGATTTTTACCCTCCACGCTGCCTTCCAATACTAAATTGGTGATCCCTTGATGCCTCAGAACATGTCCTACCAACCGATCCCTTCTTCTGGTCAAGTTGTGCCACAAACTCCTCTTCTCCCCAATCCTATTCAGTACCTCCTCATTAGTTATGTGATCTACCCATCTAATCTTCAGCATTCTTCTGTAGCACCACATTTCGAAAGCTTCTATTCTCTTCTTGTCCAAACTATTTACCGTCCATGTTTCACTTCCATACATGGCTACACTCCATACAAATACTTTCAGAAATGACTTCCTGACACTTAAATCTATATTCGATGTTAACAAATTTCTCTTCTTCAGAAACGCTTTCCTTGCCATTGCCAGTCTACATTTTATATCCTCTCTACTTCGGTCATCATCAGTTATTTTGCTCCCCAAATAGCAAAACTCCTTTACTACTTTAAGTGTCTCATTTCCTAATCTAATACCCTCAACATCACCCGACTTAATTCGACTACATTCCATTATCCTCGTTTTGCTTTTGTTGATGTTCATCTTATATCCTCCCTTCAAGACACCATCCATTCCGTTCAACTGCTCTTCCAAGTCTCTGACAGAATTACAATGTCATCGGCGAACCTCAACGTTTTTATTTCTTCTCCATGGATTTTAATACCTATTCCGAATTTTTCTTTTGTTTCCTTTACTGCTTGCTCAATATACAGATTGAATAACATCGGGGAGAGGCTACAACCCTGTCTTACTCCCTTCCCAACCACTGCTTCCCTTTCATGTCCCTCGACTCTTATAACTGCCGTCTGGTTTCTGTACAAATTGTAAATAGCCTTTCGCTCCCTGTATTTTACCCCTGCCACCTTTAGAATTTGAAAGAGAGTATTCCAGTCAACATTGTCAAAAGCTTTCTCTAAATCTACAAATGCTAGAAACGTAGGTTTGCCTTTCCTTAATCTTTCTTCTAAGATAAGTCGTAAGGTCAGTATTGCCTCACGTGTTCCAGTATTTCTACGGAATCCAAACTGATCTTCCCCGAGGTCGGCTTCTACTAGT
Source organism: Schistocerca nitens (assembly GCF_023898315.1). Taxonomy (NCBI): domain Eukaryota; kingdom Metazoa; phylum Arthropoda; class Insecta; order Orthoptera; family Acrididae; genus Schistocerca; species Schistocerca nitens. Next base: position 535,471,928 of record NC_064616.1, on the reverse strand, counting down.
TTTTCCATTCGTCTGTAAAGAATTCGTGTTAGTATTTTGCAGCTGTGGCTTATTAAACTGATTGTTCGGTAATTCTCACATCTGTCAACACCTGCTTTCTTTGGGATTGGAATTATTATATTCTTCTTGAAGTCTGAGGGTATTTCGCCTGTTTCATACATCTTGCTCACCAGATGGTAGAGTTTTGTCAGGACTGGCTCTCCCAAGGCCGTCAGTAGTTCCAATGGAATGTTGTCTACTCCGGGGGCCTTGTTTCGACTCAGGTCTTTCAGTGCTCTGTCAAACTCTTCACGCAGTATCGTATCTCCCATTTCATCTTCATCTACATCCTCTTCCATTTCCATAATATTGTCCTCAAGTACATCGCCCTTGTATAGACCCTCTGTATACTCCTTCCACCTTTCTGCTTTCCCTTCTTTGCTTAGAACTGGGTTTCCATCTGAGCTCTTGATGTTCATACAAGTGGTTCTCTTATCTCCAAAGGTCTCTTTAATTTTCCTGTAGGCAGTATCTATCTTACCCCTAGTGAGATAAGCCTCTACATCCTTACATTTGTCCTCTAGCCATCCCTGCTTAGCCATTTTGCACTTCCTGTCGATCTCATTTTTGAGGCGTATGTATTCCTTTTTGCCTGCTTCATTTACTGCATTTTTATATTTTCTCCTTTCATCAATTAAATTCAATATTTCTTCTGTTACCCAAGGATTTCTACTAGCCCTCGTCTTTTTACCTACTTGATCGTCTGCTGCCTTCACTACTTCATCCCTCAAAGCTACCCATTCTTCTTCTACTGTATTTCTTTCCCCCATTCCTGTCAATTGTTCCCTTATGCTCTCCCTGAAACTCTGTACAACCTCTGGTTCTTTCAGTTTATCCAGGTCCCATCTCCTTAAATTCCCACCTTTTTGCAGTTTCTTCAGTTTTAATCTACAGGTCATAACCAATAGATTGTGGTCAGAGTTCACATCTGCCCCTGGAAACGTCTTACAATTTAAAACCTGGTTCCTAAATCTCTGTCTTACCATTATATAATCTACCTGATACCTTTTAGTATCTCCAGGGTTCTTCCATGTATACAACCTTCTATCATGATTCTTAAACCAAGTGTCAGCTATGATTAAGTTGTGCTCTGTGCAAAATTCTACCAGGTGGCTTCCTCTTTCATTTCTTAGCCCCAATCCATATTCACCTACTATGTTTCCTTCTCTCCCTTTTCCTACACTCGAATTCCAGTCACCCATGACTATTAAATTTTCGTCTCCCTTCACTATCTGAATAATTTCTTTTATTTCGTCATACATTTCTTCAATTTCTTCGTCATCGGCAGAGCTAGTTGGCATATAAACTTGTACTACTGTAGTAGGTGTGGGCTTTCGTATCTATCTTGGCCACAATAATGCGTTCACTAAGCTGTTTGTAGTAGCTTACCCGCGTTCCTATTTTCCTATTCATTATTAAACCTACTCCTGCATTACCCCTGTTTGACTTTGTGTTTATAACCCTGTAGTCACCTGACCAAAAGTCTTGTTCCTCCTGCCACCGAACTTCACTAATTCGCACTATATCTAACTTTAACCTATCCATTTCCCTTTTTAAATTTTCTAACCTACCTGCCTGATTAAGGGATCTGACATTCCACGCTCCGATCCGTAGATCGCCAGTTTTCTTTCTCCTGATAACGACGTCCTCAGTGGTAGTCCCCGCCCGAAGATCCGAATGGGGGACTATTTTACCTCCGGAATATTTTACCCAAGAGGACGCCATCATCATTAAATCATACAGTAAAGCTGCATGTCCTCGGGAAAAATTACGGCTGTAGTTTCCCCTTGCTTTCAGCCGTTCGCAGTACCAGCACAGCAAGGCCGTTTTGGTTATTGTTACAAGGCCAGATCAGTCAATCATCCACACTGTTGCCCTTGCAACTACTGAAAAGGCTGCTGCCCCTCTTCAGGAACCACACGTTTGTCTGGCCTCTCAACAGATACCCCTCCGTCGTGGTTGTACCTACGGTACGGCTATCTGTATCGCTGAGGCACGCAAGCCTCCCCACCAACGGCAAGGTCCATGGTTCATGGGGGGGGGGGGTTAGAATACAAACTCATAAACTAAAGCTACCAGATGTTGAAATTCCATACCTAGAAATGGCAGTACATACTTAGTATGGTACCTTATATATTTCGCGACTGTCAATAGAGTATTGGTGTCTAGATACATTGCAATGTGTCACTCGATGTCTAGGTGAATTTATATTAAGGCTAGACGTTGAATGGGGGTGTTAACAGTTTTAATTTGCATCATAGATATAGTATAAGTTAATAGAGTGTGCAGAATGCCACATCAGTAAAGAAACTGTACTGTGCAATTTAATTTCGTTATCAAAAAAGTTTTTTTTGCTCGATATCTAGGTACATCTATATCTACATACATAATCTGCAACTCCACGTATGGTGCGTGGCGGAAGATACCCTGTACCACTACTAGTCATTTCCATCACATCGTACTGTGTCGCTCGATGCCTAGGTGAATGAATGCTATGTCTAAACATCGAATCGGGGTGTTAACCATTTTAATTTTCATCACTGTTACAGTTTAAGTTGATAGTCTGCGGGTAAAACCACTTAAGTAAAAGAACCTATACTAGACAATTAATTTCGTTACATACAAAATTTGCTGCTTGATGTTTGGATATACCGTTTAAGAGAATGTAAATACCAATCGGAAGCAAATGGCTATGGTAATCTAATATAAATGCACTGCTGTCGCTACGGAAGAAAACCTAGTAATAAATAGATATTGACTTCATACAGATCCGAAGGCGGTAACGTAGTCTTACAGAAACCGGTTATCGAAATACTTTATTAACAATCTTGGCTTTTTGAAGTTTTTCTCCTGCTTGTATAACACTACTGTATGTGATGGATCATGAGGAGAATTAGAGTTGTTCAGAGAAACTTACGTCATGCACTGTAGAGTCGTTTGCGTAATATACCCAGTTGCAGGTGCATATGAAAACACCACTCTGCCGGCCGAAGTGGCCGCGCGGTTCTGGCGCTGCAGTCTGGAACCGCGAGACCGCTACGGTCGCAGGTTCGAATCCTGCCTCGGGCATGGATGTGTGTGATGTCCTTAGGTTAGCTAGGTTTAACTAGTTCTAAGTTCTAGGGGACTAATGACCTCAGCAGTTGAGTCCCATAGTGCTCAGAGCCATTTGAACACCACTCTGTAATCAGTATTTTTCTTAGATCCATCTGCACTGTGCCGGAAACCTCTCCATAAATCTGTGCAACGTGAGAAGAGGGATCCAATTTACGACAGTTTCTGGGAAGGCAGGAAAGGTCGTTGTGGGTGTTACTCGCCAGTCTGCGACTACCTGCTTGCGCGCGAACGGCATGGAGGGGGGTCTGTTTCCCTGTTCTCTCTCCACGCCTGCTGTCTCCTGTTGCAGCAGGGGAGTGTCCCGCGCCATAAAACGCCTGGCTGCGTTGACGTTTCGGACCGGAAACCGGCGTCACTTAACTAGCTGCTGCACACGCCTGGCAGCAGCGACAGATGAACATCTGGCATGGAACTCTATGCTCGAGTGGGATATATATATATTCGTAGCTATAAAACTTTTGAACTTTTCCTGATTTTAATCCCTCATATATCTATATGCGCTAAACAAATTAGCGAGTATACTAAAATGGCTGGCTGCTAATAAAGGGAAAAATATAGTGGCAATAACGTTTCAGTTGTGCTTAAGAACTATCGCCTGATAGAAAGAAAGCATGTGATTGCTGGTTTTGTAGAACATGCGACCCCGTTGTAAGATTAAACAGTATTCAACATTTGTTTAACGTACGTGGTAAGATTAATTATCATCAAGCATTAAATACTGAGAAACGTGTTACAGTACTGAAGCTTTTCCCGCAAAATTAATAAAACAAGAGCATACCTGCACTACTGGCATATTGGGAATTACTTCAAATACAGTTATAAATGTATCTCTTTGGCAGCGTAAACTATATAAGAAACAAAAACAGTAAATAATAAAGCAAGCGAAATGAGAATAGGCAAGCTTCCTACAATTAGCAGCTACTTTCAGAATTGTACAAAACGCGTAGCGAGGTGTTCTGTAAAGCCGGGCCGGTAGTGGTCACGTGATGTCAATTTCCGGTCCGAAACGCTAGCGCATCCAGGCGTTTTACTGGCTCGCGAAAGCGCCGTTGCAGCAAGCAAGATAACACAACTGTCGCTGGACAGCCTCGCGAGGAAACTCGCATTCATCACTTTACTAATTATCAATATGACCAAAAGGAAAACTGCAAACCTTATATTAAGGTCTTATTCCATTCCACTTACGAATGGAGCAGAGGATTAACGATTTCCTCTATGGTCCGTTATAAATTTAACTTCATTTTTGCGACATCTACGGGGTCTGAGGAATTTTCGTGAACATAATTTTACCACGGAAGCCCGTCTTAGGAACTGATCTTTCTGAGAGTGTTTGTCGGTAAGCATTTTCAATCAGTTCTGTTACATCCTCCCGGTAGTTAAACGAACCTATGAGTACTAGCGTCGCCCTTCTCTGTATTCACTCGCTTCAGTACTTAGACCAGCTCCATAAAAATAATCTACATATTTCCAAAATAGGCGGAAATGAAAATTCTGGGTTTCTGTGCTCGAAAAATGTCACAAAAGAATTCTCTCTCTAGTGAAAGTCTGAGGCAAAAGGTATATTTGGAAATTAGTGTGCGGAAAGACAAACGGAACATAGCGGAGACGCGAGGAGCGAGTTGTGCTTCAATCTAGCATGAGCCTAATCAAACAAACGGGCCGGCCGAAGTGGCCGTGCGGTTAAAGGCGCTGCAGTCTGGAACCGCAAGACCGCTACGGTCGCAGGTTCGAATCCTGCCTCGGGCATGGATGTTTGTGATGTCCTTAGGTTAGTTAGGTTTAACTAGTTCTAAGTTCTAGGGGACTAATGACCTCAGCAGTTGAGTCCCATAGTGCTCAGAGCCATTTGAATCAAACAAACGGCGTTTCTCATATTTCCCTCGTTAAAGCATATGAAGATTGAGCATCCATGGATTGAAATGTATAGGTAATTTAACTGAGACCAGGATGACCGGATTACCAAATCTTCTGCGGAAGTCTGGGGAAGAGCAAGGAACCACGCGAACCCAGTCTGTCGAGGAAATGGCCAGTGATGATGCATCAGCGAGTGTTGCGGATGGTCAAGGACGCGGAAACATCTACTAAACCGTGATAAAAGCTAGTGGGAGAAGAAGCGGACAAGTAAAAGTTCACGGCCAACCACATAGGAAATGAATCACACTATTATACACCAAATGTGTGACCATACAACACACATGCCTGCTAATATTGAAATAAAAAATCATAAATGTACACAGAACCGAGGAACGCAATGTGTGCGTGAATTACAGCAGCGAGAAACAGAAATGCATGCAAGCAAGCACCTAGAAATGTGTAGAAGATCTGAAAGAACCATTTTGACAAGGAATTTGTGATGTAATTTTATTGAACTCCCTGTTCTTTTCGTAAATCCGACATCGATCACGACCACTGGATCAGTTTCTGCGCGATAAGTGCAAAAAGACGTCCATTTGGTCGTTATAACCTTATATTTTTACATAATACTGAAAGTTCTTTCTGATGTAACAGGAGACGCGTTTGGGCACTAGATAAAATTGATTGAAATTATCCATCCTTTTCCACATCGAGCTTTTTACTTGTGCTTACTTCGTAAGCTATCTTCGTGTGGTTCAAGTTTTCATAAGCGATTTCTCTTTCATAAATTAGCACCAGCTTTAATCATATGTATCGACAGTCAGAATCAGCTCTAGACCGTAGTGACATACGAGGTTTTGTGGGGTTAGCTTTCACGAAGTAATCTTGCAAATCCTGATATGGTAGTAATGTGTAGGGTGACCAGATGCAATTGTTTAAAAAGGAGGACAAACAGCTTCAAAAAGGAGGACAAAGGAAAAAAAAGAGGATACACAAAAGGGTCAACTGCAGATGAGGATACCAGCCGTCAGCTCTGGACAAGCCACGTGACTGCGAGGAATTACCGGTAAAAGTAGTAGTTAATTGTTACTGCTGGTCGGGTGGTGATTCTCAGAGCAATATTCTTTTATTTTAAATTAAAAACAGTGATTGTGGTGATAGTGTGGCATCAGTTGTTTTTATATTTAAACGTAGTTTTAAGATTTAACAAAGACGGCGCCGGCCGCGGTGGCCGAGCGGTTCTAGGCGCTACAGTCTGGAACCGCGTGACCGCTACGGTCGCAGGTTCGAATCCTGCCTCGGGCATGGATGTGTGTGATGTCCTTAGGTTAGTTAGGTTTAAGTAGTTCTAGGGGGACTGATGATGGTTCAAATGGCTCTGAGCACTATGGGACTCAACATCTTAGGTCATAAGTCCCCTAGAACTTAGAACTACTTAAACCTAACTAACCTAAGGACATCACACACACCCATGCCCGAGGCAGGATTCGAACCTGCGACCGTAGCAGTCCCGCGGTTCCGGACTGCAGCGCCAGAACCGCTAGACCACCGCGGCCGGCGGGACTGATGACCTCAGAAGTTAAGTCCCATAGTGCTCAGAGCCATTTGAACCATTTTGAACAAAGACGGTTGCCTAAACGCCACTCCTGATTGGCTACTTTCATGTGACTTGTCCAAAGCTGACTGGTGGTATCCTCATCTGCAGTATTCCCCATCAAACATAGGTTCAATTTTAATAAATGAGTTTATTATTTATAGACATAACATACATACATTCCTTAACAATTATTGATACTTCTCGGAGGAACCAATTTTTTGCAGAAGTTTAGGCTTACTTAACAGATAATTGTAAAATGATACACATGAAAATTCTTTAAATTATATTGAACCATCAACAGACCTTTCACTGATTCAAGGTTTAATCTGTTCCTCTCATCAGTCCACTGTGTGGTAATTAGAGTAAATATTCTATCGGCATTAGCATTATACCCTGAAATACTAAAAAGTATTCAGCAAGTTTCAGCAACTCTGAGTGACAGTCAACGGACTTACTGTCAGAAAAAAAAACTTTGCCCATCTTTTACTACAAGATAATGTTCTAAATTCTGGATCATCATTATTCCTTTTTAGAAATTGCCTGAAATTGCAGAACTGATCAAAACATTTTGCATCTTCAATTTCAAAGGCTTTACATTTCTCTAACAAATACACAAGGCTTTTCTCAACATCACTGTAGTAAAAATCATTTTTAAGTGACATCCATCTAAAACATGAGAAGTCCTCAAACATATAGAGCCACCGTTTCAAATATTCATAGCATGATTGATAAAGTAAAATAGTTCCCTCCATAAAACGTTTGACTTCTTTCTCGAAGCTTTCCTCTGTTGCAATTTTCAGGAGCTGCTTGACCTTAAGGCAAATGAATTTTTCACTTAATCAGTCTTCAAGCACTTTACATACTGACTCTAAAATTTCAATGACATCAACCACAGAGTTGTTCTCCTTTTCTAATTCCAGAATACTTGTACTGAACAAAGATATCAATGAATGCAAATACCATAAGTAAGCTTCACTCAATCTGTTCTCAAAAAATTGAAACAAAACCTTTTGTGGTTTGCTTTCAGAGAGAAAGTAAGCTAGAGCAGCACACATTTCCAGTACCCTTTCAATGGCTGGAAAAAGAGACACCTACCTAGTTCTCACATGAGACAGGACTTGTTTGTAATTAACTTCAACAAATTCACAGAAAGATCGCAACTGTTCTGTTCTAACTGTGTGAATAGAAAAATAATTAAGTATTTTTACAATAATACACTCTAAATCAATAGAAAGACAACCATCTCCATGCTGAATTGTATTGTGTAAAAAGTGAGCTGGACATCCCACTGCAATTAAATGCTCAATTTTCAGAGATGTCTTTAATATGCTGTATATATTATTGCCTTCCTTGCGGTTAGTACCACCAAAATTTGTATTTGCATTATCACCAGTAAATGTCACACACTTATTAACAATACCCAAATGCTGTAAAGTTTCTGTAATATACTCTGCAACTGTCTCAGATGTTTCATTTGGAGTAGATTTTAGCTCGATTACTTTTGTTTTTAAACCACCCTGTTTGCAGTCAAAATATTGTACAACAATCGGAAACACTTTTATATTGCTATGGTTCTTTCCATCAGTAGAGACACCAAAACAAGATATGCCACTCAAATCTTCCATTGTTACAGTCAAGGGATGTGGAGCAATCACATTATTTGCAATACTATGAGTTTTGTTCTGGGTGAGAAAATCTTTTTAGCAACATCCGAGTCAGAATAAATTGCTTCATTTAATTTTGGCGTACAATCCATTGATCTGTAGCCAAAATGATGCCTAACATTACGGAATGCTAATGCTCCTTCTCCAGCAAGAACTCTGTGGCTTATAACAAAAGTAGATTATTGTTGCTGAAATAATGTCTCTACCCTAGACATTGAACTGGAAGCCTTTAGGTTTTTTTATGCTTCTGAGTGGCAATGTGATTTTCACATTGATGGCCATCTGTGCAAGAAATTTAACATTTCAGTGACACAGCAACATGCATTTCGTTTTATAGCGTTCAGGCAGTCAATACGGTTGTGTGTTTCTGCCGGGAATTAAAACTAGTTATCAATTGTTACTGATGGTCAGGTGGTGGTTAACTGAGCAATATAAAAAAAATAAAAACATTGATTGTGGTTACTGTATGGCGTCAATTGTTTTGTTATGTCAACAACACGGAATTGTTTACAGAGCGAAAAACGTAAGACCATTCACCTCCCTTCATTCGACGCACCACTACCAACATATACACTCCTGGAAATTGAAATAAGAACACCGTGAATTCATTGTCCCAGGAAGGGGAAACTTTATTGACACATTCCTGGGGTCAGATACATCACATGATCACACTGACAGAACCACAGGCACATAGACACAGGCAACAGAGCATGCACAATGTCGGCACTAGTACAGTGTATATCCACCTTTCGCAGCAATGCAGGCTGCTATTCTCCCATGGAGACGATCGTAGAGATGCTGGATGTAGTCCTGTGGAACGGCTTGCCATGCCATTTCCACCTGGCGCCTCAGTTGGACCAGCGTTCGTGCTGGACGTGCAGACCGCGTGAGACGACGCTTCATCCAGTCCCAAACATGCTCAATGGGGGACAGATCCGGAGATCTTGCTGGCCAGGGTAGTTGACTTACACCTTCTAGAGCACGTTGGGTGGCACGGGATACATGCGGACGTGCATTGTCCTGTTGGAACAGCAAGTTCCCTTGCCGGTCTAGGAATGGTAGAACGATGGGTTCGATGACGGTTTGGATGTACCGTGCACTATTCACTGTCCCCTCGACGATCACCAGTGGTGTACGGCCAGTGTAGGAGATCGCTCCCCACACCATGATGCCGGGTGTTGGCCCTGTGTGCCTCGGTCGTATGCAGTCCTGATTGTGGCGCTCACCTGCAGGGCGCCAAACACGCATACGACCATTATTGGCACCAAGGCAGAAGCGGCTCTCATCGCTGAAGACGACACGTCTCCATTCGTCCCTCCATTCACGCCTGTCGCGACACCACTGGAGGCGGGCTGCACGATGTTGGGGCGTGAGCGGAAGACGGCCTAACGGTGTGCGGGACCGTAGCCCAGCTTCATGGAGACGGTTGCGAATGGTCCTCGCCGATACCCCAGGAGCAACAGTGTCCCTAATTTGCTGGGAAGTGGCGGTGCGGTCCCCTACGGCACTGCGTAGGATCCTACGGTCTTGGCGTGCATCCGTGCGTCGCTGCGGTCCGGTCCCAGGTCGACGGGCAAGTGCACCTTCCGCCGACCACTGGCGACAACATCGATGTACTGTGGAGACCTCACGCCCCACGTGTTGAGCAATTCGGCGGTACGTCCACCCGGCCTCCCGCATGCCCACTATACGCCCTCGCTCAAAGTCCGTCAACTGCACATACGGTTCACGTCCACGCTATCGCGGCATGCTACCAGTGTTAAAGACTGCGATGGAGCTCCGTATGCCACGGCAAACTGGCTGACACTGACGGCGGCGGTGCACAAATGCTGCGCAGCTAGCGCCATTCGACGGCCAACACCGCGGTTCCTGGTGTGTCCGCTGTGCCGTGCGTGTGATCATTGCTTGTACAGCCCTCTCGCAGTGTCCGGAGCAAGTATGGTGGGTCTGACACACCGGTGTCAATGTGTTCTTTTTTCCATTTCCAGGAGTGTACAATTCAAGCAGCAGCTGACGACAGGTAAACTGCACTTTAACCTTCCGAATACAAATAAATTGAATGACTATGAAACAATGAAATAAAACGATGACAGTTAATCTGTCGAGTTATTTCTTACCTTTATTGGCCACGAGACGTGTGTTCCAGCTCCACATGTCTTACATTCCGCTTCAAATTCATTTCTTCCTTTCTTGAAAGCCGTATATTTGCTGGAAAGGACATCAGAAAATGTACACTTTCGTTAAGGTATAGGCAAACGTTTTACGTAACTCACTCGGTTTACAAATTACACTCACAAATCACACGTGCACTGCAGGAAGCTAAGCCAATACAAAGCGAAGTTACGAAACGAAAATTTTAAATACTCGATATTTGCATTCGTTTATAGGTCGATCAACGATAACATCGACGATCCTGGTGCCACCTACTAACACCGCCTACGTGCGTGTTTATCACGAAGGCTGTGCCAATACTTCAAGTACACTACTGGCCATTAAAATTGATACACCACGTAGATGACGTGCTACAGACGCGAAATTTAACCGACAGGAAGACGATGCTGTGGTATGCAAAAGATCAGTTTTCAGAGCATTCACACAAGGTTGGCGCCGGTGGCGACACCTACAACGTGCTGACATGAGGAAAGTTTCCAACCGATTTCTCATACACAGCAGCAGTTGACCGGCGTTGCCTGGTGAAACGTTGTTGTGATGCCTCGTGTAAGGAGGAGAAATGCGTACCATCACGTTTCCGACTTTGATAAAGGTCGGATTGCAGCCTATCGCGATTGCGATTTATCGTATCGCGACATTGCCGCTCGCGTTGGTCGAGATCCTATGACTGTTAGCAGAATATGGAATCGGTGGGTTCAGGAGGGTAATACGGAACGCCGTGCTGGATCACAACGGTCTCGTATCACTAGCAGTCGAGATGACAGGCATCTTATCCGCATGGCTGTAACGGATCGTGCAGCCACGTCCCTGAGTCTACAGATGGGGACGTTTGCAAAACAACAACCATCTGCACGAACAGTTCAACGACGTTTGCAGCAGCATGGACTATCAGCTCGGAGACCATGGCTGCGGTTACCCTTGACGCTGCATCACAGACAGGAGCGCCTGCGATGGTGTACTCAACGACGAACATGGGTGCAGGAATGGCAAAACGTCATTTTTTTCGGATGAATCCAGGTTCTGTTTACAGCATCATGATGGTCGCATCCGTGTTTGGCGACATCGCGGTGAACGCACGTTGGAAGCGTGTATTCGTCATCACCATACTGGCGTATCACCCGGTCTGATGGTATAGGGTGCCATTGGTTACACGTCTCGGTCACCTCTTGTTCGCACTGACGGCACTTTGAACATTGAACGTTATATTTCAGATGTGTTACGACCCGTGGCTCTACCCTTCATTCGATCCATGCGAAACCCTACATTTCAGCAGGATAACGCACGACTGCATGTTGCAGGTCCTGTACGGGCCTTTCTGGATACAGAAAATGTTCGACTGCTGCCCTGGCCAGCACATTCTCCAGATCTCTCACCAATTGAAAACGTCTGGTCAATGGTGGCCGAGCAACTGGCTCGTCACAATACGCCAGTCACTACTCTTGATAAACTGTGATATCGTGTTGAAGCTGCATGGGCAGCTGTACCTGTACACGCCATCCAAGCTCTGTTTGACTCAATGCCCAGGCGTATCAAGGCCGTTATTACGGCCAGAGGTGGTTGTTCTGGGTACTGATTTCTCAGAATCTATGTACCCAAATAGCGTGAAAACGTAATCACATGTCAGTTCTAGTATAATATATTTGCCCAATGAATACCCGTTTAACATCTGCATTTCTTCTTGGTGTAGCAATTTTAATGACCAGTAGTGTATTTAAGAAAAGAGGAACAGAACGGGACGAATTGTAAGTTTCACTGTATTACGCTCAACTTTGCGAAAAAGCCGGACACTGTAAAAATCCGCCAGGACCTCGGACAAAGAGCTAAAAAGGAGGACATGTCCGGATTAATCCGGACGTCTGGTCACCCTAGTATTGCGTAACTTTCTTTTCGACAGTTTTTTTGAAAGCATTTTGAAGTAATGGAAGTATCACAGTCGATATACAACGACCTTTTCTTTCATTCAAACATCTGTGCTCTAATCATTTTGTGGTCGAAGCTCTTTTCTTGTCCGCGTTTGCTTCCTAATATATAATGGAGAAATGTAGTTCTGCTTTCAGCAAACACAGTTTTTCTTGTTTTGATATCCACTCATGTTTCAGAGAAGTTTCTCTATCTTCAGTATGCGAAGAATTTATGGATTATGATATTTACCTGTTTTTTGATGTAGTAGTATTTACATTAGCTGCTGTGCGTATTGACAGAAATACCACCACGAAAAATAAACATATACCTTATTATTACATACTGGTGTTCTCACGTCTGTCTGACATTTGCAGCACAGCTACATTTATTGCTTTGTAGTATGTCACCTGCAATTAATAAGCGTTTAATATTGTTTTGTTACGTAATTTCTCACAACTATGATACTACCGTGTTTTCCTTCTTTCTATAGTTCGATTGTCGGTACATTATGTTGTTTTGTAAACAAAGATTCGCTATTTTACTTTTTGACTAGCATTTATTATGTTACAGTACTATTTTTCGAACAATATGTTGAAATGTATGCTGATCGTGATTAAGCTTTAAGAAATGTTGATTGGGGTAGGGGAGAAGAGTATTTATGACAACACGAGATTTATAAAAAGTAAGTGCACACATTTACATACAACCCCCCTCCCCCCTTATTAAATGTGTTGGTAACACTGAGAAAAGTAGGTCTTCTTGTACTGGAATCACACATTGCTCAAAGTTTTTTTTTTTTTTATGAAGTTAATATCACCTCAAATACAACATGGATCCATTGGAGAACCAACAACCACAAGATACGTTTATCTATAGTAGTTGTGAATTTTAGAGTCTTGTGACGGGCCTTACTATTTTATACATTAAACTCCGAAGCATAGGTGTATCTCAAACTGCAACTGCATAACAGCGAGAAAGGATGCTGCCCATCATTTCTGGGCATCCCATCAGCCTACATGCTTGAAGTACTCGAAGTACTGGCTTGTGGTGCCTGGCTTTCAATCGACTGTTGGTAGACTACTTTATAATCTTTGACTGGTGCTCCGTTGACAGAGACAGTCATGAGTCAGTGGGTTTGTTGCGTCATTAAATAGAATTATTTGTAAAATAATTGAGTCGGGGGTATTACAGCGACTATCTCTGTTATGTTACTGCTGTAAAATTTGCACCTATCTGGTTCCACCAGTGGAGAAGATGGCCAATGAAAGGCCGATGTCAATTGTTGAGCAAACTCTACGCAACGTTTTTGAAGCGACTGCGCTGTGTGTAACTCGTGTACTTCATAATGTCTTGATCTGAATTTCCTGGAGAAGACCAATGTGACTGATATGTCACCCCATAGAGCTGCGGTATCTTCCGGCAACAGTCGTATAACAACACAATAGACTGTACGGTTTAAAAAAAAAAAATTATCTGCAAATGAAAATACTGAATTTTTTTTTTTTTTCAAGAACTTTCTCCTCGTGTAAAGCGTGCTTTAGATACTGTATTCAACTGCTCAGCAATACTGTCTGTTGGTTGGCCCCGTGTTGCGCATGTGAACACTGCAGTGAATCAAAGATTTAAACTTAGTGAAATACAGAATTTGAAATAATGAAAACTAATCTAATTAAACCCCAAAAGCAACTAATTGTGTAATCAGTGAAAAGTATTTAACTGATTCAATGCTGAAGTACATTATGAAAGTTGCGTGACATGGAGTGCAATTTCTGACTAGAAATGTCCAAAAAAATGAGAAACAAATACTACTCTATTCAGAAGGAAAATAAATGTTTGAGATTACCTGCGCTGCTCACTCGTAAATTAATCTGGTGGCTTAGCACAACACCTGATAATTCTAACTACGAACTGTTTCTTCATATGAATGCAAAGTGAGAGCTGTCTTGAAATAAAAATAAATTACCTCATACTCCGCATGTTGATTTGTGTCTCGTTTCAGGAGATGAAATAGCTAATGAAAAAATAAACTATGCACTACAAAATTTGACATTCGCTTGTCAGAAACAACCTGTGGCGTAGGGTGCAATGCAGACACGACAAAATATTCAAAACTTTAATAAGAATAATGGATTTTTAAAGAAAATCGTTCTTGAAAAATTAAACTCTCATTATAGTCAAAAAGATTGTACAATAATAGAAAAATCTTTAACAATAACAAAATTCCCTCATTACTAAAAAATTAGAAGCATTTAAGCTATTTGCGGTACTTCTGACTTAATGGAAACAAAGAGATCAAAGAGATCAAATTAACATTAATCATGAATATTATTAGTTATCTAAGGTACAAAGATTCCCTACAGTTAATATTTCTGACACACAAATATTTCATTTGATGGTGTTAAGACAGCAACCAGCCACAAATTTGGTTTCAGTCTCAAGACCATCAACACCTGTCTTCAAATAACAGCCACGGCCTCCAACCGTGTCATCATACGACATATTTCATTCTTTCGCATGCATTTGGTGCCTCGAAATATTCTTTCAAAAATCTTCTCCATCCATAGAATCAATAACATATACTGCAAACAAGTTTTCATCTGCATAGTAAAGTATTTCAGATAATTTCTACCGAATTCACAAATGTCAAATCTCTTTCTCTGTAAACTCAAGTGCTCGCTACTATGTTTCAAACAGTCCCAGCACTGTACAATTGACTGGCGACCAAGCGCACCACAGATTACATTGACAGAGTCAGGGATCTTATTCACAACTCGTGCAGAGCGCTCATTCATCTTTGTCCCTGTACAGTAAAGGTGAATTATTTACGGTGGGAGAAAATACATGAAAATCTTACAAAATTAATGTGACGAATAACCGTTAGACAGAATCAGTCGAAGTGTATGTGCTGGCATTTCGTTTTGCAAGAGCGAGATGCGTAGAATAATTACAACTGTGTGTAAGCCACAGAAGAATGCTCAAAATGACGCTAGTTGTCACGAATTTCAGGCGACAATAGGCAAACCTCACACTTGAAAGTGGAACCAAATGGGATGAATTAAAACGAGCTAAGAGATCAGAGCTTACAGGATTGTAAAAAATAAAACATTTTTATCTAAGACTATAAAACCTCTGTATAAGATTATCAAATGTGCTACAGTCACATAGTGACTGTACAGGAATGACGTTTGTAATGCCAGACGGGGTAGAAGCAGACAGACGTCTCCCACTGATTACATACGCCACCAAAAGGAATTTCATTCAAGATAACGGCCGGTCGAGGTGGCCGTGCGGTTCTAGGCACTTCAGTGCGGAACGGCGTGACTGCTACGGTCGCAGGTTCGAACCCTGCCTCGGGCATGGATGTGTGTGATGTCCTTAGGTTAGTTAGGTTTAAGTAGTTGTAAGTTCTAGGGGACTGATGACCTCAGATGTTGAGTCCCATAGTGCTCAGAGCCATTTTAACCATTCCAGGTAACGAGTACGACATTCCAGATACATATTTTACGTACGGAAAAACACTGAGGTTCGCTAACAGTGAAGAAAGCTCCAATTACACACAAAGTGTCAGCTGGGACACAAAATGCTCCGTAAGTTTAAAGCCATGATAATAGTTCTGCAAAACATCAGAATGAAACAGTTTATGGTGATGTGCGGCGTATACCCTCCTGTCAATATATTTTTTACGTTCTTTAGTATTTCCAAGTCGTCTTCGAACCTTACGAATTTATAGGGCGAGCATCAACTCCAACTGTTTTTCAACGGGTCATTAAATTAAACAAACAATATTCTAACGACTAATTTCCTATGAAGTATCGGATTATAACATTGTTGTTGTTGTTGTGGTCTTCAGTCCTGAGACTGGTTTGATGCAGCTCTCCATGCTACTCTATCCTGTGCAAGCTTCTTCATCTCCCAGTACCTACTGCAACCTACATCCTTCTGAATCTGCTTAGTGTATTGATCTCTTGGTCTCCCTCTACGATTTTTACCCTCCACGCTGCCCTCCAATGCTAAATTTGTGATCCCTTGATGCCTCAATACATGTCCTACCAACCGATCCCTTCTTCTAGTCAGGTTGTGCCACAAACTTCCCTTCTCCCCAATCCTATTCAATACCTCCTCATTAGTTACGTGATCTACCCACCTTATCTTCAGCATTCTTCTGTAGCACCACATTTCGAAAGCTTCTATTCTCTTCTTGTCCACACTAGTTATCGTCCATGTTTCACTTCCATACATGGCTACACTCCATACAAATACTTTCAGAAACGACTTCCTGACACTTAAATCTATACTCGATGTTAACAAATTTCTCTTCTTCAGAAACGATTTCCTTGCCATTGCCAGTCTACATTTTATATCCTCTCTACTTCGACCATCATCAGTTATTTTACTCCCTAAATAGCAAAACTCCTTTACTACTTTAAGTGTCTCATTTCCTAATCTAATCCCCTCAGCATCACCCGATTTAATTTGACTACATTCCATTATCCTCGTTTTGCTTTTGTTGATGTTCATCTTATATCCTCCTTTCAAGACACTGTCCATTCCGTTTAACTGCTCTTGCAAGTCTTTTGCTGTCTCTGACAGAATTACAATGTCATCGGCGAACCTCAAAGTTTTTACTTCTTCTCCATGAATTTTAATACCTACTCCGAATTTTTCTTTTGTTTCCTTTACTGCTTGCTCAATATACAGATTGAATAACATCGGGGAGAGGCTACAACCCTGTCTCACTCCTTTCCCAACCACTGCTTCCCTTTCATGCCCCTCGACTCTTATAACTGCCATCTGGTTTCTGTACAAATTGTAAATAGCCTTTCGCTCCCTGTATTTTACCCCTGCCACTTTCAGAATTTGAAAGAGAGTATTCCAGTTAACGTTGTCAAAAGCTTTCTCTAAGTCTACAAATGCTAGAAACGTAGGTTTGCCTTTTCTTAATCTTTCTTCTAAGATAAGTCGTAAGGTTAGTACTGCCTCACGTGTTCCAACATTTCTACGGAATCCAAACTGATCTTCCCCGAGGTCCGCTTCTACTAGTTTTTCCATTCGTCTGTAAAGAATTCGCGTTAGTATTTTGCAGCTGTGACTTATTAAACTGATAGTTCGGTAATTTTCACATCTGTCAACACCTGATTTCTTTGGGATTGGAATTATTATATTCTTCTTGAAGTCTGTGGGTATTTCGCCTGTCTCATACATCTTGCTCACCAGATGGTAGAGTTTTGTCATTACTGGTTCTCCCAAGGCCATCAGTAGTTCTAATGGAATGTTGTCTACTCCTGGGGCCTTGTTTCGACTCAGGTCTTTCAGTGCTCTGTCAAACTCTTCACGCAGTATCTTATCTCCCATTTCATCTTCATCTACATCCTCTTCCATTTCCATAATATTGTCCTCAAGTACATCGCCCTTGTATAAACCCTCTATATAGTCCTTCCACCTTTCTGCCTTCCCTTCTTTGCTTAGAACTGGGTTGCCATCTGAGCTCTTGATATTCATACAAGTGGTTCTCTTCTCTCCAAAGGTCTCTTTAATTTTCCTGTAAGCAGTATCTATCTTACCCCTAGTGAGACAAGCCTCTACATCCTTACATTTGTCCTCTAGCCATCCCTGCTTAGCCATTTTGCACTTTCTGTCGATCTCATTTTTGAGACGTTTGTGTTCCCTTTTGCCTGCTTCATTTACTGCACTTTTATATTTTCTCCTTTCATCAATTAAATTCAATATTTCTTCTGTTACCCAAGGATTTCTATTAGCCCTCGTCTTTTTACCTACTTGATCCTCTGCTGCCTTCACTACTTCATCCCTCAGAGCTACCCATTCTTCTTCTACTGTATTTCTTTCCCCCATTCCTGTCAATTGTTCCCTTATGCTCTCCCTGAAACTCTCTACAACCTTTGGTTCTTTCAGTTTATCTAGGTCCCATCTCCTTAAATTCCCACCTTTTTGCAGTTTCTTCAGTTTCAATCTGCAGTTCATAACCAATAGATTGTGGTCAGAATCCACATCTGCCCCTGGAAATGTCTTACAATTTAAAACCTGGTTCCTAAATCTCTGTCTTACCATTATATAATCTATCTGATACCTATTAGTATCTCCAGGATTCTTCCAGGTATACAACCTTCTTTTATGATTCTTGAACCAAGTGTTAGCTATGATTAAGTTATGCTCTGTGCAAAATTCTACCAGACGGCTTCCTTTTTCATTTCTTCCCCCCAATCCATATTCACCTACTATGTTTCCTTCTCTCCCTTTTCCTACTGACGAATTCCAGTCACCCATGACTATTAAATTTTCGTCTCCCTTCACTACCTGAATAATTTCTTTTATCTCGTCATACATTTCATCAATTTCTTCATCATCTGCAGAGCTAGTTGGCATATAAACTTGTACTACTGTAGTAGGCATGGGCTTTGTGTCTATCTTGGCCACAATAATGCGTTCACTATGCTGTTTGTAGTATCTAACCCGCACTCCTATTTTTTTATTCATTATTAAACCTACCCCTGCATTACCTCTATTTGATTTTGTATTTATAACCCTGTAATCACCTGACCAAAAGTCTTGTTCCTCCTGCCACCGAACTTCACTAATTCGCACTATATCTAACTTTAACCTATCCATTTCCCTTTTAAAATTTTCTAACCTACCTGCCCGATTAAGGGATCTGACATTCCACGCTCCGATCCGTAGAATGCCAGTTTTCTTTCTCCTGATAACGACGTCCTCAGTGGTAGTCCCCGCCCGGAGATCCGAATGGGGGACTATTTTACCTCCGGAATATTTTACCCAAGAGGACGCCATCATCATTTAATCATACAGTAAAGCTGCATGTCCTCGGGAAAAATTACGGCTGTAGTTTCCCCTTGCTTTCAGCCGTTCGCAGTACCAGCACAGCAAGGCCGTTTTGGTTAATGTTACAAGGCCAGATCAGTCAATCATCCAGACTGTTGCCCCTGCAACTACTGAAAAGGCTGCTGCCCCTCTTCAGGAACCACATGTTTGTCTGGCCTCTCAACAGATACCCCTCCGTTGTGGTTGCACCTACGGTACGGCCATCTGTATCGCTGAGGCACGCAAGCCTCCCCACCAACGGCAAGGTCCATGGTTCATGGGGGAAGGATTATAACATACCTGAATAATATACTGATTTTTAGCAATGGCGTTGCCATGCAAAAATAATATGGAAATGTACGCTATAGCTGGCCGGAGTGGCCGAGCGGTTCTAGGAGTTACAGTCTGGAACCGCGCGACCGCTACGGTCGCAGGTTCGAATCGTGCCTCCGGCATGGATGTGTGTGATGTCCTTAGGTTAGTTAGGTTTAAGTAGTTGTAAGTTCTACGGGACTGATAACCTCAGAAGTTAAGTCCCATAGTGCTCAGAGCCATTTGAACCATTTGAACACTATAGAAATGCTAGAAGAATGGATGAGCACTGGTTTAATCGAAGTAAAGAAAAATGAAAGGAGTGAGTGGGTTTGGTAGTTATAACAGCTATCTTCATTACCTGTCTTACTCCTTTCTGTGTGGGTGAGCAGCTATGGGGACCATCTTGCATGGAGTAGCAGATGTCTTGTGTACTTCGAGTGAAGCAAGATAGGGAAGTACAAGTGACGAGGTGGATTCTATACACCAAAACAAAAAGGGCCATTTGACAGTGATTTGCCTCGACTATTAAGAAACGTATCATGAGGGTTCGTAATGTTCTTGTCTTCTCGTGTAGTCGCGAGAAAAGCCTCTCCACTCCACTCGTCCACATGCTGAAAGCTAGGTGCAGCTAACGCCATTTCTTTGCGTCACGTTTTGACCCTACTCTCGGTGAAGGATACATCTGTCGGCGATACTGATCAATTACCTATACCTCTCAACTAGCGAAATTTGCTTTCATAAGGGTTATCAGCTCCGACATGACTTCACGAAACAAGGCTAACCAGTAACAACTTTTTCGCCATTGATCTGAGGGCATCTAACAGCATTCAATATAAAACCCAGACCACTCCACTGAAGAGGAAAACATACACCTTTAACAGCCTCTACTTAATCTTCAACTTCTTTTTGCAACGTCCTCGAATTAAAAAAAAAAAATGTCGCAGGATATATGTTAAACATTATGAGGGTCAGTCACTCAATATTGCTTATTTTACACTTCAACAACTTTACAAAGTTAATTTCTTCAACGGATACCAGCTTCACATAGTTCATAATTTTCCAGCGTAAAGCATGGCTGCCAATGGAAACTTTTCTCACGTTAATGCTATAGCACAATAAAGTATTTCCCAAGCCCCGTTCTTCCCTGCAACACGAGAAACGTAACTCCAGTTGCTTCCCAACTCTACACATTTCATACTGAACTTTCCCCGTTTTTGCCTTAAGATATGGGAAACTGCGGGAAAGGAAAACCTCTGTCCCACATCCTGCAAGAAGTCGTAACTCGCCTTCTGTTGTCTACGATCTATTCCTTGAATTCATGGAGCTCCAGAAGTTCCAGAAGCTTGTTTGATATATAGCGTCACATGTGACCACCATTTCATATACTGGCCTTTTGTCTTAGAAAAGGACATTTCAGTTGGCGCCGCCATATCTTCCACCCATTACATAATGACGTCATGGGAAATTCTGACACACAAGGTAGTCCCAGCGAGCGAGATGGTGCAGTGGTAAGCACACCGGACTCACAGTCGGGAGTGCCACGGTTCAAACCAGTGTCCGGCCAGCGCGATTTAGGTTATCTGTGATTTCCTTAAATCTCTCCAGGCAAATACTGAGATAGTGCCTTTAAAAGGACACAGCCGATGTCTTTCAATCCAAGCTTGTGTTCCATCTCTAATGACCTCGATGTTGACAGGTTGCTAAACCCTAATCTCCTTCATGTTTAAGGTAGTCCAGAGGACTTTTATGTTACTAAATATTCAGCGAGCTCTTGGAAACTCTTTGGAGCAAACTTCATTCGATGAAAGGAAGATAAATCATGGGTAACGGTGGATAGCACTCTTTCCGTCCATGACCAGCCACAGTTCCACAGACATGCTACGACAGTATGAAAGAATAAACACTCTCGTTTGCAAAACTGGATTTTATACTTTGACGCGTTTTGCCTTATACAAGATATCTTCAGATTGGACTACGAGAAAAAGTACTATCTGTCATATAAATGGCATGACCCCCATTGAATGGGTGAATATTTCTGCAAAGACAATACCTACAATACTATTAAGAAGGCAAAATATCAACAAACAGTTTTCCTATACTGGCCTTTTGTCTTAGAAAGGGGCATTCAGTTAGCGCCGTCATATCTTCCACCCTTTACATAAGGACGTCATGGGAAATCCTGACACACAAAGTAGTCCTAGCGAGCGGATGGAAACTAAAACAATCACCTGTTTCCGTGCAATTCATCCTCTTCCCACGGAGTTTTAGGTACCGGGTCATTGACATCCCTAAATAGGGGAACGCTTTCGCTCACGGTGCTATTTGAAGTAGGGCAGTTTTACACTTTCTTAAGAGGAACTATATATGGGTCTGAAAAGCTGAAACACATTAACTATAAATAAAGGAGTAATTATCTATCAACTGGAGAAAATTTTGTAATGTTAATTTCTTCTACTCGAGATGTCGCGAAAGAGCTTCCGCTGCCGTCGTCCGCGTGGTCCATGCGCTGCCGCATGCACGCTATTTTAAAGGGCGACGTAAGTAGACCTACACTACGTTCGGTGATAGGACCATTAGTCGACGCACTCGAATCAGCTTCCTGCAGTCCTTGACTTACGAAGCAGCACTGAAAATACCGCCACAATCGCATTTACCCAGGTTTAAAATTTAAATAGTCATCACTAACATCACTATAGAGATCTGATTATACGCCGACGGACATCTGATCTCATCACTGGACTGTAAACCATTCACCGGAAACAGCCTCCACTTAGAAAATATTTCCGTACAACTTGTTTGGAATCCCAAAAGGAAGTCTTACTAAACGAAACACGCACGAAATACGGTATATTTTTCAATTAATAAACCTTGACAAGTCATTTTCTTTGATGAGCACCTCGTAGAGTTTCTAGCTCAACAACGTAACACAATTGTGCCGCACAGAAAGGAAGCCGCAAAGTCTGCATTGTCCAGCGCAGCTATACCGGCACACAAAGGTCGCTGTTCAGCTGCTAGTCACGATGCAGCCAATACGGGTAGACTGTCACGCGCCCTCCATTAGCTCTGCAGTCTTTCTCATGCAATTTTACAGAAACTATTCGTTGAAAAAATGATTTTTACGTTGCGTATTGCATTATACGTCAGCTTCAAGGTAAAGTGGCCATCATTCGCTAATGGTCATACTTATTGTGATATTCGCTTTTAAGTAAGAAACTGCCCCAAATTTGAAAAGTTTGTAATGAAAAAGTATGGGTCACTATGATTTTGTTTTCGGTGCATAGTTGAAATTAAATGTGTGTGAAATCTTATGGGACTTAACTGCTAAGGTCATCAGTCCCTAAGCTTACACACTACTTAACCTATATTAACCTAAGGACACCCATGCCCGAGGGAGGACTCGAACCTCCGCCGGGACCAGCCGCACAGTCCATGACTGCAGCGCCTGAGACCGCTCGGCTAATCCCGCACGGCTCGGTGCATAGTCTATCACATATTGCTGCGTATGAAATTTAGTTAACATACCGAATTTTAGACCTGGAAGGAGGTCTCTGTCTACAACCTCGAGAAAATTGACTTTATGTAGCACGTTCACTTGGGACCGCACGCGCCCAAGAATGAAGTATAACACGTTATTTGTCCTAAACCGATCGAGATATCGAAACGAGACTTTGGGAAATGATAGCACACAAGAGGAGAATATTTTGCCTTATGGTTAATACACAGAACATTCTCATCTACGTCGATATAGCCGAAGCTATAGTTTTTATTTAACTTTTTTCAATCCAGTACTGTAATTTTTAAAAAGCCATCGATAGCTAGTGAAAAGAGAATTCGCTAGTATGAAAATAAATTTGAAATTTCTTCTCTTATATTGCTGCAAACCGACACAAATAGGTTTTCCGTAAGATATTGACCTCTCTGGTCGCCTATTGCTTGCTTAATAAGACACTCTCTCTCAAGATCCTGTAGCAATAGCTACTGCAAAGTGAGTTTGTGCGGTTTGTACTGTGTTTTGACAAAAGAAGCAAAATTAAACCGGTAAGTAAGAGAAATGTAGCTGTTATCCGTAACTGACGATGCTTCTTCAAACGAGAAATGCTTAAAAATTCAGACAAAAATAAATTTATCTAGATTCCACGTTAAATTTTGATTCTTTAGCCTAAACACAAAGGAAATTTAACACTGAGATGATCACCAAAACAAATGTCTTGAATCTACTGCTTTCGCAGCAGAATCAACCTTATGTCCAGATTGACATATTTTCTCTGCAGTAGAGTGTTCGCTGATACGAAACTTCCAGGCAAATCAAAACTGTGTGCTGGATCGAGACTCGAACTCAGGACCAAGCGGGTGGTTCAGTTGGTAGAGCACTTGACCACGAAAGGCAGAGGTCACGAGTTCGAGTCTCGGTCTGGAACATACCGGATGATCAAAAAGTCAGTATAAATTTGAAAACTGAATAAATCACGGAATAATGTAGAGAGGTACAAACTGACCCACATGCTTGGAATGACATGGGGTTTTATTAGAACAAAAAAAATACGGAAGTTCAAAAAATGTCCGACAGACGGCGCTTCATCTGATCAGAATAGCAATAATTATCATAACAAAGTAAGACAAAGCAAAGATGATGTTCTTTACAGGAAATGCTCAATATGTCCACCATCATTCCTCAACAATAGCTGTAGTCGAGGAATAATGTTGTGAACAGCACTGTAAAGCATGTCCGGAGTTATGGTGAGGCATTGGCGTCGGATGTTGTCTTTAAGCATCCCTAGAGATGTCGGTCGATCACGATACACTTGCGTCTTCAGGTAACCCCAAAGCCAATAATCGCACGGACGGAGGTCTGGGGACCTGGGAGGCCAAGCATGACGAAAGTGGCGGCTGAGCACACGATCATCACCAAACGACGCGTGAAAGATTTCTTGCACGCGTCTAGCAATATGGGGTGGTTCTAATAAAACCCCATGTCATTCCAAGCATGTGTGTCAATTTTTACCTCTCTATCTACATTATTCCGTGGTTTATTAAGTTTTCAAATTTATACTGACTTTTTGATCACCCGGTAGTTTTAACCTACCAGGACGTTTCCGACGATCGGATTATTGTACGAATGACAGGTGCGTGAATATGAACTTCGGTACAGTCTTGTTATTGCACTTTTAAGGAAACAATTTGCTAAAAAATATTTTACCCTCACTGTGTAGCTTGATAATAAACTATCTTTCCATTTATGCCTATAATCATCAATTTCTTATATTTTTGTTTTAGTCTGACAAAAGAAGCATCTAGATAAGTTACTGAAGACACTTCTGAAGAAGAAAAGTTTAGCAGATCAGATGAAAATAAATCGACAATTCTCATGAAATTCCAGGGGAATTCTGTAACACAATGTAGCTGTAACAATGAACGGCAGGGACTGAAACTTACCAAAGGATTTCATTTCTGCACTTCAAGCCTACTCTGCAGCAAAAATACAGCATTGTTCTACTGAAAAGAAAAAAAAAACCAGATTTGCTGTTGGTTTATCTTTGGATAACAAGGTTAAAAAAACATGATAGTCATTACTTTATCAATTACCTGAGACTACTCATTAAGGTTCAATTAGGTTACTGATTGAACTATGTGTAATAAAATCGTCATAACTTCTGAACGGCTTGCGTTAGGACATTCAAATTGCAAGGTTGGCCGCGGGGCATGATGGGAAGTAGTATGCGCTGTATGGACAAAGCCCACTTTTATATGGACGAGTTCGCCAATAAGCAAAACTAGCGCATTGGGGGACTGAGAATCGGCATTTCCCGATCGAGAAGTCTCTTCACCCTCAACGGGCGACTGTGTGGTGTACAATGCCCAGTCACGGAATAATCGGTGCGATACTCCTTGATGGGACGGTGACTACCTCACAGGCATCCCCATTATCCAAAGTGACCCTGATTTCGACAAAATGTGGTTCATGCAAGACGGAGCTCAACCCCATCGAAGCAGGAGAGTGTTTGATGTCCTGGAGGAACACTTTGGGGACCGCATTCTAGCTCTGAGGTACCCAGAGGCACTAGCATGGGTCTCGATTGGCCACCATATTCTCCGGATATGAACACATGTGGTGTACAGCAATAACCCCAAAAGCATTGCTGAGCTGAAAACAGCCATTCAGGAGGTCATCCACAGCATCGATGTCCCGAGCTTCGGCGGGTCATGCAGAATTTCGCTCTTTATCTGCGCCACATCAGCCTCAATGATGGCAATCGAACATGTCATAACCTAAATCTCAATATCTGTAGTGACGTTTACATGTTGAATAAAGTGTGTCACGCCATAGTTTGTAACTAATTTACGTTTTAGCTTAATAATTGTCACCCTAACACATTAAAAGAGAACTGTGGCGGAGAAGTTCATCACTTCACTCTGAATGGCGACAGGAAAAAATATGATGCACTATTTGCTGCAAATTATGTTCATATTTCTCAGATGAAGATTGGGGAGAAAATCTTTTGGCAAGTTTCCATTCTAGAAATTCACTATCAAAAATACAGTGGCGTACAAGATCCCGCCAGAACTGCAACAAAACTGGCGATTTACTTTCATCTGAATTTTTCACCAATTCTCATTCCTTGAACCACAGCCAGTTAAAAATAACGGCTACATTTCTCTTACTTAAGGGTTTAATTTTGCTTCTTTCGCCAGTACACAGTATAAATTACACAAACTCACTTTTCAATGGCTATTGCGACATAATCTTGAAACAGAGTGTCTTATTAACAAGCAGCAGGTGGCCAGAGAGGTCATTATCTCATGGAAAGCCTCAATGTGGTGGTTTGCAGTAACAAAAGACAAGAAATTTCACATTCACAACCATTACGTGGACTTGCCTCCCCGGCGTGTATGTTGGCAAAAATTCAGCCAGTCCTCCGTACCCTTGAACAAGCTATGAGACAACAGAGAAATTGTGTTTATGATTGATATATGATGAATGAGTTAACAGATTTTCGTGCTGTAGCATGTCTCTTGTCAAAAACTCCTACACAACTGAAAACTGTTTCCTCTAAAAATTGGAAGCGTTGTGTTGTCGCATACCACAGGTAGGTAAATGTGTTCCAGACATTTCCATATCGCTGCACACAAGTCATAAACGATCTTGGACACTGTTCTTCGGCACATGCGGTAGCTTACAGCAATAATTGCAACCACACTACCATCCTTAAAGTGCATGAAATGCGTAACAAGACAATTCTAGTTATGCCTAATAAGAGCGGATAGCTGGTTCTTTATTTTAGCTTCATTATATTTTAACACCAGTTCATTCACCCTTTCTGGCATTCAACAAGTAACAGGGCAAAACTGTAAAACGGCGCAAATTACTCACATTGCGAGTGCCTCTTCTTTTCTTAACAAGCAGACTACTTCAAAGTAGATGTAAAACAAATCGTAGGGCTATAGATAGAGTAATGCTGAACGAAACACGTTTGACTGTCAAGGGGGCAATGCTTGAAGCTTCACGGTCTTTCGTAGCAGAATATTATTGAAAGATGTCTCACAAAACACAAAGAAATTATTATTATATGTAAAAGCTGTTAGTGGTGCCAATTTTAGGGTCCCGACACTCATCGACGAGGCAGGAACTGAAATTGATAATAGCAAAGCAAAAGCAGAAGCAGAAATACTGAACTCTGTTTTCAAACGTTTCTTTACAAAAGAAAATTCAGGACTATTGCCCCACTTTAATTCTCAAATCACTGTAAGCATGAGTGATATAGTAGATATTTGTGCCACTGGTGCTGAGAAACAGATGAAATCGATGAAATTGAACAAAATTCCTAGGCCCGATGAAATCCATCTTAGATCCTATACCTAATTTTCGGCTGAATTAGGTCGTATTTTACACATAATCTATCGTAGATCGCTCTGATAAAAATCCGTCCCTTGCAGTTGGACGAAAGCACAGGTCACACCTATCTTTAAGAAGAATAGCAGAAGTGGGTCACAAAACAGCCGGTCAATATTATTACCGTCCTTTTCTTGTAGAAACTTAGAACATATTCTGATTTCAGGTGTAATGAGATATCTCGAACAGGATGACATCCTCAGTGCCAACTAAAATCGATTGCGAAAACACCGAGTATGCGAAACCCAACTCACTCTTTTCTCGCGTGGCGTCCTTAAAAGTCGTGCAAAGCATGCAGCTCAATACCACATCTATGCTTATAATAGAAAGTACGATCGCATAGGCCAGTGGTCGCTAAACTGCTTCCCGCGGGCCGTATGCGGCCCGAATCAAGTATTCTTGCGGCCCTATTCTCGCCCATGTTCTATAACACTGTACATCCAACATCAGCTAACGGAATTTTCAGATGTGCTCACAATGTTAAGATCATCTTAAGACTGTAGTGTTCTCAATTAGTAACAAATAAAAAATACTTACAGTGACAGCAATATTTTAAGATGCGCTTTATTTTAATCTGCGTTGGTGAACTGGGACGTTAGCTATGTAAAGTTGACCGCTTACCTTAGGGGTAGAGTAGTAAATAACGCGGCAACTAGGGCATTAGCAGATGTGAGGGGGTGGGGGATGTTTTATTGTTCATCTACCTTTGCTGACAACTCATGGCCGTGTGTGCCTCGTACCGATCAAGTGGTATGGGTATATATTTCAAACGGAAGTAACGTGGAATTTTGAATGCGCATTGGAGAGATGCCATCTTCAAATGCAGTGAATGCGCATTGTAGAGAGGGCCGTTTTCAAATGCAGTGCATATTTGTAACAAGGAAACTGAAATCAAATTGAAGCTCTTGTACTACAACATAATCAATAGAAGAAAAACTACATTCGAAGTCATTCAGTAAATATCTGTGATAGTGACGAATGTTGAATAATGTATTTAAATACAAGCACAGTTACTGTTATTAATCAATTAATCATCTGTTCACACGACACAACAACACTTCATCAGGCAATTACAATATCACAGCTTTGGTGTCTCTGAGGATTGCAGCATTCTGAAATGGAAACCAGTCGATACGAAATGTTCCGAGTGGTCAGACTTCTAACGATCAGTACTCAGCAGCCGGCAGCCAACTTACTTCGCCCTTACTTTAGCTGGTCTACTGGGAGCTCATAACATACTAATTTGTTTAGATTGCCAGTCAATGATATGATCGGTACATATGCGGCCCGAGATCCCGCCCCACAATTTCAGTGTTGGCTCTTCAAGAAAAAATGTTTGGCGACCACTGAATAGGCTATCATGCGAAATTTGTGACTGGATTGAGGATCTCTTGTTAGGGAGGAAGCAGTATGTTGGCTTGAATGGAAAGTTATCGACAGATGCAGAGGTAACTTCAGGTGTACCGCAGGGAAGAGTGCCGAGGCCCTTGCTACTCATGTTGTGTATTAATGTCCTGGCAGATCATGTTAATAGTAACCTAAGACTATATGCAGATATCTGTAACGAAGGACTGTATGAAAAAGCTGCATGTATATTCAAACCGTTCTTGATGTGATATCAGAGTGGTGCAATGATTGGCAACTTGTTTTAACTCTTCAGAAATGCAAAACTGTGCACTTCACAAGACGAAAAGCGAAATATCCTACGACTACAGTAACAATGAGTCACCACTGGATGTGGAAGCGACGTTTAAACCCTGATCCGATCATTCCTTCCATCACAGTAGGAATCGGTCAACTCGTACAAATACGTGGGTGTAGCAATCGAAGACTTGAAATGAAAAAGGCTCTAAGTGCCGAAACCATGAATTTGAGGTAAATGAGTTTTAAGCATATTATGTATTAATGGTCATAATTGCACTATTTATGTGCTTTATTCGAAAGTTAAGTATATTATGGATCTAGTTTCCAAAGGAAATTACAAACATTGTATTGTAACAGCATGAAGAATTTACTGAAAGTGGAAATTTAATGAAAAGCTCGAAGTGTCAGCACAACAGCAAAAAGCAGAAGGGCATCATGCTTTTGTAAAACCGTATGTGTTCATTGTTTGTCAGTTAGAGCATCTTTTCCATTAAGTCTTTCTCCTTTACTTCACAAATGTGGCTTGCAACATCCAGGGCAAGTAGCTGCATTTTCTTGACTTCCTCTACTCGTACATGTTTTCTCAAAATTGTGATACATTACCGGTGCTCCTGGTCTTAACTACATGAGACTTATGTTCGTGCAACCATAACTACTGTACTTCGAATACGTCTACAGTTGCTGTGTTTATATTAAAATCTGGTGCTTTCTTGAAAGCTAAGAAGTCAGATGCATTCATGTTACTGGCGATAAATGGCTGTATTTGTTTTGATTGCTGTACCATGTCCTTTACCTCTTCTGTAAAAATACAGTTGGCAACTCAACAATAGACAGTCTGCCCAGTTATGGTGTAGGTTACCGATCAGTAATGAGACTTACCTCCTGTGCTGGACGAGATTTTGCAGGAACACATTTGTTACTTTAACTTACATATTCATTTCCTCAGTGTTTCAGCTTTCTTCTCATTGCTGCCACAGTACCTTTCCGATCGTCTTTTCTTTCGACTGAAACTGTTATAAATACCTGTTGCCTACGCTGTTTTATCTAACACTGAGGAGTAAGCTCGCGGAACATAGAACCTTTCGTATGTTAACAGCAGTGGCTGTTAAACCGCATACTAGCTGTTAATTGCATTTGGTACTACATATTCAGTCGTAGCAATTTGAGCCTCTTATACGTTATTGCGTTTATCAAAATGGTTCAAATGGCTCTGAGCACTATGGGTCTTAACATCTGAGGTCATCAGTTATCTAGAACTTAGAACTACTTAAACCTAACTAACCTAAGGACATCACACACATCCATGCCGGAGGCAGGATTCGAACCTGCGACCGTAGCAGTCTCGCGGTTCCGGACTGAAGCGCCTAGAACCGCACGGCCACCGCGGCCGGCTTGCGTTGATCATGTAGATCTTATGTCACAAAAAACCTCGAAATTCTTTATTATGGAACTATTTCCAATCTTCAATTTACAGTGATACGAAGTGGAACGATCACATTTGCTCAGTCGTAGCAGTTGGCAAAGTTCGCTTGACTGGTATAACACTAGGGAAATGCAATCAGTATACAAATAATATTGCTTACAAATCGCTTGTTCGACCCATCCTGGAGTATTGCTCAAATGTGTTTGACCCGTATCGGACATGACTGACAGAGGATACTGAACATATATAGAGAAGAGCAGCACGAATTGTCGCAAGTTTGTTCAATTCATGAGAGAGAGGCACTGAGATGCTGAAGAAACTGAACTGGCAGATACTTCAGGATAGATGCAGACTACCTCGAGAAAAACTGCTTGCAAAGTTTCAAGAACCAGTTGTAAAAAATGAATCCAGGAATGTACTACAAACGCTCCTATGGGGATGGATAGCACAAGTTTACACTAATTACGCACACAGGCGTTTAACCCACCCCGTACCAAGGGGGGAGGGCTCACTTACCCCAAGGAATGTCATATTCAACATTTTCTGGTTCAGGACATTACTGACCTATCAATAACCCTTTAAAAAGTATGTTGTGGGTAAAACAATTAACGAAATTTCCATTTTTTTTGTGTGTGTGGGCACAAAATATCTCCACATTTTCCCTTGATAGTACATGATAATGAAAGTGAGTAGATATTGACAACAGTATGGTAAAAGACATTTTCATGTTCCTGATCCCACTAACACATCAGTACCTCTTCAAAAATTATGTTGTTAATATAAGACTTAACGAATTTTGTTTTTTTTTTAAATATTTTTAGGATAGTCATAAAGTAACCCCCCCCCTGTGGTCCACGTTATGGGAAAAGCCTTGGTATTGCTACAGTTAAACAATCACTTTCCCCCGCTCTCGCTACGTGAATGGAACGAAGAAATGCGACAGTACAACGATCATTACAAATTATTTCGTAGAAAATGTATCACTGAAAATTTACGAAATACTCGGCGAGACGGGGATGTAATTGGTAAGCAGAAGAAGAATTCTGATGTCAATAAGATAACATAAACTGCTATGAAGATAGATATAAATAACTGATGCTTCTCATGCGACTGTAGGGGCTACTTTTGATGGCTGTGTATTTTTAAACAAAGATATGCTAGACTCAATAAGTAAAAACGTTTGAGATTACATGTGAACGCAGCTAGACATTTTATGTACATCAGTCGTCAACATCATCCTCCTCTTTGAAGAAACTGGGGGCCATTACGAGAGGGTAATTCTTTTGCATCATCGGAATCTTTCACTACCTGCTTTTCCGGAGAGAGACCGTCATTCCGTATATATGCAACAAAAACGAAAAGAATGTTTATGCTTCCCGAATAATACACAGAATAGACAGATTTGCAGTCGTCGTTGCAGGCAGTGCTGTATTCAGGAACAGCGTTGATATTCTTATCTTTCATACGCTGGCCAATGCCTGGCTCAGTGTAAGTGCTTTGCGCAACAGATATGAAGCACTGGCCTCCTACGCCTTCCGCTTCCGCGTGGAACTTTTCAAGGCCGCGGTGAAATTAGTCAGTATTACACCGTCAAATATCTTTGACTAATGTTTTATAAAACCTAGGGCCATGCTCGTCCTCCCATAAAAGATACAGAAGGTATAGTAAAAGCAGTGCAGCGCAAAGGCAAATATTTTATAGATTTTTTAACGGAAGATCATTGATGGTTATTGTGCAGTGTAACACGGGCCACGCCGGCAGAAGCGGAACAAAGCCGACGGGGGTGTGGCTTGCGATAGCAGCGAGCCCGCGATTGGCCGGTGCTGCAGGAAGGAGCGGAGCTTCACTCCACCCACCCACCTCCTCGGCGACGACGCAGTATCGTGGTTGGCAGCCATTCGTCAGTAGTGCATGTGGCACCGCCGTGTTACGAGCTGTTTGTGGTGGAGTTCGCAGCAGCCTGCTAACAAAAGGTAAGAACACTTTTCGTCTGATATATTTTCTACACAGTTGTTGGAATAACGACATGCGTACATAATATAAGAAAACGGAGCAAAGTTCTAAACGTCGAAGAGTAAGCTGTTACACAGCAGTTGATGTCAGCTAGCTTTAGCTGATAATAATGATTTAATTATAAT
The DNA here is from genome assembly GCF_023898315.1 of Schistocerca nitens. Taxonomy (NCBI): domain Eukaryota; kingdom Metazoa; phylum Arthropoda; class Insecta; order Orthoptera; family Acrididae; genus Schistocerca; species Schistocerca nitens. The sequence goes on along the minus strand of NC_064616.1, from coordinate 535,439,341 downwards.
CCACAACAATCGCATGACAGCCACCCGTGATCTAAAAAACCTTGAGGTAGGAAAAGACAATACGCTTTTACATTTATTACTAGTCGGGAGTGAACACGCTACGGTCGCAGGTTCGAATCCTGCCTCGGGCATGGATGTGTGTGATGTCCGTAGGTTAGTTAGGTTTAAGTAGTTCTGTTTTCTAGGGCATTGATGGCCTCAGATGTTAAGTCCCATAGCGCTCAGAGCCATTTGAACCATTTGAGAGTGGCCATTATCGAAGTAGTGAGCTCCGTGGACGAAATTCGTGCTTGTTGGCCAAAGATGTACCGGTGCAGGTCTGACTTTGTGGAACGCAAATACACTTTCGTTTTCATGTGTGTTTCGGCTGCTAAGTACTCGGTTCTTTGTGAATAGTTTGTCGGTTTCTTGGTACCGTCGTCATCTGTCTAACCGAAAACTGCGTAGCTTGTTTATTCTAGACATGTTCAGTTTTTACTTACAAAGGAATTATCAGTGAACTATAATTAAATTACACCTGTTGATACGACTGACATTATTTTACGTAATGGTAACAAAGACTGATAAAGGGGATACAGCGATGCTTATGTCGGATAAAGAGTATATTAAAAAAATAAATTCTTTTCAGACAGTGGCAACATTCAGAGAGACAAAACCCGATTTCGAGTTTTCAGGGCGAATTTAACAAGAAATTACACAATACTTCATTTCAGTATTCTGAAGTCAGCTTCGAAATTAATGACTCCACGAATTCCTGAGTTGAGGTCCGCAAGGGTCGCCCAATAGTAAATCACACTACATGTCCATAATATTAAAGTAGGCGAGCAAGAAAATTAGAAAGCGTGTATGCGTCTCTCAGTAATAATACTGGTTGAAGAACAGTTATGAATTTGGTGAACTACGTCAAGATACTATTCCAGAATGCGATCGTCTGGTTTCTTACGACGTTGCTAATTCGTATACCGACGTGTTTGCTGAAGACGTTACAGGGACTGTGAAGAACTTTTTCGCTCAAGGGAAAGTCAACGCTGCTGAAGTAATCGCATTCGACGAGTTTTTGAATTTTGTGTCTTAGTTATTTTAAATTTAACGGACAAATATTTTTCCTAATTTATCAATAAGCTTTTGCATATAACAGTAAAAACCGCTCGTCTTATTATTGTTGCACAGTCCTGACATATTAATCACTTTGTGAATCATACACTGAAGTTCATAATATGGGCTTAATTATCATTTTAGCAAGAGAAATAGAAATGTATCTTACGTGAATACACGTCGCATATTTCTTTTGAACTTTTGATAATAACAGTAACTGAAGTGATCTTTGCTTCAGTGCCGGCCATGTGGCCGTGCGGTTCTAGGCGCTTCAGTCCGGAACCGCGCTGCTGCTACGGTCGCAGATTCGAACCCTGCCTCGGGCATGGGTGTGTGTAATGTCCTTAGGTTAGTTAGGTTTAAGTAGTTCTGAGTCTATGGGACTGATGACCTCAGATGTTAAGTCCCATAGTGCTCAGAGCCATTTGAACCTTTTTTTTTTTTGCTTAGGTTTACAGGCGAAAAACTTCAACGAATTTGCCTGGTAATCTTCACTTCTCACCATTGGTTAGAAATTTGGCGTTGTTTCTGCACTGTAAAAGTCTTTTTTTTTTCTTTTTTTTTGGAATACTATATTCTGTCTTTGAATGTGTAAAGATTTTTAATTTTAATTTAGTTTTACGTCTGTGCGTGTTTTCCTCTAATAAGCAGTTTTCGACAAATTTTGAAATAAGTGAATGAAAAGCATGCACTGGGTTTGGCAATTCTGTTGAAGCATGTGAGCAGCAAGAAGTATTTTAAAGGAAGGTCGCATCTCGATGATTTTAAGGCGCTGTAGTTTACGTGAGTGAGGTATGGGATGGGCATTGTTGCCGAAATGAACGTTTGAGTGGTGGGCATTGTCGTCAGAATGAACCTTTAATTCGATAGCGGACGTGTAATGTTGTTAAATGTCCCAACAGATTAAAACAGGCCTTTTGCAGGCAGTGCTATTCGTTTTGAATACTCAGTGGGTATGCTTATTGCCTGCAACAAGTTCTGTGTTGCTTACAACACAACTTCCCAACAGTCATTACTGTTACGTTTAGTGCTTTAGGTGCTTAGCCTAAGACATTCCGCACCTGTAGAAGACTGAAGTTACAGCTTCAGTTACTCGCTTCGTTAAAGCTGTATTAAATCGGAGAGCGTAACGTGAAGACCTGAAAATGACCAATCACCTCCTCCGTGCCAACCAGCATGGATTCCTAAAGCATCGATCATATGAAACCTAACGTGCGCTCTTCTCGCGTGACATACTGAAAACGTTGGATCAAGGCAGTCATATTGATGCAGTATTTCTTGATTTCCAAAAAGAATTTGGCTCAGTACCACACCTACGGTTATTGTCAAAAGCACGATCGTATAGGGTATCAAGTGAAATCTGTGACTGCATAGAGGACTTTTCAGTAGGGAGGACGCAGCATGTTGTCTTAGATGGAGAGTCATTGTTAGATGTAGAAGTAACTTCTGGTGTCCGCCTTCGAAATGTGTTGGGAGCCTTGCTATTCATACTGCATATTAATGACCTAGCGAGCAATTTAAACAGTATCCTCAGACTTTTTGCAGATGACGCAGTTATCAATAACGAAATACTGTCTGAAAGAAGCTGCATAAGTGTTCAGTCAGATCTTGATAAGATTTCAGAGTGGCTCAAAGATTGGCAAGTTGATTTGAATGTTCAAAAATGTAAAATTGTGCACTTCACAAAACGAAAAACCATAGTACACCATGAGTATGATATCAGTGAGTCACTGTGGCAGTCGACCAGCTCATACAATGCCTGGGTGTAACAATTTGTAGGAATTTGAAATGGAATAATCATATACGCCCAGTTGTGGCTAAAGCTAGTGGTAGAGTTCTGTTTATTGGCAGAATACTGTGGAACTGCAAACGGTCTGGAAAGGAGATTTCTTACAAATCACTCGTACGGCCGGTTCTACAATATTGCTCAAGTGTGTGGGACCCGTACCATATAGGACTAACAGGAATTATTGAACGTGTACGGAGAAGGGCAGCACCAGGTTTGTTTGATCCGTGAGGGAGTGTCAGTGAGGTAGTGAAGAAACTAAAGTCACAGACTCGGGTAGATAGACGTAAACTATCCCGAGAAAGTCTACTAACAATGTTTTAAGAACGGGCTTTACATGATGACTCTAGGAATATACTACAACGTATACATATCGCTCACACAGGGATCGGGAGGATAAGATTAGAATAATTACAGCACGCATACAGGCATTCGATCTTCCCGCTCTCCATACGTGAATGCAATGGGAAGAAACCCTAGTAACTGGTACAGTGGAACGTACCCTCTGCCATAAACTTCACAGTGGTTTGCAGAATATAGATGTAGATGTTGGAGTCATTAGTGTCCTTAACAAAACTGGGCAATCAAAGCAATTGAATCATGCTCCTACAAACAAAGGTTCTTAAGCAGCCAATGTGTTTTCTGATTGCTCTGTCGCATTATATCGAAATAGTTATTTACGAGAGAACATTAATGTTCATCCACCTTTACTTCAACTGCCACGCAGTCACGTTGACTGATTTACGGCTGTGGCAGTTACCCTTCGTGTAATAATGACAGTGGCAACCGTTAAAAAGAGTAATGGTACTTAATAATACAGTTTCAGTTGTAACATGTATTGTCGTCCTTTACTAGCATTGTTAGGCGTATGCTATTTGAAAAGGCTTTTGAATTTGGTTAAGCAAAGCAGTTATTTCAAGTGACTGACCCAACTAATCATAGGAGGACGAACACTCTAACATGGATTCCAAATCACAGTGCAACCCGGCATTTTTCACATCGACAAGAACCTGGGATTTATCAGTAATCGAACCTGAATCTCTGGATTTATTGGCTGCCTCTTTACCATTGGGCCACCGAATCCTATCTTGTAAATTTATTTATAAGTCCATCTGGGTGGAAAGTGTCAGATCTAATTTTTAGTGGAGTATTTTGGACTTTTTCTTATACTGACTAATATCAATCAAGTCCATTTCGGCCATTCCATGACAGGTGGCCAAATTCCGATAAAAGTTGCCGCATGACCATCACGGATTTTGCTGAAATTTTGTGTGCACATTCTCACATGTTCCCAGTTAACATTGATAAAGTTTTACTTGAGCCAGTTTAATACTTGCACAGATATAGTCATTTGTTTGACCCCACAGCGCAGCCACCAACAGTGCACACCAGAGTTTTCGGCAATTTGCAGACATAATATCTTCCGTAATATTGTCTTGAAAGTAACAAAACTAAGCGACCTTGTACAAATTTTTGCGCTCTGTTCATCGAATTCATAAAAAAAGTTATCCTGAGCGATTTGCATGTGGATAATTTGAAGTAATGTCGGATGAAAAATTAGACACTCAAAAAAATGTGAATTGTATCTTTTTATATCTCCGGAATTAATTGCGGAATACACCTGAAACTTCACTCGTAATAGCTTATCAATACAAGGCCTTAGAATATAAAATTTCATTCTCCTACTGCTTTTCCGATAGTTTACAAATTGAGGGCGACAATGACAATTTTTCTAACAAACTCCACTATGGCTACTTTTGTGCACCTTTTACAAAAAAAATGTCTGCTTACAACTCTTTTAACTGTTTTCATTAGAAAGACCAAGTTTTAAACCACCTAAAAAACTGTATTTGGTTTTCCAGTGCGAGCTAATAACAGCTCTAAAAAAGAATGACAAGGTGGAGGTGCGTTGAAAATGGACTCATATTCCGCTGGTTCTAAGATTAAATCTAACAGCTTTTACTATGTTCTACAGTTGTTTAATAGTGTCTGTGGAAGATAATATCAGATGTTCTGATGACTAGGAAATGAGCTTGAGTCATAAAAATTGCAAGTAATTAGTCATTTTGGCATTTTTACAGCACTCAGCTCTACAAAATGCTTTTTATAAAAACTGAAGTGGGATGAGGAAGCCAATAAAAAGAACAGTTTCCTCTTTTTTGTGGCGCTAATAATCTGAGGTAATCACATAAGAAAAGTGTAATTTTTGGGTTCTGTCTTACCAATATTTCTTCCCAAACGATCCCATCAGTGACATCATCTGGCCGGCAGTATAGTTATCCTCATGACAGTCTACTGCTAATTAATGAAACCTGTAAAAAAGTTCAAGCAGTTAGAAGTAAACATAAGCTTAGGATCCTAAAAGGAACCTCTTCTGGTTTTAGCTTGACACTTCTAGAAACGTATCGTCACCTTGGTATCCCGTGTAAGTGAACCCTTATCAGGTTTTGGAACCTGTGGTAAAGAAACTCATCCTTGACAGCTGTATCACAGCTATTAGGCTTGGCTCCAATGGCGATGAGGATTCTGGTTTTCTCACTTTAAAAGGAACCAGCAGTGGTTAAATCACCATGGGCCATACCAACACATTTATAAAGCTTTTCATGTGCGCACTAATGTTCCACATCAACCCGAAACTATGTTAACCCTAAGAACGCTATATCTTAAACCGGAATTAAACTAATAAATGAATAGCATTACACAAAAAAAGACATACTAATAATTCTCTGTAACACGAATCCATCGCAAAAAAAGTCAGGAAGACTGCTGTGAACTTCACAAAAATTTACACAATTTGACAGTGGTGTAAAACCTACAGGCTATTTATACAATGTGTGCTGCAGCTGTTATGCAACAGTTGTACTACAACAATTTCCACTGCCTTGCTAATACACAGTTGAATTGTGAAGGTTATAGCCAGTTTGATTCGGTAGCTATAGCAGAAAAACTGACAGAAATATGTCCCGATGAATCGTAACAAAAGACACCCCTTTTTAAAGTTTTTCGTTATACGGACTTTCTCTCACTTCCTAGTTTTCAAAACTTTTGGCAATGCCTTCCACCGGGGGAAGTAAATAATTGTAGAACATAGTAGATGATGTCAGATTTATTTCGAGTGCCAGTGGAGTATGTGCCCATTTTCAGTGCACCTTCACACTGTCGTCTCTTTTTAGGGCCTTACATGCTCGCATTGCAAAACCAAATATAGTCTTTAGGTGGAATAGAACTTTATCTTTGTAGTTAAAATGTTTTAAAAGAGTTTGCAGAAGCCACTTTTTTTTGTAAAAGTGGGCCAAAAATAGACATTTTTGACGTTTTGTAGAAAAATCATCGACTTTGCCCTTAGTTTGTAAACTATTGGAAAGCAGTAGCAGAATGAGGTTGCTAGATCTTGTATTGGTAGATTATTACGCGCAAGGTTTCAGGTGCATTCCGCAATTACTTCCGGAGATAGAAAAAGGTAAACTTAACATTTCTTCCGAGCGTCTATTTTTTTGCCGATTTTGCTTCAAATTATCCATACGCAAATAACCCAAGAAATTTTTCTTTATTATTTCGCTTAAGAGAGCGCAAAACGTTGCACAAAATAACAAAATTTTGTTTCTGTCAAGAAAATATTACCAGAGATATTATGTCTCATAGTTGCCGAAAACTCACGGGTGCACTATCCATAGCTGCACTATGGGATCAAACAAATGACTGTATTTCTGGAAGTATTGAATTAATGATCGCGAAACTTTAACAGTGTTCTTTGGGAGTATGTGTGATTGTTCGTACAAAATTTCATCAAAATCCGTGGTGATCATGCCGGAACTACTAGACCACTTGTCACGGAATGACCCCATTATGGAGGATGTACGTACAGGACTGGGCCAGTTTAAAAAAACTAATGACCTATCAATATTCGCCGTACGGGGCTACAACGTCCACCATCAGCAATGGCAAATATCTTAACTTCGCCATGTGCAAGTAGTAAATACAGATCAAAACGCCTTCAAGTTTTACAGACACACCAGTAGCAGTCGTGGTGTTCTAATCTCTGCACATTGTTACAAGGCGCCTTGCCAGGGATACGGGATAAATTATGTCTCTCCATGATCCTCGGTTTTCAAAGGCACTGCCACTCGCAGCTCAAATTTTTTTTTATTTCAGCTGATCCTAAAAGCGACTGCACGTTTACGGTTATCGAAACAGCAGCTCCCATTTCTAAGCTGTTCTGCCGTAAGTTAAAACATTGAGAGAGAAGAAGGGTTAAATATTCATTCATGGTGACGCACATACATTGAAACGTGTGGGTGAAGGCTTTGAAAATAATAAATGTTTTGTGAGCCTAGTGGATCCCAGTTCTACTGTTGTATAACGTTGTCGTAAATGATGGGAAATAATACTGCGTTTGCACGAGCGTTTTGAGATAAGGATTGTGCGATTAAACACAGCGATGGTATGTGTCTTCGACCACAAGGAATGAGGCCGAATTACGCGTGTAATGTATCACTGGACCCCTTAGCTAGTGTATAAAACGTTTTACTGTCGTTAAGTAAGACACCAGCCGATGGAGTTATAAAGTCGTCTGCAGGGTGTATACGACCCGGGACAACCGGTAGATCAGGGAAAAACTCGGGAATTTTTTCATCCGGGAGAAAACCGGGAAAAACCCACGTATTTTTTTAGAATTCCGGGAATTTTTTTGATTTAGTTTTCAGTTAATTTTTTGTTATTTTGACTGGTAAGAAGCAATACTCTGACAAAGGGGATTACTGTATCCCGTTCATGCAGAATAATATTGCAACAACAAAACATGAACGAGAGGAAAAAAAAACGAAAATAAAACTTAAGTTGCAAAAGAAACGCGCATGTGCTCAAAACAAAAGCGTCTGCCAACAACAAAGTGTGTCAAAGGCTTTAGGAAGACTGTGCCATGCTTCGTAACGTCACCACTGTTTACATTAGATTCGTTTGAGCAGTTGCTATCGGGCTCATGCGCATGCGCAGTTGAGTCGCGCATGTGTAGTACCTTCTCCCGCTTCTGGCTACAGAAGTGTGGTTGTTAGCTGTGTAAGCAGTAGCAGCAAGAGAAAAAAATGCTAGGACATAAGGATTGAAGAAATGTGCATTTTAATTTTTGGCGTCCTACCTCAAAACGCTCGAGGTAGGGAAAGGGGGGGGAGGGACCACTATCTAGTAAGTGTTTAATTCCACACTGTTGGCTAGTTTCAACTGTTCGCTATATTTTAAAAGTGCATCTTTTCATCTTATAGCTCGTATGGCATTATTCCCTAATATCTGGACATACAAATGTGCGCTGTAAGCCAAATTCTCTGCATTTTAGTAAAAATGTTCAAATGTGTGTGAAGTCTTATGGGACTTAACTGCTAAGGTCATCAGTCCCTAAGCGTGCACACTACTTAACCTAAATTATCCTGAGGACAAACACACACACCCATGCCCAAGGGAGGACTGAACCTCCGCCGGGACCAGCCGCACAGTCCATGACTGCAGCGCCTTAGATCGCTCGGCCATTTCAGCATGGTTCACAAAATTCCGATGGTCTTGGAATATCCTCTGATGTCTTTTTTCTTTTATGACGTAATGTAAGATCTTTTAATGTTTTACACGTACGAACATACGGGTTTCCTGCGTCATAGTAGCTGCGCAAGCGCGGTGACGCCTATTATCTCGTGCTCTCTGGCAACTGTTGAAACGAACCTATTTCTAAGAGGTCGCGGGAAAATATTGCGAATGGTTGTTTGAAAAGCGTTAGTTTCAAAGTAAATTTGCTTTTATGCAAGCTGAACAACGTGCGAGAATGTACGATGAATTTTTTTACGTCACAGAGAGTTGGACTTTCATGTAAATATCAACTCTTTGAGGACGACCATTTAGAAAAATTTCGATCCCAGGAGATCACACATTTACGTCATTATTAAAGAGTTTACTGGCACATTTGTGTGATATATGAAAGTCCATTAAATTTTGCCTCGAATGGCCTAAATCGGTGCCACCGTCTGACCTCAATCAGTTGTCAAAGTTCGTTCATTTTATCAACTTGGCTAAAAGGCGGCACCGACGCCTGTAACTCAAGAATGGCTACTCCAAATGAAAAATGTCAAGTTATCAAAGTTGTAGAGAATGAAATTTCAAGTCACAAAAGCATCCAGTTTTTCAGTTGTAGGCATTATTAAGCGTTCCTACACTTGAAAGCCAAAGTAATTCCATTTTGTTGTTTCTTTTTTTAAGTCATTATTCAATGAAATGAATTTTCCAGAGGGAAGATGGCTCCCTAATAAGCATATATGCGTTCTCTATGTGTATCTGTTTTGTTTTCTTCACTTATTTGTATTTTTATTCGTTTTTGTCCACGCCTTATTTGGTGAGAGTGGGTTGCTATAATAAAACCCAAGTACATAGCAATGGCCAATATGTATTTACGTATGAGTAATATAAAAAATTGTACAACTGAAGAAATAGAAGGGCATGACAATATTAATAAAACACAATTTAAATGTCAGAGATTCACATTTTATCAAATTTCAGCTCCATCGACGTTATTTGGGAGACTGCGCCAGGTCCCGGTCCGGCATCTGATCTGCAGAATCTATTGCGGCACCGTCACCAGCTTCTTCGTCCTCGAACCTATCTTCGATCTCTTCCTCACCCTCGTCGAGCTCAGTTTCTGGTGAGTTTTAAGCCACAACAGTGTTTGCACGTAGAGGAGCAGTTCAATACATATTTGAGGCATCCATGTACTGCTGTGCATTATGTTTTGCGCGCTACCGCTACGGTCGCAGGTTCGAATCCTGCCTCGGGCATGGATGTGTGTGATGTCCTTAGATTAGTTAGGTTTAAGTAGTTCTAAGTTACAGGGGACTGATGACCTCAGAAGTTAAGCCCCATAGTGCTCATAGCCATATGTACCATTATGTTTTGAATGCGCAGGAAACCTCAGTAGCGTGTGTGGCGTCGCATCTTTCGTCATCGCTACGGGAAATTCCGCCCGCATCTCGTGGTCGTGCGGTAGCGTTCTCGCTTCCCACGCCCGGGTTCCCGGGTTCGATTCCCGGCGGGGTCAGGGATTTTCTCTGCCTCGTGATGGCTGGGTGTTGTGTGCTGTCCTTAGGTTAGTTAGGTTTAAGTAGTTCTAAGTTCTAGGGGACTTATGACCACAGCAGTTGAGTCCCATAGTGCTCAGAGCCATTTGAACCATTTGCTACGGGAAACAAGCTTGATAAGTTTTTCTTCCAGGCCCACTGGCACAGATCAGCTTTCTTCCCCAGCTAAGATTGCACCTAATGGTAGGATCGCAATGAATGCTACCTTGCTGCGTCTGATGATAGGGTTGCCTTCTGAGTTTGAAAGATTTTCTCGGGGTAGACTTCACAAAAAGGTCGTACATAGTCGCGCAGTTGGAATTCTCATTCGGTGCTAACATCAGCTGTTCTCCCGTCTTTGCTATTACGTCTTATGAGACTGGGCGTTTAACAAGTGGCTTTGAGGTGTGGCTGTTGCTCAATTAACGTTTAGTCATTTCCTTTTTCCTTGGCCAGAAAAAGACGATGTGGTATCATATCTTGTGCAGGCATGCCTGAAAGTGCAAACCCAGGATCGAAATTGAAAGAATTACTGGAGTACTACGCTCCTGCTGATTTCTCTATTCCCAGTTTATGGAAGTACAGGTTGTTGTAGTTGGTTCCTCGAACCATTAGGAGAACAAGCACGCCAATGTCCTCGCTTAATGTTGCCGCAGTGTCAGACTCAGTAACTTGGGTAGTATGTGTTTCCACAGTTAATGAATCCTCAGTTTCCTCTGCGTATAGCACCTGAATACTCCATACTCAAGTTTCCTCATGATCATCAAAATCAGGCGGTTCATGTTGCCCCCATTTCCAAGTAACTTCTCCTGTGAGACTGCAGCATTTTTATCTGTATCGAAAATGATATCTCACGAAGAACCTGCTGTCTTCAAACGATGAGATCTTTCAGAAAACTTCTCTCCCTATTGCGAAGCATCACTTGGGTAGCCGTTAAATATAAATGTGATTTTGGATCCGTTGTGCTTTCTCAAGCATGTTTCATATTGCATACAGATGGTTCTAAACTTTTCTTTGATGTGTCAAACAACCTTTGGTGCAGGTAGCCACCATCCACTACAAAACTTTTTGTTTTGTGTACTTCATTCTGTTGGAGAAGTGTGAATGCATCATAGAGAGATGATTTTGTAGCCTTATTGAGACCGTCTTCTGTGAACAACAGCGCAGGGTATGGGGAAAATTCAAATGAGAAACAGAACTCCAAGTCTTTATCGGATTGCTTGATAATACGTAGTCTGTGAAGCAACGTTAATGGGTTTTAGGGTAGGAATCCTCTTCTTCCCTATCTTGAGTGGTTCATCACCAATTGCGTCACAGCTTATTGACATAAGCATATTACATTTGGGAAGAAATGGATGTTATGAGTGCCAATCATTCATTTTATCATTGTCTGCTGGATTTCGATCTCCGTGTGAAGCTCTTATATTCACGTGTTGCTGGCTAGTTCCTGAGGATACGCCAGAAAGTTCTTCCATTTTTTCTCAAATATCCTGTAAGGATGAGCACAGAATCTGAAAATACATGTCCGTCAGTTAATCCGCCTTTCGCTTTCATTGCCCTCGTTAAAGTTTGCTCTGTTCTCATATCAGATCATACACCACACCAAAATTTATCACTTCGATTAATGGTGAAGTAGCCTTCAGTTGTAAATTTGTTGAATTCAGCAGCATCTGTGTGGTCTTCCAATGCAAGCACCTCTTGTAAGTAAAGGTGCAGGGCCTACTGTTTATTTATAGTGTCAAAGACGATCTAATCAATTTTGATTTATTGTACTTCTTCTGACAAACACTGAGCACTTCATCTTCGATCATACAAGAAGGTAATTGATTTTAATAAACACTGCTTTTGTTGTGGCGAGGAAATTGATGCTCATTGGGAGAAACGTAGCAGACTTCCCTATGCGAAGTGAAATATTGTTCATAAAATGATGAACCTTGAATTAAGAGACACTGGACTAGGAAGATTGCACACTGTTTGTGTACTAAGGAGCCAGGTGCACTTAAACCTTATAAAACAGATGCTGTTGCTCCATTTGAACCCCGAGACTCTTAATAGTGACTAAAACTCAAAGCCTAGATGCCTATAACACGAAATTTCACATTCTGTAGCTTTGATAATTTCAAATTTTTCATTTGGAGTAACCGATTTTGAGATACAGGCATTGGAGCCGACATTTTAACCAAGTTGGTAAAAACTGACAGAAATTTGACAACTGATTGCTGCCAAACGACTGCACCGATTTTGACATTTAACTAGTCAGTCGACGCAAAATTTAATGCTTCTTCTGGAAATGACAAAAATTTCAGCAGGATGCATAATTTCCGAGTAATAGCTGAAAATCAGAAAAAAGTGCCAAACTTTCTTTTTTTGCCAAAAAAAGTTGTTCCGAGGGTTTGCAGGTCAAAAACTTGGATTCTACACACTTTCAAGTACACACACAAGATAAAAAAATTAAATCTTCTACCTCATTTTCGCGAGCAAAGGGCCTTTTTCGGGACGCCGTTACTGTACTAATGTATATAAAGAGCTATACGCCATCAACATTGGGCCTCTCCTGCCACTGTAGTCTACTCGTTATAAGTCAGTTTTATGAAGGCCATAGTTATGAAATCTGGGATAATCTTAGAGGATTTAGTAAAATACTGGTCTCGAGAAGTCTGCCTTACCATTTTCTCTGTGTATCATGCTCTTCAGGATTTTTTTCATGTTCTAGGAATCAACAAGGAGCTTTAATCGTTTAATAACTCATTATAGTCATTAGATACCTCTTCTGAAACAATTTGTCACACCTTTCAAGTTGGAAGTCTTCGGTGGGCAGGAGTTGTCAGACTTCCCCCATCCCCACCCCCCCCCCCAGGTGGATCCCCTTAAAAAAATCTTCTCCAATCGATCTCTCGTAATGCCCCGTCAAACAGACAGGCGTATCAGTTTGAAGAAAGTAAGGCCGTGTAACAGATACTGACCAGTAGCAAGTGTGCTCAAATGTTTCCTATTGAAATTCCGACAGCGTACGTACCGACACTCATTTTTTCCATGTTAACTGAACAAGGAAGACGATGGAAGCATAAGCACCTTCCGCCACACACTGTAAGATGGCTTGCAGAGTTCAGAAACTGATGTCGCCATTTGTCGTGAAATCTAAAAAGTGTTTCGTCATTCACCGCAAAAATAACATGAGTCGCCTCCATCCAGGGCCCTACAGAGGGCGTAGGTAGAGAGGATACAAGAAAAAGACAGGAAAGAACAAGAATTAAAGACCGTTTAAGAATTAAGCGGGAGAGACACTACCTGAACTGTTAGGTGCACGCTGCTGTGTCATTTCGTCAAAGTAGCATAACAGAGGAACTACCACTACCGAACGGACGTCTGTTGCTAACGTGCTATTTGTGGCAACAGTGCGCTCGGCTCACACAACGGACTCCCGTAAGCCGCGTTTTCTTAGGTGTGGAAATTTATCGCAGTGTGCAGCGGAATACGCTTGCGTCTTTTGTTGTCGGGTGCGGGCCGCAGACCGCTGTGTGCTTGCTAGGCACATCAAAACGTAAAAAGTGAAAGTTTTGCTTTTTATAATTTGACAGTTGTACATGAGTGATACGAGAACTACCTTCCGACACCCCTTTTTAGCCGGCCGGTGTGGCCGAGCGGTTCTAGGCGCTTCAGTCCGGAACCGCGCGACCGCTGCGGTCGCAGGTTAGAATCCTGCCTCGGGCATGGATGTGTGTGATGTCCTTAGGTTAGTTAGGTTTAAGTAGTTCTAAGTTCTAGGGGACTGATGACCTCAGATGTTAAGTCCCATAGTGCTCAGAGCCATTCTCGATGGTTTTATAGACAGTTTAGAACGGCGACAGTCTATAAAACCATCGAGAATATCGAGTTCGCCACAACAGCTGGAGACAAGAAGAATCGCATACCAGTTAAGAGTGTTGCTGCTACTGCACCTGTCGACGGACCTTGTGTTTTTTGTGGTTGTAGACTTAATTTTAGTATTGATATTAATGATGCTTTTTCTCATGGTAATGGTTGGCTCACTGTAGTCATTGTACGTGGAGATACGGGAGTTCCTAACGTACCTGGACTTGAAAGTTTCGTTGATAGAGACATCATTGCCTACCGTACCTACCATACGGCAGAACTTGCAAATAAATACTTTGGTAAATCTGCATATTCAATGAAGGTTTTGTGCTATTGAAACCGAAATATTTAAGCTTTTAAGAAAGGTTGGTTTTTACCGCTACTCAACATCTATGAAGCCATATCGCCTGAATTATGTGTCGTACAACAACGTAATTGTATATTGGGCATCAGTAGCACCTACCGGTGACGTGTAAAAATTTTCTGGCCGATAGAATTAGTAATAGTAAAGTAATAAATTAAAACGTCACGCATGACGGGGAATTATTAGGAAACCAACATACGCAACGTAGTAAGCGACAAACTTTTTCCCTTTACACTTTTTGTAGGGTCACGGAGAGAGAAAGTTTCGGAAAGGTTTGAATTTATTTTTACAGATTGTTCGAAGGCTGTGGATGCTACAGTTTCCGAAAGACGAGAGCAACTGTGTGACCAATTGGCGCCATGCAAGCTCCAGCGCGTTGCGAGGAACATTTTGCTAATACAGGTCCGGCGGGGCGACACTGCGAGCGGAGGCAGCAAAGGCAAAACATACAGCGCAGTGATCGATCAAAAACCTATTAATTTCGGCACTCCGAAAGTATATGGAATTTAAGGAAGAGGAGGAAGTTTGTATGTTATTGGTAAGATAAATAGGATCAACAAAGTAGCCTAGTCAGACAAATGTTCTTACATCGTGAAGAACGAGCGTACAACATTGGCGATGCGGAGAAAAGCCAATTTCCACTGCCTTATACATCTACATATTTACTCCGCTAGCCACCAAGCGGTGTGTGGCGGAGGGCACAATTCGCGCCAAAATCATATACCCCCCCCCGCCCCCCCCCCCCTCACCCTCTGTTCCACTTGCGGGTCGCACAACGGAAAATGACTGTCTAAACGCCTCAGTACGAGCTATAATTTCCCTTAGCTTTGAATGGTGATCATTGCGCGTTTGAAAGTTGGTGGTAATAATATATGCAGGCATATCAGAAAATAGTGAACTGCCCAAGGAAAACATGATTGACGTGATAGGCATCGGCTGTTATGCTGTTATGACATAGCCGAGGGATTCACTTGAGGAGCGGATTTACAGATTACTTCAACGGACCAAATTTTAAACGTCGTTCAAAGTACTGATCGCCGTAACAACAACATCCTCATAACTGGTTTAAACCTCAGTACAAATACATTTACAAATGTTTACATTGGACATAATCAAAGGCAATTCTTCTTACATGTTTCATTCATTTTCCTTCCGATTTCTGCGGAAAGTGACTCCTTTTACATTCAGTTTTTCAACTCGGTGTCAGCCATGTTCCACAAAATAAAGTGTTTGGATATTAACACGATAAGCTGCTCATCCTCCGAGGCAGAGATGCAGTCAGCCGACATTTCTGGTGAATGTTTCAATAATTAGAGTGGGACAATTATGTGTGCTCTTGGTGCCCTTGGCGCGAAACAAATATTGCAGCTGTCGCCTAGTAGTCGCTGCCGCTCATTTCGACACCCCAATGCCTCCAGCCAAGCAAATCGCTGCGACGTGTGGCATACAATCCTCCTGAAGCACGCAAGCGTTTCTCGCGAGCAGAACCTGTAGCGGCACTGCTTTGCGCGCACCCTTCAAAAACGGTCTGGCGTGTTTGCATTGTGCGAGTGGGGAGCGCGGTCTCTCACTCGTTTTACGCAACAAGTTGCTAAATATTCTCGCAGCTAGAAAAACTTAGCTACAGAGTTCGCTCGCGAGCAACAACGAAGTTGACGCTGGTACTTCGCTACGGCGTTGTAGGACTCGGCGGGCAGGTGTTCAACCAAATATGCTAATTGACGAAAGGCTTCCGATTTTTACCGATTTTCGCCAACTGAAGACTGAAGAGGCATACAATGCTAGAGGAAACAAGTAAATTTCGGTTGGTACGACATACTACGTAAATAAGAAATGATTGAGAAATAAGTCTTCTGTGGCTGATGACTATTATTAAGGGAGTTCGAATGAAGCAACAAGTTTACTGTTGAAACTTCCTGGCAGATTAAAACTGTGTGCCCGACCGAGACTCGAACTCGGGACCTTTGCCTTTCGCGGGCAAGTGCTCTACCATCTGAGCTACCGAAGCACGACTCCCGCCCGGCCTCACAGCTTCACTTCTGCCAGTATCTCGTCTCCTACCTTCCAAACTTTACAGAAGCTCTCCTGCGAAACTTGCAGAACTAGCACTCCTGAAAGAAAGGATATTGCGGAGACATGGCTTAGCCACAGCCTGGGGGATGTTTCCAGAATGAGATTTTCACTCTGCAGCGGAGTGTGCGCTGATATGAAACTTCCTGGCAGATTAAAACTGTGTGCCCGACCGAGACTCGAACTCGGGACCTTTGCCTTTCGCGGGCAAGTGCTCTACCATCTGAGCTACCGAAGCACGACTCATGCCCGGCCTCACAGCTTCACTTCTGCCAGTATCTCGTCTCCTACCTTCCAAACTTTACAGAAGCTCTCCTGCGAACCTTGCAGAAATAGCACTCCTGAAAGCTCAGATGGTAGAGCACTTGCCCGCGAAAGGCAAAGGTCCCAAGTTCGAGTCTCGGTCGGGCACACAGTTTTAATCTGCCAGGAAGTTTCATATCAGCGCACACTCCGCTGCAGAGTGAAAATCTCATTCTGGAAACATCCCCCAGGCTGTGGCTAAGCCATGTCTCCGCAATATCCTTTCTTTCAGGAGTGCTAGTTCTGCAAGATTCGCAGGAGAGCTTCTGTAAAGTTTGGAAGGTAGGAGACGAGATACTGGCAGAAGTGAAGCTGTGAGGCCGGGCGGGAGTCGTGCTTCGGTAGCTCAGATGGTAGAGCACTTGCCCGCGAAAGGCAAAGGTCCCGAGTTCGAGTCTCGGTCGGGCACACAGTTTTAATCTGCCAGGAAGTTTCATATCAGCGCACACTCCGCTGCAGAGTGAAAATCTCATTCTGGAAGTTTACTGTTACCAGTCACCGTTTATTTATATCCGCAATGCGTTTCGAAGGTTTAAGCTTCCATCAACGGGTGGATCTACATCTACATCTACATCCATACTCCGCAAGCCACCTGACGGTAAGTGTCGGAGGCTACTCTGAGTACCTCTATCGGCTCTCCGTTCTACTCCAGTCTCGTATTGTTCGTGGAAAGAAAGATTGTCAGTATGACTTTGTGTGGGCTCTAATCTCTGATTTTATCCTCATGGTCTCTTCGCGAGATATTCGTAGGAGGGAGCAATATACTGCTTGACTCCTTGGTGAACGTATGTTCTCGAAACTTCAACAAAAGCCCGTACCGAGTTACTGAGCGTCTCTCTTGCAGAGTCTTCCAGTGGAGTTTATCTGTCATCTCCGTAACGCTTTTGCAATTACTAAATGATCCTGTAACGAAGTGCCCTGCTCTCTGTTGGATCTTCTCTATCTCTTCTATCAACCCTATCTGGTACGGATCCCACACCGGTGAGCAGTAATCAAGCAGTGGGCAAACAAGTGTATTGTATCCTACTTCCTTTGTTTTCAGACTGCATTTCCTTAGGATTCTTCCAATGAATCTCAGTCTAGCATCTGCTCTACCAACGATTAATTTTATATGGTCATTCCATTTTAAATCACTACTAATGCTTATTCCCAGATAATTTATGGAATTAACTGTTTCCAGTTGCTGACCTGCTATATTGTAGCTAAATGACAAAGAATCTTTCTTTCTCTGTATTCGCAGCACATTACACTTGTCTACATTGAGATTCAATTGCCACTCCCTGCACCATGCGTCAATTCGTTGCAGATCCTCCAGTATTTCACTACAATTTTCCATTGTTACAACCTCTCAATATACTACAGCGTCATCCACAAAAAGTCTCAGTGAACTTCCGATGTTATCCACAAGGTCATTTATATGTACTGTGAACAGTCCTACAACACTCCCCTGCGGCACACCTGAAATCACTCTTACTTCGGAAGACTTCTGTCCATTGAGAATGTCATGCTGCGTTCTGTTATCTAGGAGCTCTTCAGTCCAATCACGCGATTGGTCTGATAGTCCATATGCTCTCACTTTGTTCATTAAACGACTGTGGGGAACTGTATCAAATGCCTTGTGGAAGTCAAGAAACTCTGCATCTACCTGGGAATCCATGTCTATGGCCCTCTGAGTCGGTGTCAATACGACATGCGTATGTTGTGTTGCGATTGTGGGATAACCTGTGAAAGTGTCTAGTATAGAAACAACAACACTCTTTCTGATCATGATTTTGGGGAGGTTTTTGACTAAACACTAAAAATAAATCTAAATGTGAACATAAAACAACTAAAATAGAATACATCCAGTTGTTACAGCCTCATTTCTCTCTCGTAATGTATCACATGTTCACTGTCATACTTTTTAAACAAAATTGTTAAGGCTTTTGTGGGCACTTGTTGACAAACCGCCTGTAGGCTTCTGTCTCTGGTCTTCGGCCGACATTGGTCTGTTGATATTTCTGATGTTTTGCCAGCACGACAGGCCAGCATTGCCAAAGTGTTACCCTCCACTGCTGGTTGCGGACTGGAGCCAAGTTCGCAGCCGCAGCCTACATAGTATATGTACCTGGCGCGCCAACATCCAAGTGCTTCTCTGCGTTCATTTCCAGTGTGGTTCTCCTCTTACTAACTGCAACAGTCATTCGCTGCAGCACGGGAATGCAGAATCTGCTTACCTTGAGACTTTCTTCCTTCTTGTTGGAGCTGTTGTCATGTTTATGTATTTCTACAGCTTCTCTGAACAAGAGAGTGTGATAACTCTTCTCTGCAGCCAGAACTTCAGTGTCGGTGAAATTTTACTACGTGGTGGGCCTCACACAGTGCATGCTCTGTCACGGCCGATATCTCCACCTGCCCCGGCCTGCAATGTCACTTATGTTGTGTGCCCTAGTGGTGAATGATCTTCCAGTCACTCTTGCATAAACTTTTCCACTGTGTGCGGTATATTCCCAAAATTGCAAGTGGGGGTCCCTTTTCTCCTTTGCTTATTTATCTGAGACAGTCTTTGATCTTCTTTGTCGGTTTGTAAATAGTCTTCATGCCATGTTTGCGCAATATACTGTCTGTCACTCTGGAAATGTATGGCAGAAAGGCTGTACCCGACATTTCTTTTTGCGGTGTGTCACTTTGCCAAGTAAACAAAGATTTTGTCTGGAAACTACTAGCTGCAAGGAATGTGGAGCAAAACAGGAACATTATCTCAAAGTACAAAGAATATACAGCAAAACAACATTGTTATTCTAAAATAAGTGTTAAAGGATTGCGGAGAGCTTTTGAGTCGATGAATACATGTGTTAGAATAAATATTTCAAGTGGTATACAAATCTTTTACTTTCAAGTTTATATAGCTTAATTTCATACTCGTTTATACAGGGTGTTACAAAAAGCTATGGCCAAACTTTCAGGAAACATTCCTCACACACAAATAAAGAAAAGATGTTATGTGGACATGTGTCCGGAAATGCTTAATTTCCATGTTAGAGCTCATTTTAGTTTCATCAGTAAATACTGTACTTCCTCGATTCACCACCAGTTGTCCCAATTGAAGGAAGGTAATGTTGACTTCAGTGCTTGTGTTGACATGCGACTCATTGCCCTACAGTACTAGAATCAAGCACATCAGTACATAGCATCAACAGGTTAGTGTTCATCACAAACGTGGTTTTGCAGTCAGTGCAATGTTTACAAATGCGGAGTTGGCAGATGCCCATTTGATGTATGGATTATCACGGGGCAATAGCCGTGGCGCGGTATGTTTGTACCGAGACTGATCTCCAGAACGAAGGTGTCCCTACAGGAAGACGTTTGAAGCAATTGATCAGCTTCTTAGGGAGCACGTAACATTCCAGCCTATGACTCGCCACTGGGGAAGACCTAGAACAACGAGGACATCTGCAATGGATGAGGCAATTCTTCATGCGGTTGACGATAACCCTAATGTCAGCATCAGAGAAGTTGCTGTTGAACAAGGTAACGTTGACCACGTCACTGTATGGAGAGTGCTACTGGAGAACCAGTTGTTTCCATACCATGTACAGCGTGTGCAGGCACTATCAGCAGCTGATGGACCTCCACGGATACACTTCTGCGAATGGTTCATCCAACAATGTGTCAATCGTCATTTCAGTACAATTGTTCTCTTTACGGATGAGGCTTCATTCCAATGTTATCAAATTGTCAATTTTCACAATCAACATGTGTGGGCTGACGAGAATCCGCATGCAATTGTGCAATCACGTCATCAACACAGATTATCTGTGAACGTTTGGGCAGTCATTGTTGGTGATGTCTTGATTGGGCCCCATGTTCTTCCACCTATGCTCAATGGAGCATGTTATCATGATTTCATATGGGATACTCTACCTGTGCTGCTAGAACATGTGCCTTTACAAGTACAACACAACATGTGGTTCATGCACGATGGAGCTCCTGCACATTTCAGTCGAAGTGTTCGTACGCTTCTCAACAACAGATTTGGTGACCGATGGATTGGTACAGGCGGACCAATTCCATAGCCTCCACGGTCTCCTCACCCCAACCCTCTTGACTTTCATTTATGGGGGCATTTGAAAGCTCTTGTCTATGCAACCCCGGTACCAAATGTAGAGACCCTTCGTGCTCGTGTTGTGGATGGCTGTGATACAATACGCCATTCTCCAGGGCTGCATCAGTGCATTAGGGATTCCATACGACGGAAGGTCGATGCATGTATCCTGCTAACAGAGGACATTTTGAACATTTCCTGTAACAAAGTGTTTGAAGTCACGCTGGTACGTTCTGTTGCTGTGTGTTTCCATTCCATGATTAATGTGATTTGAAGAGAAGTAATAAAATGAGCTCTAACATGGAAAGTAATCGTTTCCGGACACGTGTCTACATAATATATTTTCTTTCTTTGTGTGTGAGGAATGTTTCCTGAAAGTTTGGCCGTACCTTTTTCTAACCCTGTATAATCTGTAACATGTTGCACACCTAAAGTACAATAATTATATTATCAACAGTGGTAAAATTTTACCTAAATTACAATTTTTGCTGGTTAAAGATACTCAGATAGATTTATTCTTAACAATTACACAGATACGTGCAATATCAGTCTCAAATAGGTTACAAAATGATTGTTTTATTTCAGTGGATCTATTGAGTTGTAAGTTATTGTTCATTTAGGAAATAGTAAAGGAAACATGCAAACAACTAAATTAATTCATAGTAAATATGAAGAGGAGTATGGAAGTACAGAAAGAAAGCGATAGAGATTCAGATAAAGAGGGTCAAAGGCGTGACAGGAGGAGAACAAAGCTCTTTTGAGCAGGGGGTTCTTAAGATTGTATCTGTTACATGTTATGACTAAGTAAATGTTGGAGCAATACATTGGTTATGCTTTAAAAATATGCAAACAGATATACAGTTTATGTAATTAGTTGATATACATAAAGTCTCAGCCTCACAGGGATACAAGCTGATGGTACAATGGTATTTCTGCAAATGAGGCAATTCCACTATTTGTTTGTCAAATGTCGACTACATGTATATCAACAAACAGCATAAACAGTATATCGACCTTCACATTTTTAAAGTGTAGCCAATGTATTACTCCAGCCATTGATGAAGTGTAGGGGATGATGCGGGAGACCTGCACCGCCTACTAGGCAAGGTCCTAGCGGAGGTGGTTTGCCACTGCCTTCCTCCAACCATAATGTGGTGGTGGTGGTGGTGGTGGTGGTGGTCACTCCAACCATTACGTAGACATAAATGTAACAGATACAGTCTTAAGAAACCTCTGCTCTGAGAAACTTTGCTCTCTTCCAAACACTCCTTTCAGCCATTGTATCTGAATCTCTCTCTCTCTCTCTCTCTTTCTCTCTGTGCCTCCGTCCTCCCCTTCATACTTTCCATGAATTAATTTAGTTATTAGCATATTTACCTGTGTATTTTTCAAATGAACAGTAACTTTCCTAACTCACAAAACTCAATTGGTTCACCGAAATAAAACAAGCAGTTTTTACCCTATGCAGTCTGATACTACGTATATCTTATATTATTACGAGTATATCTAACTGCATATCTGTAACTCGGTATTAATGTGTTACCTCAGCATTTTCTTATTTACAACAAGGAACAGATGTAAGTTTAACAAATCCATAGCACAAATCCATATCCAAAACTTAGCTCTCTTTATCACAATCCTTTCATCCTCCATATCTGAATCCCAGCCAAAATTATTATTTATGTATAATTTTACCACTGTCAACAACATAATTATTGCATTTAAAGTTTGCAACATGTCACTTGATTATATAAAATAGTATGAAATTTAAGCTATATAAGTTTGACAGAGAAGGATTTGTATACCACCTGAAATATTTATACCAACGTATGTATTCATCGACTTAAAGATGTCCACAATCCTTTAAAGCTTATTCAGAAAAAACAGTGTTGGTTTTCTATACAGTGTGAGTGAAAAACGACTTAACAACTTTGGAATGATATAGAAATTTATTGAGACAACTTACAGAAATGACAGGTGTGTGTCTTTTGTAGCAAACAGCCCGAAGTTTCACATAAAAGTGTCAAGTGTCATTTTGATTCAATGTGACTTCTATTTGTGATGCAGCAATTATCCCACTGGTAATCAACTTTTTCCCACACTCCTTGCAGCAAATCTGACGTAACTTATGCAACGGCAGCTTAGATTCTATTTTTCACGTCGGCCAAATGAAACATCAGAGACGGAATGGAGTAATCCTATGTGAATCAGATTTAAGGCTGTTTGCTACAAAATTACAAATGGAAATTTATGGTAAGGTCTTACGGGACCAAACTGCTGAGTTCATCGGTCCCTAAGCTTACACACTATTCAATCTAACTTAAACTAACTTATGCTAAGGACGACACACATACCCATGCCCGCCGGAGGACTTGAACCTCTGATGGGGGTAGCCGCATGGAACAAAATGACATATCTATCATTACAAAGTTGTTAAGTCCTTCTTGACTCACCCTGTATATTCTTTGTATTTTAAGATAATGTTTCTGTTTTGCTTTATGTCCTTTGCACCTAGTTGTTTCTAGAAGTCACCTCTGTTCATGAAGTAAGGCAGTTTATTATAATATATTATGACAGGGAAAAAGAGTCTGTAACCACTGGAGATATTCTGTTTTAATTGTTTTATTTCATTTAGATATACATTTAGTTTTTAGTCAGAAACCTCCCCAAAACGATATTCTGAAAGTGTGTTTCTGTTTCTCCACTAGACAGTACTGCAGGTTACTCCCAAGTCGTAAGGTAACACACACACACACACACACACACACACACACACACACACACACACAATACTAACACATGTAAATCCACCTGAATTAAAATTTTGAGAAGCGTTGTGAATGTAAATAAACTGTGACTGGTAACAGTAAACGTGTTGTTCCATTTGATATCAATAACAGTCATGGTAAAGCCTAACTTAAAATGTTTGTATCTAAAATTAAGGGAGTTGTTTGTTGTTGTGCCTTTAGACAGCTATACTCTGTTGATATAACTTGAACCCATCTTTAAACAAATGTATGATCAGCCACTGCTCGTCGGCCGCAATGTTCAGGCATATGGACTGTTAAGACGGACGGAAGTAGGCCGTACTTCTGTAGTGCATGTTTTGTTTTTATTCTACCGTGAATGAAACTCTGACACATACTAAAGCATCTAAAGTCTTAAATTTCCTTGTTACTCATTGTGAAACGTCCCCTTAGAAAAATTGTACATGACTGTGCCTAAACTGACACACAATATTTTGTTAGCGCAACGCAATCTGACTTTCAATAATCCCTACAAAAGAATGGGCCCTGACTAACATTAAACTATACCTTTCACAAATCACTTACCTCACAAAAATCTTCGCTACTCAAGCTACTGCAATACAGCGAGCGCCACTACTGCCAGCTAAATAAAAGATTCAAACTACTGAAGGCACTAACTACTGATAGGCATAGTTAGCAAATGAAAGATTTTGATAGAGAACAACCAATGTATCTACCTCAATAGTCATAATACAGTATATGTAGCAGTTCATGACAAATTTCAAAACTCCACCATCTCCACCAACTGTGCAACGCTACGCGCTGTTCACAGCCAGCTGCCTAACACTACAATGGCGAGTATTACAGCTATGCAAAGCAGCCACAGACTGCACACAGCACAGCCAGTGATTTTCATACAGAGGTGGCGTTACCAATAAAAAAAACCTAAACAGCCTACTTACATAGCCCCCATGCTCCCCACAAAAAAATTTACAAATTGTTTAGGGCACTGGGCAATACATATTTGTTAAAATTTTTCATAATCGTAATTACAATAACAAAGAAATCAAATGCACACACTTATTGATACAATGTTGGTCAAAAGCTAAAATTTTCTCACAGTCCATAAAGATAGTCCTGATCATTCATC
This sequence comes from Schistocerca nitens, assembly GCF_023898315.1. Lineage (NCBI taxonomy): Eukaryota > Metazoa > Arthropoda > Insecta > Orthoptera > Acrididae > Schistocerca > Schistocerca nitens. Next base: position 535,414,802 of record NC_064616.1, on the reverse strand, counting down.
ATAATAGTAATTACAGTTTTTTTTTCACAAAGTCTCATTAGTAAAAGAAATTGCACACAGAAGTAGTGGATTTCCATGCAGTCTTGAAGAAGTAGTGTTGTCCTTCCAACGGAAAGACAGTGCTGACTCTTGACATGCTGACAGGTAATGGGCCACAACAGAGCAAACCCACAGCGGAGTCAATCGAAGTTTTGAAGAATATCGTTTGGTAGGTCATCACAGAGCAGACCCACTGCAGTCCTGGTAGAGATTACGGTATTGGTGGGCCACCAGAGGCGCAGACCCACAGCAGTCCTTGCAGAAATAATGGTACTGGTGAGTCAGCAAAGACGCAGACCCACTGTAGTCCTTGTAGAGATAATGGTACTGGTGGGTCATCAAAGATGCAGACCCACTGTAGTCCTTGTAGTGATGGCTAGCAGCCATCCGTTGCGACTGTGCAGGTGCACAATCACCATCGAAGATTCTTGCGGAGAATATAGCAAGTCCATAAACCACCACTTGTGCACTCACAAAGTTTTTTTTTTAATTGTCCTTAGAACCAGCAATGCTGTTATCCAGTCCCTTGCTGAATTATCAACACATGTGCAAACACTAACAGTCCCTACTTCTCACATATTGTCCATATACTATGACCAACAGAAACGTGTGCAGTGAAATGTAACTTACAAGTTAATAATATGATGAACTGGTGTCAATTACAATTTTATAACATGAGAATACAATTACAAAGATACAGAAAACATCATTAAAAACATAGCAATACAGATAACATTTGTAGTAATAAAGGCTTTACAAAAGAATAAAATATACCTATACATCAGTGTTACAGGAATTATGACATAAGTTCATACATAAAAGATCAGAATAACTTTTGAAACATCAACTTCACACCTAAGCATTAAAACAGAACAGAATAAATAATGTCTAAACATCTTTACAAAGAAAATAACACATTATCAGAAAAATTCTACAACATAGCTCCTATTAGCTTAACACATTAAGACAGGAAAAACACAACTACCCAAGGGTACACAAACACATAGTGGGATAACACAAGGAAAGGACAGGGTTTGTTTTACTGCAGTATTTTGCAAACAAAACTTTCTTTACTTCTCGGAGATCTCCCTTCATTCTTCATTATTTCCAAAAAGTCCTATCTATACCTGCTTTCTGTACTTTTTTTGTATAACTTCTCAATGCATTTCTTCCAATTCATCGCAACGCAGTCTCTTATATAGTCTACCCCCTCTTAAGCTAACTTAAATCTACTGAGCTCAGATGCTAAACTAAGGAACGAGGCAATGCAGCAGCACAAAACAATTAACACAAACAGCAATGATAAAAAATACAAAAGGCAAAGCAAGCAGCATAAATTACAACTAATATAAGGCAATGAGCAGCAAACAAGAAAAATAAATCAGTAGTAAAACTGGCTTAAAAGAATAATACAAAGTGAAATTTAGTAGCACTATGCATGGCAAACAGCAGCAGCAAATGCTATAATTAATACCTAAGCATGGCATAGATCAAGCAGAAAAAATATTACACTAAAGACAACAACGCAGACAAGGGAAATGTCTATTCACATCTTAATGTCTATGTAATTAAAGTGGTGCACCACGACAACTTATTGTAAAAAAAATATTACCATGTACTTGAAATGAAAATTATGTGTGCAGTTACTGTTACTAGTCCCTTCTTATTGTTCTTTCCTTTCCAAGTGCTCCTTTTTTTAAGAATGTGGATTACAAAATTATTATTTAATAGATCTGTTGACAGAAAGTGTTCACATTAGCAAATGCATTTTATTTTATAAAAGCAATGCTGCAACACAGCTGGAAACTAGATATCAAATGAAATAAGCAACTATGAAAAGCAAAGCATAAAAATATCATTCAATAGTCATGTGACATTTCATAAGTTAGTAGAAATTCTCTCAACTCTCGTAGAAAGACGCTTGTCATAATCAGGTGTGCAGATGTAAAAATATTTCTCGTCATGTCATTAGGCATTTCAGTAAATATCATAAATTAAGAGCTCCACAGTGTAATCATATGTTTTCAAGTTCGACCGTGTCGTTTTTGCGATGCTTTCTACAAAGGTATGTCAGAAGCGAGGTTAATGGCCTCTTTTTTTTCCACCTAATGGCTTTTTCTCCGGGCGGCTGTCGCCCAGCTGGGTGCCCACGACGCATTACGTGCAGGTGGTCACTTAACTTTCTTACCGAAATATTTACGACACCAGTTTCCGCTACAGTGACAGTCTCATATAAAAAATTTCACAGGTCAAGAATTTGCGTTACAAATGTGTAGAAACAAAATCCTGTAAATATAACAGCGTCCAAAAAACTTTCGCCAGCATTGTGATACATTCACGCATATACACACATTTCATAACTCTTAAAGTAGGATTCTTGGTTTCCAACAACCTTTTTCACAAACCAGGGTCCCTTAACCACTACTCATTATTCCTTACCTTATTCGTCGACACTTCTTCAATATTTCATCATAAGAGACGTAGCATAATCAAATAACTCATATAGCATCAGCTTATTGATCATAAACATACCTCAGCAGCATAATACACATCGTCGTCGTAAAAATAACATCATAACACCTCAGTCAAATCTCAAAAACGTCGTAGCTTTCTGCAATAATGTCAAATCCTAAAACAAATTCTCTGCTCATTTCAATAGTGTCATCTACCTCAAACGTACTTTAAAAATCATGATCCCACACCAAATACATCATTCAAAGCTCTCATAGCATCACAATGGTTCCGAAAAATTATGAACAGTTCACAAAGTACAGACAAAATACAATTTCATAAGTGTGAAGTTATCCAACTGTGTAATTGCGTAAGCATGAGTCTCTGTTGTAGTAAAAAAAAAATGTTTGTCTCTCTCAGTTAAATGATCAGATAGCTGTGTAATTTATGTGTTAGAGAAATATGGTACTGAAGTGTAAAGTTGTATAAGCAAATACCATATTAGCTAGGGCTCCTTGTGCTTGCCAAACACATGGTACACAAAGTAGGTGTGTACCCCCCTGAGGATTAATGTAATTATACCCTCAGGTGTTACAGATTACACCAATAGAATGAAATGTATCACGGAAAACTTTCTTTGTAATTCAAAAATCTTTAAAAATAAATGTTTTAAGTATAAAATTAATCACTCAAATGCGTGTCCTGTAGCGCTAACTGTGCGTCTTGCTGTAAGATAATTCTGTGGAAGTGTCGTAGTTATCGTCCTCTGTAAGCAAAGTTCTCCAAAAGTCAATGTACTTACCTCATCATAAACGAAAGCGAAATGCTTTGCGAATAGATATCGTAGTTATTATGTTTATTGGCGTGATGAAGAAATTACTGTACAGTAACGTATTGTTGTGCCACGAAAAAGGCTGTCTCATTGTTGCTATACCACAAAAGTTACTACTAAAACATGTTTTACTTTCCAGAATAATACAGAAAAACTGTGCAGATATAAAACAGAAACACTGAAAAAGCAACATTGTAAATTGTCACTCATTAGTAGTGTCGTGATAAAATCGTGTAGCTGTCACATAAAATAACCACTGTGTCATCTGGTATCTCACAGAAAGTACTTTAAATCCAGAATGTATTTTCAATTAAACCAAAATGTTGCATGTTAACAGTTTCTAAGTCTGACAATGCATACTAGAAATGTGAAGTGAAAAGTTTTATGGCAATGACAAAGTTAAAAAGCAGATTATCTTTCAATAAACGGTTTTACATGTGAAATGTGGTGCTATCCTTTACTCTTCATAGTACTCACAGTTTGATTTGAATGAAATTATCAGGTTGTATACGTCGGTAAAGAATACTGGAATTTTTTTCTCAAGGTGAGCGTCTATGTTATTTTTCCCTGAGCCAGCCGGCGCAGGTGGCTACCTGCGGTGCGAGTCATTGTCTGTCTCTTTGTTGGCACGCGCCGTTATTGGGATTAGGAGACCTAACTTCTGAAAATTCACTTTGACGAGAAGGCCCTGCCCTGTTTGAAGCTCGCCAGTTCTGATGGAATTCAGGTCTGTCGTTTTGTCGGTAGTTTACACAGTTTGTTTCTTGTCGGTCACGTGGTGGAGAATTTCTTCCTGAATCGTAACTGCGCGCTGAACTGTTGCGTCTGAAATTATTCTGTCTCCCTTGATAATAATAGTTCTGATTACCATATTGTCTGTTTCTATGATTGTCTCTGTCATATTCATTGCTACGGAAATGCGAACTTTCTCTGTAACTATTACTCTGCCAGTGGTTGCCATACGGGTGGTGTCTGTTTTGGTCACGATTTACGTTGCAAGAATAGCCTTGACGTGTCCAGTTATTATTTCTTTCATCGCGGAATTGTGACGGATGTGACCTGTAATTGTTATGTTCCTGTTTCCGCATTCCGCGATTGTCAGTGTCAATTTCCAATTCTTGTAACAGACCCTGAAAAGCTTCAATGTCATCTTTGCAACGCTGTAACTATTACTCTGCCAGTGGTTGCCATACGGGTGGTGTCTGTTTTGGTCACGATTTACGTTGCAAGAATAGCCTTGACGTGTCCAGTTATTATTTCTTTCATCGCGGAATTGTGACGGATGTGACCTGTAATTGTTATGTTCCTGTTTCCGCATTCCACGATTGTCAGTGTCAATTTCCAATTCTTGTAACAGACCCTGAAAAGCTTCAATGCCACCTTTGCAACGTCCTGCTAAAATAATATGTCGTGAATGTTCAGGCAAGCTGTATGGGTTTGACAGGTACTGATTCTTGTGCAACATGTCTTCAAAATATTTCACAAGACTGGAGAATTCAGATTGTTCAAAGTGTTTCATCATCATGATGCTATGTTTTACTCGGTCTTGTATAGCTGGAGACCAATATGCTGAGAGGAAGGCATGATAAAAATCTCCTTCACTGTGACAATCGTGAATGACCGATCGCATTCTTACAGCTGGTTCATTCTCTAAATAGCCACACATAAATTCTAATCTGTGTTCTAATGACCAGTTGGGAGGAAAACAATGAGAGAATTGATGGAGCCACGCTTGTGGATGAATGTCGTTGGCAGAATTCTTAAATGTTTTGAATTTACGTGTAGTAATGAACAGCTTATAGTCAAAATCATCATGTCGGCGAGTCGCATGTCGGTCATTATTACGTCGTTTCGGCGGTTCCATCTCAAAATTCGGTGTGCCTTGCCAATTTCTTTCATAATTTCCGAAGTGTCCTGTGTTATTATTTTGTGGTTGTTCCGTATTTCTAAGTCCCTCTTCCCGTATTGGAGCGCGAGTGCCCTCTGAAATACGTAATTCTTGTATTACCTGAGTCAGCTGATCTTGTACTTCCCGGATTTATCTTTGGTGTTGCGTATTAATTTGATTCTGATTTTGTTTGAATTTCTTAATTTGTTCGCACTCTTCTGTGTCATTAAAGACTACCGGTTTTGTGTCGTTCAGATTATCATCTACCTTCGTAGATAAGTTAGTGAACTGATCCGAAAGTTCGGCTACTTTCTCCGATAGTGAACACATTTCCTCAGTGTGTTTTTCTGAACCAAGTTTCAGAGTTTCCATTTGTGTTGAAATCGAATCTACTGTGTCCTTTAAGTTTTCTTGAGTTTTTACAAGTTGCGTAACCGAATCGGTAGATGCAACTGAGTCAATTTTAGCCGACAAGGTCTCATGATTTTCATGAACAATGGTTTGCAGTTCTTTTATGGCTGCTTCGTGATTCTGTAATGCATTTTCATGCCGCGAAAAAATAGGTTGAAAATGCTCACAAATTTGTGTTTTTACGTCATTACAGACTTTTTGACATTTCGATTCGATGTTATGTAACTCAGTAGTTAAGTCTTCACGTGTTTGTTCAAGCGTATGTTCCACTGAGTCTAACTTTTGAAGCTTTTGTTCCATTGCGTCTAACTGTTGCTGCGTTTGTCTCTGGTGTTGTTCCATTGTGTCTAACTTTTGAAGCTTTTGCTGTGTTTGTCTCTGATTTTGTTCCACTGTGTCTAACTTTCGAAGATTTTGTTCCATTGTGTCTAACTTTTGAAGCTTTTGCTGTGTTTCTCCCATTTGTTGTATTAATTGTAATAACAATGCACTGGTGTCTGGAACATGTTCCTCAGTGCTTTTCGGCAGTGAATTTGCACCGGAAACATTCACATTTTGACAAGCCGGAAATGTGTCTTGACTTATTTGAGAAAACGGTGAGAACCCAAAACCTGAATCTACAGTATTTGCGAGATCGTGTCGTGTCATTTCGGATTCCTGAGGCGAGCTATTGCCGACCGATCGATCGATAATGCTTCCCTGTTCACTACTTGTTTCATTGTCTACGCCATTATTTGACGCCCGCTCCATTTCCCTATGCACAGTTACCAAATTACTACTTTGAATGTCTGTTAATTCATTACACAGTGGTGCTGATAAGCTACGCTCGTCGTCACTATTATTTCTCAGTTTACTTTGTAGCCTAGTGTTACGTTTTTCACACGCCATTATTGTCACAATATTTCACACGATAACACAGAAAAGCACAATTTGAAGAGCAAAAACAAGAGAACACATTAACATAGCACTGAAAATAATATCTAGTTAATTGCAGCTGCGAAATACTTGGTGCAAATCTACATGCATGCCACAACTGTTTTACTGTACAACAATGAAAGACTGCAACTACAAAGGAAATTCTCTCTATAATTACGCGCTAGCAATAAACAATAGCTACACTAATTACACAAACTACAAGAAAAAAAATCAGAAGATTCCAATGAGGTATCCTAGGCTAAGGGTCGACATATGAAACGTCCCCTTTAGAAAAGTTATACAAGACTGTGCTTAAGCTGAAACACAATATTTTTAGCGCAACGCAATCTGACTTTCAAAAATCCCTACAAAAGAAAGGCCCTGACTAACATTAAACTATACCTTTCACAAATCACTTACCTCACAAAAATCTTCGCTACTCAAGCTACTGCAATACAGCGAGCGCCACTACTGCCAGCTAAATAAAAGATTCAAACTACTGAAGGCACTAACTACTGATAGGCATAGTTAGCAAATGAAAGATTTTGATAGAGAACAACCAATGTATTTACCTCAATAGTCATAATATATGTAGCAGTTCATGACAAATTTCAAAACTCCACCATCTCTCTCCCCACATCCACCACTGCTGGCGGCTCACCTCCAACTGTGCAACGCTACGCGCTGTTCACAGCCAGCTGCCTAACACTACAATGGCGAGTATTACAACAATGCAAAGCAGCCATAGACTGCACACAGCACAGCCAGTGATTTTCATACAGAGGTGGCGTTACCAATAAAAAAACCTAAACAGCCTACTTACAATTGTACTAACCGTTTAACGCTTGTAGATGTAAGTGTTAGTTTCTCCCACAAACTGTTAGAGAATGGAACGCTAGAGAAATAGTGTGAAAGTGGTTTGATGAACTCTCTGGCAGGCACTTAAGTGTAAATTGTGGAGTATTGCTGTAGATGTAGTTGCATCAAATCTCACTGAAGAGTCATTTTTCAATAATGATTAATTTTTATTAATCCTCGCAATACCAAGAGGGATTTGGGGTGGGGTACTTTGTACCTATATTTTGAAAATATTGTAATCTAGTCACTTACTTTATATTTTAAAATTTTGAAAAAAATATTTATTGCTAACTTTTGAAAACTCTTCTGGAAATTAAGAGCTATGTGATAGACAATCAAATTGAGCGCAAGACCTTAGCTCAGATTTCTTTCATCCATTCAAGATACGTGTTAAAATAGTTTTTTCAATCAGTAATTTCCCGCATTCAGACGTATGCGAGAAGCAAATACGGTGTCCGAGCAGTGATTTTGAACTTAAAACGATTACGACTCTGCAAGTTCTTCATGTAGTGATTACAACCGGATACGGACAGCCAGAAAGGGTGGAAATGAAACCGGCTTCATCTTTGATTTTTGATGTTATTACATGTCGTTCTAAGCGCAAGCGTTAATCATCTTGACAGACATGAAAACTATTTTCTTTATGCACCTTAGAAATAAATTTGTCTTCTATAAATCCACATTCTGCTATATACAAAATGAATTTCTAGGTTTCATTGTTTATCATAATGAATGTGCTATATTTGTCTTAAACTTGTAGGGTAGCATTCTTTGGTAAATTGTACAAATGAATTTTATGAATGAATAGCATGTCACAATTTGTGTGCCAAATTTATACGGTGGACATATTTCAGTTTGATGCTAGGTGGAGAGAGATTCAGTTTTTTGACCTACTAGAACAACGATTTTCTCCTTCAAGAGTTCATTAGTGTGAGACAGTGCATACAACTTGAGGTACCTGGCACCAAAGCATCAGAACCTTCAGTCTGACAATGTAAACAAAAGCAGACCGAATTATAATTTCCGCATTCGCACTCTCGTCTGACGTACTGATTATAATTCTTAAAATATACACTGTGAACTAAATTACTAGAATGAAATTAAATCGCTTTGGGGAAACAGAAATATTTTATCTGGAATTTCTTCTGTGTATGAAACGAATTTGTGTGATAGAAATCAACACTACTTATGATCCAACTACGAAGGAAATAATACTAGAGCGAAAATATCCAGTTATCGAGAACTTCCCGTAATGGGGCAAATCAGCAAACAGCTGAAGAGTCTCGATCACCAACACACTAACGGTTGGTTGTTTGGGGAAGGAGACCAGACAGCGTGGTCATCGGTCTCCTCGGATTAGGGAAGGAAGTCGGCCGTGCCCTTTCAGAGGAACCATCCCGGCATTTGCCTGTAGTGATTTAGGAAAATCACGAAAACCTAAAGCAGGGTGGCCGGACGCGGGATTGAACCGTCGTCCTCTCGAATGCGAGTCCAGTGTCTAACCACTGCGCCACCTCGCTCGGTCACTAACACTGAGATCAAATTCAAGTGATCCCAATTCTCTTTGGCCACGAGTCTTCGGTTTGAACAGAAAGCAAAACTTTTTCCGCTTTCCCATCACTACTTTTAAGTCGTGAATCTGTAGAAAAATTGTCATTATGATAAGTTTCCTTTAAGTTATATCTATGATCACAAACTTTTTGTTAACAGATTACCGGTTTCGGTCTATAATGACCATTATTAGATCTGCAGCAAAAAATGGGGAAAAACATAAATACACTTGCAGGTTGTCAACAGCTTAAAAACAATAAATAGACCATAATGAAAAGTACTACTGACATAAATATGCGTTTGTGCACTTTAAGTGTGAAGAAGCATACCTGTTTTATAAAAACGAAGTCCTAATGTAGTGCAGCCATAGTGGCATCGTCAAAAGTTGAATGCAAAATCAGCATCATCAGATATATGTAAATAACATCAGATGCACGAGTCATATTGTCAGTAGCACTACTGTTCAAAACAAGCTGTAGTACAGTAGCCACAGGATGTCTGTGTGGTTAAGTTGACCAGATCTCGCCAATGTAGGCATACAATAGTTTTCAATGATTAATTGAACAAAAAAATGGTTCAAATGGCTCTGAGCACTATGGGACTTAACATCTATGGTCATCAGTCCCCTAGAACTTAGAACTACTTAAGCCTAACTAACCTAAGGACATCACACAACACCCAGCCATCACGAGGCAGAGAAAATCCCTGACCCCGCCGGGAATCGAACCCGGGAACCCGGGCGTGGGAAGCGAGAACGCTACCGCACGACCACGAGATGCGGGAATTAATTGAACAACGTAAAATAAAGGGGGATACAATAGTTGACGTCTGTAATGAGTTTATAATGTCTAAAAGGCTTTATTATTATTATTATTATTATTTTTAACCTGTTTACAGGCAGGCCATCTAAAAGGCAGTACAGTAATAAAAAAAACGATGAAATAGAACATAGCACTATTGTTCAAAACAAGCTGCCGTACAGTAGTCACAAGATGTTTGTGTTGTAAGTTCACTAGATGTCGCTAATGTAGGCATGGACTAGTTTTCAGTGATTAATTGAACAGCGTAAAATCAAGGGGGGTACAATAGTTGACGTCTGTAATGAGCTTATAACGTATAAAAGGCAATACAGTAATAAAAAGCGATGAAATAGAACACGACAAAAGTCGGACTTATGACCACAGCAGTCGAGTCCCATAGTGCTCAGAGCCATTTGACAAAAGTCGGATTGTTAAAAAGAGGAAGAGTTAAGAGACAGTAGTTGACTTATGCTTAGGTGCCAATATTCTAGATAATGACATAAGTAATAAACACCTTCGATTATGCACGGAATAATATAAAAAAAGTATAAAACAAATCGCTAAAGAAGCCACAATGAAAGAAAACAGTGCTGCCCATAATCAGCACCCTCTGTTAGTGTTAACGCCAGAATTACGCATAAGCGAGAAGTGGTTGGAGGAACGTGACCGCCAGAGGGCCCCTCCTACCCTGCGGCACTCGGTTGCAAGCAAAGAATGATAAAATTCCGTAACAGTGCATGACCAACATTATCTAGTTAATGCAGTATATGAAATGAACTGAGAAGGAACAAGAAAATAGTAGAGCCAGGCGTAAAACGTACGAAAAACGAAGTAAATATGTGAGGCACTCAATACTAGGTGAAACTATCAACAAACTATATTATATAACAGAGGCGTGCAGTAATTAAATTAAAACATTGTCAAAAACAGCGAAGTAAGCATTGGGCACAAAGTCATTCTGTCAATATAGTAGTTTTGTTGGTTCTTACGTTTTTTGCTTTATATATTTCAGGGTGTTATACTAAATTAAAAACACGGCCTTTTTTTCCACTCTGTGGAGAATACGCATACAATTCTCAATGCTCCTTTTGGAATGACCAGTTTCAGTTAAATGTTGTCCCAAAGTAGTTTTGTTCCGTGGCTGTGAGTGTTCTTCATACCTTAATTTAAAAGAGCGGCCTGTTTGACCGATATAATATTTGTCACAGTCGCAGCAGTCAATCCTGTATACTCCAGGGCCATCAAATTTGTCATACTTCCCTTTCAGTTTATGTTTTATTCGTAGTTGTAGGGTGTTGTTAACTCGAAAGCCACATGTGACATTAGGCTAACAACACCCTAAAACTGAAAAAAAAAAAAAAAAAAAAAAAAAAAAAAAAAAAAAAAAAACTGGAAGGGAAGTATGACAAATTCGATGGCTCTGGAGTATACAAGATTGACTGCAGTAACTGTGACAAATATTATATCGGTCAAACATGCCGCTCTTTTAATTTAAGGTTTAAAGAACACTCACAGCCACGGAACAAAGCTGCTGTGCTACAGTATTTAACTGAATGAGTCATTCCATAGGGATCATTGAAAATTGTATGTGTATTCTCCACAGAGTGGAAAAAGGCCGTGCTTTTAATTTGGTATAGGAGCTTGAAATTTACAAAGCAAAAAACAAAGATCCAACAAAACTGCTTAAATGGCAGAGCGATGTTGTATTCAATGCCTACTTTGCTTTTTTTTTTTTTTTAATCTCATTTTGTTCGCATCATCTGCTCAGGGCGGACGTCGTAAGACATCCGTTTAAGTTCGTTGTTCATCGATTAACATTCTCCTAGTATTGAGTGCCACACATAATTACTTCGTTTTTCGTACGTTTTACGCATGACTAGTATTTTCTTGTTCCTTCTCTGTTCATTTCATATACTGCATTAACTAGATAATGTTGATCATTCACTGTTATCGAATTCTATCATTCTTTGCTTGCAACGGGGTGCCGAAGGGTAGGAGGGGCCCTCTGGCGGTCACGTTCCTCCAACCACTTCTCGCCTATGCGTAATTCTGGCGTTAGCGCTAACAGAGGGCGCTGATTATGGGCAGCACTATGTTTCCCTTCATTGTGGCTTCTTTAGCGATATATTTTATAGTTTTTTTAATATTATTCCGTGCACAATCGAAGGTGTTTATTACTTATGTCATTATCTAGAATATTGGCACTTGAGCATATGCCAACTACTGTCTCTTAACTCTTCCTCTTTTTAACAATCTGACTTTTGTCGTGTTCTATTTCATCGCTCTTTATTACTGTATTGCCTTTTATACGTTATAAGCTCATTACAGACGTCAACTATTGTACCCCCCCCCCCTCCCCTGATTTTGCGCTGTTCAATTAATCACTGAAAACTAGTGTATGCTTACATTAGCGACATCTGGTGAACTTACAACACAAACACCTTGTGGCTACTCTACGGCAGCTTGTTTTGAACAATAGTGCTACTGACAACATGACTCGGGCATATGATTTTATTTATATATATTTGACGATGCCGCTATGGCTGCACTACATCAGGACTTTGTTTTTATAAAACAGGTATGCCACTTCATACTTAAAGCGCACGAACGCATATTTATGTCAGTAGTACTTTTCATTATGGTCTATTTATTGTTTTTAAGCTATAGACAACCTGCGAGTGTATTTTTTTTTTCATTTTTTGCTGCAGATCTGACGATGGTAATTATAGACCGAACCGGTAATCTGTTGACAAAACGTTTGTGACCGTAGACGTAAATGAAAGGAAATTTATTGTACATACGGGTCATTGTTTCATTCGCGACAATGTCTCCGCTTGTGAAAGTGTCATTGTGTTCTATAAGGCAGGTCGATTTTGTTCTGCTTTGTGTAATATTTAATTTAGTTTTGTATGATTGCATTGAGTACTTCATTTAAATGTATCGGAAATCATGCATGCATGAATTAGAACGAAAGAACTTTACTGTAAGTAACTACAACGTAAAATATTGAGTGTGTTATGGCCGACACTTGTATCTGCTCCCGAAATTTTTGGGGTGAATAACGAAAATGTAAAAGCTGTCTAATCTAGCAAAAGGGGAAGAAAGGAGTGCAATGTTTTGTCGATGTCAAGGTTTCCATACAGGGTGTTCGGAAATTCCCGTCACATACTTCGAGGATTAATAGAGGGGAGAGAGTACACAATATTTTGAATAGGAACCCATCTCCAGTACGGTAACAGAACTACCCGCGGAAGGTAATAGTGCGTCTAGTGTTCCAGTACAACTCCGGTTTTGATATACCAGGAAATTTTACAGCATCGCACTCCACAGTATAGACAAAAAATTTCGTTCTATTTGTTCCGCTCCGGAATAATGCGGCCACGTGGTCCCTAGCGGCATTTCACATCGTGCGATGGGGGGGGGGGGGGGGCAGCTATCAAAAGGCAGAGGCCGAACAAGAGAGGTATTCACAGCCTGTAAAATATCGATGTTTTATTGCAACTGCCCAGCGGATTGCTTCTATAAGGAGGCCACACGGGAAGTTACAATTAAAATCTGTGTAGATCGTGTCTTCTATAGACAAGGGCATGTGTCTCCAGTATACAAAGGGAGTCGCTTAAACGCAGAACCAAATCGATTAGTTTTTGTCTTCATCATAAACTATGGCGTCATCATGCGAGATAAGAAATACATTGTTTGGTAGCACGCCACCGTTATATTTGAAAGCACTGTTCTCCTTTATAATGTCGTTCTGAATGTTGCTCGTCATTGCGTTACTCAAACGGGAACATACTCAAGTATGAGTAAACGATCTTGATGAAACTTGGGGTCCGGGGTGTGGAGAGGGCTGTACGTATTTTTTTTGTTTGTGTCTAATTTCATTTTTAAGGAGTAAAACACACGTCGAAAGGTAATTTTGCATATTTGTACTATAGGAAATGTCTTCGAAACGCTGATACATAAAAACTGTTTTACATAAAAAAGTCGATACGCGATTAATGTTCTTGAAAACTGTATAATCAACGTTTGTAATAATACGTAATTTTGCAAAATACCCCATCACCATTTATTAATTTTAGAAAATGAAAACATTTGCTATAACACAAATTAAAGAAGGTTCTAAGCTCCCCACACATCCCTGAGTAATAAATCTGATTTCTGAAATACCAGTTTTGGGAAATAAGCTTTACACGGTGTGTGCTGTGGGAGTATTTTCAATATACCTAACTAAAATATCTAAAATTCTTTACTATTCTAATTATTTATTTTATTTACATTTATTTTGTTTCGGGGCCTGTTTAAGCTCATGGCTTTTAGTTGTGTAGTTTACTGTTTCACAACGTGTATTTTGTATTCGAAAATAATAACTCATTATCATAATAGAAAATAATTAAAATAATGATAATCTGTAAGGAAACGCTTTAAATATAACGGTTTTTACCACGCTCATAAAATGGACGACTTGCCTTCGCGTAATATTCACTACGAAGAAGCAAATATAAAACAAAATTCAGCAGGATTTCAAATTGCCACTGGTGGTCCTCTAAATATCCTGATTTGTATCGAACATATTTCATTACATTGATAAGCTTTGGCGTAGAGAATTGACTACGTACTAGTGGCTACAGCTTAATTGTATTGTTTCCCAAATGGAGATTGACATCAAAATCATTCAACAGAATTACATCCGAAAAACTTCTCACAAATTTCTTCCAACATCGAGAGCCGTATACAGCCCACGGCTGTAACTGTTTTATGTTGGTTTTTCCGTCGTGTATGTTACGTGAATACATTTCGTTTGTTTTATGTGCGCACTGTAAAAAAAGTTGTTTTAATCGTTTCCTCACCGATCATCATTTTTGTAATTATTTTCTATCATAATAATGAGTTATTTATTATTTTCAAATAATAAAGTACACGTATGTGAAAAGGCAACTAAAAAACAAAAAAGTTATGAATGTAAAAGTTAAAATAACAAGTTAAAACATAGAAACAAATGTAAGAAAAATAAATAATGGGAATAATAAAGAATGTTTAGATATTTAATTAGGTATGTTGGAAATACTCTGACGGCACACTGTGTAAAGCTTATCTTCCAAAAATGGTATTTCAGAAATCAGCTTCGTTACACAGGGATGTATGTGGCTTGACAGCTTCTTTAATTCGTGTGTTAACAAAAGTTTTCATTTTTCAAAATTAATGGTTGTGGAGTATTTTGAATAATTTCAGATTATTACAAAACTTGATTATAAAGTTTTCAAGAACATTAATTACATAAAAAGTTTTTCATATATCATCGTTTCGAAGGCATTCCCTCCAAACCTAAAATGCCAAATTACTTTTCGGGGCCTGCTTTATCCCTTAAAGGTGAAACTGGACACAAACGAAAAAAAAGAAAAAATACTTGTTGCACTATTTTGTTCCCTCTACACATCAGCCACCTTTAACCAAGACCGTTTATTGACACTTTGAATGTTCCCTTTTCAGATAAGTTAGAAAAGAAAATAAGACAGATTCACCAACGAGCGTGCACACGCACACGCACACGCACACACACGTGCCAGGTAAATAGTCACTCCTGAAAATTATCAATGTTTTTAATCGTAAGTCCTGAAGGGATACGGGTTGTTTCCCCTGTCAGTAGAGCCCGATGGTAAATTGTGCCTCATTTAATAACTACAACGATTATCCAGAAAGTAAAATTTTGTAGAGATTCAAACAAAAAGACTACACAGTAATCTGGGGATATGCGTTGGGGCAGATACAGAGCGCTCTGAACTACCATTGAACATATCAGTTACCGGAGTCAACTGATTTCACATCACCGAGTTAAGGGTTATGGCAGTGGACTCACATTTAGGAGGAGCGAGATCATAATACCCAACCCGATTCATGTTATGCACGACTGCCTCATGTCGCATATACAGTAGCTAACAACTGAATGGTTGCAATGACACCACCGAATTCCTCCGCCATCCTTGGCGCCGGAACGGTAAGTCTTACCTTCTTTCTTCTTCCTATAGTGACAATGTTTAAGTCTGTAATAGAAGTCGTTCCCCCTGAGATTGGAGGCAGCGCGCGTTTGACTGCCTACACCTAACGCCGCAACGAAAATATTGCCCGGACTGTTGTTTCATTACGCACAAGACACGACATATGTGCTACTATGGGCTGTTGGAACAAAGAGCTTCCCTCGTTAGTGACGTGATATCGCGAAAACATGTCCTTGTCACGAAGCGCGTACTCTCGTCGGTAGAGCATGCGATGATACGGATATTAGAGGATATCCGTAGTAATAATTACTTTGTAGTTAAAAATTAAAGGATAATGTTAGTATTGAGATATTCGTCTATTTGCATTACGTGCTATTTTCGTCAATTTGCATTACTTGATGTCTATAATACTTACTATTCTTTTGAGTTATGTCACCCATTCTATCCGGAATGCCACTGTTTTGTCCTGAATGTAATCCCCCAGAGAAAGTATAATTACACTCTAAGGACTATAGATGACG
Organism: Schistocerca nitens; assembly: GCF_023898315.1. Classification (NCBI taxonomy): domain Eukaryota; kingdom Metazoa; phylum Arthropoda; class Insecta; order Orthoptera; family Acrididae; genus Schistocerca; species Schistocerca nitens. The sequence goes on along the minus strand of NC_064616.1, from coordinate 535,398,543 downwards.
ACATGGCTTCCTTCCTAATTTTTCACAGGAATACACGTCCGTCTTATTTGTATCATACCAACCTTACCTCCATCCTGTTTCGTTTGCATTAACGGACTTAAGTTGCCACAAAGCGAATTAAAGGCTGTTCTGTGATACTCTATCCATTGGAATCTTCGTTTCCTGGTCCGACTCCTGTTTGTCACACATGACATGAATCCTGTACAGTAGAATATCACTGAATCTATCAACGGCTCTCTTAAATATATTCACCAGTACACAATGTAATTCTTATTAGACTGAGAAGTGTAGCACTTAAACGCTGTTTGATATTGTGGTGAATTACAGCACCTTTCATAAACGAAATTTGTAACCAACTTTTAACAGTATGCATTATATGACGATAAATATTAACAAATGTTTTATTTGAATTCCCACTGTTGTGGTCACGTTCCGCTGAATATTTAACAAAACCCTTTTCGGTAATGTCGACACAAATTCGTAATATAATGGAGCATATGAAGAACATCGGGCATGTTTATATACTACGGGCAACGCTCTTGCCGCAGTGGATACACCGGTTCCCGTCAGATCACCGAAGTTAAGCGCTGTCGGGCGTGGCCGGCACTTGGATGGGTGACCATCGGGGCCGCCGTGCGCTGTTACCATTTTTCGTCGTGCACTCAGCCTCGTGAGGCCAACTGAGGAGCTACTCCGGTCACAGAAAACCATATTAACGACCGGGAGAACGGTGTGCTGATCCTATCCGCATCCTCAGCTGAGGATGACACGGCGTTCGGATTGTCCCGATGGGCTACTTGTAGCCTGAAGACGGAGTGCTTATACACTACACTGTTTGGTTGGCTTTCACAAAACTTATAAGTAGTGTAGGTCTACGTGACCTACCACAACATCAGTTCACTCTCAAGTGATGCTTGGCGTCTACCCTAAATGTATTTAAAGAGATTCCTGTCCTCTCCCCCATGTAAAGGGATCTGATCACACATAACGATAGGTAAAAATGTATTTATTAATGGAATAAAGGTGCCTAAAGGCTATCACTCGTTTCATATATATTATTAATATGATGGTAAACATACTTGGGGACCACTAAATAAATCCTCAAACCTCTCTGCCATCTTAGTAAAATAAGTTAAATTGATACGAAATATGAAATTACAGAGAATTTATTTATGAAAGTCTCATCTTAGAGGAATTTTTGTGCCGATCATAAATTTTGCGGGCCCGTAAGATTTTCGAAGTTATGGTGGTTTTAACATATCGATTTATATTTTATTAATATTAATACAGCTGGTGAAATTGGATTACGTGTAACACGTGACCTTTTGCTCTCTAGCATCTGTTGAATAATGTTACTTTCTAAAAGAGTCAGATCAGTTGGTCCCAAATGAAGCCTATTATTCTACTATGATCTTCGTCCACTCCCGTAGGTGAGTGGTCAACGTGCTGACTGCAATCTGGAGATCCAGGGTTCGGTTACCAGTACTACCATGGGTGTTTCCTTCGTGTGAGGGGACTGGAAAGGGATGCACTCACCCTTATGATGCCAGTTCAGAAACTACTTGGCAGAGTAGGTCTACTAGCCCTGTATCTGTATGAGTTGGTTCATTGGGTAACTAGCTGTAACTGTGGCTGGAGTCTCTATGATCTCCCCTCTTAAGAGTGTGTATTAATTGCACCAACTATCATTGTTCCCCAGCAGAACACTCACCAGCTGATCTTCTGTCCCAGGTGTCGGACTTTGTTTCTTACAGCATGTGTTTCGTCGCCTAGTAAAGAACTGATTAAAGGGACAGCAGGGAAGCTACAGATCAATGAAAGTCAGTATCGTCTGGCAATGTATCTATTCTGAAACGGACACGTAAATGAGAGGTAGCCGTGTCAGAAGATTCGTAACGTATCACTCAGTATAAAGCAGCCGCTTGACGAGCAACGGACTTGCTGTAGGATAAGTCAAAAAGCAAAAGTTCACTTAAACAACAATGACTTCAGTATAAAGACCAGTCCCAAGCAAGACCGCACAATGAATTAATATGAATCACTGCAACAAAGAAGCTACCCTAAGGTCAGGAATGCGGTCACAGTAACAGGGGTCGGACTAGAGCTTACTGCACTACATGTCGATTGGAGCGGTGATATTACGTTGTGCAAATATGATGACAGCACAGACGCAACCATCGTAGTTGCAGCGAACAATTCGGAGACGGTTAACACAACGATGCTCCCAAAGTAATGGAAGACAACACTTGCCACAAAATAGCGGTAACTGTTGCATGAGGAACCTCGCGATGGCAAAACCTTTAATAACTGCAACGGGATGGAGTGGAGAGCTGCGCTACGGACCATTTCAAGACTCGATCGACGAACTATGGTGAACCTCTTTGGTATACGAAAAGGTCCTTGGAGCCAGCGTAACTGAAGCTGGAGGTGTAACCAACCTCTCTTCTGTTCGGAGCGGCTAAGTTCTTACCTTCAAGGTGAGTGGCCCAAACTGGCGCGGATTCCCAGAACATGGAAGACTTCGTATATCTCCGCCACCGCGTGACTTCCACGATGATTCGAAATAACGGCCAGGGAACCAAGCTAGTTTTCACCATCTCGAGCGTTTTCAACGTTAAAGAAATGGGGAATTCCAAAATTATCCTGCCCCTTGCAGCCGATGATCCTCTATGTAGACAATACCTCGGTAGTGACTGCGGACCTGGGAAAATTGGTGTAGCAGTATTAATTGAGTAAATGAGATTGACGGGGTTTTAATTAATTGGCCGACCGGTCTCTGTTTGGTACCTATGTACTCGGAATTTTATTGTGAGTTAGAATCTGTGTTCAGATTTTAAGAATTAACTTTATTACGGTGGGGACTGGTCTGGACAGGCACCGTGGCATCTCCAAGTGCGTTAAATACTTGTCCACGTCACCGTGTTACAGCTGCGCTCTCAAGGGAACAATAAAACACATAAACAAAGCAATTAAGACATCTAAATGGACGAATCACTGTGCAAGCATTCGTTGGGCCCTTTAATTCTACACGTAAATTCTGGCACTCACAACGCTCGTTCAGGATGACAGAAGGACGGCGGTGTGCGACAAACTGTTGTTGAATCCAGCTTAGACGATAGGGTGGGTAGAATAGGCGAGCGTGTAAGCCAGCCATTTAACCTAGCAATACCAACGTAGTTTACATAACGCGTGTTACCAGGGGGGCTACTTTAAGCCTAACAAAAATATTAAAAAGACAAAATTTGCGAATTGTTGTTGAATTACATTAAAAATATACGTTTCAAACAGATCCTGATGTGTAAGTAGTGTCCGGAACTTGGAAATATCTTCTAGCCAAGTCAGCGCATTACCGACAGAGGATACTTTATGCTCGCCGTAAAAAAAGTTAAAAGATGCGAAATTCGTTAATCGTTGTTATCTTTTACCTGCACTTTTTAAGCAGATACTCATGTGTAAGTAAGTCCCTAAATCTGAAAATTTTGAAACGTTTATGGAATATGGTAGAAGAGCTCATTAAAAACAATATTTTTTTTAAAAAATTTTAAATTTAGCGTAATTGACTAGCTTACAGTATTTTGGAAAGGCGGGCACAAAGTTATTTCCCATCCTCGTCCTTGGGGTTGCTGGCAGCGGTGAACTGTGAGCCTCAGCGTCTGGAGAGGCAACCGACTGTCGGTGACACTGAAACGCCCCTCTAGTGGCTATTGTTGCTTCCTAGGCCGTGACCTTGGGGGGCGCGCTTGCCGCCAGCTGCCGCCGCTTTGCAACAACAAACCGTCCGGGCTAACAGTCTGAACACCGGAGAGACTCGTATTTTGGTGTGCTCTGAGGTAGGAGCCTGCGACTGACAGGCTATTGTGGACCAATTGCGAGACGACCTCTAACAGTCTTACGGCGCCACAAATAAACACCTTATAACGAACACAAACAATATGAATATTAAGCCACATAAATATCTTATCTACTAAATTTCCTAGCGGTCGCCTTTCTTCTCTGTGGCTCGGCTTCAACTTTCTGGCGCCCAGCACTCGCACAGTTTTTTAATGTAACATGATTTCGTTTGTTATGATTAACAGTCTCTGAGGTGTTTGTTCTTTAGTAACTAGCGCTACATTAATTAATTAATTATTCTACCATGCAGTTACGTCTCAAGCTTGATACTCTAGTACCATAACATTCCTTTTTACGCTACTTTCATTCATTTGCTTTTCTCTCTTGTGTTCCTTTCCTTTTGAAATCACTATCTCCGGACGAGAGTTGCCAGCTACGTACAAGTTTCATCATAATGCTGCCTTTCCCTTTACGATCAGTGTTTTCCTTGTTCTCTATTTCCGAGAATCGCAGAACGAACTGTTCGTTGGGACTAGCACAGTTATAATGGTAGTCTTCGTACGTCTAATTGTCGTATTTTTCTCTTCGATAACCTTAACTTGAAGAACATACCGAAACACTGTGGTGACAAAAATCACTGGATACCTCCTAATATCGTGTCGGACCTCCTTTTGCCAGGCACAGTGCCCTGCAGAAGTACTGAGCAATACTGCCTCTATAACCATCCACAATTGCGAATGTTTTGCCGGTGTAGGATTTTCTGCACGAGAATTGAGACCACTAAATAAATCCTCAAAGCGTTCTGCCATCTTAGCAAACTAAAATAAGTTAAATTTAAACGAAATTTAAATTCACTGAGAATTTATGTACGAAACGTGCACGAGCTGACCCTCGATTACGTCCCATAAATGTTCGGTGGGATTCCTGCCAGGTGATCGCTCGAAATGTCTAAAATGTTCTTCAACCTGTCGCCAACAGTTGTGGCCTGGTGACATGACGCACTGTCATCCATAAAAATTCCATCGTTGTTTGGGAACGTGAAGTCCACGAATAGCTGCCAATGGTCTCAAAGTAGTCGACGATGGGTCCAGCTAGACCAGTGGGCCCAGTCCATTCCATGTAAACACAGCCCACGCATTATGAAGACAACACCAGCTTGCGCAGTGCCTTGTTGACAACTTGAGTCCATGGTTTCGTGGGGTCTGCACTACATTCGAACCCCACCATCAGCTCCTACCATCTTAAATCTGGACTCATCTGAACAGCCCAGCCGGCCGGGGTGGACTAGCGGTTCTAGGCGCTACAATCTGGAACCGCGCGGCCGCTCCGGTCGCAGGTTCGAATCCTGCCTCGGGCATGGATGTGTGTGATGTCCTTAGGTTAGTTAGGTTTAAGTAGTTCTAAGTTATAGGGGACTGATGACCTCAGAAGTTAAGTCCCATAGTGCTCAGAGCCATTTGAACCATTTTTTTGACCAGCCCACGGGTATCCAGGTGCCTAGGGTCGAAGTGATATGGTCATGACTCCAGGAGAGGCGCTACAGACGTTGTTGTGGTGTTAGCAGAGACACTTTTGTCGGTCCTTTGCTGCCATAGCACATCAACGCCAAATTCGTTCAGAGACTGTAAATTCCCGTCATAAGGCTATAATCACGTCGAAACATTTTCACATGAATCACCTGAGTACAAGTGACAACGCCATCAATGCAGTACCCTTTATACTTTGATGCGCAGTTCGCTGGGGAAGCGTGGGGAGAGCAGCAGCAGTGGGTGTCGCTCAGAGCGATGTAGGGGAAATAAAGAAGGCTGGAGAGGAAAGCGCTATTCTAAGATAAAGCCTACGCTCACATTTTTCTGTAAATATCAATTGGGGCCCTTGCATGCCCATACTTGCATAGTGATCATTCAAGATGATCTACTGTTCCCTCTGCTTTCGTTAGAATCTAAAAGGAATTCCGCCGAAAATGCAGCGATTTATTTTCGCCTGGCTTGTTAACCATTTGTAACTTTCAGAGAAGCGTCATGAGTGGTGAATTTCGAGTAGAACCTATACATTTCGCTGGTTGCCATGTTAAAATTTGCTTCTTTTGGGGTTGATTTGGGGGAGTGGACCAAACAGCAAGGTCATCGGTCTCATCGGATTAGGGAACGATGGGGAAGGAAGTTGGCCATGCCCTTCGAAAGGAACCATCCCGGCATTTGCCTGAAGCAATTTAGAGAAATCATGGTAAACCTAAATCAGGATGGCTGGATGCGGGTTTCAACCATTTTCCTCCCGAATGAGAGTCCAGTGTGCTAACCACTGCGCCGCCTCACTCGGTGACTGCTTCTTTTGCCAAAACAGAGTGGAGTTTATAGTCTCACCTCATTAATATGTTGTACAGAAACAACTGCGAAAAAATTCTGAAACAGTGGTTTTTACATGAGGAACTGAGGAAAAGTAAGGTCCATAACTTATGAAAAAGCACATCCTCAACAAAAAGATCGTGTAATGCCTTCACTTACGTTGTTCCAAAACCCCTAGCTTTTCTTGTTTCACCAGCTGTCGATGCCCTTAAAAATTACATTCTTTCGTCGAAAAAGGCCATAGTAGGTGGACTAAAACGATAGGTAATAAAGTTTTACATAATAACGATACGCAACAACATATTATATAAATATGAACCAAATGCAAAATCATAGCGACCTCTGTTCTCCATTGTACACTTTCCGAATTTCATATAGTGTCTTACTTACAGGTTAATATCACAATAACTATGACCAATAACTAAATGATGGGCACTTAATGAAACGAATAGTTTCTGTAAAATAGTGTGAGACGGTATGCAGGATGCGCACCTCGATTCTGTCATCGCTGACCGGCCGAAAGGTGGAAAACAATTATCGTCCTCTCCTTCCCAACAAGCGAATGAACTCGCCCAGCCTTTTGGACGAAAATGGTCACTGCACATTGGCCACCGTGTCCTGCGTGAGGTATACAAATGACAGCTCCGCCAATTCACTGCCCTTTTATACCTTGTGTACGCGATACCATCGCCATCTGTATCCGTGCGTATCGATATCCCATGACTTTAGTCACCTCATTGTAAAAGCCGGCACAGATGATTTCATCCACGAAACTGACGAGGTATGTTTACAGCCAGAAATGCATCCACGGCGACTCATTCGAGGGTTCGGCCGTTCTGCTGACTGAGTGCAGACCGGCCGAATTTGAGTGAAGGGTTAACTAACCATTTTCCAACACTCCTACTGAGATCATTAAAAGTTGGCATATTCGAGTGTGCCCTATCTGTAATTCCTCTTCTGGGTAAGGAAGTAATGGTGCTACAGCTCTCACGGGCGTAATTACTGGCCTCAAGTGCGTCAGCTCTGCAAGGGAATGTCCTGTAGCATCGTGGATTAAAGTGTTAATGATCTCTTCAAACTGCGAAATGTAGTCTACCCATTTCGTATGTCAAGCTGAACAACGATACCTCGTCAGATGCCCGAATTCGGAGAACACTCTTCAATAGGATTTCTGTTGCATGGTGAAGGCTTTTCCGGTGAATAGTAATTAGATCCGACCTACTTCCACAAGGGAAGCGGTCGCTATCGATTGTGTGTTCTCACTGTATTCGCCTTGAGCGTTCTCCCTCGTGAATTAGAGCGCTGTACTGACGTAAAATTCCTGTCTGAGTCGGCTTTAGTTGGCGCAGGGTCCTGTGCAGAACCCCCTCCCCTCCCGGCCCCTCCAACAATACATATGATAAACCGTTTCCACGTTTAAAAGAATTGTAACACACATGATACTCCACTGCCACGCTTAAAAGAATTTTAAGTTCGTCGTTAACTTGCTGCCAACATATCAAAAGACTATTACCGCAACAGAGCTACTGTTGTGGTAGTAAAATAATTAATGGGAGAAGGAATCTCAGTAGGTATGGTAATTGATGGTTCAAATGGCTCTGAGCACTATGGGACTTAACTTCTGAGGTCATCAGTCCCCTAGAACTTAGAACAACTTAAAGCTAACTAACCTAAGGACATCACACACATCCATGCCCGAGGCAGGATTCGAACATGCGACCGTAGAGGTCGCGCGGTTCCAGACTGTGTGCCTAGAACCGCTCGGCCACCCCGGCCGGCGTATGGTAATTAATAAAATGTTAATAATAAAAACTAACTCACCTATGAGTGCCCTTAGAATTTAATGAAATTCAAATTCAAGCAAGATTCACAGATACTGTTTAGGATACAGTCTTAAATGTACTCATCACCTCACTGTGCTCTATAGTTGCGTGAAAAATAAATGATTTGTGAGTTTGGGCGCTAAGGGTTTTCTGATTTCCAGACTTTACAAAAAACGTTTTTATCTTGCTCTTTGACGAGCAAATTCATTAAGTGTCATAAAAATTTAGTTTTGAAACCACTTCCTGTTCCACTGATAACACGGCAAGAGAAGACAGGGGTTCTTGCGAGATGCTGCTCCTGAAATAACTCTTGATCAACTTCAAACATGAAAAACTCCTTTCGGCGGAAGCGACGATCACTGGCACAATTAGCAAAATTCTGTAAGCATTGTAAATGTTGGGACATTTCATTTAACTATTTCAATATTAGCGCTGGAGTTAATATATTCTTGGGCACCATATTTCTGAACACTATGATATCCATCAAAAGTTCTGGTTCAGTAATGTCTTTTAAACATTCACCGTTTACGTTTTCACTTAGCTCTTTCTCTAGTTTCTTATGACATTTTCAGTTATTCGTCTTGGATGTACCGTAAGCATTCTAGAGAGAACAAAAAGCCGAATATTTCGGAATACTTACTCAATTGCCCAAACCTTTCCTTCAAACTTTTTAATACTGTGACAACGACAGGATAGAAAAAATCAATTTTCTAGTTCTGTAGTCCTCTACCGGAAATTGTGGCACGCAAACCATGTCGTCACTTTCATAATCAAATTGCTTCGCCTTCTTGCCAGCTTTCTTTAAAATATATATTTTGGCTCAAACTGTAAACTTTCAGCTCTCTGTTTCGCAGTTAGCTGCGCGTTAGCAAAACCGTCACGGAAATTTTCAAGAAACTACTCTAAATTTTTCCGAGCATTAGTTACTACTTTCACGTCCATGTTCTCTGCTTGAGGTGCCTTACTTGCGACGTTAATGGCAAGGAGAAAATCATACCATTTGACAACGCCTGCAATAAACTTTCCGTTTTCTAATCCGTTCACAGCAAGCGTGTGTGCTTCACCCTTTGTTTTCGATTTATCAGTGCTATTTCTCTCTTCAAGAAGGGCATCTCTTCACTTATCTTGCTTCGTTATAGCTTTGACACACTCCAACCTACGTTCCCCTCGAGTATCTGAAAGCTTCTTCACTGTTAAAGATGTTACCCTTTTCAATAAGATTTCCCATCTCTTTGAATTACACCAAAAAATGTGACTGCTTTTACTATAGACTTAGCTGCATCTAATAACATATGATTAAGACTGTGGTTAGCACATGGCATACAAAATGCTCCCGGGTTACACTTTAGGTTTCGGGCATGAACATCACTTAGATGAACTTTCATATCTGCGCCATTATCGTTAACTTTGGCCTTTCCAATCATGAATATCGAGACCTAGTTGAGCTTGTTTCGACAAAAGGGTTTCAGTCAAACTTCCTCCTGTTGTTGAAGTGGCGTTCAGAAAACCGAGAAAATGTTCTCCTGCAGTCACTACGTCTTCGGATAAGTTTACAAACCTAACAATCATGTCATGTGTTAATTGTGGTTTGTATCAGGAGTATAACCAAGCATGATTGAAAAATATTTACTTCCTGTTAGAAAATTAACACTGCTGTTTTTTACTTCGTTGGCAAGCAGATTTATTTGTTCATTTTGAACGACTTTACTAGGATAATGGTCATGAACTTCTTGAGACTCCGCGGTGATAACACCGGTTCCTGTCACATCACCGAAGTTAAGCACTGTCGGACTTGGCTAACACTTGGATGGGTCACCGCCCGGGTATGCCGAGTACTATTGGCAAGCGGGGTGCACTCAGCCCTTGTGAGGCCAATTGAGGAGATACTTAACTGAGAAATGAGAAGTAGCAACGACGGTCGCGAATATTGACAACGGCCGGAAGAGCGCTGTGCTGATCACACGCCCCTCCGTTTCCCCATCCGGTGGCGCCTAATTCTGAGGGTGGCGCGGCGGCCGATCGGTACCGTTGAGCCTTGAAGGCCTGTTGTTCCGACGGTTTTTGTTTGTAAATGTTCTTGTAAAACAGGGTCAAATTTTGTCATTTCAATCAAACCAAGACAATAATCATTATTATCTTGATAGCGCTTGTTGTTGCTTCTTTTCTCGTAAGGTCATATATTATGCTGAGCCAGGGACCTGGTGGAGAGTATAGTTCTCGTCAGAACCTGACACCAAATTCCCTTCCTTTTGTAGTACTTCAAGGTCATTTCGATCGATTACCGCCATCCTTGTTTCAACCTGTCTCACATTCTGGCCCTTTTTTGTAGGCTCTATGTATTTAAATGATTGTTCACATTCTGGCCCTTTTTTGTAGGCTCTATGTGTTTAAATGATTGTTCATGCTCTTGAAGCCCAGTTCCACAATTACCGCGCGACTGCTACGGTCGCAGGTTCGAATCCTGCCTCGGGCATGGATGTGTGTGATGTCTTTAGGTTAGTTAGGTTTAAGTACTTCTAAGTTCTAGGGGACTGATGACCACAGATGTTAAGTCCCATAGTGCTCAGAGCCATTTGAACCACAATTAACCCAGTCTCACAGTCCATAACTGGACAGCTTGGTTGAAGGAGAAAAAAATGGCTCTGAGCACTATGGGACTTAACAGCTGTGGTCATCAATCCCCTAGAACTTAGAACTACTTAAACCTAACTAACCTAAGGACATCACACACATCCATGCCCGAGGCAGGATTCGAACGTGCGACCGTAGCAGTTGCACGGTTCCGGACTGCGCGCCTAGAACCGCGATACCACCGCGGCCGGCGGTTGAAGGAGATCCAAAAAATTTACTACAATAACAAAGCACGCACGCCGGAGTTAGTCTGTAGCAAAAAACTTTGTTGGTAGATTCAGAACACAAAGCCATTTTCGTTTCTTTTTTCTTTACTAGACCAAGTTCTTACGTAAAAATGAGTTCAAAATTTTCTTCTGTTTGTGTAGTAAAAATTCATCTATCATGAGGATGTTAACGTATTAGGCCAAGTGTCTGGGTTCAGATTTGTGATTATTTCAGGATCGCTACTAGTAGGCCTACCTGAATGGGTGGTAGCAGGATGTTCGGATTCAAATACTTCCTTTTCATTGTTATCTAAAGCACTAAATTATCAGAGGTTATTGCTAATACCATCGCCGGGCTAGTTATTCTTAATTTGTGGGAATGTTGCTCGAAGAAACTTTTCGAAAGCTCCTTTTTGTGAGTTCAAAAATTGTTCATAATGTAGCTTTTTCTTGTTCTTTTGAGCATCTGAATCGAATTTCCTAAATCTATCTCTCTCATTAGACATTCCCCTGTCGGAACTGTAAACTTCACAGCACAAGAAAAACACTGTATCTTAACACAGAACCCACACATAACACATGGAACGGTGTAAAATGGAAACATACATTTAATCTCACTACAGTGAACAAATTATTCTGAGAGAGATACCGTCTGGCCGATGACTATAATGTTTGACTGTTAGCCACAACAGTGAGTTGCAAGGGTGCGGGGTGGGGGGGGGGGGCGTGAGAGATAATGAATTGCGTATCTCTGCGCATCCCATCATACTCCTTGGTTCCCAGGACTCGGATGGAACGATAGTTCTCTGCGACGTACACCTGTATCCATGTAGTCGCGTGTCCCAGTGGGTATATGATTCAATTACATTACATTCTTAATTAAAATTAACAGTTGACTCAGAAACACCTTACGTTATTCTTTCAATTTGTTTATAATACCAACATTAAAATTACCTTCTAATTCTTTGCGGGGGACCTGTACGGTGGCACCGTTTGCACATGCTTAGGGCCGGCTCTGATTCCTGGCGTACAGATTATTCTGGTGAGAGCTGTTACCTCGTCCTCGACGTGCTGCGCATGGCCTTCTCCAGACCTATGACTTGGTTCTGTGGCCGGTCATTGCCACGACCCATTCCTACACTAAGTGCAAGTATACGATTTGTTCAAAATGGCTCTGAGCACTATGGGACTCAACTGCTGAGGTCATTAGTCCCCTAGAACTTAGAACTAGTTAAACCTAACTAACCTAAGGACATCACAAACATCCATGCCCGAGGCAGGATTTGAACCTGCGACCGTAGCGGTCTCGCGGTTCCAGACTGCAGCGCCTTTAACCGCACGGCTACTTCGGCCGGCTATACGATTTGTCGCCGCTTGGAAATTGTATAATTGGTTGGTTGATTTATGGGAGAGGACCAAACAGCGAGGTCATCGAACCCATTGTCTAGTATCAACAGTATTTCCAAAGGTTATTCTGTATTGATGACTGGAATAGTTAATAACTGTCGCCTCGCCAATTCTGGCATCGTGTGGTATATTAATGGGATCATTTCGTCGGGATCCATTGGTGGCTCCAGGTGTTGCACTGCCAAAATTTCTCAGATAAAAAGCTCGCGGAGACTCTCGCCGCTGGGACTGTATTCTGGCCCCGTTAGCAGAAAGCGTTTTTAACTATTTCCTGACGTGCCCGGTTCCAGCACTGAACCAGGAAATCGCAGCTCATCTGTACAAGTCCGCATTATAGCGTACTATTATTTGGCATTACAGGATCGCCTCGGATTTGGGTTGTTGTCCACATGAGTTTAGTAATTGTCGTGGATCAATATTACCAGACTCGTACCAGTCTTGAAAACGTTGGAGAAATTCCAAGGGGTGAATTTTTAAATTCAGTCCACTTTTTCGCTCCCAGTTGGAGGGTACGTAAGGTACAGTCTGTGGCAACAACTGGTAACTGTGGTTTTCAAGGGTCTGGGGCAATTCCTCTCCCAGTGAATTCAAAATGCTCGAGCCCACCGGAACAGTAGTGGCTCTCTCCGTGGTAGTGAACGATCTATTCAGTATACATGCGACAACATACGTACCTAATATGGTCCAAAACGCCCGGCATCAAAACTGAATTTTCTGGTGCTCATACATGGGGTTCTGTTGTTGATAAAAAGGTAGCGTCAAGTATCTTGGATAGCCCTTGGGCTACGGAGTATTTGTATCCCCAGTAGGAGGATCATATTAGTGTCACTATTCTTCAGTACAGGGCCAAAATATGAATATTACACACTTCCTCTTGCTTAGGCAAATTGAGAAAATCAGTTGGCTCTTTTTGCATTTGATTTAGCCTATAGTGGGCTTGTTGGGACGTACGGAGGCACCACTGGTTCCTCAGAAAACCTCAAATAGCTTTTTTTAAACTATATTTTCGCCGTCACCGTCGGACAAAAACCCAGTCAAGGATTCCAAGACGGGTATGCTCAGCAAATAGCTGAAATATCCTTACAATATATCCCTAAGGTCCCGAACTCGAACAAACTCGAAAATTTTCTTGATATCTTTATCCGTTTCCAAGATACCGAAGTTCTGTATTACTTTACCTCTACACGCAAAATCCGGTATGAAGCGAAATCTACATAATAAATAACTGTAGCAAATTGATAAAATTTTAACGGTATATGCTGTAGGCATTTATCTAGAAGAATCATCTCTCCGTTTCAAAAATCTTCATCCGTTATCGAGAAACACCCATAACACTTTTTTTTATCAAAACCGAGCCGTAGATTCCGAAACGACTATGCACAGCAAAGTGCTGTAATATTGACAACGTGTTCCTATTATCCCGATCAATCCTGAACATTTTCTTCATATCTTTATCCGTTTCCGAGATACAGAGGTTAAAAATTACCCTACTTCTACGTGTAAATTACGCACATAAAATGTGGTGTGAGTCGAAAACAGTTTATGAAGTGACGTAGCATGGAGAAATGTGCCGTAAAATGTCCCCGTGATGATCTGGGAGCCCCACGTTGTAGTAATGAAGCCCATGCAAAATTGTTTTGTTCGTAAAATCCGATCTAAGGTGTAAAATCAGTTCTGCGTTATTTCAGTTTCACATAGGTAAACTATTTAAATTTTATTAACCAATAGATGTGCTGGTGCAGCAGGGATATGAAGCGAACCAGCTGAGAAATGCTCCTATCGGGGAACAAGAAATGCTAATATATTCCCGTTTATTTAAAATTCTCGACTAAGAGGTTGAGAACCAGCTGCTTCATTCTACCTTCCCCAGTACCTTCAAAAACCTTCCGCAAAATTTTTGGCATGGTCATATACAGGGTGTTACAAAAAGGTACGGCCAAACTTTCGAAACATTTCTCACACACAAAGAAAGAAAATATGTTATGTGGACATGTGTCACGAAACGCTTACTTTCCATGTTAGAGCTCATTTTATTATTTCTCTTCAACTCACATTAATCATGGAATGGAAACACACAGCAACAGAACGTACCAGCGTGACTTCAAACACTTTGTTACAGGAAATGTTCAAAATGTCTTCCGTTAGCGAGGATACATGCATCGACCCTCCGTCGCATGGAATCCCTGATGCGCTGATGCAGCCCTGGAGAATGGCGTATTGTATCACAGCCGTCCACAATACGAGCACGAAGAGGTTCTACATTTGGTACCGGGGTTGCGTAGACAAGAGCTTTCAAATACCCCCATAAATGAAAGTCAAGAGGGTTGAGGTCAGGAGAGCGTGGAGGCCATGGAATTGGTCCGCCCCTACCAATCCATCGGTCACCGAATCTGTTTTTGAGAAGCGTACGAACACTTCGACTGAAATATGCAGGAGCTCCATCGTGCATGAACCACATGTTGTGTCGCACTGGTAAAGGCACATGTTCTAGCAGCACAGGTAGAGTATCACGTATGAAATCATGGAGGTCAATCGAGGAAGTACTGTACATACTGACGAAACTAAAATGAGCTCTAACATGGAAATTGAGCGTTTCCGGACACATGTCCACATAACATCTTTTCTTTATTTGTGTGCGAGGAATGTTTCCTGAAAGTTTGGCCGTACCTTTTTGTAACACCCTGTATTCAAACTTTTTTATGCTGAGAGAGAAGGGGACAGTGGCAGTAAGAAAGAGACGGAAAAGTGGTAAATACTGGAAGTTAGTACACAGTGATTGTGTAATAGAAAGGGCAAAGGAGACAATGGTAACGTGAGAGACACACAGTGGCACTGGAACACAGTTGACAGTCACAGAACAGTGCTAGGAAATGAGTGAAGGAAACATTGGGAAGGTGGGTGAGTGGCGGGGGGGGGGGGGGGGGGGTGAGATAAAGAGAAAGAGTAAGTTGGAGTGAGTGAGAGCCAGTGATAATGAAAGATAGAATCTATGACAATGACAACGAAGAAGAGAGAGAGTGTGACAGCTAGAAGAGACAGTACAGGGTGTGTACGACCCGGGACAACAGGGAAAAACCCGGAAATTTTTTCATCCGGGAGAAAACCGGGAACAGGCCCGGAATTTTTCGGAATTCCGGAAATTTTTCATTGTTTTAGCTTCCAGTTAAAATTTTCTAATTTTGAGTGGTAAGAATTAATTCTCTAGCAAAGAATGTTGCTGTATCCTGCTACTGGAGAATGATACTGCAGCAATAAAATAACGAGTGGCAAAGGAAATGCACCATGTATAACAACAAAACACCGTGCACACCCAAGCGTCTGCAAACAGCAAAAATATGTCAAAGGCCTTTGGGCGAAGACTATGTAATACTTCGTAATAATAAACTGCTTTCTCTGAGCGTGATGTCACAACTGTTTACGTTAGGTTCGTTTGACCATTTGCTAGCAGACTCATGCTGCGCATGCGCAGTTGACTCGCGTATGGCAGTACTTTTCTCCTGTTTCCTGCTACTTGAAGTATGGCTGTTAGCTGTATCGGCAGTAGCAGCAGGTAGCCAGATGATAACGAGTAACGAGAAAAAATTTTCTCGCGCGTCCTAGCTGCCAGATTCGCGCATGCGCAGAGTTGTCTGAGTTGCAGTGGGGAGGGTATTAGTCTCCACGTGATCCGTGTTTGCGTTAAGTGATTTCGCTGTTTCCTCTTCGTTTACAGCTCCTACTTCAAATGAAAATAAAACGGATTTCTGTGTGCCGGGAGCTATCAAGTGAATTAAAATACATTCAAATAATTACGGAGGGCAAAAATATTTTATTAGTTTCAATTTTCTGATTTTATTTTATTTCCAAGTTCTAGCAGTCAAGCATTAATCGCCTTGGAGAACAATGAAGTTATTTTTGTCAGTTTGCTGAAAAAGTTTGGCTTTATTACTCTTTCCTCTGAGGAAAGCGATTTATTTGAAACGAAGTGTTTCATTCCACAGTATTGGCTAGTTCCAACTGTAAGCTGAATTTCTGGTGCACGTTTTCATCTTCCGCCATGTATGGCATTATGCCATAATAAAGAACCAAATATGAGATAGTACAGTACTGGTACTCCAAGAAAATTTACATCCCAAAAACCACCCTGAAAAGCTTAATGTCAGATGGGAGCTACTCCATTGTGAATCTGGAAAAAACCAATGTGCGCTTCAAGCCGAATTATGCGTTTTAGTATGGTTTACGAAATTCCGATGCTCTTGGAGTATCCTCTGATGTCCTGTTTCTTTTATGGCATAATGGAAGCTCTCTTAGTGCTTTCTACAAACGAATATGCGTGCTTCCTACACCACTGCAGCTGCGCACGCGCAATTATGCCTGTTTTCTGGCGCTCACTGGCAACTGCTAAATCGAACCTATTTCTAACAGTCTCAGGTTAGTATTGGAAATGGTGGTTCGAAAAGCATTACTTTCAAAGAAAATTTATTTTTACGCAAGTTGAATTATGTTACGTGTGAGAAAGTGGGACGAATTTCTTAAATCACAGAGCGTTTAAAACTGAAAACTTGGAGGACCGGCCACTTACAAGAATTTCGAGCCCAGAAGACCAGACATTTATGTAATTATTTTAAATTTACTGGCTCATTTGGGTGATTTATCTTCGAAGTGTAACAGACGCAAAAAAATCAATATTACATGTGAAAGCTTAGCTTCTCTTGTGGTATACTATGTATATTAATGTAAACCATTAACTTTTCCTCTTTGTGTGTTCTCGCTACGTAACAGTGATCTTGCTATTGGATGACTAGAACACGTGTCCCATGCTCTGAACATCTGCTGTCATCGGTTGGCGAGATCAGGGGGTATGAGATCCGACTGGCTTACACAAGGACATCTCGATTTCAACGCTACGGAAACTAACGTGCTGTGTTTGGTGCAATTCGAATTTATACTTTCATAATACGAAAATATGCAGCGTATATGTTGCTTGCACAACAAAGGTCTTTCCAAAACTTCTCTTTTTTTTCATCAAAAGTATTTCCAAAACTTTTCTCCCCCAGTTTTTTCCCCGGACAGTTCTACGCCAGTGTATAAAACGTTAACCATTAAAAGGACTCATAAGTTTTACAGTTCCCAGGGAAAAATCTAGGGAAAAACTAATGTCACTTAGCACGGAAAAATTGTATTTTCGCCCGGGAAAAAGCATATTTTTTAAACGAGATATCCGGGAATTTTTTTTTTCCTTGTCCGCGTATACACCCTGCAGTAGCAGCAGAAAGGAAGACAGCAAGAGGAAGACAGTGACAGAGAGAGGTGACTGTAGCAGTAGGACAGAACGAAGGGGACTGTGGCTGTGACAGAGTAACACAAAGGTATATTTGACAGTAAGTTGTACTGAATGAGTGAGTGAGAAAGCGCAACTGGGAGTTCATGGGCATGAAAGACTTACAGCTATAGACCAGTGGGTCTGAGTGGGTTACAGTTAGGAGAGCTCTTGGGAATGTTATATGAGTTGCATGTTAAAAAAAAAGCCAATATGTGCGCATGCCAAAATTTCTGGGAAAATTTTCAAAGGTGCTGAGGAAGGTAGACGTGACTGCCGGTACACCACTTTTCAGTCAGTCTTTTAAATAAACAGGAACATATTCGTATTTTTTGTGCTCCGGTAGGAGCATTTTCCGCTGGTCAGTTAGTTCCAGCAGCCAGTCCTTCCGGCGTAGCTGGTGGAATTGACAGTAGCGTGCCGGCCCCTGCGGCAGCTGACAGAGGGGTGGTAAGAGGGGCTAATCCCAAGTGGCCGACCCAGGCTGTTGTGCCGGGCTGGGGTGGCCGTTGTTCCGCCTTCCCGTGTCTCATACGAAAGCAGCTGTTCTATCCCAGGTTCAAAAACTCGTTGGACAGGCACTACCCGGGCAACCGTATTAGCTATTTTGGAATCTAAGTTTAATCATTTAAAGTCCGCGTATTGCGTGACAGTTTTCTTCAAAATTCTTGTATCAAATTTTTCTCGTTTTCTTCTGTTGAATCAAACAGGGATTCCAGCGTACTGAACATTTCGGTGCGACCAGAAATGGTCGTACTGGACTCTCCTACCCGTTTTGCTCAGCATCTCGAGCTTAGTTTCTTCGGCCTCAGTGTGCCGAACTCGTCAACACATTTGAACTTGACATCTATCGAACCGAGTTTTACTTCCATATTATCCCACGCTTCCTTAATTTTTTTTTTTTCCAATCAAAACCTGGTCTAGCGACTTACCCTGCTCCTGCAAGTCGAGACGGCTCGAAAATTCCTCACTGTGGGCCCGTAGGGCCTCAACATATGAATTTTTAACTTCGTCTGTGGCGAGCGATTGCTGCTCAAACCTGGCGTTCAACTCCGGACTTAGTTTCTCGTTTTACGTGCGCAGTTCCACACTTCGTGCGTCCAATTTTGTAGGAAGTGCGCAGTTCTGCACTTCGTGTGGGCACTCCCATGCTGTGGACTGCAATCGCTGCTAGCAACCGGCTCGACGTAGCTCGCGTCACGTCTGCGGCAGCAGCTGGTCGTAAAGCTCACTTCCGTGGTAGTGATTTGCATCTGCAATTGGCGGTGTTAGCGGCGGCGCGACGGTCTCCTCGATGTCAGCGGGGCTGTGCTGGCGTTGAACGGCGCCACGGCCTGCGCCTCTCCCTCGTGGACCTGGACCTAAGGCGGTGGGACGGCTCATCGCCCTGCGTCGCAGGTAGCCGGGCTGGACTCTATATAAAGGCCATTTCACACGTCAAAACATTCTACAGTGCATTTCTAATGACGGCATCCATACTGGCTGTCCTGCCACGGCCGACCGGGGTGGCCGTGCGGTTTTAGGCGCTGCAGTCTGGAGCCGTGTGACTGCTACGGTCGCAGGTTCGAATCCTGCCTCGGGCATGGATGTATGTGATGTCCTTAGGTTAGTTAGGTTTACGTAGTTCTAAGTTCTATGGGACTGATGACCTCAGCAGTTAAGTTCCATAGTGCTCAGAGCCATTTGAACCATTTGTCCTGCCACGTCACGTCACCGTCAAGGTATCTCGGGAAAAAGCTTTGGCGGCCGACGTCATCCGTCCGTTGTTGATCACGTGATCCCGAGCTCATTTGCTCCTGATAGACAATTATGCGTACATCTCCATATTTAGTTCCGTCGTGGTTTTCATGGTTGACTGTTATTCGTTATTTTTATTATAAACTGTTACGTTTCGTCATTTCTTTTGTTAAAATTTGTGAAGCACTGAGGCAGCAGTCTGAATTGTACGATATGGGCGTACTAAATTACTTACCATCTGCTAAAACTCAAGGTAACTCCGTCCGAGAAGGCCTCGGAGGGCTCAACGCTACCGGCCGATCGCCGTTTCATTCTAATCCCATAGGAGTCATGGGATGTGGATACAGAGTGGCATGTGGTCAGCACACCGCTCTCCCAGCCATTGTCAGCCGGTGCTTCTCAGTGAAGCAGGTCCTCAATTGGCCTCACGAGGGCTAAGTGAACCCCGTTTGCCAACGGCGCTTCGCAGACTCTTGACTGTCACCAATCTACGTGTTAGCCAAGCCCATGAGCGGTAAACTTCCGCGATCCGACGGGAACTGGTGTTACCACTGCGGTTACTCCGTTGGAACTTTCCATCTGTCAAATTTATGTAATGGATTTTTATACTTACCGTATTTAATATTTTATAATAAAATGGACTGCAGTAGGGCTGCAACTCGAATTGGAAAAAGTACTGTGGATAGACTCTGAGTGACTAGTAAGTGGAATTTATTTGTATGTTGTCAGGCATTTGTAATGTTTCATAAGGAAATGTACTGAAACATTCAGTCACTGCAACAGTGGCAGAATCCTGTTTTTGTGAAGCATACATCAAGTAATGTATTAGAGTTGTTTGTTTAAATATGTGTTTTTGTAAAGATCAGAGGTCAATATTTGTGTGGTTTCACTAGCTAACCTTTACAGATAAGGCACTTGAACTATTAAAAGCCAAATACAAGATGTAAGAAAAACCTGTAAATCTTGAAGGGACAAGTGTTGAGGAAGATATGACAACTGCATCTTAAACATACCAAGTTTTCATGGTATTTGATGGCAGCCAGTACTACTATGTTCCTTTTAGTAATTCTAGGTGCAACGTAACGTAACAAATGAAAAAAAAACTGATGCTTCGACTTCCTAAAATACCTATCAAATGCAGATAACTCTCCCTCGATCTCCTTGTATGCTATATGAAATTTCCCGTATTTAGCATTTTTCGGACGAACACACTTTTTTGCGTTGTTTTGCACTTCGTCTTCTGTCTCTAATGTACACCTTCTGTAATACTCGTATATACCTCCAACTTGCAAATCGTTTGAGTCCAATAAATGTAATTTTCGTAGAGCTGTGGTCTCCACCATCCACATATACACTGATCAGCCAGAATATTAAGACCACCTACCTACTATCGATATAAACCTGTCCAGATGAAGAATGAATGCTGATCAGACACACGGTGCATGTAGTATCAGTGGGCGTGTTGTCCGTGTGTAGCATGGACAATACTTGCGACCTATCTGAGTTTGACCAAGGGCAGATTGCGATGGCCCGGAGGCTCGGGAGGAGCGTTTAGGAAGCTGCAAGACTTGCTGGGTGTCGAGGAGTTCTGTGGTGAGCGTCTTCAACACGTGGCGAAACCAAGATGAAACCATGTCCAGGCGTCGTGAGGTTGGGCGGCCACCTCTCATTACTGATGTCGGATGTCGGAAGCTGGGCAGGCTGGTAAAACAGGACAGGCGGCGAACTGTGGCGTAACTAACATTAGACGTTAATGCTGGGCAGAATACAAGTATATCTGAACACACAGTTCACCGAACATTCCTAACGATGGGCCTCCGCAGCCGACGACCCATGCATGTGCCAATGTTAACACCACGACATCGACAACTACGATTGAAATGGAAACGTGACCATTTGCACTGGACGTTGGCGCAGTGGCATAGCATTGCATGGTCTGATGAATCCCGATACTCTCTTCATCATGCCGATGGGATGGCGCGAATCCGTCGTTTTCCATGGGAACAGCTCCTTGACATATGTATTACGAGACGGAGACAAGCTCGCGACGGCTCCATTATGCTCTAGGGGACATTCAAGTGGGCATCCTTGGGTGCAGTGAAGCTCGTGCAAGGCACCATGACGTCCACGGAGTACTGTACATTCGCTGCAGACCACATACACCCCTTCATGACGATCATGCGTCCCGACGGTAGTGGCGTTTTTCAACAAGTAATGCGCCATGTGACAAGGCCAAGAGCGTGATGGAGTTGTTAGAGGAACACAGTGGCGAGTTCCAATTGATGTGCTGGCCCCTCATCTCACCAGATCTGAACCCGATCGAACACATCTGGGATATGATTGAATTTGGCGTCAGAGCTCATCGCCCCCACCCCGGAATGGAGGCGAATTAGTGTGTGTGTGTGCAGATGTGGTGTCAGCTCCCTCCAGCGAACTACCAAGGCTTCATTGCTTTCATGCCACAACGCGTCGCCGCTATTATCCGTGATAGAGATGGACATACCACCTATTAGGTAGGTGATCATAATGTTCTGACTGATCAATGCATAAGCCATCACGTCGTGTATGTGCCCCTCGCATGTAAAAACAGTTGAAAATCATCTTGCGAAGATCGCAATGCCCACGAGAAGAAAAACGAAAAAAAAAAAAGTTGAGGACAGTCATGCGAGTTGAGAGCACGTGACTTCAACTGATTTGATGTGCCGTGAACCGGCGGACAATGTGAATGCACCTTGTGAGTTGACGGTGCCATGACGTGACTGTGGCGTTACGGCCAGTGTGAATTGGCCTTAAAGGCTGCTTTCCGCAACATCTTTGAGAAGCCACTGCGCCACGCAGGACGTCGAGCTTTTGTCCTTCTGCGTTCGCCGAATCACCGTTCCTGTTCCGCAAGCGTTCCCTCAAGGCAAAAGTATTTCTGCTTGCAATGAGAAAAAGAGTGATAAGAGCCCACCCAGTCTCTGAATTTGGAAATGAATTTCGATGGCACCTACAGAGTATGGTTAACGGAAAAAAGGTTGCGTCCTTTTCATCGCTATTACAACAGTAGTTCGGTGAGCAACTGGAAACTCGCGACCACGGCTAACAGAAAATTTAGTGTCTGTGAAACCTAGTCCGTACTGTCACGGTCGCCACGTCTGTAGCGTGATTGGTTGACTGGGTGAATAACTGTAGCTGGGGTCTCTGTCATCTCTCCTGTTAAGAGTCTGAATTAATCGTTCTAACTGTCATTGTTCCCTAGCAGATCATTCAACTACTGATCTTCTGTCTCAGGCGTCGGACTTCATTTTTTACTGCAGGCGTTAATGGCCGAGTAAATAACTGATTAAAGCGAGAGCTGGGAAGTTACAGACCAATGAAAGTCATTGTCATGTGGCAATGATCTATTCTTGAACCGATACACAAATGAAAGGCAGCCCTGTCACACGTTTCGTAACGTATCATTCACAATGAAGCAACCGCGAGGAGAGCAATGGGATTGCTACAGAAGAACAAAAGTTCATACAAACAATAATGTCTTCCTCATTTTACCCGTGGCTGTAATTTTTAGCAACTCTAGTATATATTTTTCTGAATAAAATTCCTTCGTCAGTGGCAAATACATTTTTACTAAGCCGAGGTCTAGAGGCTTACAGTATCCTTAATACTTTAAGCTTCTGAAGATGAAAAATTAATATGTCGAAACTAGTAAGGCGTAATAAAAATATATTTGCAACGAACGACTGAATTTTATTCTGAAAAACGGTGTCTTCAGTACACGGACCAGTTGCTAGAGAGAGTGCAAAATGAATTGATATGTCTCACTACAACAAAGAAGCTAACCATACGTCAAAAATGCGGTTACAGTAAAAGGGGTCGGAAAATAGAGCTTACCACGCTGCATGTCGATTTGCAGCGCCGGTATCTCGCGGTGCTAAATAACGACAGCAGAGCTGCAACCATCTTGGTTGCTGCATGCTTCGAAATTGTAAACATCGAGAGCAACCCGCAGATGCTTAACACAAGGCTGCTCCCAAGGTAATGGGAAACAACACTAGCCACAAAATGGTGGTAGCTGCTGCACGATGAACCTCGTGATTCGACACATGTAGTAATTGCAACGGAATAGAGTGTAGAGCTGCTCTCCGGGCAATTTGAAGACTCGGTCGACGAACTAAAGGGCACTTCCTGGGTATAGGAAAAGGTCCTTGTAGTCAACCTAATAAACTGGA
This sequence comes from Schistocerca nitens, assembly GCF_023898315.1. Lineage (NCBI taxonomy): Eukaryota > Metazoa > Arthropoda > Insecta > Orthoptera > Acrididae > Schistocerca > Schistocerca nitens. Next base: position 535,375,053 of record NC_064616.1, on the reverse strand, counting down.
GCGGCCGAATTCTTGCCTTCAAGTTAGGTGGCCCAAACTGGTGCAGATACCCGCAACGCGACAGATCTTGTATGTGCCCAGCACAGCGTGGCTTCCATGACGATTCGAAATAAAAGACTAGGAAGCCGAGCTATATTTCGCCATATTGAGCGTTTTCTGTATTAAATAAACCGGGAAAATCAAACTCATCCTGTTCCCTCCAACTAATCCTCCTCTATGTACATAATATCTCGGTGTTGTCTGCGGACCTGGGAAAATTAGTTGAGTAATTAAGACGCGATTTATTAATTAATTCTTCAGTGATATGGCCTCTAATTTTTACGCTAGTAGTGTGTGGGATTCTGTACATCCAATTCAGTTTTTTTATGTATTTTGAGTATTTTAACATTGAAATTGGTCGTTTAATTAACTTAAGACAGTACTTTGGGCTAATGTTCTTGTATATTAGCTTGAGTACCAGCTTCGCTCAGGCAGCTGACATGAGATTGTGTGGTAGTTGGAATAAAAGGATAAACTTTCATGTATAATAGGTAAAAAAAATTTTACAAACGAGCTGGAACATTTAGAGTCGGTGTTCAGAGATAATGGTTACTCTCCACATCAGATTAGAACAGCGCTAAGAAGGAAGAAACGTGACCACCTACAAAATCAAGAAGGAGCTATCCAAGTCCAGGGCGTTCCTTCCATACGTCGGCAACCTTTCATCTGAAATAGGCAGGACTCTAAGGAAACATCAAGTTAAAGTGCCCTTCTCGATCCAGTAAAGGACGATCTCGGTCTGCGGAATGCCGGGATCTATAAAATTCCTTGCCAGTGTGGCAAAGCTTACATCGGTAAGACGACACGCACAGTACATGAAAGGTGCGTTGAACACGAACGCCACACTCGCCTTTCGCAGCCCAGTAAGTCGGCCGTAGCTGAGTACTGTATTACCACAGGACACGCTATGGATTTTTCTGCCACGAAAATCTTGGCCCCAGCGAAAACTTTCTGGGATTCAGTAATTAAAGAATCTGTGGAGATACGCCTAGCGCAAAATCTTATAAATCGTGATGGCGGTTTTCAGCTGGACAAGACTTGGGACCCGGTCATCTCTCTAATTCTCTCTGAGAGAAGACATTTTATTCATAATGACACGTCTGGCGACATCTGACGTCTGGTTTTAGCGATGCGGGCGCGCATTCTGACAGAGGACGGACATGTAGTTTTCACCTTTACGCATGCGCCTGCGCAACACAGATAGAACAGTAGCTCCAGAGGGCGTGGATTTCGATAGAGAACGCTCCTGTGACGGAGCCAAATGCGCATGTGTTTTCGCGCCAATTTTTTGCTATAAAGTTGACTCCGGGAACTTGCAGTCTCCAGTGACGGACACTCACCTGAAGATGGCTGGACGATTGCCAGCCGAAATATCGTGGCAAGAAGTCAACATGATCCGGCTGCAATCCCGAAATCTCATCGAACATTCAATACGACAGGGAAACTTCAAGAATCACATCAGATACCTCTTCGGGGAGGCGATGGCATTACAAATCCAGAGGTTGGACAAGCTACGCAATAAGCGAGCGAGACTGTTAAGTTCTGTGTTTTTTACTCAAGAGTCGGGACAATGGCCCTATCCCGAAGTTTGCCAGAGTGAGACATTTTATCGAGACCGCCGCTGCAAACAAAATTCATTATATGAAAGGCGAGCTGAGCACTAGGGAAAGAGAGGATCCGGTTTACTCGCCGTAAACTGGACGTCATATCGAAACAGCTGTTTCATCTACGTATGGAGATTGCATCCAGCCTGCCATCACTTTCCTGGGCATGGGTCGATGGCGTGACCTGGGCAAAAGCGGACTGGGTCCATAAAGAGTCTACTTCAAGACAGATTTCGAAGTTCGCCCGGCTGTCAGCAGCGTTCCCGCAAGAAGATGCTTTACGACGTCCCATGGTCAATTTAACGGATGAAGTTTTAGACAAGGTGACAATGTCTGTGCTTGGGAAAGGCTTGAACTTCGCCCCTACGCCGAGAACCCTGCCTCTGACTGATTTTATTAGTGCTGTTGAGGAAGCTGTTAGACCTCTTCCTAGTGATGCTGCAGAAGAAAACACAGTACATACAGTTCCACACAGTAACTGGAATGACACCATTAATAAATATAGACTTCGATCAGAAATCGGTAGCTAAGGTAGAATATTCAAAATTTCTAGGTGCTGATGAGGGGTTGAAGTGGAAGAAACACACTGAGGATCTTCTGAAACGTTTGAGTTCAGCTACTTATACTATTAGGGTCATTGCTGATTTTGGCGATATACATCTCAGTAAATTAGCTTACCACGCCTATTTTCATTCTCTGCTTTCGTATGGCATCATATTCTGGGGTAACTCATCACTGAGTAAAAAAGTGTTCATTGCACAAAAGCGTGTAATCAGAATAATTGCTGGAGCTCATCCAAGATCATCCTCAGCCACTTATTTAAAGAGCTACAGTTCTTCACTGTAGCCTCACAATGTATATATTAACGTATGAAATTTTGTTATTAACAATCCGAACGAGTTAAAAAGTAATAGCAGTGTACATGGCTGCAACACTAGGAGAAAGGATGATCTTCACTACTCAAGGTTAAATCTAACTTTGGCTCAGAAGTGGGTAAATTATGCTGCGACAAAAGTCTTTGGTCACTTACCTAATAGCATCAAAAGTTTGACAGATAGCCATTTAAAAGGAAATTAAAATAATTTCTTAATGACAACTTCTTCTACTCATTACATGAATTTTTGGATATAGTAAGTGGGTAATTTCCCCAACCCCACTAAAAATTAAAAATATTGAGTGTCATGTAATATCTTGTGTAATGTAATATCTTGTGTAATGTAATATCTTGTATAGACACCTTTTATTAACCTGACACGTTCCACATCATTACGAAGTGTCTTATTCATGATCTGTGGAACAATTACTAATCTAATCTAAAATAAGACGTGAAACGTGCCGTGTACCCACGAAAACTCCACGTCAGAAGAGCAACATTTCTGCCATGGAAAGGGCCGCACTACGAAAGCTACGAGAAGATCCTCACACGGTGGTCGTACTAGCGGATAAGGGAAACGATACAGTGCTGTTGCCGCGTGAGGTTTATAATCGGAAGATCTAAAATTTGCTGAATGAACCAATGTATCGGAAGATTGACAAAGACCCCACAGCGAAAGTGGAAAGGAAAGCATCAGACCTGCTGAATTCTTCTATTCCGCAAGAAGTGGCCAAAAGACTAAGACCTCACAGTTCTGTACTACCCAGGTTATACGGTCTTCCGAAGATCCATAAAAAAGAGGTTCCGTTACGGCCGATCGTCAGTAATATTGACGCCCCCACGTATGATTTAGTGATACATCTCGCCTCTTTACTGAGACCTTTTGTGGGGAAGTGCGTGCATCATGTTCGCAACTCGGCTGACTTTATCAGTAGACTGAAGTCACTTCAACTCAGTGAAACTGACTTACTAGTCAGCTTTGATGTCATCTCACTTTTCACTAAGGTTCCTCTTATGGATTCTTTGTCGCTCATCAGCAATAAGTTCACGGCCGACATAACAGCGCTTTTCATCACGTCCTTTCCTCAACCTACTTTTTATTTAACAACGAATATTTTGAGCAGACTGACGGTGTTGCCATGGGCAGTCCTCTCTCGCATTTGGTAGTAAAATTTTTTATGGAAGACTTTGAGGAAAGGGCACTAGACTCGGCAGAACTTAAACCGAAAGTTTTCTGGCGATATGTAGATGACACTTTTGTAGTGTGGCCCATGGTGAAGAAGAATTGTCACAGTTCTTGCAACATCTGAACGCAATTCACAAGAACATCCATGGAAGTAGAGAAGGATGGTTGCTTGCCATTTTTGGACGTCTTGGTTACTAAGAGAGTGGTTGGGCCATTAGGGCATTCTGTCTAGCGTAAGCCAACACATACGGACCTTTACCTGCAAGCGTCGAGTTATCATCCTGCACAAACTACCGGCGTCCTTAGAACGTTGGTGCACCGGGCTCATGTTGTTTCTGATGGAGACAGCCTTACAAAGGAGCTGGAACATTTGTAGTCGGTGTTCAGAGGTAATGGTTACTCTCCACATCAGATTAGAACAGCGCTAAGAAGGAAGAAATGTGACCACCTACAAAATCAACGCCCCTGTGACGGAGGCCAATGCGCAAGCGTTTTCGCGCCAATTTTTGGTATAAAGTTGACTCCGGGAACTTGCAGTCTCTCACCGTTTCAGACGGTCGTCGCCCACGTCCCGATCCTTGCATCGACCCTTCCCCGAAATACGTCCATGATTATTCACGTGTCGACTGGAATGCCTACCGCGGTACCCTCTCTACCCAGGTCGATAGCCACCCCCTCACGTACCACCACCCTAATGATGTTACCCTTGCCGCCTCCTTTCTCCAGCAGACCTTGTCTGAGGCCGTGGAGGCCCACGTCCCTACCGTCGCCATCCACCCGCACCGTCCTACTTTGCCCCCAGAGGCCGTCCTCCTCCTCCGTGAATCCCGCCGTCTCTACCGTGCCTTCCTTCACACGCATGACCCGGACACACTACGACGCCACCGGCAACTACAGCGACACGTAAGAAACTTGCTCGCGGCTAAGAAACGCCGGGACTGGCGACAGACATGCACCCATCTTAATGCTACACTTCCTATCAACTCGTCAAACTACTGGTCTGCCTTCCGCCGCCTTACCGGATCTAAACCCCCCCCCCCCTACTACCCTCTCCTTCATAGTGACCAACCCTTCCCTGACAACCTTAGTAAGGCCAATCACTTTGCCTCCTATCTTTCCGATATCTTTACCAACCTGACGATCCCCAGTTCGATTACTCTCACTTCCCGGATGTCCGCGACCGAACTGACACTTCTGTCCCTCCCCTCGCCCCTGGCTTCCAGTACTTGGACAACATTACACCCAACGGAGTCAATGCCCCCATCACTCAGGATATCATCACTACACTCCGCACGAAACGCAACACCGGTCACGGTCACGGTCGTGTTACCTATCGCCACCTACGTGAAGCTCCCGCCTCCAACATCTCCACCCTGGCCAGGCTATATAATGTGGTCTTGTCCACCGGCCACTACCCCGGCCTGTGGAAAACCTGTATCCTGATGTTCCTCAAACCCGACAAACCTCCATCCGCTGTCTCCTCCTACTGTCCCATCAGCCTTACCTCAGTCTTCAGCAAGGTCCTGGAATCCATCCTTACCCGACGCATCCACCAGCATCTCCACCAGCACCGCCTCCTTCCCGTTACTCAGTGTGGCTTTCGACCGTTCTTCTCTGCCGATGCCCTTCTCCCTCACCTCACTCATCTCCTCTTCGAACAGCTCAACTCTCGTCGCTCCGCCATCTTCCTCTCCCTCGACTTTGAAAGAGCCTATCTATGACCGTGTGTGGCATTCCGGTCTCCTCTTCAAACTGCAAACCTTCGCCCTTCCTATCAACTACGTCCGTCTGATCGGGTCCTTTCTTTCCCAACGTCCTTGCTATGTCACCATCCATAACACGGATTCCTACACCTTCTACCCCTCTGCCGGTCTGCCCCAAGGTTCCGTCCTCTCCCCTCTTTTATACCTTCTGTATGCGGCGGATATGCCGCCGCCTTCACCCCCCATCCACCTTCTCCAGTACGCCGATGACACTACCTTCCTTGCCCTCGCCCCCACCCTGCTACGCTCCCAACACCTTCTCCAATCCCATCTTGAGCGGTTCACCACTTGGTGTAACCTGTGGTTGGTCATGGTCAATCCTTCCAAGACCCAGGCGATCATTGTCGGCAAAACCAACCCTTCCTTCCGTCTCCTCGACTTCTGTCTCAGCATTTATTGCCGTCCTATCGCCCTCACCCCCCCCCCCTTAAGTACCTTGGCGTCACCCTTGACCGTTGCCTCTCCTGGACCACCCATCTCCGGACTATCCAAGGCATTTTCCCACCTCCATCTCCTAAGGCTCCTTTCTGGCCTCACATGGGGTCTGGACCCCTCCACCATCCTCCTCACCTATAGATCCCTTATCCGCCCTATCCTCTGCTATGCTCATCCCACCTGGATCTCCGCCCCTCCTATCTTTTACAAATCCCTTCAAATCCTAGAACGCCATGCGCTCCGTCTCGCCTATCGCATCCGTCTCCCCTCCCCCACGCGGATTCTATATGACCTTATTCCAGTCCCGCACCTCCTCTTTTTCCTCGAACGGATACAGATCCTCTACACCTCTGACAAACTTGATCCCCCTCACCCGCTTGTCTCCCCCATCCTCTCCCACCCCTGTCCGCTGCCGCACCTGCATTCCCACATCCCACCTGCTCTCCATCTCTCCACTCTCCGTACCCTCGCCCAAGGTGGCTTCCACCCACTCCCCCTCCCTGATGATGCCCTCATCCCCTCCATCTACCCCTCCTACCAACTTTGATCCTCCTCTACCGCACCCTGTGTTTTTTCCCGAGGACACCCTCTCTCCCTCCCTCCCTCCTCCCCCGGGCTTTCCCTACCCCCCTACCTTCTTTCCTCCTCCCCCACAACTTGTAATCAACGTATTATCTGTGGCCGAAGAGCGGCATAGTATTGCCGCTGCCGGCCTACCTTTGTATAAGGTGTCAAAATAACAATAAAGTAGGAAAAAAAACTTGCAGTCTCCAGTGACGGACACTCACCTGAAGATGGCTGGACGATTGCCAGCCGAAATATCGTGGCAAGAAGTCAACATGATCCGGCTGCAATCCCGAAATCTCATCGAACATATTCTAACTACTTACAGTACTTGTTTACAAACAACATTTTTCATTTTGTTATCCGAGGTACATATGTACAAATTTTTCGGATTTTCTGCTGGAGAACAAGCTGAATATAGGGAAGCATTAGGGAAGCAGAAGTTATATGACTGTGTGGTGTCTGTTCTTTCAGACCAGTCTGTAAGAACAGACACCACGCAGAATCCGCAGCTGTCATAGACTACATGTAAATCGAATGAGGAGAGGGTAAGAAAGGAAAGGAAAGGAATTGAATGGAATGAAATGGAATGGAATCAGTGCTGTTAGCTGCATTGGGACGTTACGCGGAATCGGTGGCGACAAATGAAAGCGTGTACCGAATCGGTATTCGAGCCCGGGACCTACTACTGACTAGGCAGGTTCGGTAACCATTGCGCCATCCTGGACACAGCGTTAGCGCAACTGCACGGACATCTCGGCTCGCCTCAGCCGATCCACACTCCCATTGAGCGCCACCTATCCGCAGCCCCTGTCCATTTCCTCCATATTCGCTCTTCAGAGATTCCCACAAGAAGTCGGACGTACTTGTGCATCCGCACTGAAGAAGGTGAGTTCATTGCCCAGCTAGGCCTATCAAATTATATGAATATGTTGTGTCTGTTCTTTCGGGCATGTCTATTACTTCATTTCCGATGAAATATACTTGCAGAAATTTATGGTCTTCGTTTGGGTAGCGGTAGTAATGATCCCATGTTGTGATAGATTTGTCCTTGTATGGAAATAAAAAAAAAATCTATTTCACCTCTGTTAGTGTTAGTCGTTTGGAAGCAGGCGTTGTACGCTTTCATGTTTTGAAGAAAATGTTTTGATTCTGGAATTTCCCTGGTCATGTAATGTAAAAATTCCTGTGGAGTTGACGCCAGTGGTGGTAACTGAAGTTTGCCATTAATGCCGCTAAATCATCGTTTACTTCCACTGAACTTTTTCGTTTTGCAAAATTGGCAGACGTTATCCATTTTTCCGATTACAATGTGTTTGTTAGGTAGTACTGTTCACTTGTCCTCATCCACGCTTCTAGTACAGTGATATTTTCATGGCTGGCTTGAGTTCACAGTCTTTTATTATAAGATTGTGTCGCAGTTCTTGATTCTGTAGTCTGTTCATTTCGTTGTTCTTCGGTTTCTCTCCTCACAGTGGTCTTGCCGTTCGTTTGCGCTCTTCATCTGTCTCGGTTTTTTTTCTGTTCTTTTTGTTTCCGCCGTTTTGCTTCAGAAGTGGCAAGATCTCTTACTCTTTCACGTTTGGGCATTGCCTAAAATATTAATCAAATCAACTTTTGATTAACTAATACACTAAGTAACTTCACACACTCTTCACACTTCATTATCGATTTATTTTCTGTCACTGTGTCACTTTGACTACTCACACTTCGTTGTTTGTTTTACTGTTTGTTTGTATTCACTCACTGCACTACTTTCTCGGTTGCTCCTTTCGTCACTGACAAGAAACTGAAGGTCGAACCCACGACGGGTCGTGCTTTATATACTCCTACCAATGGGTAGCCCCAGCAGTGGCGAATTCCCAAACACACCAAAAAGACTTCGAATGGTCTACAATGTTCCAGAACACTGCACAACATTTGAGAGTGCCCTGGAATGTTCCACAATGTTCTAGGATATTCCGGGATGGTCCTGAACATTCTGGAATCTTCCCGAATGTTCCAGATTATTCCCGAACATTCCAGAACATTCCGGATCTTTGTGGATCATTCTGGAATGTTGTGAAATGCTCTCGAGTAGTCTCGAAAGCTTAGGAATGTTCTCGAATACTCTGGAATGTTCTAGAAATTTCAAGAGTGTGAAAGTTCCCAGCCATTATATCTTCAATAGCACGTTCCCAGGTAAAAACGGGAACCTTCTTCATGGTTGAGGGATAGAGGGCTACTACACCATGTAACTCCCTTGATCGTACCAGGACTCTTTTCCGAGTTTTAGTAGCACGCACATTGTACACGTACTTTTGTGTTATATATTGATTATCAACACACAGTTACAACCATAAAATGGAATTTGATCTATTATTAACCACATACCAGTTACAGGGAATGAGTTGCACAATAATTAATTTATCGTTTTGTATCTAAAGCTGTTGTGTTGAAATAGCTTAGGTTAAAATCGTTAAAATATGTTTTATGTATAGACAGTACCACAACACACTTATTATGCAAAACATTTTCACAATTCCTCATCTAATTTCTCCGTAATGACACAATTCTTTTCTCCATGTAGTGTTTCCATCTTTACCCCAGATACCATGTAGTGTTTCCATCTTTACCCCAGATAATAACTTCCACCTACCACATTTTCATCTTCTTCCTGCTCTGATGTGTCGTGACCACTGACAATAACACCTTTTACATCTCCACAATTAGAATAAATTGTCCCCTCATCAAGTAGTCATCTGTCAGTGCCTGCACGTGGTCCTTCAGCCCCGTAACGAGCTAACTATAACAGTATTTGCTCTTAATTACGTAATCAAATATCTTATCTTAAGCAAAATACGCAAGTTGGGCTCTGAGCACTATGGGACTTAACATCTGTGGTCATCAGTCCCCTAGAACTTAGAACCACTTAAACCTAACTAACCTAAGGACATCACACACATCCATGCCCGAGGCAGGATTCGAACCTGCGACCGTAGCAGTCGCGCGGTTCCGGACTGAGCGCCTAGAACCGCTAGACCACCGCGGCCGGCAAAATACGCAGGAAAATGCAATGAAATAGCTATATTGACTTTTCCGCCTTGAGATACGAGGGTGGTGTGTTGGGGTTTCGCAAACCCCAGCATGCACAGACTTGTTTAGCACCGAGCGAGGTGGCGCAGTGGTTAGCACACTGGACTCGCATTCGGGAGGACGACGGTTCAATCCCGCGTCCGGCCATCCTGATTTGGGTTTTCCGTGATTTCCCTAAATCGCTCCAGGCAAATGCCGGGATGGTTCCTCTGAAAGGGCACGGCCTACTTCCTTCACCGTCCTTCCCTAATCCGATGAGACCGATGACCTCGCAGTTTGGTCTCTTCCCCCAAAACAACCCAACCCCAACTTGTTTAGCAGCACCTCACGTAGTCCAGTGCAAAACTAAAGTTACAAAAACACACTCCCACCTCTCTGCTGACATCTCGTAGCAGCTACCTGGAACTGCAAAGTAGTGTGACATGCCATTTACCATTTAATTATAGAAGTTCGTCAGAATGGGTACACTGCACCCCCGCACACCACTGCCGGGTTAATTTACCGACCGGTCTCTGTTTGGTATTAATGTACTCGGAATTTCCTTGGGAGTTCGAATCTGTGATCAGAACTAAGGACTAATTATATTACTCTCTCTCTCTCTCTCTCTCTCTCTCTCTCTCTCTCTCTCTCTCTCTCTCTCTCTCTTCCTTTGTGGTGGGGACTTGTCTGGACAGACGCTAGAGCCCTGCAGCCGCCTGGTCCGCACGCGTCTCTGGTATGCGAGTGAGAGCGATAATACGATTCACAAACGTTGTCGGAAGTTGCTCAAGATTATTAATGCTAATGACAACCACGTGAGCGCATGTATACGTGGCAGGCATAGCCGCGTGACCAACACGTACTTAAAGCGCCCGCACTCACTCCTATACAAGCTGCGAATTCACAATGTGCGCATACGCGATGCACTTCACTTAGCACCAGACTTGGGCGAAATTAATGCAAATGGCGAATAACGAATACAGGTATAAATTACTATTCCTTTTTTGTGAATTGCCGGCCGCTATGGCCGAGCGGTTCTAGGCGCTTCAGTCTGGAACCGCGCGACCGCTCTGGTCGCAGGTTCGAATCCTGCCTCGGGCATGGATGTGTGTGATGTCCTTAGGTTAGTTGGGTTTAAGTAGTTTTAAGTTCTAGGGGACCAATGACCTCAGATGTTAAGTCCCATAGCGCTCAGAGCCATTTGAACCATTTGTGAATAAACTTTATCTGAAACATTTTTCGCTTACACAGATAAAAGCCCTTATTTGTCACCTGTGAACAAAAAGTGTTAAAGATAACAGATACATTTGAAATCCAGATGCATTTGTAGCTCCAGTTATTTGTCAGTCATTAAACGAATGTACTTTTCGTTTCTTTTAAATTAGTTATCAGAACAACTCTTTTTTTTTAATCTCTCATCAGAAACTTTATTTGATTTACGGAGATTTACCGTTATGACACTAAAGAAAATACGTTCTACACATGCAGTGAACTCCTGATTTAGTCTTGAATCATGACACCGATGTATGACTTTCAGCTCATAATCTTCTTCAGGAAAAATTGAGAATTCCTTAATTCCGCTGTAGTTCTTGACAAATAATTCATTGTGATTCGACTTAACGACATCTCTCAAATCGCATTCCTAATTAAATCTTATGTTTAAGACATTATTGTATTCTAAACTCGTGACCCGATTTCTTTGACATTTCTTTTGCTATTATATGTGTGTGATGTTTGATGTAAGCCTCCCTTGGTCATGGACAGCAATAAAAATGGACTACATCTTTTTAAACCGTGATAAGACTTTAGTGCAACAATTACAGTTGGCAATAGAAAGGTGGAAAACGTCTTACAATCGTCTCTTGACATTCCACGATACACAAATTGCAAGTGCGCGGGAATAATACGAACTCTTTTCTATACTCGAATCCAGTGTATCTTCTGAAAAATGTTGTATCTCAAAGCTCTACGTGATTGTATTGACCGATGTCAGATCGAAAAAATTTTTTCGTATTCTAACGACAAGCTCACTCACCAGTTAATCCCAAAACACCTTAAATGATTCTGGACGTCCAGCAGCATTCCATAAACGCTGTAGGAGACTTTGAATTAAAAGTCTGGTGATGTTAAACGTTAGGAGCTACTGAGTTCTTGCTTCGTTCACTCATTTTGTAGCACTGCCAATTGTAGCGCTGCCAATTGTGAACACTGTCTTCAGTGTCCGTACACTGGTTGAAGCTGCCAGTTCTACCTTGCATCCTGAAACAAATTGCATGATGACGTTCGACAGCTTACGGGACAAGGGGGAATTTCCAGTTCTGGAGGGACGTGCAATGTGTCTTAATATTTATAGTCATCCCTTTCTGGCACATTATTTTGTAAAACACAGCATGAATATATAACGGCAACTGCTAATCTACATCTACATCTACATTTATACTCCGCAAGCCACCCAACGGTGTGTGGCGGAGGGCACTTTACGTGCCACTGTCATTACCTCCCTTTTCTGTTCCAGTCGCGTATGGTTCGCGGGAAGAACGACTGTCTGAAAGCCTCCTTGCGCGCTCGAATCTCTCTAATTTTACATTCGTGATCTCCTCGGGAGGTATAAGTAGGGGGAAGCAATATATTCGATACCTCATCCAGAAACGCACCCTCTGGAAACCTGGTGGTCTCGAACATCCATTGGGCGGTGAAACATTCTCCGTTCTCTATTTATTTGCAAGTGTGTATCCTATTAACCGGCTAGTCCGAGACAACTGGTTTTTAAAGGTTCTTTTATTGTGTGTTAAACCCCTTTCTCAGCCGGCCGTTGTGACCGAGCGGGTCTAGGCGCTTCAGTCCGGAACCGCGCGACTGCTACGGTCGTAGGTTCGAATCCTGCCTCGGGCATGGATGTATGTGATGTCCTTAGGTTAGTTAGGTTTAAGTAGTTCTAAGTTCTAGGGGACTGATGACCACAGATGTTAAGTCCCATAGTGCTCAGAGCCATTTGAAACATATACTAGTTCACTTGGTCGATTTATTCATGGAAACCTACGGCGTGGTTTCAAGTTTTTTAGTTAATTATAAACAAAGCTCACAATTATATTGTGTCACACTCTCGACATAGATCTCTTTAATTTATTCTGATTAAAAAATGTGTAAATATCTATGCGATTTTAGGAGCTGATTGAAATTGAGCAGTAATTCATCAGCAATTATTTCACAGAAGTATGCAATTTCACAACTGAAACAATGACCTTGAATAACATTTAAATTCGGTTTTCACTTTAATTTTATTTATACTATGGTAACACTTGTTGAATCTCAAGCATACAGTGTACGCCTTTCCCTAGAAAACATGGAAAATAGACATCTAAATGGAAATTCTAATTCTAAGCGCATTTGATTGCCTGCCGAGCCATAAGTGCCGCTACGTTGTGTCAAAGCTGTGAGCGCCTGTGTGGTCTCTGACGTCACTCGCAGCAGCTGGAACAGCGTGCGAGTCAGGTGAGCCAGACCGACTTCCTATTGCGTGTCCCTTTACTCGCATGGCGATGTCAGGCGACTGATGCCCATCACTCGGTGATTGAGCGCCATACGATACCGAGTGAGTGACCGCCAGCCGCGTGTTTCCGCTTGCGCGTGCAAATCGAGTGATGTAGACGAGCGCTATTCACGCGTCTTCGCCACGAGGCTGCAATGCTCTGACAGGCGCTGTGGCCTCGCTACGTACGTTGTGTGTTTGACAAAGCCTATGCGTTATAACTCGGAAACCGACGGGAGTGCAGTGTGCTAACCCCAAACCCTCCATACCACGTCCACGTGACGCCATCGGGTGACGGATGCAGAGCCAATTCCACAACATTTTTCCATACAAGCGATTTATCATTTGGCGCTCACCGCCCCTCCTCCTTTCCCTCGTACACCTTCACCAGTCTCAGTTTTCGCTACTAGTTGTAATATGCACATGAGCGCCCCTCTGTTTGGTGCCCCAAGCCGACGCATGTGTCGTTAGTGCTTTCAACAGGCCCTGCCTAGACGAGAAACTGATGGGGCTCGACTGACCCGTCTGTGGCCAAAATGGCGATGCTTATTTGATCTTATGGTATTTAGCTGCTGTTGCTATTGTGGTCTTCAGTCCAAAGACGGATTTGATGCAGCTCTCCATGCTACTCTATACTTAGCAAGCCTCTTCATCTCCAGTCAAGTAGTGCAACTTACATCCTTCCGAATCTGCTGATGGTATTCATCTCTTGGTCTCTCTCTTACAATTTTTACCCCCACATTTCCCTCGTGTATTAAATTGGTGATGTCTTGGTGTCTCAGAATGTGTCCTACCAACCGATCCCTTATTGCAGTCAGCTTGTGCCATAAATTTCATTTTTCCATAGTTCCATCCAGTGCCTTCGCATGAACCATGGACCTTGCCATTGGTGAGGAGGCTTGCGTGCCTCAGCGATACAGAATGCCATACCATAGATAAAACCACAATGGAAGGGTGTCTTGGGTGGTTCAAATGGCTCTGAGCACTATGCGACTTAACTTCTCAGGTCATCAGTCGCCTAGAACTTAGAACTAATTAAACCTAACTAACCTAAGGACATCACACACATCCATGCCCGAGGCAGGATTCGAACCTGCGACCGTAGCGGTCGCTTGGATCCAGACTGTAACGCCCAGAACCGCACGGCCACTCCGGCCGGCGGAAGGGTGTCTGTTGAGAGGCCAGACGAACGTTTGGTTCCTGAAGAGGGGCAGCAGCCTTTTCAGTAGATGCAGAGGCAATAGTCTGGATGATTGACTGATCTGACCTTGTAACATTAACAAAAACGGCCTTGCTGTGCTGGTACTGCGAACGGCTGAAAGCGAAGGGAAACTGGAGCCGTAATTTTTCCCGACGGCGTGCTGCTTTACTGTATATTTAAATGATGATGGCGAAATCTTGGGTAAAATTTTCCGGATTTAAAATATTCCCCCATTCGGATCTCTGGGTGGGGGCCACTACGGAGGACGTCGTTATCAGGAGAAACAAAATTGACGTTCTACGGGTGGGAATCCCTTAACCGGGCAGGTAGTTTAGAAAATTTAAAAATGGAAATGGATAGGCTGAAGTTAGATATAGTGGGAACTAGTGAAGTTCGGTGGCAGGAGGGACAAGACTTCTGATCAGGTGAATACAGGGTTATAAATACAAAATCAGATATGGGTAATGCAGGAGTAGGTTTAATAATGAATAAGAAAATAGGAACGCGGATAAACTTCTACGAACAGCATAGTGAACGCATTATTTTAGCCAAGATAGACACGAAGCCCATGCCTACCACGGTAGTAAATGTTTATATGCTAACTAGTTCCGCAGGTGGTAAAGAGATTGACGAAATGTATGATGTGGTAAAATAAATTATTCAGATAGTTAAGGGAGACGAAAATTTAATAGGCATGGGGGACCCGAATTCGATAGTAGGAAAAAGAAGAGGAAAGAAAAGCAGTAGGTGAATATGGACTGGGGGAAGGAATGAAAGAGGAAGCCGCCTGGTAGAATTTTGCACAGAAGACAACTTAATCATAGCTAACACTTGGTTTAAGAATCATGAAAGAAGCTTGTATACGTGGAAGAGCCCTGGAGACATTGGAAGGTTTCAAATATATTATATAATGGTAATAAAGAGATTTAGGAACCAGGTTTTCAATTGTAAGACGTTTCCAGGGGCAGACGTGAACACTGACCATAGTTTATTGGTTATGAACTATAGATAAAAACTGAAGAAACTGCAAAAAGGTAGGAATTTAAGAAGATGGGACCTGGATAAACTAAAAGAACCAGAGGTTGTAGAGAGTTTCAGAGAGAGCATTAGGAAACGATTGGCAAGAACAGGGGAAAGAAATACAATAGAAGAAGAATGGGTAACTTTGAGAGATGAAATAGTGAAGACAGTAGGGGATCAAGGAGGTAATAAGGTGAAGGCTAGTAGAAATCCTTGGGTAACAGAATAAATACTGGATTTAACTGATGAAAGGAGAAAAATGCTGTAAATGAAGCAGGCGAAAAGGAATACAAACATCTCAAAAATGAGATCTTCGGGAAGTGCAAAATGGCTAAGCAGGGATGGCTAGAGGAGAAATGTAAGGATGTAGAGGCGTGTATCACTAGGGGGCAAGATAGATACTGTCTACAGGAAAATTAAAGAGACCTTTGGAGAAAAGAAAACCACTTGTATGAATATTAAGAGCTCAGATGGAAAACCAGTCCTAAGCAAAGAAGGGAAAGCAGAAAGGTGGAAGGTTTATATAGAGGATCTATACAAGGGAGATGTACTTGAGGGCAATATTGTGGAAACGGAAGAGGACGTAGATGGAGATGAAATGGGAGATATGATACTGCGTGAAGAATTTCACAGAGCACTGAAAGACCTAAGTCGGAACAAAGCCCCGGGAGTAGACAACATTCCATTAGAACTACTTATAGCCATGGGTGAGCCAGCCATGACAAAATTCTTCTATTTGGTGAGGAAGATGTATGAGACGGGCGAAATACCCACAGACTTCAAGAAGAATGTAATAATTCCAATCCCAAAGAAAGCAGGTGTTTACAGGTGTGAAAATTACCGAACTATCAGTTTAATAGTCACTGTTGCAAAAATACTAATATGAATTCTTTACAGACGAAAGAAAAAACTGGTAGAAGCCGACCTCGCGGAAGATCAGTGTGGATTCCGTAGGAATGTTGGAACACGCGAGACAATACTGACCCTACGACTTACCTTAGAATATCGGTTAAGGAAAGGCAAACCTATATTTACAGCATTTGTAGACTTAGAGAAAGCTTTTGACACTGTTGACAGGAATACTCTTTCAAATTCCAAACATGGCACGGTTAAAATACAAGGAGTGAAAGGCTATTTACAATTTTTACTGGGACCAAATGGCAGTTCTAAGAGTCGAGGAGCACGAAAGGGAAGCAGTGATTAAGAAGGGAGTGCTACAGGATTGTAGCTTATCCCCGATATTATTCAATCTATGTATTGAGCAAGCAGTAAAGGAAACGAGAAAAATTAGGAGTAGGGATTAAAATCCATAGAGAAGAAATAAAAACTTTGAGGTTTGCCGACGACACTTTAATTCTGTCAGAGACAGCGAAGGACCTGGAAGATCAGCTGAACGGAATGGACTATATGTCGAAATGATGATATAAGATGACCATCAACCAAATCAAAAAGAGAATAATGGAATGTAGTCGAATTAAATCATGTGATGCTGAGGGAATTAGATTAGGAAATGAGACACTTAAAGTAGTAGATGAGATTCGCTATCTGGGAAGCAAAATAACTGATGATGGTCGAAGTAGAGAGAATATAAAATGTAGACCGGCTATGGCAAGAAAACCGTTTCTGCGGAAGAGAAATTTGTTAATACCGAGTATATATTTGTCAGGAAGTCCTTTCTGAAAGTATTTGTATGGTTTGTAGCTATGTATGGAAGTGAAACATGGACGATAAATAGTTTCGAAATATGGCGCTTGAGAAGAATGCTGAAGATTTCATGGGTAGATCACGTAACTAATGAGCAGGTACTGAATAGAATTGGGGAGAAGAGGAATTCGGCACAACTTGAGTAGAGGAAGGGATCAGTTGGTAGGACACGTTCTGAGGCATCAAGGGCTCACCAATTTAGTTTTGGAGGGAAGCGTGGAGGGTAAAAATCGAAAAGGGAGACCAGGAGGTGAGTACACTTAGCAGATTCAGAATGATGTAGGTTGCAATAGTCACTCGGAGATTAATATGCTTGCACAGGACAGAGCAGCATGGAGAGCTACATCAAACTAGTCTCTGGACTAACGACCACAACAACAACCTCCTCATTAGTTACGTGATCTGCCCAACTAATCTTCAGCATTTTTGTATAGTGCCACATTTCAAACAATTCTGTTGTCTTCTTGTCTCAAATTTTTATCGTCCATTTTCATTTCCATACATAGCTACACTCTGTACAAATACTTAAAGAAAAAAGCTTTCTAAAACTTGAATCTCTATTCATTGTTGACAAATTTCTCTTCTCCAGAAACACGTTTCTTGCCATGGCCAATCTTCATTGTATATCCCCTCTACGTCGACCATCATCAGTTATTTTGCAGCACAAACAACAAAACTCATACGTCTTTAAGTGTCACGATTCCTAATCTAATTCCCTCACCCTCACCTGATTAAATTTGACTACATCTCCTTACCCTTCTTTTAAGACCCTGTCCACTCCGTTCAACTGGTCTTCAAAGTCCATTGCTGTCTTGGACAGAATTTAGTTGCTATCGAACCCCAATTCATGACAGGAAAATGTGGGGTAATGAGTTAAACTGGTTTCAACATTCCAAACATGGATTTCGTACAGGAATCCAAATGCACAATTTCGGAAGGATTGTACTGTATCAGTGGAGTCAGCGGTATCGTACCGTAGTCGTAATTATGTCTTATGTCAAAGAGTTGAATTCACATGATACACGCGGATTAAAAATTTTTGCTGGTGTGAGTTCTTCGCAAATAATTTCTTCTACTGGCGTGGACCTCTTCTCTATAGGCCTCAGCGATGCAAGCAGCCTTGACACACGACTTCTATGACCCCACTGTCGGTGCAAGAACTGTTAGTCGGTGGTCCCATATCTGCTCCGTGTACCACTGTAACTGTGAAATTGTTCATAATGACGGTCGCCAGCCTCGCATTGAACAGTCACATGTGTGTCACAACGAATAACCACCAAGCAGTAATTCGACTTTCTTTAAACAGACTCAGTATTACAAGGCGGTTTGTTATAAGAAATACTGCCTTACCTCTTCTATTTTCTCGCACCGCAATCGTAGGGATGTTAACACTTTTCTCCATAAGAGGTTTCCTGACCGTTGGTTCGGAGTGGGCGGTCCAGTTGCCTGGCCCCTCAATTTCCCGATCTGACTCCGCTGGATTTCAGTGCATTGAGGTTTATCAAGAACATTATTTACATAACAAAGGTTCGAGATCTGGGATATTTGAGACAACGAATATATGCCGCTATAGAGGCCATAACACCTGCCATGCTTATGAACCTGTGGCGAGAAGTCGAGTACCGTTTCGATATGTGTCGAGGTACAAAGGGTGCCCACATTGAACTGTACCATCATGCATAAAAATCGTCTTTGCTCTTGTACTATGTTGGACAAGTATAGTAATGAAGCTGAGTATGTACTGAAATGCAAATGTTTTTGTATAACTCGACTTGCGCCATAGGGTGGTGGGGTTTCGGGTTCCGCTGGATAGGTCAGGAGTCCACTACACGCAACAAGCGGCTACACGGGTAGCAGGGGTTGTGTGGCGCGGGCTGGGCGGTTTTTTAGGTTAGATGGCCTTGGGCAAGTACAGAAAGGGCAACAGCCTCAACGGGTGCGGGGCAAAGTCAGGACACGAGGGGACCAAGCAGCAATCGGTATTGTAATTGTCAACTGTCGAAGCTGCGTTGGTAAAGTACTGGAACTTCAAGCGCTGATAGAAAGCACCGAAGCTGAAATCGTTATAGGTACAGAAAGCTGGCTTAAGCCAGAGATAAATTCTGCCGAAATTTTTACAAAGGTACAGACGGGGTTTAGAAAGGATAGATTGCATGCAACCGGTGGTGGAGTGTTTGTCGCTGTTAGTAGTAGTTTATCCTGTAGTGAAGTAGAAGTGGATAGTTCCTGTGAATTATTATGGGTGGAGGTTACACTCAACAACCGAGCTAGGTTAATAATTGGCTCCTTTTACCGACCTCCCGACTCAGCAGCATTAGTGGCAGAACAACTGAGAGAAAATTTGGAATACATTTCACATAAATTTTCTCAGCATGTTATAGTCTTAGGTGGAGATTTCAA
Organism: Schistocerca nitens; assembly: GCF_023898315.1. Taxonomy (NCBI): domain Eukaryota; kingdom Metazoa; phylum Arthropoda; class Insecta; order Orthoptera; family Acrididae; genus Schistocerca; species Schistocerca nitens. The sequence goes on along the minus strand of NC_064616.1, from coordinate 535,355,680 downwards.
TTTACCAGTTATAGACTGGGACACTCAGATGTTTAGGACGGGTGGTAGGGACAGAGCATCGAGTGACATTATACTGAGGGCACTATCCGAAAATTACCTCGAGTAATTAAACAGAGAACCGACTCGTGGAGATAACATCTTGGACCTACTGATAACAAACAGACCCGAACTTTTCGACTCTGTATGTGCAGAACAGGGAATCAGTGATCATAAGGCCGTTGCAGCATCCCTGAATATCGAAGTTAATAGGACTATAAAAAAAGGGAGGAAGGTTTATCTGTTTAGCAAGAGTAATAGAAGGCAGATTTCAGACTACCTAACAGATCAAAACAAAAATTTCTGTTCCGACACTGACAATGTTGGAGTGTTTATGTAAAAAGTTCAAGGCAATCGTAAAATGCGTTTTAGACAGGTACGTGCCGAGCAAAACTGTGAGGGACGGGAAAAACCCACCGTGGTACAACAACAAAGTTAGGAAACTACTGCGAAAGCAAAGAGAGCTTCACTCAAAGTTAAAACGCAGCCAAAACCTCTGACAAACAGAATCTAAACGATGTCAAAGTTAGCGTAAGGAGGGCTATGCGTGAAGCGTTCAGTGAATTCGAAAGTAAAATTCTATGTACCGACTTGACAGAAAATCCTAGGAAGTTCTGGTCTTACGTTAAATCAGTAAGTGGCTCGAAACAGCATATCCAGACACTCCGGGATGATGATGGCATTGAAACAGAGGATGACACGTGTAAAGCTGAAATACTAAACACCTTTTTCCAAAGCTGTTTCACAGAGGAAGACCGCACTGCAGTTCCTTCTCTAAATCCTCGCACAAACGAAAAAATGGCTGACATCGAAATAAGTGTCCAAGGAATAGAAAAGCAACTGGAATCACTCAACAGAGGAAAGTCCACTGGACCTGACTGGATACCAATTCGATTCTACACAGAGTACGCGAAAGAACTTGCCCCCCTTCTAACAGCCGTGTACCGCAAGTCTCTAGAGGAAGGGAAGGTTCCAAATGATTGGAAAAGAGCACAGGTAGTCCCAGTCTTCAAGGAGGGTCGTCGAGCAGAGCTATATCTCTGACATCGATCTGTTGTAGAATTTTAGAACATGTTTCTTGCTAGAGTATCATGTCGTTTTTGGAAACCCAGAATCTACTATGTAGGAATCAACATGGATTCCGGAAACAGCGATCGTGTGAGACCCAACTCGCTTTATTTGTTCATGAGACCCAGAAATTATTAGATACAGGCTCCAAGGTAGATGCTATTTTTCTTGACTTCCGGAAGGCGTTCGATACAGTTCCGCACTGTCGCCTGATAAACAAAGTAAGAGCCTACGGAATATCAGACCAGCTGTGTGGCTGGATTGAAGAGTTTTTAGCAAACAGAACACAGCATGTTGTTATCAATGGAGAGACGTCTACAGACGTTAAAGTAACCTCTGGCGTGCCACAGGGGAGTGTTATGGGACCGTTGCTTTTCACAATATATATAAATGACCTAGTAGATAGTGTCGGTAGTTCCATGCGGCTTTTCGCGGATGATGCTGTAGTATACAGAGAAGTTGCAGCATTAGAAAATTGTAGCGAAATGCAGGAAGATCTGCAGCGGATAGGCACTTGGTGCAGGGAGTGGCAACTGTCCATTAACATAGACAAATGTAATGTATTGCGAATACATAGAATGAAGGATCCTTTATTGTATGATTATATGATAGCGGGACAAACACTGGTAGCAGTTACTTCTGTAAAATATCTGGGAGTATGCGTGCGGAACGATTTGAAGTGGAATGATCATATAAAATTAATTGTTGGTAAGGCGGGTACCTGGTTGAGATTCATTGGGAGAGTGCTTAGAAAATGTAGTCCATCAACAAAGGAGGTGGCTTACAAAACACTCGTTCGACCTATACTTGAGTATTGCTCATCAGTGTGGGATCCGTAGCATATCGGGTTGACGGAGGAGATAGAGAAGATCCAAAGAAGAGCGGCGCGTTTCGTCACAGGGTTATTTGGTAACCGTGATAGCGTTACGGAGATGTTTAATAAACTCAAGTGGCAGACTCTGCAAGAGAGGCGCTCTGCATCGCGGTGTAGCTTGCTCGCCAGGTTTCGAGAGGGTGCGTTTCTGGATGAGGTATCGAATATATTCCTTCCCCCTACTTATACCTCCCGAGGAGATCACGAATGTAAAATTAGAGAGATTCGAGCGCGCAAGGAGGCTTTCAGACAGTCGTTCTTCCCGCGAACCATACGCGACTGGAACAGGAAAGGGAGGTAATGACAGTGGCACGTAAAGTGCCCTCCGCCACACACCGTTGGGTGGCTTGCGGAGTATAAATGTAGATGTAGATGTAGCTCGGACACCCTGTATATAATTAGCCACCGCAGCCAAGGAAATGCGACACGAATTCACCAATTATTTTGTTTCACCAGAAGGGAAAGTAGAATGACAGTACAGACGTCTTTAAATTGCAGCTGATTTTGTAATGTTCACAGAAACGTAAATGCATTAAATTTGTTACGAAGGGAACAGATACTGTTTCCAAAAATCGAAGAGTAATTAGGTCATCTGTTGGTGATACAGCTTGTCGCATTTTTCTATCCTGTTTGTGAGTATCTGATTGTGCGGGAGAAAAGAGATGTTCGAAACTAGCGTAACACAGTCTCAGAAATTTTTTATTCGGTGCGAAGTTCTCTGACTTTATTTCGTCTCAGCAGCGTTTCTCGGTAACTTAAGTATGTTCGCCACCGTATCCATTTCTCCACCCAAACGTTTCTTTTTCTCTTAGCTTTGTTTTTCGTATCGATTTTCGCTCAGTAATAATAATGCAACAACAGTGGCGACTGCTCTGTTATTAATCTCGACGCTGCAGACTTCCACTTGCCTATCTCACGAAGCAATCGTATGGAAACACTTTTGCAAGTATTTGCAGCAGATTTCTGAAGTAAACTTGTCGAAGCGGCTTGCAGAAGTAAACGTGTGTAAGTTTTTGGTCTGATGCAAACATCCCAGCAAGCGTTTGCAGTAGTTACTTGCGGAAGTTGGTTTCTTGTGGACACACGCCTTTACAATTGTTTCGGCGAGCACCGCCGCTACTCAGTCGGTACGAAACTCAAGCTATATTCTGTCAGTGTTTGTTAGTTCTTTCCTGACCCTAAACAGTTGTTTCTTCTACCGTACGGTCGATATTTTTCAGATTCCCCGTTTAAAGGATTATCGGTGTAGTAGCGTTCCAAGTCCGTTGCCCAGGAGACTTCTTCAGGTTTTCAAAATTTCTCAAAATATAGCCGTCGGAGAAGCATCTCTCGAGTCTCCCACACGCGGATAGCGAGCATTCCACCTAAAACGAAATGTAATGTGACGATCATATATCCAGTACTAGACAGCGGGCAAATACAGGACCCCCATGAGACGTACATTGCCTGATACTAAAAAGTGATGCATCCAGACGGTGAAGAGGAAATGAAATGAATGTCACGGATGAATGGGGTACGGGATGTTATTTCAGTGATCAAAAAGTCGAGTTAAATTTACGAAGACCTTGGCAGTACGCTCCCACTTACCAGAATGACGTTGCACACCGTCCGGCCTAGATGCATGCACTGATGCGGTTGGGAAGGATGTCATAAGCCGTTGTATCTTCTTCCAAGGGAAACAGGACCACGACTGTTATAACTGGTCCTTGATATTCAGGATACTTGCACTGGGATGGAGTTGACGTCCGAGTAGGTCCCACGCACTTTCTATCAGGGACAGATATTGGGATCTAGCTAGCCACAGCCTCTAGATCACGCACAGTTCCTAGAGAAACATCGAGTGTGTGGCCGAGCATTGTAGTGTTGAAGAATGGCACTAAGATACTGTAGCATGATCTAGGGGAGTGATGACCTCAGAAAATAAGTCGCATAGTACTCAGAGCCATTTGAACCATTTTTTTTATTGTAGCATGAAAGATAACACATGAGGATGCAGATTCAGAGTTCCGCCAGTCACTACCTAGTCCACTAAAGAGGTGCGTTTTGCTTGCAAAAAAACGAAGTAGAAGATTTTGTTTTTTTATCTGGTGTATATAATTGACAGTATGTTAAATGCAAGTTTTCGATCTCCAAAACCGCGAACAACTTGTGGCCAAAAAATCAAGAAATTGTGGCACTTTCTTCAGGTTTTCGCCTGTTACTCGGAAACTATGCATCCTACTGAAAGTGTTACCCGCACCAAATTGAAAGAGCATTAAATTTTGCGTCGAATGGTCTGTTTAAATGTCAAAATTGGTGCAGTCGTATGGCAGCAATCCGTTGTTAGAGTTTGTTCATTTTTACCAACTTGGCTGAAAAGTCGGTTCCAACTCCTGTTTACTCTAAAACGTCTACTCCAAATGAAAAACGTCAAGTTATGAAAGTGGTAGTGCATGAAATTTCATGGTACAAAAGCATCTACTCTTTCAGTATTACGCACTATTAAGAGTTCATACACTTGAATGTCAAAGTAATTTCATACTGTTGTTTTTCTTTTAAGTCATAGTTATTCAGTGAAATGAAATTTCCAATGGGAAGACGGCTCTCTAATAAGAACATATGTGTTCTCTTTGTATATCTTTTTAATTTTCTTCATTCATTTGTACTTTTATCCATGCCTTAATTGGTGAGAGTGAGTTGCTAAAACGAAACCCAAGTCCATAGTAATGAACGATATGTATTTATGTACGAGTAATATAAAAATTTGTACAAATGAACAAATAAAATGACATGACAACGTTAAAAAACAATTTAACAATCAGAAATTAACATTTTATCAAATTTCATTTCCATTCAGGTCGTTTTGCAGACTGCAACAGGTCAATTTCCATTGAGGTTGCTTGGGAGACTGCAACAGGTCCAGGTCCAGCAACCGGTCTTCAGGATCCATTGCGGCACCTTTACAAACTTTCTCATCCTGGGACATATCTTCTATCTCTTCCTCATCCTTGTTGAGCCCAATTTCTGTGGCGTTCTCGTGAGATAAGCAGCAACAGCGTTTGCACGTCGAGGAGCAGTGCAGTTCAGATATGTGACATCCAAATACTGCTGTGCATAGAGTTTTGCATACTCAGGAAATCATCTTAAGTGCCGTATGTAGCATCGCATCTTTCGTAATCGTCATGGGTAACAAGCCTGATAGGTTTTTATTCAACACCACTCGCAGGGATCAGTTTTCTTCCCCAGCGCCGGCCGGAATGGCCGAGCGGTTTTAGGCGCTTCAGTCTGGAGCCGCGCTACCGCTACGGTCGCAGGTTCGAATCCTGTCTCGGGCATGGATGTGTGTGATGTCCTTAGGTTAGTTAGGTTTAAGTAGTTCTAAGTTCTAGGGGACTGATGACCTTAGATGTTAAGTCCCATAGTGCTCAGAGCCATTTGAACCAAATTAAGTAACACAAAACTCTCTAATTAAATAAACAAAACAAAATGAACTATAAGCTTTACTCTACATCTGGAAATTTATTATGTAGTCGCGAATGTTCTGGCTGTCTTATACATAAGCATACATACTTGGACATCCGACATTCACTAGTAGGGGAACCACTAGTGGATTCGTTCCCACGTTACAGAGTTAGAACACTTGCCAGTTCCTGTAGAGAATTACATGAATGATTTTTTAATAGTGCCGAACGTCCCACATACTCTCACGCACGCATTCTCATTCACAAGCACCGTAACACACAATACACATATGTACTTAGAATTCTTGAAATTATTGTTATAGATTAGTCAAAGAGGTTTTCTGAAACTAAAAACTTTCCAAATTTATATGTGAACACTGAAAGTGTTTTCAGATCATCGTACATAGTCACTGAAGGTGAACTATTACATGATTGTATTTAAATTCTTGACTGTCGGAAAATTTGTTTTTTGATCTCAGACTTTGACATATTGTTTTTTTTTTTTCTTCACAACAGAAGGTTGTACATCAAATATCACGTTCCTCAGGTTACTCCTTTATTAGTTATTAATATTTTTAGTTTCGTATAATGTGAGTGGCCTGCCAGCGCTACTCCACTGCTTTCACACACACAGCTGCAATAGATGGTCGTGACGTCAGTCTGCAGGACACAACTCGTCCGTTACTGACCGTATAATACTCTACCGACTTACATTGCAGCCCACATACATTCTGAAGTAAAGCTTTTAATAGACAAATGGGCGATCGCGCACTAGTTGCGACGCCACAGCCAGAAAAAGAGGATGTGGTATCAACTTCTGTGAAGGCATGACTGAAAAGGGCAAATACAGGATCTAAATTGAAAGAATTGCTGGTGTACCAAACTCCTGCTGATATCCCTCTTCCCGGTTTATGGAAATAAAGGTTGCTGTAGTTGTTTTCTCGACCCATCAGGAGACCAAGCATGCCAGTGGTCTCGCTTACTACTGTCAAACTTTCAGACTTGGCAAATTTTGAAATAGCTGTTTCCACAATCAGTGAATCGGCATCTTCTCCTGTCTGTAGCACTTGGATACCACCATTTTCAAATTTCCTCATGAGCGTATAACACTAGCTTGTTTTACGTCACTCTTCCCCAACAATCTAGCCTCAAGTCCTGTCACAATAAAAGCCACGTACAACACTAACTGCTGTGATACAAGCTACTGTTACCCACTGAAAGGATTTGAGAAAGTTTGATCGGGCGTGTGACTAATGGGTAAAGGTATCGGACTGTAATTGTGAATGTATATTGCAATTAATAGAAAAACTAAACAGATTTTAACTTTGGGATTTAATGAAAGTGGTAAATTTCATATACGAATGAAAAAAATGAACTGTCTCCAGCCCAATTAGGCATATTAATTGGGAAATATATGTTTAAGAAAAATGGATTTTAGTTATTGAAGTTCCGTTAATGCACATACTAGGAATCATAGAGAGCAAAATTGTGCCGAACTCATACTAATAGGAGCTACAATCAAGATCATTACCTGAATCAGCACTGAAATGTTACTGTAAGAAGTGCAGAACTAAACTCGGACGGCGGTGGGGGGGCTTCTGACTTAACTGACATGTAACAACCACTAATAAAACCAATAAATATCACGATCACACTGCCGGCTGGGGTGGCTGAGCGGTTCTAGGCGCTTCAGTCTGGAACCGCGTGACCGCTACGGTCGCAGGTTCGAATCGTGACTCGTGCATGGATGTGGTGATCTCATTAGGTTAGTTAGGTTTAAGTAGTTCCAAGTTCTAGGGGACTGATGACCTCAGAAGCTAAGTCCCATAGTGCTCAGAGCCATTTTGAACAATCACACTGTCTATACTCCCACTTAAGGAAATACATCAAATTTCCTTAGTATCAATAATATTTCAATTATCTTTCTAATATGAGAATAGTATGGTGGGGACCCATAAACTGGTATAGTATCACTCGTCAAACTCTATGATTATTTCAGCAGCAAAATTTAATGTAAACGAAGTCACTTCTTAACGTCACTTGGGATAATTTGTATGTTACTTTTCAAGGCAAATTATTCAACACTAAGCTCAATTAACTTAAAAAAATCATTCATGATAGTAATCGTGGCTAAATTAAGTTTCAAACGAGTTTTTACTTATTTGCCTTTTTCATCACCTGTGAAGCTGGTGTTTTAGACAGTAACATACAGGTTGGTCCATTGATCGTGACCGGGCCAAATACCTCACGAAATAAGCAACAAACGAAAAAACTACAAAGAACGAAACTCGTCTAGCTTGAAGGGGGAAACCAGATGGCGCTATGGTTGGCCCGCTAGATGGCGCTGACATAGGTCAAACGGATCTTAACTGCGTTTTTTTTAAATAGGAACACCCATTTTTTATTACATATTCGTGTAGTATGTAAAGAAATACGGATGTTATAGTTTGGACCACTTCTGTCACTTTTTGATAGATGTCGCTGTAATAGTCACAAATGTATGGCTCACAATTTTAGACGAACAGTTGGTAACAGGTAGGTTTTTTAAATTAAAATGCAGAACGTAGGTACGTTTGAACATTTTATTTCGGTTGTTCCAATGTTATACATGTACCTTTGTGAACTTATCATTTCTGAGAACGCATACTGTTACAGCGTGATTACCTGTAAATACGACATTAATGAAATAAATGCTCAAAATGATGTCCGTCAACCTCAATGCATTTGGCAATACGTGTAAGGACATTCCTCTCAACAGCGAGTAGTTCGCCTTCCGTAATGTTCGCACATGTTTTCACAATGCGCTGACGCAAGTTGTCAGGCGTTGTTGGTGGATCACGATAGCAAATATCCCTCAACTTTCCCCACAGAAAGAAATCCGGAGACGTCAGATCCGGTGAACTTGCGGGCCATGGCATGGTGCTTCGACAACCAATCCACGTCCCCCCTGCGGGTCCGGGGATTAGAATAGGCCCGAGATATTCCTGCCTGTCGTAAGAGGCGACTAAAAGGAGTCCCTCCCCCTCAAGGGGGTAGTTAGCGCCTGCGTCCGGAGACGGACGGTTCCACGACCTCTATTTGCGGTCATTTTGCTTTTTCACTTCTCGTTTCTTCCTTCCTTTGGTTGGTTCCTTTCTTTGCTCTTCTCCACCTCACTGTCTTCCTTACCCTTTCCCCTGCAAAATCTCCTTGCCTTCTCATTGCCTTCTTCTCCTTGGCTTCTCATTGCCTTCTTCTCCTTGCCTTGTCATTGCCTTCTTCTCCATGCCTTCTCTGGTCTCCGCCTCGGCGTTTGAGACAGTCTGTCCTCTCTCTCTGTCTCTCTCTCTCTCTCTCTCTCTCTCTCTCCTTTTTCCTCTTCTTCCTTCCTCCCTGTGCGTGCCTGAAGGCCGACCCACGCGTTCGCACGCGTAGCCGGTGACGGGGTAACGCGTAATTCCCCGCTCTGGGTAGACATGTAAGGCACGCGCGTACCCCCTGGTAAAGGCCAGGCCCGGGGAGGGGTGATTGCCTGAGCTGATACCTTCTGACCATGCCGATTGGTCCCTCCGTCTGTTTCTCGGGAGGTGTGACCTGAGGTGTAAACATTCACCTAAGGCGGGAGTGCCCTCTGAGAGGGTCCCCACAAGGAAAGAGCGTGCCATCGGAGACGCTGGCAATCATGGGGGATTCCTCCGCAATGGATTTCACTCCATCTCTCTCGACTTCTGCCCAAAAACGGAAACTTGACCAGCTACCAGTGACAAAAGTACTACCGCCTGCCCCCACAGTTCCTCGTCGTTTCTCGATCTGAGGACGGAAAGGATTTTTCCTCTGTCAACCCTTTCGTTATCCAGAAGGGCGTAGATGCCATAGCCGGATCTGTCAAATCTTGTACCAGGTTGCGTAACGGTACCTTATTACTCGAAACTGAGAGCGCCTTTCAGGCACAAAAACTGCTTCGGGCCACACTCCTGTACACGTTCCCTGTCCGGGTGGAGGCTCACCGAACTTTGAATTCGTCTCGTGGTGTGGTCTATACTCGATCCCTCGACGGCTTGACTGACGAGGAGATTCAATCTTTCCTCGCTGAGCAGGGCGTGACGGCTGTCCATAGGGTCATGAAAAAGGTCAACAATGACCTTGTACCGACCCGGACACTTTTCTTGACCTTTGATAGTGTTAAGCTGCCATCGCGCATCAAGGCGGGCTACGAGGTTATTTCTGTTCGCCCCTATGTCCCGACACCTACGCGCTGCTACCAGTGTCAGCGTTTCAATCACACTCGACAGTCTTGTTCCAATGCGGCTAAATGTGTCACTTGTGGCAGGGATGCCCATGAGGGTGACTGTCCACCTCCGTCTCCTCGTTGTGTGAACTGTCAGGGTGACCATGCCGCATCCTCCCGCGACTGTCCTGTCTATAAGGAAGAACGCTGTATCCAAGAAATTCGGGTCAAAGAGAAAGTGTCCACCTCGGCTGCTCGCAAGCTATTGGCTAGTAGGAAGCCCACGCTGCTCCCAGCGGGGAAATACAGTACTGTCCTCGCCTCTCCTCGGACTACCAGGGAGGTGGCAACCCAGACATGCGATCTGACCTTCAGCACCACGGTCGTCCGTTCGGCCAGTGCTAAGATCGCGCGGTCGACGTCTCCTCTTCCTCCCATCACCCCACAGACACCAGCCCCTTCATCAGCTTCTGCTAAGACGAAGACCCAGAAGTCAGATGCACGGGCCTTCAAGAAGGAACCGTCCCGTGCAGACTTCCTACGTACCTCGACCTCCCAGCCTTCGACCGGTACTTCCACCAAACGACCTTCCAAGAAGGCTCATAGGAAGCACAGTTCTCCTTCTCCGCCACGGCGCATTTCTTCTCCTGCGCCACCCAGCGGTTGCCGCCCCAGGCCGTCCTCCTTTTCGCCTGGCCGCACCGCTGGTAGCCGAACATCTGGCCGTTCACCGGCGGAGGAAGCTCCCCCTCCCGGCCATCTTCCCAAGATGGCCGATGAACCTATAGACCCAATGGACGATGACTGTCCGCCTACTGATAGCGGCGGCAGTGCTCGCTCGAAGCCAGGCCCTCAGCGGCCTTCGAGGTGACCCCTTCTTTCATCTTCCTTTTTTTTCTTACGATGGCACTTATTCACTGGAATATTCGCAGCATTCGCTCCAAACGAGAGGACTTGAAGTTGCTGCTCCGCTTGCACCGTCCGCTCGTCGTAGCCCTCCAGGAAACGAAGCTACGCCCATGCGATCAAATTGCCTTGACACACTACACCTCTGTGCGTTTTGACCTACACCCTGTGGTAGGTATCCCAGCTCATGGAGGGGTTATGTTGCTGGTCCGGGATGATATTTACTACGATCCCATCACGTTGCACACCGGCCTGCAGACAGTTGCCATCCGCGTTACTCTCCCCACTTTTACCTTTTCCATTTGTACCGTTTACACTCTATCGTCGTCTGCCGTTACCAGGGCAGACATGATGCAACTTATTGCTCAGCTACCTGCACTATTTTTGTTAACTGGAGACTTCAATGCCCAGCATCCCCTTTGGGGCTCTCCAGCATCCTGCCCGAGGGGCTCCCTGTTAGCAGACCTTTTCAACCAACTCAATCTTGTCTGCTTCAATACTGGCGCCCCTACTTTTCTTTCGGACACATCTCACACCTATTCCCATTTAGACCTCTCTATATGTACTACGCAACTTGTCCGCCGGTTTGAGTGGTATGCACTTTCTGATGCATATTCGAGTGACCACTTCCCGTGTGTTATCCATCTCCTGCAGCATACCCCCTCTCCGTGCTCATCTCGTTGGAACATCTCCAAAGCAGACTGGGGGCTCTTCTCTTCCAGGGCGACCTTTCGGGATCAAACCTTCACAAGCTGCGATAGTCAGGTCGCACACCTCACGGAAGTCATTCTCACTGCTGCTGAATATTCCATCCCTCACCCTACTTCTTCTCCACGTCGCGTACCGGTCCCCTGGTGGACCGCAGCATGTAGAGACTCTTTACGTGCTCGTCGACGTGCTTTACGCACCTTTAAACGCCACCCTACAGTGGCGAATTGTATCAATTATAAACGATTACGTGCACAGTGTCGTCGTATTATTAAAGAAAGCAAGAAAGCCAGCTGGGCTGCTTTCACAAGCACCTTCAACAGTTTTACTACTTCTTCTGTTGTCTGGGGTAGCCTGCGCCGGTTATCTGGCACTAAGGTCCACTCACCAGTTTCTGGCTTGACGGTCGCAAATGACGTCCTTGTGGCCCCTGAGGCTGTCTCCAATGCCTTCGGCCGCTTTTTCGCAGAGGTTTCGAGCTCCGCTCATTACCACCCTGCCTTCCTCCCCCGCAAACAGGCAGAGGAGGCTAGGCCACCTAACTTCCGCTCCTCGAATCGTGAAAGTTATAATGCCCCATTCACCATGCGGGAACTCGAAAACGCACTTGGCCGATCACGGCCCTCCGCTCCAGGGCCTGATTCTATTCATATTCAGATGCTGAAGAACCTTTCTCCTGCGGGTAAAGGTTTTCTTCTTCGTACTTACAATCGCATCTGGATTGAGGGACATGTTCCCGCATGCTGGCGCGAGTCTATTGTTGTCCCGATTCCTAAGCCGGGGAAGGACAAGCACTTGCCTTCCAGTTATCGACCCATCTCGCTTACCAGCTGTGTCTGTAAAGTGATGGAGCGAATGGTTAACTCTCGATTGGTTTGGCTGCTCGAGTCGCGACGCCTACTTACCAATGTACAATGTGGATTTCGTAGGCGCCGCTCTGCTGTTGACCATCTGGTTACCTTGTCGACCTTCATTATGAATAACTTCTTGCGGAAGCGCCCGACCGCGGCTGTGTTCTTTGATTTGGAGAAGGCTTACGACACCTGTTGGAGGGCGGGCATTCTCCGCACCATGCATACATGGGGCCTTCGCGGTCGCCTCCCTCTTTTTATTCGTTCCTTTTTAATGGATCGACAGTTCAGGGTACGTGTGGGTTCTGTCCTGTCAGACACCTTTCGCCAGGAGAATGGGGTGCCACAGGCCTCAGTTTTGAGCGTCGCTCTCTTCGCCATAGCGATCAATCCAATAATGGATTGCCTCCCAGCTGATGTATCAGGCTCCCTTTTCGTGGACGATTTTACCATCTATTGCAGCGCGCAGCGTACGTGTTTCCTGGAGCGCTGTCTTCAGCGTTCTCTTGACCGTCTATACTCCTGGAGTGTCGCCAATGGCTTCCGTTTTTCTGCCGAGAAGACGGTCTGTATTAACTTCTGGCGCTACAAAGAGTTTCTCCCACCGTCCTTACGACTCGGTCCCGTTGCTCTCCCATTCGTGGAGACAACAAAATTTTTAGGTCTTACATTTGACAGGAAACTTAGTTGGTCTCCACATGTGTCATATTTGGCTGCCCGTTGTACCCGTTCTCTAAATGTCCTCCATGTTCTCAGTGGTATGTCGTGGGGAGCGGATCGAACCGTCCTACTTCGCCTATATCGGACGATCGTCCGCTCGAAGCTGGATTATGGGAGCTTCGTATACTCCTCTGCACGGCCATCCATCTTACGCCGCCTCAACTCCATACAACATCGGGGTTTACGACTTGCGATCGGAGCATTTTATACTAGTCCCGTCGAGAGTCTTCATGCTGACGCTGGTGAGTTGCCACTCACCTACCGGCGCGATATGCTGCTTTGTCGGTATGCCTGTCGGCTACTGGCAATGCCCGACCACCCGTCTTATCGTTCCTTTTTTGATGACTCTCTCGACTGTCAATACGGGTTGTATGTCTCTGCCCTGCTACCCCCTGGAGTTCGCTTTCGTCGCCTCCTTCAACACCTTAATTTTTCACTCCCTGCAACCTTTCGAGTGGGCGAGAGCCACACGCCACCTTGGCTCCAGGCTCAGGTTCGCGTCCACCTTGACCTCTGCTCGCTCCCGAAGGAGGTTACCCCCGGTTCAGTCTACCACTCCCGTTTTGTCGAACTTCGTTCGAAGTTCATTAATATGACCTTCATTTATACAGATGGCTCTAAGACCAATGACGGGGTCGGGTGTTCTTTTATTGTCGGGGCTCAAAGTTTCAAATATTGGCTCCATGGCCATTGTTCGGTCTTCACAGCCGAGCTCTTTGCCCTCTACCAGGCTGTCCTTTACATCTGCCGCCACCGACATTCTGCATATGTCATCTGCTCCGATTCCCTGAGCGCTATCCAGAGCCACGGTGATCCGTACCCGGTTCACCCTTTCGTACACCGGATCCAACGCTCTCTTCAGCAGCTGGTGGACGTCGGTTCTCCGGTTATCTTTATGTGGGTTCCTGGCCATGTCGGTATCCCTGGGAACGAAGCTGCAGATGCCGCGGCCAAGGCTGCGGTCCTCCAGCCTCGGACAGCTTCTTGTTGTGTCCCTTCGTCGGATTGTAGCAGGGTAATTTGTCGGCGCATTTTATCGCTGTGGCATGCCGATTGGGCTGCACTTACAGACAACAAGCTTCGGGCCTTGAAACCTCTTCCCGCGGCTTGGACGTCCTCCTCCAGCCCTTCTCGGCGGGAGGAGGTCGTTCTGGCCCGGTTACGAATTGGACACTGCCGGTTCAGCCATCGCCATCTGCTGACGGCTGCGCCGGCGTCGTTCTGCCCATGTGGGCAATTGCTGACGGTCCGCCACATTTTAACGTCCTGTCCGGATTTTAACACCCTGCGTCTTGATCTTGGCCTGCCATGTACTGTAGAAGCCATTTTAGCGGATGACCCACGAGCAGCTGCTCGCGTTCTTCATTTTATCAATTTGACAACCCTCTCAAAGGACATTTGATTATGCTGTTTTCCTTTTTTTTTAATCCTATGCCTGTCAGTCTGTCTTTTATCGTGTTTTCCGTTTCGTTGCTGTTTTAAACTTGTGACTCGCGGTGCATTCCTAACGTAGTCTGGGCGCTAATGACCGTTGAAGTTGTGCGCCCTAAAACCACAAAAAAAAAAAACCAATCCACGTGTCATGAAATATGCTATTCAATACCGCTTCAACCGCACGCGAGCTATGTGCCGGACATCCATCATGTTGGAAGTACACCGCCATTCTGTCATTCAGTGAAACATCTTGTAGTAACATCAGTAGAACATTACGTAGGAAAATGAGGGCCAATTATCCTTGCTCCCATAATGCCGCACCGTACATTAACCCGCCAAGGTCGCTATGTTCCACTTGTCGAAGCCATCATGGATTTTCCGTTGCCAAATAGTGCATATTATGCCGATTTACGTTACCGCTGCTGGCGAATGACGCTTCGTCGCTAAATAGAACGCGTGCAAAAAATGTGTCATCGTCCCGTAATTTCTCTTGTGCCCAGTGGCACAACTGCACACGACGTTCAAAGTCGTCGCCATGCAATTCCTGGTGCATAGAAATATGGTACGGGTGCAATCTATGTTGATGTAGCATTCTCAACACCGACGTTTTTGAGATTACCGATTCTCGCGCAGTTTGTCTGCTACTGATGTGCGGATTAGCCGCGACAGCAGCTGAAACACCTACTTGGGCATCACCATTTGTTGCAGGTCGTGGTTTACGTTTCACATATGGCTGAACACATCCTGTTTCCTTAAATAACGTAACTATCCGGCGAACGGTCCGAACACTTGGATGATGTCATCCAGGATACCGAGCAGCATACATAGCACACGCCCGTTGGGCATTTTGATCACAATAGCCATACATCAACACGATATTGACCTTTTCCGCAATTTATAAACGGTCCATTTTAACACGGGTAATGTATCACGAAGCAAATACCGTCCGCACTGGCGGAATGTTACGTGATACCACGCACTTATACGTTTGTGACTATTACAGCGCTATCTATCACAAAGCGAAAAAAGTGGTCCAGCTAAAACATTCATATTTCTTTACGTACTACACGAATATATAATAAAAGTGGGGGTTCCTATTAAAACAAAAAACAAAAAAAAATCGCTGTTGATATCCGTTTGACGTATGGCAGCGCCATCTAGCAGGCCAACCATAGCGCCATCTGGTTTCCCCCTTCAAGCTAGACGAGTTTCGTCTTTGAATTTTTTCTTTTGATGCTTATTTCGTGAGATATTTGGCCCGGTCACTATCAATGGACCATCGTGTACACACAATGTGGCACAGTACTTTTGCAAAATGATACTTTGCTATAAGCTGAGAGTACTTCAGGAAAATTCTATATAACTTCACTTTTGTTGATCCTTGCACATTTGACAAACATAAATAAATCACTAGTTCATTTGAAGTCGCTTTTATAAACACTTCGGATGCAATGTACGAATGCATGCTTTCACGGCGATATCTGTTGATAAAACGTTCTCGGGTTTCAAGCAGCGTCAAGTGGTATACTGCCCACGAGATTTCGGCAGAGATCTCCTTTGCCATTGTCAAGTGAATGACTGTCGTGTGGTTGTCATTGCCGTGCTTATATAGCCGCGCCGTCGCTCGTGACGTCACTGGTGCTCCGTCCCACACCATATATGGTATTGTTTTGGCCGGCTTCAACTCCCTCAACACCGGATCCCACGCTGTAGTCAGCTGCAATTCACCGTCTCTATTGAAGGTGTTGTCAGAAATTCTAATCCCTGTGGCTTCGTTTATCACGCTATCCCAGGAGCCATTAGTCCGTTTAATAATAGAGGTCTCATCTAACGCAATTCGGGGTCCGTTTTCCAGAGCATGTTCTGCTACGGGTGACTTTTCGGGATATCGCAGACGGTAACACCTTTCATGTTCTGTGCGGCGCTGTTCAATAGTGCGAAGTGTGGCTGACATAAAACTGCCCACATCCACACGTTATCTTGTAAATTCCTGGCGTTCTGAGGCCTACATCGTCTTCCACAGATTTCATTAGTTGCCGGATCTTTGCCGGAGGACTGAAGATTGTGTCACTCCAGGAGGCGATTGATCTTCCCTGTTGTCGAACCACAAAACTGTAAGAATGCAACCTGCTTGGTGTCTTCTTCAGAGGTCTTCTTCCTCGTGGGCAGTAAACCACTTGACGCGGCTTGAAACCCGAAAATGTTTTATTAACAGATATCGCCGTGAAAGCATGCATTCGTACATCCCGTCCGAAGTGTTTATAAAAGCGACTATCCTGTTTCAAATGAACTAGTGATTTATTTATGTTTGTCAAATGTGCAATGATCAACAAAAGTGAAATTAGTTAGAACATAGGTTGATGATCAGGATAGAAGATACGGTCCCAAACACAGATATATAGCATTTGAATTATTATTAAAATCACTCACACAAATTAAGTGGTCCATGCTCTGATACATACCTGTATGCATGAAGTTGGTTGAGCATTGGCGAAGTTGAGGTGACAAGCGACGTGACGGCTAACTGTACTCACGGCTCTTGATGTTTGAACGCTCTATAAAATTTCTTCTTGGCGGCGGATTTTTAATGTGTTAGAGCTATTCCTTATTGCCGAGAATACCAAGCAACAGCCAAAGCCACATCCGAAGCAAAATTCCATGCAAAGCTGCCTCCAATTGTCTCCCTTGGAACCTTCGATGTGTAGCGTGGAACGGCTGGCCACTGACTGCGTACCGTTCGCACCAAGGAGCCGCCCAGTTCGACCGAAGAAACCACCTTTTACATCGCGCCAAGCCACTTCCATTGCGGAGGGACTTCCCCACATCTTTAACATTTTCCAGCACAAGTGCCCTAAAAAAATGGTTCAAATGGCTCTGAGCACTATGTGACTTAACTTCTGAGGTCATCAGTCACCTAGGACTTAGAACTAATTAAACCTAACTAACCTAAGTACATCACACACATCCATGACCGAGGCAGGATTCGAACCTGCGACCGTAGCGGTACCTCGGTTCCGGACTGTAGCGCCTAGAGCCGCACAGCCACTGCGGCCGGCCAAGTGCACTAAGCATGAACCAGTTTCCAATAACAATTTTCTTTATAAACATACATATATTATAAAATTTCATTATTTTAACAATCATTCGTCTTTTTCCATATATACATTACAAGTCTTTAAATTTCCTGTCACAGATCAATGACCTTAACTAACAAAGAATAAACACTTCATAATTGTGGAAACACAGTTATATAATGTAAACCTGTTCCTAATCGATATAAGTGTTACAAGCGTAAAAATCAAGTGGTTCTTGTTGCTACTTCTCCTGTGCAGTTGCAAGCAACTTCTATGCGACTGCAGCATTTGTATCTTCTTCGAAAATGATATCTGTGAAGAACCCGGTGTCTTTAAACGACGAGATCTTCAGAATACTTTGTCTCCCTTTGCGAAGCATCGCTTGGGTAAACAAAAATTCAGAAGCTGATCGTCTACTTTTCCGATCAATGTTCTTGTCAGATTCCATAGCTGTGCAGGGAGAGACTGCCGTGATTCCTCCCATCGAAAGGACAGTATTCAACCCGTCAATTGTGTAGATGTTGAAATTGGCGTTATCAGAGATGAGCTGGATGAATCCTTTACAGGTTATGTTAGGATACTGAGATAGTGCAGTCGAGTACGTTTCAAATAGTGACGCTTCCACTATTGAAGCTGCCAATCAAAATGCACTCAGAGCGTCGACAGTAAGTTTTGATCCGAATCTTTTGTACATGAATGTACCGAGCCCAGTCAATACTGAAGATAGGAATGACCGTGGCCTCATTGCAGAAATCAGTGTATGTGACTAAGTAACACTCTCTTTTTCATTTATCGAGAGTTCATTTTGAGTTACAAAAAAACAACAAAATGGAATTATTTTGATTTTCAAGTGCCTAAAACTGAAAAACTAGATGCTTTTGTAACATGAAATTTCATGGTCCATAAATTTGATAACATAACATTTTCATTTGAAGCAGCCTTTTTTGAATTACAGTCGCTGGAGCCGACTTTTTAGCTAAGCTCGTAAAGATGAACGAACTGATCACGGGCAAACGGCTGCACCGAATTTAACATTTAAATAGATTATTCGATGCAAAATTTAATGCTCTTTCATTTTGGTACGGGTAACATTTTTAACTAGGATGCATATTTTCGAGTAATAGGCGAAAACTTGAAAAAAGTACCACAATTTGTTGATTATTTGACCACGGAAAGTTGTACGCTGTTTTGGAGATGGAAAACTTCGTCGTACCGTCAACTACATACGCAAGATAAAAATATAAAATCTTCTACCTCATTTTTTACAAACAAAGGAGCTTTTTTTGTGACGCCGTTACTGAACTAAGCAACCGTGATCTGAAGTCAGACCCGATGGCTCCACATGACATGACGCCATGAGTAATAGTGCTGTGCCTGTGCTAAATATTGGCAGAAAGGGACCTCTCCTCAGTTCGCCGCCATATTCGCTGACGGTGGTTATCCTGGGTAGTGCATAAACCCGATCGCTGAACACAACGCGACACCATTCATCAGCATCCTATCTTCCTTGTCACAACACGACTCCAAACGGAGCCGTTTGTGCCCTGATGTTAATGGCAACCAATGTGTGGGATGGTAATTCCCTAGTCCAATTGCTCGTGTTATTCCAGCCAATGATGCGGAAATGACATAGAATATTGTACGGAGTTAATTAACTGTTCTCGAGTGACGGGGGCAGATGAGAATAGATCACGATCTGCTTGCTGCGCAATACATAGGTTCTCCATTGTGATGATCAGACGTGGTCAACCTAAAGCTTAACGACGATTATGCCTACCTGTATGTTCCCACATAGTCGAACATCGGGATGCTGTGACATCTGAATGCCCCATAAAGCAGTAAACTGCACAATTCTGCCAGCCAGCCGAGTGGAGACAGACACTGAGGCCCCTTTCGAACTCTATCAGGTGTTGATAACACTGATCACATGAGTGTGTACCATATCCGTTTCCTTCACATCAGTCACTCAAAAGCGAAAGCTAGTCACGTGCCTTATGTGTACAGCCAGGCATGGTAACAACACTAAGCACTAACAACACTAATGCGATCTGGTGGCCATTCTACCTGTAAGAGAGAACTGTAACTCTAATCATTCTCATAGACGCCAGTAGTGGAACAAAGAGAGCACCACCCCACGTTTCATTCTTGCTAAATTTCTTGAAGATGGCGGATCCAAGATGGTGGCGATAGATATGGCAACATCGCAATGACGTCATGGCAGGAAGATAGGTCAATTGGGCTACCTCCGCTAAACCTAACCTCCCCTCCCCACCCTTCGCCAGAAAATGGCGGGAAGTTCAAATTCCAGCCGGACAATGAAACACATTGTGGATACCTACACTAACCTAAGAAAATGGCGGGAAAATAACTAATAGTAATCAACTGTCCGCCACCTCTTCCTAGGAACTGGTGGGGAGTCAGTTCTGGACTGCTGGAGAGAGGAAGGAGTATACTTTATTTATTTTGGAACAATTTATTTAGGATTGCATTTCACATAGTGTATTTATTACACTGATACAAAACACTCACCCTGACATGCTTGGGGTCACAATACACAGCATACAAAGCTACAGACTACTCGCAAATAATCGAAATAATGCAGTACACAGCATACAGACCTGCAAACTAGTTGTAAATCACCGAAATAATGCAGTACACTTATTTGCAGACATCGAAACAACTCGTAAATTGTCAAAAGATAATGCATGTGTAACGCTATGCAGACAAGCTCACAACACTTAAACAGCCGAAAATAATGCACTGCACAACCACTCATTGCACTTAAAAAAATGCTTTCGAACTATCATCAACCGCGAACTGTTCTAACACGCATAAGTGTCGATGCCGCCGTGAGACACCGCCGGACGCAAGCCAGCGCCATTGCTCTCACATCATTGCTGTCTACAGCAAGCAGGTGGAAGTTGTGCCTATTTTCGGGAATACAGTTAGAGTTGTTGGAGTGTTATGCTGATGTCAGATGTTTATGTAAATGAGAGCCAAGTGACTGCCTGGGCTGTGCTGTGCGTGCGTGTTTACCGTTGCTGGCACAAAACCTCCCTACCTATCGATACTGATGTCACAGGTTATGCTATAGAAATCTGTTCCAATGCTTCCCAGAATAGCACAGGCTGCATTGTCCCTAGCAATCCTAATGGGACATGCGAGCTGCGTCTAGCTGTGCATGCATTTACCAGCCATGCATGGGTGACGGATCGCCACCAAATGGTCGCGAAGCTACACACTATCGCAAGCACATCTTAAGGTTCTCATTGCTATACTGATGTCACATGGATATGCAAATGAGAGCCAAGTCGACCTCTTGGAAACAGTTCAGTCTCACAAAAATAGTTAACGGTCGCTTTTGTAGCAGTAGGCAGCATTCTACTCTATGTCTATTGAGACAACAGTGATACACATGAGTTGACTACTGTGTTTGACGCTTTTCAGGAAGACAAAGAGCCATCTGCCTCTAAACTAACTTGCATCTGCATTAAAGGATGACATAGGGTGGATGGACTGATCAGTTGAGATGGTGTTGTATTGAGGTACAATTTAATTGTAGACTGATTATGGATTATAGAGACAGAGAGGGAGAAGCTGCTGCAGGTCATTAGTTACTCAATGGCTCACAGCACGCTCCACCTCACTAAAGTTTCGGGTTTGTAGAGAAATAATTTCCAGTCCATAGCTTCAGAATTATGCTGCGTGAGCGATCTGTAGGATACTGCTATGTGCCTGATATCCAAAAGTATCGCGTAAATGGTATAATATTCTGGCAAACCATGTGAAAATACACGTGTTCTTGTAATCCCAGAGTCTGGAGATGTGTGTAGAAAGCAAGCAAGCAAGCAAATAGTTCGGTGCCAGAAGCAGTGATGCCTTTGTGCCTAGGGGAACCAACCTTGCCTTTGTACAACAGTCTTCATGGTATATGTACAAGTGGTCACTACTGCGTGTCCTATCATGAGGGAGTTGTAGATTCAGCACATCGATATCCATAAGGGGAGCATTCGGGAGGACGACGGTTCAATCCCGCGTCCGGCCACCCTGATTTAGGTTTCACGTGATTTCCCTAAATCGCTCCAGGCAAATGCCGCGATGGTTCCTTTCAAAGGGCACGGCCGACTTCCTTCCCCGTCCTTCCCTAATGTGATGAGACAGATGACCTCCTTCCCCAAAAACAACAACAACAAACCATAAGGGGAATGAAAGATTTTTTTATGTGAAAAATTACGTGCGCTATAGATACTGAGATTCATTTCAGATGACGCTCATACAGAGGAGACATATCCAGTACATTGCTCGGTGTCAGGCTATGGCAGCAATCCTAATATATAATTGTAGTTACACTGATAAATATGTGTCTGTTTCCTAATATTCTTGTGAATCTGGCGATGGTCGTAGAAAGCATAGCAGCAAGCAAACAGGTTGGGGCTGGAAACAGTAATGCCTTTCCAGAATGAACAGTAACCTCTTTGTTCCAAGATGGGGCTTGCCCATCATTTGTACATCAGTTCAGAGAGTCCGAGAAAGCTGATGCCTTATGACGATTTGGCTCGCGGCTCCCCCTAGGTGGGTGAATAGTGACCTAATACTCAGTTTGTGTTGTTGTCTTTGGGACCAAATGTGTCATATGTATACTCTGCAGAAAGTTGAGAAGATTCAATATGACGAGTGTTTCTGCTGGCAGTATTGATAGCATTCTCCTGGGATGTGAAGTTGTCCATGGCTGGCTGGCCTCTCTCTCTCTCTCTCTCTGTTTGACTCGCTCTTCGGCAGCTGTGGTCTTGGGCCGCGTTTTCGGTGGTAGTTTCCTCTACTGGCGCTGCACAGCAGCATGGTGAATACAGGGGATGTATTTCACGATCTGTAGATCACTTTTGCAGGTGTTCACTGTCAGTACAATATGGTGATCTATACAAAAACGTTTCTTGCCGCTGAAAGTCTTTTCTGCAGAAAAAAAGGCGGACAGTGCTTACACACTGGTGGCATCAGCAGTTTGGCAGGTAAATTCAGTAACAGCCAATCATAATGATTCATTCATTCACAAGAAATCCTTTGTACCGGTATATAGGAGCCTCTACATAGCAGTAACAATGTTTGTGTGTCGGAGATGTTTGTTGAAAGCAGCACATAACGATTTCCAGAAAGGGTAACACATGATGGAAGTGGTGCCTCGTTAGGACCATCAGAAAGAATGCATTCGGTGTTATTCTTAGCTATTTTCGTAAACAGCTCCTGTTAGGGCAAGAATTTCCATGCAGATAAGCTGAGGCACACGAAAGCTCCTACAAAAGCGACAGTTAACTATTTTTATGGGACTTCTCTGTTTCCGAGAGGTCGACTTGGCTCTCATTTACATAGCCATGTGACATCAGTATAACAATGAGAGCCTTTTAGATGCACTTGCGATAGTCTGTAGCTACATGAGCATTTCACTGCAATGCGTCAGCCACGCTTCGCTGGTAAAAACGTGCAAGGCTAGACACAGCTCGCATGCCCCGTTAGGATCGCTAGGAACAATGCAGCCTGTGCTATTCTGGGAAGCATTGGAACATGTTGCTATAGCGCGACCTGTGATGTCAGTATTTATAGGTGGAGAGGTTTCACATCAGCAATGGTAAACACGCACAAGCGGCCCAGACAATGACCTGGCTCTCGCTTACATAGACATGTGACGTCAGTATAACACTCGAAGAACTGTAACTGTATACCCAAAAATAGACGCGATTTCCACCTGCTTGCTGCAGGCAGCAGTGGCATGCGGTTGACGATAGTTCGAAAGCGTTTTTTTTTTTTTATGTGCAATGAGTGTTTGTGCAGTGCATAATTTTCTGCTGTTTAAGTGTTGTGAGCATGTTTGCATAGCATTACACATGCATTATCTTTTGACAATTTACGAGTTGTTTCGATGTCTGCAAATGAGTGTACTGCATTATTTCGGTGATTTACAACTAGTTTGCAGGTCTGTATGCTGTGTACTGCATTATTTCGATTATTTGCGAGTAGTCTGCAGTTTTGAATGCTGTGTATT
The DNA here is from genome assembly GCF_023898315.1 of Schistocerca nitens. NCBI lineage: Eukaryota > Metazoa > Arthropoda > Insecta > Orthoptera > Acrididae > Schistocerca > Schistocerca nitens. Next base: position 535,332,328 of record NC_064616.1, on the reverse strand, counting down.
GTGACCCCAAGCATGTCAGGGCGAGTGTTTTGTATCAGTGTAATAAATACACTGTGTGAAATGCAATCCTAAATAAATTGTTCCAAAATAAATAAAGTATACTCCTTCCTCTCTCCAGCAGTCCAGAACTGGCTGAGTCCTTTCTCACCTATTTCCCCACCCCAGACTGTCATGGGATGACAGAACCTTCTGGTGGCAGTACTCTGCACTAGGTCAGTTGGACTCCAGACCTCGTGGTGATCACACTGGATGGAGCTCCTGCCTCAGATTTTTAAATAAATACTGCACGCAAAATAAAGATTTATGTCCAAATCATCCACCAGCCCAGGACAGGCTGAGTCCTTTCCCCACCAGTTCCTAGGAAGAGGTGGCGGTCAGTTGATTACTGTTAGTGGAGGTAGCCCAAGTGACCTATTTTCCCGCCATTTTCTTAGGTTAGTGTAGGTATCCACAATGTTTTTCATTGTCAGGCTGGAATTTGAACTTCCTGCCGTTTTCTGGCGAAGGGGAGGGGGTTAGGTTAGTGGAGGTAGATCAATTGACCTATCTTCCCGCCAAGATTAGAACTTGCCTCCATGGTGTCATTGCGATGTTGCAGTATCAATCGCCGTTATCTTGAATCCGCCATCTTGAATAAATTTGGCAGCAATGCAACATGGAGTGGTGCTCTCTTTGTTCCATTACTCCCACCGCTGATGTGTACGTGTACAGTGTTACATCGACATCCCATCACGTCCTCCAAGCGCGTGGATTACTGCTAAGATTTTTGAACTTTTGTGATAGCTTACTGAATGAAAATGGGTGCAGCAGAATACCGCATGCTTTTCTGCACAAGAGTCAAGGAAGTGCGATCCAATCGCTAATAATTCTTCAGAATAAGCTGAATTGTTAACAAGAAATGATGGCTGATGAACAGGGGACCACAACAGGTTTGCGAACTTACACCCCTTATTGCCTGATACGCACATTCTGACCCAAAAATACTATTTGAAAGTGGGAAGAGTACCCCAAAGTGTAACAGGATACGTCATAAGCGAATTGTTCTAAATGCTCGAATGGCTCTGAGCACTATGGGACTTAACGTCAGAGATCATCAGTTCCCTAGAATTTAGAACTACTTAAACCTAACCAACCCAAGGACATCACACACATCCATGCCCAAGGCAGGACTCAAACCCGGGACCGTAGCGGTCGTGCGGTTCCAGACTAAAGCGCCTACGACCGATCGGCCACAGCGGCCGACCATAAGCGAATGAAAATAAGCGAAGTATACTACTTCTCCTGTCGAACTATCACTTACTTGAGACAATGTTCAAATAGTAAATCTAGCAGCAATAGGGCTCTGAACAATATCCTGAATGTTGTCTTTCCAAGACAGTTTATTATCTACCTCAACAACTAGAAATTTGACCTGTTCAATTTCACTAATCATGTGCCTAGTCTGTGAAATTAAACCGTCAGGTTTGGTTGAACTGTGTATTAGAAACTGTAAAAACTGATTTTTACTGTGATTTAGTGTTAGTTTATTTTCTACAGTTCATGAACTATGTCTTGAACTGCACTATTTGAAAAAGTGCCAGCATAACGCACAACATCCTTTACTACCAAGTGAGTGTCATCAGCAAACAAAATCATTTTAGAATCACCTGCCACCGTAGAGGGCATATCATGTGTATAAATAAGGAACAGGAGTGGCCCAGCTCTAATCCCTGGGCACCTCCCCTTTAACCATGCCCCACTCGGACCCCACATCATAGTCATTCTCTATATTATGGAGAATGACCTTTTGGTGTCTTGTTCTTAAAGTATGAGGTGAACCAATTGTGAGCTACTCCCTGTATTCCATAATGGTCCCACTTCTGGAGCAATATTTAGTGATCAACACAATGAAACGCTTTACTTATATCAAATAAGATGCCTACCGTTCTAAACCTTTTGTTTAATCCATCAAGTGCCTCACATAGACAAGACAATATAGCATTTTCAGTTGTTAAACCACTTCTAAAACCAAGTTGTACATTTGATAACAAATTATATGAAATAAAATGCGCAATTAAGTTGATATACACAGCCTTTTCAATAACTTTAGCAGACATAGATGGCATAGAAATAGGTCTAAAATTGTCTGCATTTTCCCCTTTCTACAATTTTATAAAGCAGCATTACTACTGAGTACTTAAATTGTCCATGAAACTGACAATTCCTAAGGGAATAATGTCAAATATAGTGAGGTACAGGCTTAACATGTGCAGCATGGTAGTTTAATATTCTACAGTTCATGAACTATGTCTTGAACTGCACTATTTGAAAAAGTGCCAGCATAACGCATAACCATATCCCTGAGAGGCCCCACTTTTCAATGATTTAATTAATTATTTAACATTTAGAGTATATCTAGAAGCTTTAGTAGTGCATCTATTAATGTCTAATAACTTTCTTTTATTTTCAGTATTTGCTGCGATGACATCTCATATGAAGACACGCAATCGTCCTGGGCGCCCACCGCTGGCACCGCGTGGTCCTGGGCGCCCACCGCTGGCACCGCGTGGTCCTGGGCGCCCACCGCTGGCACCGCGTGGTCCTGGGCGCCCACCGCTGGCACCGCGTGGTCCTGGGCGCCCACCGCTGGCACCACGTGGTCCTGGGCGCCCACCGCTGGCACCGCGTGGTCCTGGGCGCCCACCGCTGGCACCGCGTGGTCCTGGGCGCCCACTGCGTGGTCCTGGGCGCCCACCGCTGGCACCGCGTGGTCCTGGGCGCCCACCGCTGGCACCGCGTGGTCCTGGGCGTCCACCGCTGGCACCGCGTGGTCCTGGGCGCCCACTGCGTGGTCCTGGGCGCCCACCGCTGGCACAGCGTGGTCCTGGGCGCCCACCGCTGTCGCCGCGGGGCCCGGGCCGCCCACCGCTGTCGCCGCGCGGCCCGGGCCGCCCACCGCTGTCGCCGGGCCGCCCGCCGCTGCCGCCGCGCCGCCCGGGCCGCCCGCCGCTGCCGCCGCGCCGCCCGGGCCGCCCGCCGCTGCCGCCGCGCCGCCCGGGCCGCCCGCCGCTGCCGCCGCGCCGCCCGGGCCGCCCGCCGCTGCCGCCGCGCCGCCCGGGCCGCCCGCCGCTGCCGCCGCGCCGCCCGGGCCGCCCGCCGCTGCCGCCGCGCCGCCCGGGCCGCCCGCCGCTGCCGCCGCGCCGCCCGCCGCTGCCGCCGCGCCGCCCGGGCCGACCACCGCTGCCGCCGCGCCGCCCGGGCCGACCACCGCTTCCGCCGCGCGGCCGGGGCCGCCCGCGAGGAGCAGGACAAGTAAGTGCTAGTGTTCCTGAAGTGATATGTCCTAGTGATGACATTAATGTACGCCGACCGGGACGTCCCCGCGTACAGGGACTGAAACGCGGACGTGGACGACCTCGGGGACCTGGTCGGCTGTCTGCACCGGGAAATGGAAGACAACAGGACACCGAGCCACACCCAGGACGAAGACGTGGACGTCCACGTAAAATTGGTGTTCAACGTGGCGGTCGCGGGAGAGCAGAGGGAACGCCAGTTTCCATGAGACCAGGTAAGCTGCTACATTATCTTTAATCTGCAATACATACAGCATCTACCATACAGTTAACTGTTGGAATGTAGTTACACCATGAGACCAGCTATATACTTCCTCCTCTTGAATGATTTTTCAAACGAGTGTCCAGAGCCACTGGAACAGTGTGCAAGGATGGCAAGTGTGCGGAGGTGCCTTGAGTGCTGGCGCTTAAGTACTCAGCTTGAGAGCTGCTCCTGTAGCATTTCAATAAGCTGGCGAACCATTTGAATTCCACAGAGGGCCCTTGACCATTTGTGTTTCACTGTGGTTGTACACATGTTAAAAAATGTTTGCACTTCATTTTTCATGGAGAGAACTCATGTTTTCTAATATTTAGGCATTTTCTGCCAATGTGTCAATGCAAATTTGTCAACTGGCTTAAAACTCCGTCTCTGTACATTACATGAACTATGAAGTCATCCATATACATTTACTGCCCATTGTATGCTACTAGTTTATCGTTGAAGGATTCAGATATCTGTTACTTTATGGCAATATGACAATATACACGATGCTTTACAACAGAAATGTATCTTCTTGAGAAATATGTATAGCTTAAAAGTTGAGTATATACCTCTGTCCGAGGATGGAAAGTAGTCAGAGAAAATAATTTTATCATTTCACAAAATTGTGGCTGGTAGCATTAGTATATGATATTCTTTATAATGTATTCCCTTGTATGCTTCTGTTTGTGAATCTAGTTGACAGTCTAAAACTACGGGGGCGTGCAGGAAAGTAACACCTCCGATCGTTTTTTGTGAAAACTTTTAAAGGATTTTAAATAAAACAAACATTATTAACACTCTACATCTTTATTCTTCATGCCCACGTATTTGGGCCCCTCAGCCGCTAGAAGGCTCCGAAATGTAGCGTGTAACATGGGGGTGTGTAACTTTCTTAACTATGTCGGTGCATGAGAAGCAGTGTACAATAATAGCGTTTCGATTTCGAAGATTTGCTTCATACATGGAGCACCCGCCCCTTCAAGACGACAATGCCAGACCACACAAGAGCGCAGCGACCTCTGCAACAGTCAGATGGTTTGGGTTGACTGTCAGCGATCATCCTCTAAACTCGTCCCCATCCGATTTCCATCCCACTTTTACAGTGATGAAGCGGTGTTAAAGGAGATGAGGTTGCGCAACACTCTGTTGCGACGGTATGAACAAACTGGGCTCTCTCTGGGAGAAATGTGGCCATCGCCAGGGTGACTATGTTGAGAAACAAATATGTAGATATGAAGAATAAAGATGCAGAATGTTAATAACGTCTGTTTTATTTAAAAGGTTATAAGACCTTTCACGTAAAAATTTCGGAGGTATTACTTTTTAGCACGCCCACGTATGAAACCTTCTAACGAACGAAACAATGATGTGTCGAACTGGGGATCACTATAGATCTACACCTCTCAATAACGAAACTTTGAATTGAGCTATTGAAACATGCTTCACGCCCCATCTCTCAGTTTCCATCCACCGGGAACTCCCTCCCACCATTTTAATAAATTTTGGTTTTGGATGTCTCACCAAGGTCTCATTAATCGTGATTTACTAGGAAGTTCCTGCGGAAATCACTCAGGCTTCCAGTAAGAACACTCTACGTTACCTCACGGAATTATGTGCAGTAGCGCTATATTCTGTTAGTGCGTAGAACAACTAGACTGTTATGGAAAGAAAGCAACAATATTTTTCACAGTACTTGTAATTTTAAACTCGCACTTGAGAGTAGCGGTGTTCAAATACCGCTTCGAATTCGCATCCTTACACTGTTCTTGGTTTTTCTGAATGGTACATGGTTCTTTAACAGACTGGTCGTATGTAAAGTACGCTGGCCTCAAAACACAATCAATATCTTCAATGCGCGATACCACTGGTAATAATGTCTATGACAGCGCCACTAAAGTGTAGTTGTTAAACATAGTTTTCCAAAATCCTACACCAAAGAAGACGAAGTAGATATTCCAGAATTCAAATTGAAAGTAACTGCCAACACGAGTAAATTAGAAGTGAATATCCTCGGATAGTGAAGCAGCTTATAGCACTTAAAAAAGGCAAGCCTTCCGGTCCAGATGCGTACCATTATATTTACAGGGTGACAATTATTGAACTATATGAAATAAAATTGTCATAACTTCTGAGCGGTTTGCGTTAGGACGTTCAAACTGCACGGTTGGCCACGGGGCATTATGGGAATTTGTGTGGCGGTTTAGTGACGAAGACCACTTTCATTTGGATGAGTTCAGTAAGCATAATTGGCGCATTTGGCGGACTGAGGATCCGCATTTCGCGATCGAGAAGTCTCTTCACCCTCAACGGTTGGCTGTATGGTGTGCAATGTCCAGTCACGGAATAATCGGTACGATATTGTTTCATGGCACGGTGACTGCCGAACGGTACGTTTGGGAAGATAATTTCATCCCCATTATCCTAAGTGACCCTGATTTCGACAAGATGTGGTTCATGCAAGATGGAGCTCACCCCATCGATGCAGGGTGTTTGATGACCTGTAGAAGCGCTTTGCGGACCGCATTCTGGCTCTGGGGTACCCAGAAGCACTGGCATGGGCCTCGATTTGCCGCCATATTCTCCAGATCTGAACACATGTAACTCCTTTTTGTGGGCTGTATTAAAGAGAAGGTGTATAGCAATAACGCTAAAAGCATTGCAAACTGAAAACAGCCATTCAGGAGGTCATAGATAGCATAGATGTTCAGACACTTCAGCGGGTCACGCAAAATTTCGCTGTTCCTCTGTGCCACATCATCACCAGTACACATATCGAACATGTCACAACCTAAATCCGAATATCTGTAGTGTAGTTTACATGTGGAATAAAGTGTGTACATGCCGTAGTTTGTAACTAATTTACGTTTTTTTCGTCAATAATTTGTCATCCTGTATCGTATACACCTGCTCGCTAGACAAAAGATCCGTACCGAACGACTGAAAAGTTGGACAAGTCACACCAATATTCAAGAAAGCAAACAGCAGTAATATGCTGAGTTACAGACCCACACCACTAACGTCGATTTGCAGTGAGTTTGGGAACATATAGCGTGTTCGAACATTATGATTTCTCTAGAAGTTAATGGTCTACTGACACACAGCTAGTGCGGATTCAGAAAATATCATTCTTGTGAAACGTAATTACCTCTTTATGCGCATGACTTAATGAGTTCCATCGACAGAGGATCTCGAATTGATTCCATATTTCTAAATTTCCAGAAGGCTTTTGACACACTTTCTCACAAGAGACTAGGAATCAGTTTGTGTGCCTATGCATCTGTGATTTCCTCTCAGAAAGGTCACAGTAAGCAGTAATTGACTGAAAGGAAGATCATCGAGTAAAATAGAACTGATATCCGACGTTGACCAAGGAAATGTTATAGCCCTCTGCTATTCCTAAACTACATAAACGATTTAGGAGACAATATGAGCAGGTCTCTTAAGTTGCTTGCAGATTATGGTGTCATTTACTGTCTAGTAAAGTCATCAGACGATCAAAAACAATTGCAAAATTACTTAGACGCGATATTTTAATGGTGTGAAAAGTGGCAATAGTCTCTTAATAAGGAAAAGTATGAGGTCACTCACACGAGTACAAAATAGGAACAAATGAAGTTGGAATGATCACAGAGATAATGTTGTGGGGAAGACAAACCAAAGATACGTTTCATTGACAGAACACTTAGAAGATGCAACAGGTCAACTAAAGAGACTGCGTAGACTGTGATTGTTCGTCCTCTGCTAGAGTACTGCTGTGCTGTATGGGATACTTATCGCATGGCATCAACGGATGACATCGAAAAAGCTCCGAGACGAGCAGCTCGTTCGTATTATCGAGGTAGGGTGGAGATAGTGGCTCGGATACGATAAGCAAGTTGGGATGGCAATCATTAAAACAAAGAGGTTTTTATTAAAATACAGAAGTTTTTCGATGCGGTGAGATCTTTTCTCTAAATTTTAATTACCAACTTTCTCCTCCTAATGTGAAAATATTTTACTGTCGCCAACTTACGTATGGAGTAATGAGCATCATAAAATTAGATAAATCAGCGCTCGTACAGAATGTTTTAGGTATTCATTTTTTCCTACGCCCTTTTAGAGAATAGAAAAATAGAAAAATACATTGTAGGCGGTTCGAAGAAACCTCTGCCAGAAATTTAAGTTTTAATTGCTGAGAAGTCATGCGGATTTGGAAAGCTACAGACAGTTCCTACTTTATCCTTGACCGTCAACGATAGTGCTATTTCTTTTAAAAAATCAATTCGTTCTTTCTCATAATATTTACTTCGTCCTGTTTTAATCAAACCGTTTATCTCGTAGGATAGATATTATAAGGACAAAGCAAACTATAGTTAGAGCCATACTTCAAACTAATTTGAGCATGTGCACACGGTCCAGTTCGAACAAATTTTCAATTGAAACAGGAACTTCATTTCTGATAATTTGTTAGTGACACTGCTGAGATGGATTGCTATTAAGGTCATTAAAAGTATTGGTTATGAAAAGGAAAAAGAGCAATTGAACCTGCTTGTAAAATCTTGGGTAAAATTAAGGAGGCCGCATCATCGTCTTTAAATATTGCACTAATGTCATCCGTAAGTGCATAACATATGCGATTGTAAGAAAGTTATAAGGAGATAGCAAAAAAAAGTTAAAATGTGTGTGAAATCTTATGGGACTTACCTGCTAAGGTCATCAGTCCCCAAGCTTACACACTATTTAGCCTAAATTATCCTGAGGACAAACAGACACATCCATGCCCGAGGGAGGACTCGAACCTCCGCCGGGACTAGCCGCACAGTCCATGACTGCAGCGCCTTAGATCGCTCGGCTAATCCCGCGCGGCGGAGATAGCAACTCTGTGAGAACTTCGCAGCTTGACTTCTACGGAACTAGACTTCAGGGTTAGCAAAGGAAATCTCAGAAATTATCGCATCTGTCGGATTCTCTAAAGTATATTTTCTTCAAGCAAGAAATACGAGAGAGCAATTGTGAAATTTATAACGTTGGGGAGATGAGATAGCAGAACTAAAATTTTGAGTGAGGGTCGTGAGGCGTGCTTAGATAGATGATTTGGTGAGAAGACTGCCTGCGGAGCCGCGCGGACTGGACACGCGGTTAGAGGCGCTATGTCACGAATTGCGCGACGCCTCCCGCCGGACGTTCGAGTCCTCCTTCGGCATGGGTGTGTGTGTGTGTGTGTTGTTCTTGCCGTAAGTTAGTTTAAGTAATGTGTAAGTCTAGGGACCGATGACCTAAGCAGTTTGGTCCGTTAGGAATGCACACACTGCATGCGAAGGGCAGCGTTCCAGTTTAGACTCCTGCTATAGAAAGAGCGAAGCAGACATTGGCAGTGAGAGAGAAATATAGGGACACAGTGGCAGTGGTACGTAGTCGACAGTGACGAAACAGTGCTGGGAAAAAGAGTGAAGGAGACAGTGCCGGGGGCAGGGATAAAGCGAAAGAACAAGTGGAAATTGATGAAATTTAGTGATAATGACAGATTATATGACAATGACAACGAGGGAGAGACAGATAGTAACATAACCAAATGTAACGTATTTACAATACATAGAAATACCCTTTACTGCATGATTACACGACTTACAGAACTGTCACGGGATGCAGTTACTGCATTAAAATATCTGGAAGTGTATATACGGAAAAATTTGAAGTGGAATGGCCAAATAATATTAATCGCGGGTAAGGCAGATGCCAGACAGATTCATTGGAAGAATTCTCAAAATGTGGTCCGTCGACGAAGAAAGTATCTCACCAAACACTCGTTCGACCAATGCTTGAACATTCTTCGTTAGTCTGAGATCCATATCAGATGGGATAGAGGAAATATAGAAGAGCCAAAAAAGAGCTGCTTTTTTCATTAGAGAATCGTTCAGTAAGCGCGAAAGCGACACGGAGATGATCAGCCAACTCCAGCGGCACACTCTGGAAGAGAGGCATTCTTCACCACGCTGTGGTTGACTGTTAAAGTTTCGAGAGCATACGTTCCTGGAACAGTCATCTAATATGTTGATTCCTCCTACTTATATCTCGTGAAAAGACCAGGAAGATAAAATTAGAGACATTGAAGCCCACACTGAGACTTACTAGCAATCTTTAATCCCACGAACTATTCGCGACTGAAACAGGAAAAGGGGAAAGTGACGGAGGTATACAAATTACCCTCCGCCAGTATGGTGTCTTGCGGAGTATGGGTGTAGACGTAGATGATAATAAGAGGAGCTTATAGAAACGTTTCTAAGATAAATTCTCTCAAATGTTATTGCGCTTGTAAAATACCGATAGTGACTCTAGCTGCGTGTCACAAAACGCAAATTTCAATAAACATATGTGTGTTTGAGTGATTTGCTTCACCGCTGTGAAAACTGAAATATTTTATTTGTGCCAACAAACTAGAAAGTATCTGTCGTAAACGCAAATCTAACCAACGAGATCCTCCCACGTTGGGCGTTAAAATGTTGTTAATTCAAAACTCATACACTGAAAACAAACAGCAATAGGTTACGAGTTCAAGGGATTTATATGCAATTGAAACAGGTTAACATAGGGATAAAACATGAAATGTTGACAATTATTACAATGTCTTCTGTACAAATACAAATCTCAGGGCCGATTAGATGGTGGTGGTGGTGGTGATTTTTGGTTTGTGGGGAACTCAATGGCGTGGTTGACAAAAAAAATTCCAATGTTTTCACTGTCCAGTCTCGCCATGTTCCCAAGTGATGATGAAATGATGACAACACAAACACCCAGTCCCCGGAAGGACAACCCCCCCCCCGCCCCCCCCCCCCCAGCTCCGGCCGGAAATCTAACACAGGACTCCCGTGACCACGAGCTGGGGCGGTCGATTTGAGCGGGCGTGGACACAACTCAGTTATTAAGAGGTAGGATGGGGGTGTGAATCACTGTTGACTGGCTGCGGTGGTTGCGCTGCAGAAATGGCGTCATCGGAGTGCTGGGAGGCGGACGTCAAGGAAGAAAATTGTTACGTGCGGTCGAGTGCGTTATTCCCAAGTGTGTGAATCGTCACTGGCAGGCTGCGGTGGGTGCGTTGCAGAGACGGCGTTATCGCAGTGTAGGGCGGCGGATGTCAGGCAAGGAAACTGTAATGTGCTGTCAAGTTCTGGACGCTGTTGTCTAGACCCCTAGACCTTTCTTAATTGCGCAGACCATCTTTGTAAAAACGGCTGTGAGATGCGCTCGCGCACACGCGCGCGCGCGCACTCACACACACACACACACACACACACACACACACACACACACACTGTGCAAGAAGAATTCAAAAATATTAATATTCTTTTATAAAGGAAAGATTTTTATTATATTCACGTAGCTGTCACAACTAGATAAAAACTCAAAATAGCGTGGTCACTGTTGAAAATGACCCAAAGGGATTTTTGGCATTCTTTGTCAACAACGAGAGAATCAATATCTGTATTAAAATAAATTTAATTCTAGCACTATTTACGTTCAGTCTATTCTTATACCTATTTCTCAGAAAAATTAAATTTGAAAAGGTCTGTTCATAATAAATACTTTGTTGAAAAGCACATGAAGTTCAAATGGTTCAAATGGCTCTGAGCACTATGGGACTTAACATCTATGGTCATCAGTCCCCTAGAACTTAGAACTACTTAAACCTAACTAACCTAAGGACATCACACAACACCCAGCCATCACGAGGCAGAGAAAACCCCTGACCCCGCCGGGAATCGAACCCGGGAACCCGGGCGTGGGAAGCGAGAACGCTACCGCACGACCAGCACATGAAGTCAGTAGTAATTCAGCAATATCTCCATGAGGACTGAGAGAACTGGTGCAGTGGCTAACACTCTCAACTCAAATTCGAGAGACTTAGGCTAGCTTCTTGGGTCGAGCATCCAGATGTCTGTTTCCTGCGGCGACAGAGGTCACACCATGCAAATGCCAAGATGGTTCTTTAAAAGGGCCATGGTCGCTTCCTTCCTCTCATGTAGTAATAAACCCGAGCAAAGCTCAGTCTTTCATAATCTTTGCCGTGGACGGGAAAAATAAGACACCAGGTGTCCTTCCTTCTTCTTGCGTCAGGATATTATATGAGCAATTCAAGTGAGTCGTTCTTGCGAGCAGTTGTGTACGAGAAGCTACCAACTCGACAAATTACGATCGGATTGTGGCATGTTATGTATATGTTTACGCCATGAGCAGCCAGCCGAGGCCACGCACGGGCCATTTAGTGCAGTCTGTAGGGCTGAACACTTCAAGCCGCCTGGTGGCACACGATACCAGAAATCGTGACAGCGACAAGAGGAAAATTCACTTCTCCGATTTTCACGTTATAAAACGTCTTGGCCGTATATGAGACTACGCCGCGTTGTATTATGAAGTTATTTCTTTCTTAAAAGGCTTTATTATTCTTTCTGTGTGTTAAAAACTAGGTACGTGGCGACGTGACAGAATGGACCATTCCCTTGTGAGTGGCATAGGATAGCGATAGGGCATTTCAATTCTTATTTCATTCTGTATTAGCTGACCTTGACACATGAGGGCCGCGAAACGTCGGTTGGGTACCGATGGTCTAAGGCTCGTCGTTCAGCATCTGCAGGGGTCAACGGCAGTGTCATTCTTCTCACTGTCCGTCAGGCTCTGTGCAAGGCGTGTATTCTTAAGCAAGCCCAGAGCATCCACAAAGCTCGCCCTGCGAGGGGTGTAGAACGCCCTCGTGTCAATTTTCCCTGTGCCGCGCTGCTGCCAGCTGGCACATCTTCTCAATGCACGCCGGGGTGGGGCGGGCCGGAACAGCGACAAGAGGAAAATTCACTTCTCCGATTTTCACGTTATAAAACGTCTTGGCCGTATATGAGACTACGCCGCGTTGTATTATGAAGTTATTTCTTCCTTAAAAGGCTTGCATTCCTTGTGAAAAAAGAAAATGTCGACTCTTCCTACCGCGTGATTTTTTTAGTTCTGTACTATTTCTCAGTCGATTTTGAAAAAAATTTTGCGTTTAAAAAATATAATTTTTGTCCATGTGGTAGTGTAGCATCTTTGTTTCCTAGTTAACCATTTATCTTTCCATAACTGGTAACAGTCTTTGTGAAATCACGCCGTTTCCCAACCTCGTGCACTTAATTACAAATCTTGTAGTGAATAGGTTTGATAGAGGGTAGCTTAGTGTTAGACACGTTTTAGGCTACACGTTGTTCCAAATGAAATGTAGCTAAAAGTACAGAAAAGTTTTTGAAACGGTAGTGCCACTGATATCGATCGGTCTTTGTTCACAAGTGAATGCGGATTATTAATGGCGTCAATGCTGCGATCGCAAGCCTACGGAGTCTTCGCCGGTTTAGCTAGGTTTAGCGTAGTGTCAGACACTGCAGGATAGAAAAATGAATTACTAGCGATCAGTACACGTATAGTGTCCGGAGTTGTGTTATTTTAATGATTCATGGCTATAAAATTCCAAATATATACGAATTTTAACCTCGGCGATGTCTGTTCATACTGGACAACCATCTGCTGTGATTTCACATTTATGATTTTACATTATGAAAGGCAATCAGTTATTTGTTGTCCACACCCTACAAATTAGGTGAATATGCATTTCGTATTTGGATCTAGAAGAACAAATTAATATAAGACGAGACTTTTCTGTGGATGAAGTGTGGTAAAAGTTTGCTACATTGTGCCTAATATCTTTGTAGTTGAAGATCAGCAACGTCAGATGCTAAAAAATAGAATTTCATTTACAGATGTTTCTATGACTAAACTTGACTAACACACTTTCGTAGTTCTGGGAAAGTGTAGTAACACAAGGTGTAAATAATTACATGTTTTAGATCGACCCATATCTCCACTTCGAAGAAACTGCGCATAGCTCTTACAAATGGTATTTATTTTAGGGGATTAATGTGATGAAACCGAGGCTAAGTGGGACTGCGTTTATTGTTGTGATATTAAACACGGATGAAATAAGTGTCTGTTTAAAATCATCACTCATTTTCGTCGTTACTGGATCGTCTCCATAGCACATAACAAACAATACTGCCTGCGACAGGCCCGAGAAACCGCGCGCAACGAGCGCCAGTCGTTAAACACGGCACTGCAAAAGTGACCTTGAAGCATCACAACACAGCTCCTGTTTCCGGACGTACGGCACTGGTCACAGCGCGAAACACGAGCCAGCTTGTTGGTCATCGCCTGGCGAGGATCGTAGCCAGCAGTGGGGCGAGCAGCGAAGGTGCAGGCAAGACCACCTACTGTAAGTGGTCTTGGTGCAGGTTAGGCTTACTTCACAGCAACCCGACAGCGGACAAGCCGACATTCTTGCCGGTCCGACAAAAGAGCCGCTTGACAAGGGATGGGACGGCGAGGCGCGGCGGCTCGAGCGCACAGTCAAATTCCTGAAGCTTCTAGTTCTCAAGATATTCTCTAGAAGTTCACGAGAAACGGCTAAGCGATGCGTGTTCCTGCACGCTTGTTGACTGCGATAACATGCGCCGGGGTTGTTATTTGAAGGGAATGCGGACACGAGACAAATACGCTCGCAGGGCGCTGTGCTCGTAACTCGTATGTCTCAGGTTTCATTGGAAGAAATTTGTAATTTAAATCAGTATGGATGCGTGAAAACGAAAGTCAAGCAGGTAGAAATACTTTACAGACGACGGAGATAACGTTTGTTGACACATTTGTTTTAAATGCTCCGTAATGTTTCAAAAAATACAACGGGCATGATTAGACGTCTTACATTACACAGTTTATCGAGCAGTGGGACACAACGTCCATGTGTAAAGAGACTCATTCTTCAAATAATGCGAGTAAGACAAATTACTCACGTATGTATGCTACCTATTCAAATCACAAAAAAAGAGAATTCCATGAAACACGTAAGGGAATGTCCGAAGCAGTCCTCCAAAATCGGATTTTTAAATCAGAGTTCGATAACATATAGTATACCCCAAAATCAAAACCATCCAAGCTTTTGTTCGGTACGATATGTAATTTTATTGGATTAAGAAGTTGTTAAGGCTTTCACATGAAACTTCCTGGAAGATTAAAACTCTGTACGGGACCGAGACTCGAACTCGGGACCTTTGCCTTTCGCGGGCAAGTGCTCAACCAACTTTTTTTTTTTAATCTCATTTTGTTCGCTTTCGTTCGCGTACTCACACACCGTTCTCCTGCAAAACTACGGGACTCTCATACAGTGCTTCCGTTCCCGCCGTGTTCACCGGATTTGGCTGAAACAGATTGCTTTTTGTTCACAAAAACAGTGTCCCATAAGCTTTCGTTTTTTAGGCATTCAGAACGTACCTTGTTTTAATCACGTAGAGGCCTTTGCAGCGACTGAGTGGCATGTCGTCTGAATGCCCATATCTTCAACGTTTCCTTGTAGCCTGACATGAGCGTTCGTTCCAGGTTAATGGCGGGGGTCGAGTTTATGGTTGCGGTGTTGTATGGAGCGGTAAATTTATTGCCCACATACCTCTCTCTGCTGCTGACGATGGTTTCTTCTGCTCGTTTCTCACAGGAAAGGAATATTCCAATGGAGGCACAGTGACCGTTTACGCTCAGAACTCTATCCCTATGATTTTCTGTGGAATATAGGAGGAAAATAAAGGAATCGCCCATCGGTGTATAGTTTCTGAATGTGAGTGTTTAACACGAGGACTATCTTCTTTTGTTCCACATACAAGAGCGAGGTGTTCAGCTAGATCTACACCAAGAACAGATTTTACTTCTCCATAGTTAATTTCTGACTCCTTTTTAACTGTTCTGCTTGGAAGTATTTTTCACCATTTGCTTACGTAATATGTAGTCAGTTTTGATAGTCACATTCAGCACGAAGGGAAGAAGATGGTGTTTTCACATAACTTACGGGAATTCAGCTAGGTAATATTTTCAGCGACCGCCGATATTTCGGCGGTATCTGAAAATATTACCTGGCTGAATTCCCGTAAGTTGTTTGAAAATTGTATACGCCAGGAGAAACTCAGGTTTCAAGATCGTGTTTAATTATGTCACATTTGACGTTTTCCTTATATCTGGTTCAGCATTAACCATTTTTAAATGTTCTGTGCACAAAGGCCCTATACTATCAGAATCTAAAGCAAGTGATAGTACAGTAATTTCATAACCAAAAGATAGACAAAACCATACGTTGTAAGCCCCAGAAATTACTATAAAATCTTGAAGACTATTGAGGACTTTATACGGAACACTTCACTGCTCTCGATACATTTCTTTTTCTTCTTCAGTTTGGGGAGGTTTCGTCTGCCACTGGGGTTTACTGAGCATCGCAACGGAGCAGAGCAGCTGCAGCAGCGCGCTCAGGTATAATGGATTGGGTGGTTGGGAGGGGGGGGGGGGGGCGCTCTCTGGCAGCTAGGAGATTCGCTTCTCTACGTGGACGACAAACGGACAAACCGGCCGATCCGAAATCTTTGTCAAACGACTTTATAGAAACTACTCGTTAAAAAAAAATTGATTCTCACGCATCTCTTGGCGTTACTCGTCAGCTTTATTATGAACTGCTCATCATTTCGTTAATCGTTGTACTTTTTGAGATATTTTCAAAAATAATTGAACTGTTGGAAGAAAGTCGAATAGTCTGCAATAGAGATCGCTATGAATTTACGTTTGGTGCAAGTTAGGTCATACGTTGCTGCTTACCAAATGTACACAACTGGCCATTAAAAGTGCTACACCACGAAGATGACGTGCTACAGACGCGAAATTTAACTGACAATTTAACTCACAAGCTGTGATATGCAAATGATTAGCTTTTCAGAGCATTCACACAAGGTTGGCGCCGGTGGCAACACCTACAACGTGCTGACATGAGGAAAGTTTCCAACCGATTTCTCATACACAAACAGCAGTTGACCGGCGTTGTCTGGTGAAAAGTTATTGTGATGCCTCGTGTAAGGAGGAGAAATGCGTACCATCAAGTTTCCGACTTTGATAAAGGTCGGATTGTAGCCTATCGCGATTGCGGTTTATCGTATCGCGACACTGCCGCTGGCGTTGGTCGAGATCCAATGACTGTTAGCAGAATATGGAATCGGTGGGTTCAGAAGGGTAATACGGAACGCCGTGCTGGATCCCAACGGCCTTGTATCACTAGCAGTCGAGATGACAGGCATCTTATCCGCATTGCTGTAACGGGTCTTCAGCCACGTCTCGATCCCTGAGTCAACAGGTGGGGACGTTTGCAAGACGACAACCATCTGCACGAACAGTTCGACGACGTTTGCAGCAGCATGGACTATCAGCTCGGAGACCATGGCTGCGGTTACCCTTGACGCTGCATCACAGACAGGAGCGCCTGCTATGGTGTACTCAACGACGAACCTGGGTGCACGAATGACAAAACGTCCTTTTTTTCGGATGAATCCATGTTCTGTTTACAGCATCATGATGGTCGCATCCGTGTTTGGCGACATCGCGGTGAACGCACGTTGGAAGCGTGTATTTGTCATCCCCACACTGGCGTACCACCCGGCGTGATGGTACGGGGTGCCTTTGGTTACATGTCTCGGTCACCTCTTGTTCGCACTGTCGCACTTTGAACAGTGGACGTTACATTTCAGATGTGTTACGACCCGTGGTTTTACCCTTAATTCGATCTCTGCGAAACCCTACATTTCAGCAGGATAATGCACGACTGCATGTTGCAGGCCCTGTACGGGCCTTTCTGGATACAGAAAATGTTCGACTGCTGCCCTGGCCAGCACATTCTCCAGATCTCTCACCAGTTGAAAACGCCTGGTCAATGGTGGCCGAGCAACTGGCTCGTCACAATACGCCAGTCACTACTCTTAATGAAGTGTGGTATCGAGTTCATGCCGCATGGGCAGCTGTACCTTACACGCCGTCCAAGCTCTGTTTGACGCAATGCCCAGGCGTATCAAGGCCATTACTACGGCCAGAGGTGGTTGTTCTGGGTACTGATTTCTCAGGATCTATGCACCCAAATTGCGTGAAAATGTTATCACATGTCAGTTCTAGTATAATATATTTGTCCAATGAATACCCGTTTATCATCTGCATTTCTTCTTGGTGTAGCAATTTTAATTACCAGTAGGGTAGTTAAAATATTGCACTATTCCATAAAATAGGGATGTGATCTGTAACCCACTCAGTTCTGTTGAAAATTGTTCGTGGATAGCACGCTCCGTTCCACTCACATATCAAAACGATTAAGCGAGAATGAAATATTCATAAGATCCACATATCTCATAAACGGTTTGAAATGTAGGTTTTTGGCAAATGATAGCGTGCAAAGAGGAGAGTAGGTCGCCATATTGTTACTGCGAGTAATTTCTTTATCTAGCGCTATAAAACATAAGTAACTACGAGATTTCTTTTCTTCGGAATAATGTAATTTTTAAGGGTTCTCGACAGCTGGTGAAACGAAAATTGTTACAAGTACCTAGAAACCGGAAGAAATTTTCGAGACATGGCTCTGACAGTTACAGTAGCATTTACAACCATTGTAAGAATTGTAGAGTCAACTACCAAAGTGTTCTGTCATTGCCTCCAAGTCACTCAACACGAGTGTCTCTTCTGAAAACGATTTTCTAAATTCTGTAAATGAATTGTGTGACACACAGAACTTTCCAAATGCAGTCAGCGATGTTCGCTGGAAACACACTTCTATAAAATGCCCTGAAAATTCTGTTCCAGTGTTGTAGAGCTATAAATATTTTAATTAAATCATACTACAAGCAGTTACAGATTTTCAAGGGAAATTCGTTATAACGGATGTTGGAGAATATGGAAAGGAAAGCGAAAGTGGTAGATGCCATTCTTGTAGTTTATTTCGCTTGATGCAAGAAGAGGAGCTTAATATACCTCCAGAATTTCCAGTACCAAAAACATCAGTTCTGTTGCCATTTGTATTAATTGGAGATTAGACATATCCATTGTTGAGTCACCCAGGGAAAGAATATTTCAACAAACGCTTTTCCATACTACGACGATTAACTTCATATGCTTTCTGTAGAATAAGACCTAAGTGGGGCATATTTTGTAAGCTAGTAGAAACTTCTCCAGACGTTGCTGACGATATTATGAAATTTACATCTTCTTCACAACACTGTCATTGACCTAGAACGCTGCGTGAGTGCCGATGAGCAAAATACATAGAAATGGAGTTTTTTTTATGCAAGCCACTTGCCCGACAGGTCGAAACTTTAACAAAGTTTTAAATGAAGCTATCAAAATGAGCCAGTTTTAAAAACTTTTTCTCACATAGTAACACATGATTTTCATGTGTTCGTCATATATGCTACTTCAGCTTTATTATCGCCTCTCATTTTAAGATAATGAAAGAAATAAGAGAGTGCGGAAACGTATGCGCATGTAGTTTGTAGTTATGCTGCCACCTCATGAGATAACTTGTGCAAAATGAATCAATTGTGGTGTAGGTGTTTCACTGGTCTCTTAAAGGATACCGAGTAAGAACAGCAGCTGCTATCAAGGCTTCCGCTCGCCATTTTCTCAACAGTACAACAAAAGGAACACGAGCGCCTGCTACAGTGTTGACTCCAATACCGGCAACGACAGCCGAAAGCTGCCAGCGTTGCCTGAACGTTGCCGGAATTACTCCAACGCTCTGGTCGCCGCTCTCAGAAACACCCATGTTTCGCTCAGCGCCACTCTGTGCCGCTTCGCTCCGCGTCGCTTTGCTTGCAGCGCTGTTATAATTACGCTCACAGGTTTGTTTTGCTGGTCTTCGTTGGGTCTTCTCTATTTCTTCTATCAAATCTCTGCGGTAAGGGTCCCAGATGGATGAACAACAGACTAGAATCGGTTGGACAAGCGACCTGTAAGCTTCTTCTTTAGGGAATGGTTTACATTTCTTTAAGATTCTTCCTATGAATCTCAGTCTAGTATCGGCTTTTCCTGCTATTTGTTTTATATGGTCATTCCACTTAAGCTCGCTCTTCCAGGCATTTTACGATAGATATTGTTTCCAGCAGTTTGTCATCAATAGTGTAGTTGGTAGTAGTGGGTTTCCTTCGCCAGTATACGCGATATGTTACGTTTATTTACATTCAGGGTCAAATGCCAGAGCCTGCGTCATTTATCAGTCATCTGTAAGTCATTTCATTTTGCAAATGAGTACCGTCTTCTGGCGTTGCTACTTTCTTACAGACAACTGCATCATCTGCAAACAGTATTAAAGAGCTTACGACACTTTTTACTAGAAGATTCATATACTCTGGAAACAGTAACAGACCTATCACACTTCCTTGAGGTACTTCGCAAATTACCTTCACATCTGTCAATTTTGTTCCGTTAAGAGCGATGCGTTGAGTTCTGTCTGCAAGGATGTCTTCAATCCAGTCGAAAACCTGGTCCGATACTCAGTGAGCTCGCATTTTTTTTTTCACCAAACGACAGCGCAGGACAGTGATAAGTGGCACGGCATCAACCTGAGCGCCGTTGTCTACAGCGCTGTTGATCTCGTGGAGGAACACAGTGAGCAAAGTTTGGCAAGATCTTTGTTTGTGGAATCTATGTTGAGTTTTATGGAGGAGATTTTCGTTCTTCAAAAACATTTTGATTCTTAAGCATAAAACGTGTTCCATAATTCTACAACAGACTGACGTCAACGATGGAGGCCTAGAATCTTCAAAACTGAAACACTGTCTTTGTTATGTTTAAAGTTACGTGGAACACAGATATATCGAAAACGTACTTCGTCTTAAAGAAAGAGTGGTCTGCTGACGTGTCACTACGTGCTGTATGTGTTAACTGAACTGTTCTTAGAGGTGTACGACATACGACTTCGGGCCGGAAGATATTGCGCTTTTCATGGAACTGGGTGAGTCCAACACACGACGACGAACCCACAAAGGTTGTTGCTTCGAGGCACGGGCGGCAAGGCCGTCTAAAGAAACTTTGTATTTTTTAAATACCTGCCTTCTGCAGACATATTTTTTCCTTTTTCTTATTCTTTACTGAACGTCGATATATAGGCCGACTGTGCTGATCCGTGAAGTTTTCGGCAAGATCTTATAGCAGTTTCTTTTGTTTTATTGAAATAAACTTTCATCTAAACCTATGAAGTGTGCTCAGTTTGGATCATTAACTCATGTCCTCAGTGAGTAATTGTAGTGATGTGAATATTCCGTTCGCCATAAACAGCTTGAAATGTGGTACTCAGGTTTTGTTAGGTATTTACAGCCATACTTTTTTAAAATCATGAATGATGAGATCGAGGGAGATGAATGAGGAGCTGCATGGCATATATTTGGTGACACGTGGCTCTTTGCCATATATTGGTAGGAATTTTGTACGCATGACCGTTTCTCGGGACGGGAATATAGAACAAGACCGTTAAGTTCAAACTTGGTAAAGAAGACAAAGGTATTGTCGGTCTCAGACCTCGTGCAAAATCGATCTTATCAGGAAACTTAAAAGAGAAAAATTCCTCTGTCGTTTCTGTGGGAGGAGCCAGTGCAGCAGACACTCTGAAGCCGAAGGAAGGTCCAAGCCCAACTGAGGTCACTGTCGCCAACACAGCCGGGGTCCATACGGAGCAAAACCTGGTGCATTTGGTTTTCTGACTTCTTCCACGCTCATCGGATTTATGTGCGTTTTCATAGTTACAGCTTTTGCACTGAAATGCATTAAGAGCATGTGTAGTGTTTTTAACAGGGTTCCAGTGTTAATATATTCTTTTACATGACTAGCCCAAATAATATATCTCGTGTTGGTACCCCACTCGTCTGGCAGCTCTGGAATCGATCCACGGTCACAGTATTGCTGTAGTACCCTGCACGTAGGATCGAACCGATACCCTTTGATACAGAGCATTTCTGTTTCGATTAATCTGTGTGGTTACTCTTTCAGAGAAATCGTATAAAGCTACAATAATCTCATTATTTTATCTTACGCAGTTATTCAAGGTAACGAAAGACACAAAATCGGTCGAAGTAATAAGCTGCTACTGCTGCCAACTAAAGTTATGAAAAGGCCAAAGATCTAAGGTCGTCAGTCTCGTTTTCACCTCCGAAAACGAAATCAGTGTAGCGTCTACAGTTAATGATAGAACACGTTCTCAAACTTGCACCCGCCCGGGTTCGATTCCCGGCGGGGTCAGGGATTTTCTCTGCCTCGTGATGGCTGGGTGTTGTGTGATGTCCTTAGGTTAGTTAGGTTTAAGTAGTTCTAAGTTCTAGGGGACTGATGACCATAGATGTTAAGTCCCATAGTGCTCAGAGCCAAACTTGCACCTATCTACATCTACATGACTACTCTGCAATTCACATTGAAGTGCTTGGCAGAGGGTTCGTCGAACCACAATCATACTATCTCTCTACCATTCCATTCCCGAACAGCGCGCGGGAAAAACGAACACCTAAACCTTTCTGTTCGAGCTGTGATTTCTCTTATTTTATTTTGATGATCATTCCTACCTATATAGGTTGGGCTCAACAAAATATTTTCGCATTCGGAAGAGGAAGTTGGTGACTGAAATTTCGTAAATAGATCTCGCCGCGACGAAAAACGTCTTTGCTCTAATGACTTCCATCCCAATTCGCGTATCATATCTGCCACACTCTCTCCCCTACTACGTGATAATACAAAACGAGCTACCCTTTTTTGCACCCTTTCGATGTCCTCCGTCAATCCCACCTGGTAAGGATCCCACACCGCGTAGCAATATTCTAACAGAGGACGAACGAGTGTAGTGTACGCTGTCTCTTTAGTGGATTTGTTGCATCTTCTAAGTGTCCTGCCAATGAAACGCAACCTTTGGTTCGCCTTCCCCATAATATTATCTATGTGGTCTTTCCAACTGAAGTTGTTCGTAATTTTAACACCCAGGTACTTAGGTCAATTGACAGCCTTGAGAATTGTACTATTTATCGAGTAATCGAATTCCAACGGATTTCTTTTGGAACTCATGTGGATCACCTCACACTTTTCGTTATTTAGCGTCAACTGTCACCTGCCACACCATACAGCAATCTTTTCTAAATCGCTTTGCAACTGATACTGGTCTTCGGATGACCTTACTAGACGGTAAATTACAGCATCATCTGCGAACAACCTAAGAGAACTGCTCAGATTGTCACCCAGGTCATTTATATAGATCAGGAACAGCAGAGGTCCCAGGACGCTTCCCTGGGTAACACCTGATATCACTTCAGTTTTACTCGATAATTTGCCGTCTATTACTACGAACTGCCTGCGACCTTCCTGACAGGAAATCACAAATCCAGTCGCACAACTGAGACAATACCCCATAGGCCCGCAGCTTGATTAGAAGTCGCTTGTGAGGAACGGTGTCAAAAGCTTTCCGGAAATCTAGAAATTTGTCTGTGTAACGTGTAATTGGGGCAGAACGCCGGAATTTTACGTAGAGGTATGTTGGAAACCGCCTGAAAATCATATCCAGGTAGGAGAGCTCACCAGCCCTAGCAAGAGGACTTCGCAAACTCATCATTACTGATTTCGTCCGAATTTATGGAACATGCAGGGCAGGGCTTGGCCAGAAACAAAAGAGGCAGTGGTGTGAGCTACATATGGCCAAACGTTAAAAAAAAAATGACTCGGATCGGGCGAGTCATGAGCCATTTATCTCAGGGAAGCTTCCAGGCAGTGGTTGGCACAACGGAAAGACTACGAGTGGTGGTACGAGGGCCGTGGCGTCGAGTCACGATGCAGATTTTTCTTTTTAATTTCAGTTTTGACGTTACTGACACTGCAAAGGAACCAGTCATGCGCAATATATTACATTTCTTCGTGAAAGGCGTGAGGAGGAAAGGCAAAGAAATTTGGTATTCCTAATAATTTCCAGTAATGGAGTGTACTTATAGAGTCCACGAGGACTCTGAAAGTAAATTTGGAAGAAGGGATTTAATAAAACCTTACAGGACTTCGTTAATTTCATTTTGAGCTTCGAGCAGCCCTCGGCAGCTGCAAACGAACAATAAGTTCCACGGTTTTTACGATTCATATCACCCCAGCACGTGGAAATCATCAACTGTAAAATAGTAGAAGTTCTAATTCTAAATACGAAGTTATCGTGAACGCCTTACAATCACTTCCTGGAAATGTATTGGGCAATCCCAAATTTTCCTTGGACTTTCCTTGGTTTGAGGGATAAAGGGACCAAACTACAGGGTCATCAGTCCCTTACTTCTGACGCAAACAAGGCTCACGGTAAAACAACTCCCAAAGTGCGATGGGGAAAGTAAAAGGGGTAAAAGTAATGCGGAACCACACCTAAAAAGAAAACGAATGGCACGAACAAAAAGCGGGGTAAACATATACCATAAGCAAAAGTAGAAGAAGGCTTTAAACCATAGAGCAGATGGCCTGGGCTGTCTGATCACAAGAAAAATGAGGCCAGCCAGCCACTCTGCGACACATTAAAATGTCCACCCCAAAAGACAAGGCGAGTTGAACACATGAAGGGAAAAGACAAACATCAAAACAAAAAAATGCAAAGAAAGGGTCACAGAGTTAAAATGGAGGGAGGGAGGAGGACTCGGAGAGAAGGGCAGATGCCCACCCTTAGATGGTACGCGGAATAGTTAAAGAAGTGATTTGTTCGTAAGAGTGCTCATTTCCTGCATGCGCACCTCAGTGAGCCTCCTAAATAACATACAGATGAAATGTAAAGTTTCTAGTTTCAAGGAGCAACAGGATTCCTCGAAGTGCAGTATGAAGCTATGTGGGATTCTGAGTGACATAAACACAGTTCTTTACACATCCAAACAAAAATAATTCTACATTTGTTAAATCGGGTGATGTTACGGGCCAGTACGGACAATTAAATTTTAATTATTAATTTTATTATGTTCTTTATCTCTCATCCTGTTTCGTTAGTTAGAGTTTTACTTGAAACTGCTGAAACATTTATTGTAATTAAAACCAGAAGAAAGTATACAATGCACAACAAAAACCTGTCATTTTCTTGCGGTTAGTGTTGTTTCTGTGAATCTAATTTTTATTTTTAAAGCTGTAGCTCATTGTACATATTGCCCTTACTGCTATTTGATTGGGAACTATTCTGTTGCTCTTGTATCCTATATATAATGGTACGCCGAAAGGTTGCTCCTGACATGGTTCATTGTATCTAGTATATATATTTGTGTTACCTTTTCGTATATGGAGGACTCGTTTGGAGACGATGGTTGTATCAGTATGACAATGCACACTCTCGTAATGCAGCATCTGTGAGACAACGGTTTGTGGACAATAACATTTTTTGAAATGGACATGCCTGCTCTGGTTCCCTTCCTGAACCTGACTAAGTACCTTTGGAAGAAGTCAGAATGTCAACTTCGCTCAAGATCCCAGTGTCCAACATCAGTAAGTTACCTGCTCTGGTTTCACCTCTCGAGGAATAATGGAGTACCGTTCCCTCACAGGCATTGAGCCACCTACATGGAAGTGCCTCCCACAGAGTTCAAGCTGTCGTCAAAGCGAAGTGTTGGTTTCTTCCATATTTTTGTCCACTAACAGTTGTCTCGATATTTTTGATTAGATAATGCCTAAGGTGGTTCAGTAAATAGCGATAGACTGAACAGTGCTTATTTGAGGAAAATCGGCGAAATACATGATATTTTTTCCTTTGTATAGTTTCTTATCATTATTATTACTTTTGTACTACCCTGTGTTGCATTAATGATTACAACTAACATATAAAGACTCACTGCGTTCATTTCTCTTTACAGGGAACCCAGTTCAGGCAGAACCTGTACCAGGCTGTTGTAAGTAGCAACTATTAGTAATATTTTTTCAATATACTCTCATAAAATCAAGTTTCTGTTAATGCAAACATTTTAAGTTAATCTATGCTGTGACTGTAATTGATATCGAATACAAGGCGTATCAAATGGTTAAACTTCCATCATCAGGTGCATTCATTTGTATTACTATGACATGTCTGTTTATTTTACGACTGTGGCACTGTCTCTGTGGACATCTCTGACTAAAAATTTAATGTGAATATAAATGGTCAAATAAAACAATCGAAATAGAGTACCTCCAGTGGTCACAGGCTCCTCTCTGTCGAAATTCATTCCATATAAACCGTCAAACTTTGTTTACAAAGATGGTGTCAAGAAACTGATAAGTGCAAAGAACATATAGCATAAGTAGAAACACTGTTTCGAAGTACAGATAACATACGGCAAAACCAAACCATTATATCAGAGTAATGTGGAGATCTTTGGTTGAGTAGATGAATAGGTATGTTGGATCAAATATTTCATGTGGTTCAAAAATCGTTTTCTGTCAAGATTACATAGCGTAAATTTTGCACTCATTTGTACAATTAGGTGATATGTTAGAAACATTAAGTGTACTAACTGTGCTGCCAGCAGTGACAAAATGATATATAAATAACAATTTAGGCTGTTATTGAGAGATACAGGATGAAAGGAGTGACAGAAGGAGAGCAAAGTTTTGGTTATGCCAGTACTGTTGGTTTGTTGGGCTTACACCTGTCACATAGTATAATGGCACACAAGTTGAAGTAATACACTGATAAGGAATTAAAGGTATTCAGATAGATATGCTCTTAATAATATAAGCAGATATGTGTAATATTAGACGGACATTAGCTACAAACTATTAGTTTTTGGGTGATCTATTGGGTTTTGTGAGGATTGATGGCAAATATGAAGGAGAGGATGAAGATAATGTGTGTGTATGTGTGTTGAAAAAGACATTTACCGGCAAGATAGAAACGTGAGGCAGTCCATAAAGCCAAAAGAAAGATGTATATATCTTAGAGAAAGTTTCATAATAGCAAAAGCTTGCAGGGTGTAACTTGTTTTTACTCTCTGACATAGACTGGCCATCACTTAAAGATTTCTGGCCACTGGGGAAACATTCCAGTCGTAGGGCTTTGTAAGAGGAATTGCTTCAAATACATTTTTTATGATAAATAACATCGATTTTTACAGATAATATTTCTATTAAATTGTTAAGAAAGACCCAGAATCTTTCGGAAAACGAAAAAAAAAGAAAAAAAGCTGGTGGAAGGTCAACGCGAATCAGCTACGTTACGGCTTAGACATACCAACCAGGCCTCCGTAGTTGGTAGGCTATGCATTGTCTAAAAATTGTATGTACAAATGTCGTTATTTGATATATAATACGTAAATTTGACCAGAAAGACGCAATTTTGATAGATCATCATTGTGCCGTGGCATTGAAATGGTATATTTTCATACCACACAAATTGACACTTTTTAGGAAGCCTTCACCTACCGATACGTATTTCCCTGTCATGTTATTGTAACAAATAGTAGCTCAAATGACTCGGTTTCAAAGGATCCTCAATTTGCCTGTACTTTGAAACAGCTTTTATTTACAACACGTAATCTGATAGAGAAAATCTACGAAATACGACGTTTAACGCCATACAATATGGCGGGCTTGACGGCTCTTAAGTTCTGCGTATTACGTAAAAATGATGTCGCATCTCATTGGTCACGTTCCTCTCCAAGAGCTGAAAATCTCACATGCAGTTCAGAGGAATTTGGAATTCGAAGCTGGGACGCCACCACCTGCTCGTAAACGTGTGTTCTCGTGTTCCGTGAAAGGATGGCTGAAGAAGAAACACGTCTGCCAGCATGTGCCATTATTCGACAGTAGCGGAATCATGGCCTGTGGTGACATCGATTTATCTTTCCGCAATATGGCTGCTCGTGTTGGTCGGAAACACAACTGTCAAGCGAATATGGAATATATGGGCTCAGTAGAAGTCATATTCCGCACCACGCGACTAGCGCCCAAGAGGACAGACATATCTTAGCTCCACCGTACAGGATCTCACAGCCGCGTCAAGTACCTTGAATCAAGAAATGGACTTGTTTACTAGAAGACAAGTATCCACAGAGGAAGTGAGCGATAACAAGAACACCACGGACTGTCACCATGGCGACCATTGTTGCGGCTTCCCTTGACACATTATCAGAGAGTGGCCCAACGACAGTCGACAGGAAGACGAGGGTGCACTCCTGTTTCCAGGCGAGTACCAGTTCTGCGTTCTGTGTACAACAAATCGAGGGACTTATCTGCGTGTGGAGACTCAAACTGCATTCGTCTTCTTCTTACGGATGGTGCAGGGTGTCACTGGGTACAAAACACGATCTCCCCTAAGTACCATAGCAGGTAATTTGGACAGTTGCCGTTACATTTAGGACTTGTTACAGCCTGTGGCTATTGACTGCTTTCGAGGTCTCCGTAACAATTTAACAAGATAATTCATGTTGTCCGTGCTGTCCTGACCTACCTCGATACAGGTGGTGATCAAAAGTTGCTGCAGCCAGCACGTTCTGCACATCGTTCACTCAGTCATGGGTTGCCGAGAGAGTGGCACTTCACCTCTCATCGACCCCTACGATTGGTGAGCTCTGGCGTAGAGTTGAAACAGCGTGGAATGATGTAGCAGTATCTGTCATCCAAACTCGTTTGGACTCGATGTCGAGCCATGTTAGAGACATTGCTGCTACCGGAGGTGAAATTGCGTGTACTAAATTTCGCACCCTGTATACCCCCAAATCACCAACTGCATCATGTATTCTTCCTGCTATACTGTAGACTCTGATTATGTAAAATCTGGTTACTTGTTATCCTTCCTGGTGGTACAGTTTGTATGACCAGCAGTGTACTTAAGTAGACATATATTTTGCACCGAAATTAGAGGATCGAGAGAGAGAAATGCGAGCAATGAGAAGAGACAGTAGACCATGACGTTGTGCTACCAAGGCTGTGCCCTATTACATTTCGACATGCAGCTGCATACTGCGAGCCGGCGGGTCTTCCCTGATTGCATAAATCACAAAGGTAACTTTAGGCTTCTCAAACGGTTAACGTCTTGTTTCTAATTATAAGCTCATACCACTCTTCTGAGCGCCTGAGCTCCAGGTACTAGACTTTCGCACAAAGTGCGAGGTCTATTGTGATGGACACAGAGTACACAGCACGTACGTTACGTATCAGCTACTTCAGGGGTCTTATTTCGAGACCTGTACCCAGTAAGAGAATAACATAGTGTCGTGATTGGCGCTATTTCCATAATTAGTGGAAGTTCCTAGATAAAACGAAGCCACTTTTACGAGTGAGTTCTGAGGGACCTCCACAGGTCTGTTAGGCTGCCATTGCGTGGTGTGTCCTAACTGCCTGTCACGCTTATCAGAGATATCATTGAACTCACGACGATATAAAGAGGAGCGGCACATTGTTTCATCGTATTTATCGTACATTCACTCGAAATGTCTTCGTGTGTGGCCTCGTTTCCCAGAATTCGTACGTGCCCAGATACCCCGCAGAATGGCGCCCTTTTCCCCATGTATATATAGGCGCAGGAGGCATTCCTGCTTGTTTTCTGTTAAGCACATGAGCTGCCGACCTTCATTAGATAATCAATCGTGGATCTGCACTGAGGAAAAAGTTTCGGCGAAGCGCGACGCGGGCGGTGTGAACGTCGAACCGCACCGCTCTGCGCGACGGCGAACAAGTTACGAGCAGTGTCGGTACATCAAAGAAAATGGTTTGTTCGAGCGCCCTGTTTGGACGACGTTTCCCGTTTTTACTGACGCGCGTGCGCCCACACATTGTAACATTGCTGCTCCACTACGAAAGCTCTACCCCATAACTCGATTACATCGACAGGCTAACATCGCCGAACGACTATGGCTGGCAGAAGCAGAAATTCTAAGACGAGAAAGTGGCGGTGCTCTGCCATCTAGACGCTGTCTTCCTGGAGATGGGAGGAACACCGCTGGGACCCGGACAACGTGCCTCCACGAAGCAAGTAGAACGCACAACGCGTACGACCAGACGGATACCGCCGCCACCGAAATAGGTGGCCGGCCAGAGTGGCCGAGCGGCTCTA
Organism: Schistocerca nitens; assembly: GCF_023898315.1. Lineage (NCBI taxonomy): Eukaryota > Metazoa > Arthropoda > Insecta > Orthoptera > Acrididae > Schistocerca > Schistocerca nitens. The sequence continues at coordinate 535,302,870 of NC_064616.1, read as the reverse complement.
GGCGCTACAGTGTGGAACTGCGCGACCGCTACGGTCGCAGGTTCCAATCCTGCCTCGGGCATGGTTGTGTGTGATGTCCTTAGGTTAGTTCGGTTTAAGTAGTTCTAAGTTCTAGGGGACTGATGACCTCAGAAGTTAAGTCCCATAGTGCTCAGAGCCATTTGAACCATTTGAAATAGGTGGTCAAACATTGAAAGTTCTAGCCAGGGTTTTCGGAGGCTCCCCGTCGGCCGTAAGACGAATGTCACAACTGCCGCTTGCAACTCCTCCTACAATACAAATTTGGAGATATTAGTACAAATTCCCCATCCCTCGTTACTATAGCATCAAATGCAACTAAAATAAAGAAGCAAAACAGAATAAGCTCATTCCCTTTGCCAGATGAAGAGCACTCTCGCAATTTCTAGTGAAGCCCGCTCTTGCCCCTCAGGGGAGGGGAAAAAAAAGAAGAAAAAATGAACACGCTACTCTTCGCCGCGCGTTTGTGCGAGTGCTGCACGTTGCGCTACGTTCGTTGTGGGCGCGGTATTATAGCATCTTTAAGAAATACCACTAAGAAACCACAGAAGTCCTCCACGCTTGGACCCATTAGTGTAAACTAAAAAAAAAATGGTTCAAATGGCTTTGAGCACTATGGGACTTAACAGTTGTGGTCATCAGTCCCCTACAACTTAGAACTACTTAAACCTAACTAACCTAAGGACATCACACACATCCATGCCCGAGGTAGGATTCGAACCAGCGACCGGAGCGGTCACGCGGTTCCAGACTGTAGCGCCTAGAACCGCACGGCCACACCAGCCGGCGTAAACTAAAACGTAGCTGCCCTGTACAGATAATACATTACGAGCCACAAAATAAATAGCGTTTCGGAGTTCATTCAGTACATCGAAAAATCGTAAGGGCCAGGAAGGAGGACGATTTCGTAACCTTCAAAGAAAAAAATGTTTAATTCTCTAACTTCGCTGCCACCTTCTGCTTCGTACAAATCCTTAATAACCATATTACTCGCTGTCCATTTATCTAGTTTTACCACCACAGGAAGACGGGGGGGGGGGGGATACTGTAATTTTGATGGGTGGTGACACAGTCGTTGGCAACAGACTACTGCGTAAGACACCGGTAGAGGTCGGGCTTGAACTACCACGTTTACGACAATGCTAACCTCAGCAAGCAATTGAACTGTAGCCGTTGCTGAATGCCATGTGTTCTGTGCTTTGCTTTCTGTTGTGTGTTGCTCGTTGTTTCCTTAGCTTGTTTTGAAATGAGTGAAGAGATTAATCCTGGTACATAAAGGGGTTGAAGTACGACCCCCGTAACCCCCTGAAGGGATCGGCGATCCATACGATCATTATATCAGTTATGCTTTCGCAGGAGCACAGAGCACTGATGTAGGTTGCCAGGAAGCAAAGCTTGTTCTCCGGCTTCGCTCCTCTCTCGTGGGTAGTCCATAAGTTCTCGTTTGTTTTCTCTCGCGGGTGACTGCCACATTATAGTGTACACACACTACCTTGCAGTGCAAGCAGCAAAATGTCGGGGTATACGGGCCTCTATAGGGAGTATGCGAAGTACAAGTGCTACACTCTAGCGGACAGCCTCGGAACAGTGTTGAAGGACTTAATGGTTACGTATACTACTGGCCATCAAAAATACTACACCAAGAAGAAATGCAGATGATAAACGGGTACCGGTATTCATTGGACACATAGGTTATACTAGCCGGCCGGTGTGGTCGTGCGGTTCTAGGCGCTTCATTCTGGAACCGCGTGACCGCTACGGTCGCAGGTTCGAATCCTGCCTCGGGCATGGATGTGTGTGATGTCCTTAAGTTTGTTAGGTTTAAGTAGTTCTGAGTTCTAGTCGACTGATGACCTCAGATGTTACGTCCCATAATGCTCAGAGCCATTTGATAAGCTCCAAAAATAATTTTTTCGCTTACTAAAGAATTTTTTTCAAACTGTGGTTGTCGGCGTGGTCTTCAGTGTGAAGAAAGGTTTGCTTCAGCTCTACATGCTAGTCTATCCTGAGAAAACCTTTTAATATCAGCAGAACTACTGCAACCTACATCCATTTGAACCTTCTTGCTGTATTCATGCCCTGGTCCCTGTCTACAGCATCCACCCCCGCCCCCCTTCCACCCACACACGTTCCTCAGTTACCGAACTGACTATTCCGTGATGTTTCATGATGTGTCGTATCAACCAATTTTGGCAAATTATGCCACAAATTTCTTTTTTCCCCAAGTCTATTCAGCATCCCCTCATTAGTTATTTGATGTATCCAGTCTTTAGAATCCTTCTATAGCATCTCTTTTAGAAATATTCTGTTGCCTGAACTGCAAAGTCCACTTTTGACTCCCGTGCAGGGCTACCCATAGACAAGTGCCTTCAGAAAAAAAAAGGTCTACATATTCGTCGCGAGAGAATTTAGCGACTGTGTTAACACAGTAAAACTTGCTCAAAACGGAATCGCATGGGACTGAAGTAATTTTCCACGTTGGAGAAGTTTCTGGATTACAAAAACTTACTAGGCTATATAAAATTTGTCAGTTATCATGTACAAAAGTATATATTTGTAATTATGCACGTATTTACGTGCCTTCATTTCTTCACAGTAGAAGTTCATTTACTGTATATTGTACAACAGAACATAGGCTATTACACTAATTGATAAATAATACAGAATTTCTGTATTTTTTACTCTGACTTTAAATTCGTATATTGCTGTATGTACATACATATCATTCCAGTGTTTGTTTTACATATCACTTTTTTCGCCGTATGTCAACGAGGGGGACTTGTTTGAATTTACTGTTCAAAACTGTTCCTTCTACGCAATTTTTTGCACTGTAAAAGAGTTCCAACAGCATACAATAGCTTTCTCAAGCGTACTAATTTTTCTAGGGACATAATTTTGCTCTTCGTCTTCTTCGTTTGTTTCTTCCTGATCTTGACCTGTGTTTTCTGTCTCGCTAGCTGCACGGTCAGCGCGGCGAATTGTTTCCCGAAAGAGCCCATGTTCGATTTCCGGCGGGGTCGGGGATTTTTTCCGCTAGGTGACTGGGTGTTGTGTTGTCCTTACACCTGTATAGTCACAATTGACATTTCACTGTTGAGATGGCTGTGTGGGCGCAGCCCGAAATCCAATAAATGTAGTCATCTGCACTACATGAAATGTTTCGCATTTTAACTAATTCAGCAGTTTGTGCTGCATCTTCATGAGCTTCGATGGCCACAGAAGCGTATGAGCTTCGATGGCCACAGAAGCGATTTGTTCTTGACCTCCACACCCTGCTTTGATGAAGCACTTGGTAACAGTTTTGGGTTTTATTTCCCTTACTGCCAAGCCACTCCAATTTACAGAATCCAGGACAGAACCTATTGTGGGAGACCAGATGCTCGGCTTCTTCAACACTAAGAATAAGAGATTACATCAATAATCGCCTAGAATGGGACTTGAATGGGTAAATAATCCCTTGGTCCACGGGTTGTGTGAGGCTGATAGAACCTGGAGAGAACTAAGCCAATTTCGTGTTTAATAACTTGACTTTCGAGTGGCAGGTTGTATCATCTAGGAGAAGGAGAATTTGGCGATTTGTTCTTCATTTGACATCGGAAGAACCTAGCCATTCTTCCATAAGAAAACTCACTAACCTCGCCTTTTTATTGCTTCGACATGTGACTGGAAGCTTACTTACGTCAATGTTTTTGAAACAATACGGATTTGCGACCTTTCCCATCACCAGTGGCTTCTCCATTTCACCTAACATATTGCCACACAGCAGTAAGGTGAGTCTGTCCTTGTACGTTCTTCCGCCGTTGCCCTTTTCACCTAGCTCTGCTAGGATATTGAAGGCAGTGCTCGATAAAACAGGCCCGTTTGATGGGCACTGAAGACGTCCTTCGGGTCATAATTCGCCATTAGGTGTGCAATATTGTCTTCCATTCTGTTTCTACACTGTCCTACACATCCTTAGCTTCCCCCTATACACCATCCCACACGATGTTTTGGCCAGCCATCGTATGGATGCCTTAAAAATCGTATTTCCAAGCTCTTCAGCGACTTTTAGGGCCTCAATCTGCAACATGGCCTCGTTAATTTCTTCAGTTCACGTCTTCTCCGCATTTATTTTCCTTTTCCCGGTCCCTTTCATCTATTCATTCTATCTTACACTTGTTTCTTAAAGTATCATAAACTGCTGTATGCCGCTTTTGAAACGCAGCATTATTTCGCCCACAGAGTGTTTGTCTTTCTCATTCGCCTCGATTGCCTTCGTCTTTTCGTTAAGTGTTAGAAACACCTACTCTTTGTTCAATATCATGTTATCACTTAAAGTGCTACCAGTCTACTGAAGCCGGCCGCGGTGGTCTCGCGGATCTAGGCGCGCAGTCCGGAACCGTGCGACTGCTACGGTCGCAGGTTCGAATCCTGCCTCGGGCATGGCTGTGTGTAATGTCCTTAGGTTAGTTAGGTTTAAGTAGTTCTAAGTTCTAGGGGACTGATGACCACAGCAGTTGAGTCCCATAGTGCTCAGAGCCATTTTTTTTTAGTCTACTGAAACTGACATAAAGTGCGTGTAGTGCATTTCTTTAGAATGATTGACCTTTGCCGGTAAAACCATCCTTCAACGGAACAGCACTCACATCTTTAACTGAGCAGATTGCAGCAGAGTGTCTGTAGGTGCTCAACAATGTTCCTGTGTGCGCATTAAGCCTGATTGAGGCGGGAGGCCATACATCTAGACGCAGTGAGCCGCTTTCGGCTGCCTGTCTTCGGCGCACAGAGCCGAACTCTTGTCCACTGCAGCTGTCACGTGGTACCTAAAAGGACTTACTGCGTGTTGGCGTGTTCTTTCTTGAACCAGTCAGCAACAAAATGTTCCCTATAGAGTAAGTAGCTGTTGCTGCTGCAGTTGTTATGAAGAAACGCAAACTACAGAAAAGAGAGTGTTGGTGCCATCCAAAAACTAGTTCTGGATTAAACTTAGGAGCTTTTCATTGCCTACACGGGACACTTCGAGCAGATCCTGAGAAATTTTTGAGTTTCTGTCGTATGTTATTATCTTAATTCGATGAGCTGTGTGCAGTACTGAAACCATTCCTTCGGTGGGTGGACATCAACATGAGGAACATCTAACAGTGGATGAGAGAGTTGCTGTGGCGTTGAGGTGGGTGCAAAACAAACGTTTTTCTCATAAAGAAGTGGAACATTTTGCTGGAATTTCAACAATTATTTTTCATACATACAAATATTTCAATCAACATAATAGAATCTGATGTCATGGTAGTTTTTCCTATTTTTACGATAAAGTATTGTATGTATTAAGGAAACAAGTAGTTCTTTCAAAGGATCAGTATTGACGATTTGTGATGTCTATTTTCGATTTCTGGAGTGGGCTGAGAGGAACGTTGTGTGTAAGTGCTGTTTACCATGACTGTGGATGGATGGGAGAGTTGGGAGATTCATTTCAAAGGCGTTTGTGGAAAATCGCTGCGGTGGGTGAAAATAAACTGGCCCTACATGAAATTGTTGCGCCATGTATACTGCGAAGTTTGCATGACGTGGGTGATGCATGGTCGTAGAAGTCTGTAGCTTACATTTAGCAACCACATGAACTATTTCACATTTTGTGAGAAGCTTGCTGTGTTCTGGAATAGCTACCAAGTCTTTTACCAATGATAATAAAAAAAGCTTATCACCAGCAGATGATGCTGTGCTGTACTCTTCTCTACTTTCAGTGCTTCGGCGTAAAACGTAGCACACTTTGTCTGTGTCTGATTTTGGACCTTGTTTTTTTTTATTTTTCTTGTTTTTGAAAGGAATCTTTCTCCCTCACTGATACTAGCTCACAATTCATCGCTATCCCCTTCAGCTTCGTCGTTTCTAATCGTGTCATCATCTTCACATAATTAGTGTATGTTCTGGAAAGAATCGTGAATGTGACAGTATTCAAAAACAAAGGAATTTGAATGCGTTCAGTTGTCTAGAATAAGATAATACACGAATACCGGATATTTTGTTTACTTGTATTTTGTGTGGAATAACAGGTGATAAAAATGACAGGACGTTAGAATAAATATATTTACTTTTGTCAGTCGCTGCAGAACCACTCTTTACTTCTCTAGAGCTTTTGATATCCCTCACGTATGATAATCTCAGATTTATCCACTTCTTTTGTATGTTACTGCCTAAAGATATGAGGGAGACGAGATCGTCTCGGCCCTTGTGAAGATGACGAATGCAATCTGGCAATGTTCGTTCTTCTTTGAACCTCTACACACAGCTGTATAGCCGCCGAGCTGACACTCACAAGGAAACGCCCCCATTTTGATCTCATATTGTAAGGGAAAAAAAGCGCACTCGCAAGATGTCAGCCCCAGCAATCGAGCCAGCGCGAAAATTTGTGCCATAATTCAGGTAGTACGCAGTTATGGCGTTCTGAATGTACAGCTTTTAAACTTCAGCGCGCACTAGTTGTTTTGTCACTCGCTTTGTCCTTCTGCAACTACTGAATATCTTAGAGCAAAGTACTTTACAGATGATTGACAACCGGAGCCCTCACATTTGCGGCAATGTTGAAGGCGAGGGAAGATCGAAATAAAAATTCACAAACGTTAGCAACTGAAGCATTATAATGAAATTAAATTAATAATTTTCAATTTGCAATTTAATCCAGCCGATCAAGTTAAAGAATAGCGCACCTCCTGCAAATGTACTTTAACAGTGTTTGCTTTAAAATCCAAAGAAAATAACGCACATCAACGATGGTTCAGATGGCTCTGAGCACTATGGGACTTAACTTCTAAGGTCATCAGTCCCCTAGAACTTAGAACTAATTAAACGTAACTAACCTAAGGACATTACACACATCCATGCCCGAGGCAGGATTCGAACCTGCGACCGTAGCGGTCGCGCGGTTCCAGACCTTAGCGCCTAGAACCGCTCAGCCACTCCGGCCGGCTCATCAACGATGTTAATATAAAAAGCGCTACGGTGCTTCTCTAATGACGAACTAATTCGTTTCATTCATTTATGCTGCATTTGTTAATCGCAACATACAAATGATAAAAGCAAAGAGAGCCTAGCACCAAGTACAGGTTAGAAAAGGCGTACTTTGACACAGTGAACAAAGCACGCTAACAGTGTGGAAACTTTTAATTTATAAACCTGGTACACACTCCACCTCCCGCTGGGGCATTAGGTGGTTGCGCTTCGGAGGACCGAGTGACAAACATACGGTGAAGGTGGCAGTTCAAAAACTGTACTGCCAGGTGGTCACAACTTAATATTATCAGAATTACGGCCCAAACTCAAGCGCGAGATCGATTGCTGAGGCTGATTTCTTGTAAGCGTGATTTTTACTCCTTAAAATAAGAGGTCAAGTTGATGTTTCCTTGCCAGGGGTGTTCCAGACGTCGTCGCGCTATCCGTTCAAATATGTGCCTTGCTACGAACAAGCAATTTGTAACACGATCTTGTCACATACCACCAGAACGCAAATGTGATTTCTGAATGAGAAACATGCTGCGCAGTCCTTCTGTATGTACGGAATGTAAATGGAATTACTCGTACCTGCTTCGTGTGGTTGGGAGTAGCATATCCAAGCACGTGCAGGGTCCGGCAGAAAGACCACCCGTATTTCAAAAACTAATCACAAACAAACAAAAACATAGACATAGAAAATACTTTTATTTGTGAACAAAAACATACTACGCTATTTTACATTAGCTGGTTTTTAAAATTATGTTCAGTAAATGGCGTCTTCCATTGCAGACACATTTTCGAAGCCTTTCCCGGAAGTTTTCCACAGTTCTTCGTGTCATTTCCGGTGACATGAATGCCACTTCCTGGGTGATTGCATCCGTATGTGCTTGCGGGTTTGTGGGCCTTCAAGTATCCCCAAAGAAAAAAATTGCAAGGTGATAAATCGGGTGACTTAGGGGGCCGGATGATGTCTCCTCGCGAAGAGAAAAGACGTCCAGGGAATCAACTCTCTCGCACTTTCTAGAGAATGCAAAGAAGTGTAAGCTGTGGCTGCGCCTTGCTGGAATCAGACTTCCCCCTCTACATGGTCCCCAACAAACTAGTTTAACTTAGGTTGGAGGAAGGTCTTTATAATGGGGCAGTAGCGATTTCAATTAACCGTTCTCGTTACCCCATCTTCTTTGAAGAAATACGGACTCCAACACCAGATTCAGCAACGGCGCACCAAACTGTTGCACGGTGGCTGAAAAGTGGTCACTGGTGAAGTTCCTGAGGGTTTTCTGCTGTCCACTAGCGGAAATTTAATTTATTTACAGTATCTGACAAGTGCAAGTTGCTCTCATCAGAAGAAGTCAAAACCGCATCAGGGACAATGCTCTGAACAGGTTCACACATGCAACTCTGCGAGGTGGAGAATCTCTTTCATTTAATTCTTGGGTACTCATAATTTTGTGTGGGTGCATGTTAAGATCTCTGTGCAGGACGCTTCTTACACTCTTATCAGACTATCCCTGGTCAATTGCAAGTTTAAATGTTGAACGCTTTGGAGAGTGCTGGGCGGACGCTCTCATATTTTCAGGCGTTGTTGCAGTCCGAGATTGGCCAATAGATTTTCTTTTGAGTGCAGAACCCGATGATGCTCTAAAGCCTGCCACTCCATTTCGAATAGTTTTTCTATCAGGAATAGAGAATCATGTTGGTCAGTTTCAAGGCGAATGCGAAATGCTTGCTGATTAGTATTTAAAGAACCTCCATTACGAATACACTCTTTCACAAAAGCACGATGCACACCTAGCCAATCCATTGCGCATGTTCAAAATGGCAGGTATACCGGTATCGATCGATAGCCCATCCGCCTCAGTACCCCCACCACAACTCACGCAGCGGTCTCTCCAAGTACGGGAGGTCTTTTTGCCGGACCTTGAAGTACACGTCATGATTTTGACAGCTACGGCCGTGCTATTCGCAGTTATGTAACAGGTTGTCTATGACGCGTTAGGGAAGGAAAGTACATAGATAACTCAGCAGTACGACTTCCGTCACTCAATCACTAGGTGATTCAGCGTACGTCAGGCACTAGACAGTTCGGTATAAAGGACTGCGTCATGGATAGACGTTACGGCTTCCTATAATTCCCATTCTTTTCCTTACATGTACACAAGGAAAAGTATGACAGCATCGGTGGAAGAGGGATGGAACATGCTTTAGAGATGTTGAAGCTGTGAAAGTCGCTAATGTATGAATTGCGGAAGCACACGATGCGTAGGAGATTTGGTTTAATATGTTTCCAGCATCTATTCCCCCCTCTACCACCCCTACCCCATTTCCACGACCACCGCGAATTTTAAAAAAAAATCTGCGTACAAAAAGCGTTCGATTAAAGGCGTGCACGTACTTATGTGCAGTTAGGTAGCAGTGCAAGGATATACTAATTCTGCTAATCTTCCACCGCTACTTCGCGCCGTGTTGGGTTACAGGGTCACTAAAGAATTTATCAGAATTTATTTTTCTGTGAAGTGAATTCGGCTATAAAATCAGACTGTTTAAACGATGATATATGTAATTTTTCAGAAAAAAATTTCAGTCGTCAGTTGCAAAGATACTTTTATTTCGTTTTGCCACTGTCAACAAATTAATTAGTCATCTTTAGAAGCGTATAAAATTACGAATATTATAAATCATTAGATCTAGGCCATTAATTTATGTAAATTTTAAGCAGTGTGATACAGGAACTAATAAGTATTGATTTAGAAGATGCCATTATTTTCTTTGCAGAAACATAATGCCAAGACATGTCCAAAATTGTACATATTGTAATTGATTATTGTAAACACAGATATGCAGATTGATGATTCGAAGTAAATGAATCACACCTCTGTACATATCAAGCTGTAGTATCATCTGACATCTTCTAAACCAAACAATAGGTTTCTGTAACACACTAATTATATATGTACATAAATGTATAACCGAGATCTGATGGTGTATAATATACCTAATTTTGTAGACTTCTAAAGCAGACATATTAATTTTTTTTAAACCGATAAAGAGAAATAAAAATATCTGTGCAAGCTACGATGGAATTTTATTCTGAAATACATTATAGACTCACCGAAAAAAAAAACCAGCTATGAGTAAAATATATGAAACTTCAAAATATGATTGCGAAGAAGGCGTGTTATATCAGATTTCGACGGTAAAATGACGTACTGTAATTCACGTAGCCAGAGGTTTATTTGGGCAAAACGTAGTTTCTCATGAATTCCATTTTAGATAAAGGTGTCGCCTAACAAAAGCGCTGGTCAACATTTGATTCTTACAGCCCTCCACTTGCGAGAATCTTGGAGTGTATCCTGTTACCACCATCCATCTTTTTCTCGGGCATAAACGTGGTGGTACTGCGACTCTGGCGAAGACTAATGTCTATCTTATCGAAAAACACGAGGAAAGATTCTCTCTGCGTCTTCAAGTTTCTTAGACGTGCCGATCGCCGAACTGTCTTGCAGAAAGATGTGGAATAAGTACTGAGATTCTCCCAGCGTACGTCACAGTCCACTCTTACCACGTTAGAACTTTACCAAGAACTTCACCTTCTTTCTGAACACTTAGTTGTATATTTCTCAGTTTGCAGTCGACGTTGACACAGATTTGCGTTCTGACCAGATGGGTTAATTGTTTTATCAGCAGTAAGTTATTCACTGCTCGTGTGACAAAAGGCAGCACATTTTTACTATTTCCTTCTCATCCAGTGTTGTGCGGTGTATTATTTCAACACATTTCTTTGGCTCTGTCCTTCGTAGACAGAAAGCTTCTCTCGCTAGTTAAAGTGTTGGTTGCACGCACGACTTACTACGAAAGTGCAGTGGTGAAAAATAGCATATTTGTCATTGCTCACATCTATAGCAACTGCAGGAAGCCTACCTTACGAATTTTACAGAGCGTTTTCTGATTAGGAAAGGCTGGCTCTGGAGGATGGTGTAGGAGGAGCCACAACCAGAGAGAGGCCATACCTCCGAAGTTGCCTTCCACAGCCTGTAGAGCGCAGCAGGTGGCGGCTGTATCACGGCTATCTCTCTCTCTCTCTCTCTCGCTCGCTCGCTCCCCCTCACCACCTCCCCCTCTCCCTCTTCTGCAGCCCGCTAATTAGATCTCAGTGGGCGTGGTCGAGGAATCGCCAATCGGATAGCCGCTGAGCGGATCGAAAACACGCGTCTCTCTCGAAATTCACCCCTTTTACAATATTTCATACGAATGATCGCAATTTGTTTCTATTAACCCATAAGGCGAACTGTGGTGATAGAGCCACGGTGTTGACGCCTGAAGTTGAAGCTAGGTACGCACATTCCGAAATAGTTTCTCATTCTGCGACTCTTCATTGATGTCAGTTGTTTGCGACACACGAACGTTTTTGATGTTCACCAGAGCTGTAATAGTCAGTGACAGTGTCTGTTCGTTCAGACATGCAAGCGTGTCTGAAGGATGTTGTATTACACACACTGTATAAACACAGTCGTTGTAACCATCAATGACATACATCACCGTCAACCGCTGCTCGCGTAACGGATCACTTAACTGTCAGAGATAGTTACAGGAATAAAAACATGTTATTCCCCATCTTTTTTCGATCTCCTGTTCACGATACTACGCTGGCAGCACCCCTGCAAGTAAATCCTGTGACAGTAGACGACCCGTCTGTCGGTACCACTCGGTATCTTACCGAGCCAATCCTCGTGTTATTCTGCGAAATATATCAGGGGACGGCAGTACTGCTTTTCTTTGCTCATAATGGAACGTGAGCTCCCAGAATTTTTATACGTAAAGCAGGGTTCCCACACGTAGCTAAAGAGACGCCACTCAGTTGGCCTTACTGAAGTTGTGAGTGGACTTCGGTGGCATCACTCGGGTGGCGCCACTTTTTGTCATGCCACCGAAAGTTATTCGTTTTAACTTTGTAACGCCACCACCTTTCTCCAAACATCGATCGACTTCTTTCTGAGTGTCACCTAGCAGCTGTATTTCGAAACAGAATCAGTCTGTTTTTGCCGAGTAACAAAAACAATACGTGAATGAACACTTAATTGAGAATTGCACTTAACTCGGTTTGCAGCAGAGACGGTTGTGTCACCACTTTTCTTTTATGTCTGTTAAGAAATTACTAGGATTGGAACTTAAATAGTGGCAACTATTTTTTCACAACCGATACAAAAGAGTAAAATGTTTGCAGCCACTAACGGTATACTACGCCTTCCACATCGTTGGCAACGGGCTCTACACAACGCTGGTGACTACTTTGAAGGACAGTAACAGGTGCAAACATGTAACTACATAGGGGAAATGTGAATATGTGATATGTCGTAGGTATGGTCCCACAAATTCAGTGTGGACCGTTACATTATGATATACTGGAAATTATCGAGAAATAGGGACCAACGCTGTAAGCATACGACTGTGAGGTCTGGAACGCGGCATTGTGGTAAAATCGTACAGATAATACCAGCAGTGGCTTGTAGCCAGTCATCAACTCGAAAACTCTCTCGAACAGTTAATCAAGGAAGTTTAGTGTGCCATAAATGTTGACAACCTCTTCTTTTTCGTTCTGTGAATAATTTCGTTGGGCATGCGACAGGCTTTTAGCTATACAAGCAGTTGGACGTTAGGACCCATTGTTTGTGCGATATAACAACACTACTCTGCCTCATAGTGGGAGGCATCCGTTACAAGGATAAGAGGGCACTCTGGGGAAAATTGGTAAGGCATTGAGCTTGCACTAGACAGCGCTTGAAAGCAGAGTACGCTAGCTTAGAATCAGGAAGCCACTCAAAATGCACGAAATATTTTTGGAGGCTGTTGGACTGTGCATCTGTTGTAACTTTCAAGGAGTTTTTGTATAGCTTTTAGGTACGATTCTGTTGATATTATTCCTTTTTTTCCGTAATATGCCGTAAGTACTCTACTTATGACTGAAAAGGATATTTTTTGCAGATTGCGACAGAAGCCTGTGTATTGTAGTAGTGAGAAAACGGGGTGAACGTTACGTAAATGTTTTTATTTGTTTGTTTCGGCTACTATGATCTTCTCTATGTAATTAAAGCAATTGGGAATATCGTGCAGTAATTTCACCAGAACGTTTGAAATATAGCTTGGTCGCGTTTTGTGCAAAACGGCAACCTACGGAATTGGCACAATCCATTTGGCGTATTGATTACCATGAATGTTTGGACTGCATCAAGGGGAAGCTCTAGTAATGGTTCAGAGAGGTCGATCTTTGAAAAGCAATGGCCACCTGCAAATAGAGAAAATAATTCTATGGCCGGTGGCAGTGGAAATGTATCTACTACAGCTTTGGGACTAAGCGACGGATTATGATCTTTGAATCGCCATAGATGTGAAAAGATCCATCTGGTTTATGGATCACTACGACGTAGCATGAACAGAGACTTGGAATTCGGTGCAGAACGCCCCGGGCTATGAGGCAATAGTTGGTTCTGTAGAGAAACATTAGGTATAGGGCGAGCATCCAGAATGCTGCCGTCCAATATCATTGACATCCATTTCTTGTAGAATCTTAGAACATATCCTGTGAAACGTAATGAGGGATCTCGAACAGAACAAACCCTTCATGCCAACCAACGTGGATTCCGAAAACATCTTGTTAAACGCAACTTGCAGATTTCTCACATGACATCCTGAAAGCCATGGTTCAAGGCAGTGTTGTAGATGCAGTATTTCTCGATCGACGGAGAGCATTTGACTCGGTACCATACCTACGCTTATTGTCAAAAGTACAGTTGTATAAGATATCAAGTGGAATTTGTGAATAGATTAAGGATTTTTTGGTATGGAAGATGCAACATGTTATATCGGATGTCGAGTACTCGACAGAGGTAGAATTACCTTGAGTTTCCCCCATGGAAGTGTGTTAGGACCCTTGTTGTTCATTTTGTATATTATTGACCTTGCAGACAATATTAATTGTAAACTCATAATTTTCGTAGATAGCGCAGTTGTCTATCATGAAGTACTGTCTGAAAAATTTCGCACAAACGTTCAGTCGGGTCTTCCTAAGAATCCAAAGTGGTGAAACGATTGGCAACATGCCTCAAATGTTGACAAATGTAAAACTGTGCACTTCATAAAACGAAAAAAAAACGTAGCATCCTATGACTATAATATCAGTGAGTCACAGTCTGAATTGGTCAACCCATATAAATACTTGAGTGTAAAAATATGTAGGCATATCAAATTGAACGATCACATAGATTCAGTCGTACATAAAACGAGTGGCAGACTTTTGTTTATTGGCACCACGGAAATGAAATGGGGTTACAGAGGAGATGCGTACAAAAAAAAAAAAAATGGTTCAAATGGTTCTGAGCACTATTGGACTCAACTGCTGAGGTCATAAGTCCCCTAGAACTTAGAACTACTTAAACCTAACTAACCTAAGGACAACACAAACATCCATGCCCGAGGCAGGATTCGAACCTGCGACCGTAGCGGTCGCGCGGTTCCAGATAGCGTACAGATCACTCGTGCGACACACACTACAATATTGCCAAAGTGTGTGGGATCCATACAAAATATGACCAATTAGGGCCATCGAATGTATAGAGAATAGGCAGCTGGAAGGGCCACAGTTCCTCTTTTCCTTTTTTTTCCGTGGGAGAATGTCACGGAGATGCTGAAGAAACTGAACTGGCAGCTACGTGAAGACAGACACGAAATATCGGGAGAAAGCCTACATACAAAATTTCAAGAACCAGACTGAAAAGATGAATCTAGGAATACACTACAACCCCATAAGTACCGCTCCCGTAGAGATGGTGATAAGAAGATAAGATTAATTACAGCGCGCCAGAGACATTTAAAGTCTTCCTCGCTGCGCTCCATACACGACTGGAACGAGAAAAAGCCCTAACTACTAGTACAATGGGAAGTACCCTCTGCCGTGTACTTCATAGTGGTTTGCAGAGTATGAGTATGAGTGTAGATGGAGATGATGATAAATATGCAAATAGTGCAATGGCGTCGGCACAAAGAGTGACATGTGCTGAAATTTCTTGTGCACAGCCTAAAACTTGTTTTAATCAGGGAGATGGAAATCTTCGAGATTTTTTTGATTTCTTGGAAGGGTACGACTTAAGATATGATATGATTAGAGTGAAACGTAGTGCATAACATACGCCTAGGACATCATTACGGTTTACTGGTATATAGCGAAGATAGCGGGTAGCAGATTTCGATCTGACCAAGTCATACCACCGGCGTGAAACAGGAATTGATGTGTGGCTGTACCCATGCAGAGGCTGGTATATGGCGGGAGAGAGGCAGAGCTCAATTGCCCGTACGTCTCTATCGACAACTACGATGTTGTAGCGTCATTATCCAATTGAAACGATTCCCGGTGGCCGGCAATGTGGATGTGTCTGTAGTGGAACCTGTCCTGCGTATTGTGGACGGTGTCGGCCTCTATCGAGGCGAGGGCCTAACAGTCCTCCTTCTGGTAATCACGATCTTGTAGTGCCTGTATTGTTCAGGAGTACGATGCAATGTTCCTACGAGCATGCATGCATGCCCGTGTGAGACCACAACCGTTGTGAAATACATGAAATGTATTCGCAGTTGCAAATATGGATAGCCATCAGCTGTATAACGGAATGACGACAGTGGCAATATGTGCTGGATCCTGACTCGAACCCATTACGCTATCCGAACACGGCTCACGGCCAGACACAAATTTCCGTGTGTGATTAGCCATATATCTACGACCTTTACTCCTACATCCTTAATGTATATTCCCATATAGGGGACATTTTACTTGAAAGTCGCTTGCTCGGTGTCGGCAGATGAATACGATATTGCTGTGCCTGTTCGTTCAGAAGTCTGATACAGTGTTCCTTCGGACGTGAGCGATATCTCATTTTGTCAGAAAGCTCTCGTTGAAAGGTCACAGACAGTAATTGTATTCACAACTCTTCGTTGCGCCTGGCTGGTAAGTAAGTATATTATACGTTATTGTTTCGCTGGTTGCCTGATTAGGAGGCAATTAAAGCTGAGCGACCTGCCGCTCAATCTCATTTGCTGTTCGCGAAGAATGATGTTAGCGGCGGCACAGTTATAGACTACAAATGGACTTTCATACCACTCTCAAAATAAAGGGTCGGTCATGAGTCTGTACTTCATTGCGTGAGTGTACTCCTGGTCAGAACCATTAGTGTAAACAGTTGCCACACATAACGAACGGACATTTTGACAGAACGTCAAATTAGCACACTGGACTCGCATTCGGGAGGACAACGGTTCAATCCCGTCTCCGGCCATCCTGATTTAGGTTTTCCGTGATTTCCCTAAATCGTTTCAGGCAAATGCCGGGATGGTTCCTCTGAAAGGGCACGGCCGATTTCCTTCCCAATCCTTCCCTAACCCGAGCTTGCGCTCCGTCTCTAATGACCTCGTTGTCGACGGGACGTTAAACACTAACCACCACCACCAGAACGTCAAAACAAAGTTATTTCCGTTTGAAATTCATACAATAGCTGACCACTTCGAGGCGCAGTGGCATATGAGTTGTCAGCATTGGAAGATAAACAAGAAAACCTTCCCTCTGTCAAACCCCTTCACCCAGTAACGCCAAATCTATCTGCCTCTGCACCCAGTTTCGTCCCTGAGGTAACCAGCCAACTTTTCACACGCCTGCTGTAATGTCTCCGGTATATATTTGATTCAGTGACCGGAGTTAGGCACAACCAATAATTGTAATTGGTAACTATTTATTCTTTACTGGTAAATGTAAAATTATTTAATTTCGGTGTTGTAAGATACTTTCATGGCTTTCTCGTCCATATTTGCATCTATTCAAATACATGCAATCCATATTGCATCTTCGCCGGCCGGTGTGGCCGAGCGGTTCTAGGCGCTTCAGTCTGGAACCGCGCGACCGCTACGGTCGCAGGTTCGAATCCTGCCTCGGGCATGGATGTGTGTGTTGTCCTTTAGGTTAGTTAGGTTTAAGTAGTTCTAAGTTCTAGGGGACTGATGACCTCAGATGTTAAGTCCCATAGTGCTCAGAGCCAGCCATATTGCACCTTCTAAATTCAGAATCCTCGATGATCAGATGAGATGATATTCTCCTTACAGTGCCATTAAAATTACTTTCTTCCTGCCAACCAACGAAAGGGACGCAGTGCGTTGCCACCTGTAGCGGAACACGGAGAGCTGTAGCAGAGAGCGTGTCAATCAGGTGGCAACACCGCTAGATGTGACTGGGCCTGTGAGATACAGACAACAAGTGCTCTTAACTGTCAAGTGCAATATGATGTTAAACGCATTGCAGTTTTAATGAACATCTACATCACGTTGAGTAAACTTCTGTGCCCATGCTAAGGCATTTACGCGTTGGTAAGAACATCGAAAATTTTTTAAATGAAACTTTAACCACAAAGGTCTCTGTAATTCGAATAGCGCTCAGAAAGTGCACTTCTATAATTATTGGTCACTTTTACTATTGACACCGCTGGCCGCTGTGACCGAGCGGTTCTAGGCGCTTCAGTCCGGAACAGCGCTACTGCTACGGTCGCAGATTCGAATCCTGCCTCGGGCATGGATGTGTGTGATGTCCTTTTGGATGTGTGAGGTCCTTCGGTTAGTTAGGTTTAAGTAATTCTAAGTATAGGGAGCCGGCCGGTGTGGCCGTGCGGTTAAAGGCGCTTCAGTCTGGAACCGCGTGACCGCTACGGTCGCAGGTTCGAATCCTGCCTCGGGCATGGGTGTGTGTGATGTCCTTAGGTTAGTTAGGTTTAATTAGTTCTAAGTTCTAGGCGACTGATGACCTCAGAAGTTAAGTCGCATAGTGCTCAGAGCCATTTTAAGTATAGGGGACTGATGACCTCAGATGTTAAGGCCCATAGTGCTCAGAGCCATTTGCCCCATTTTACTATTGACAGTATTATTGTCCAAGAGACACACAAGAAGTCATCCAGCAGCCCCAAAGTACTGATCGATACATGACAGTAGTGTTGTGCAGGTCTTCATACACAGTGGCAAGGAGCGGTGGACTGCATAGTGGTGCAGTAACTGTCGTCGTAAGAGAGCTTGACGGGAGCAGAAACGGTTAGCGAACAAGTTGAAAGAGTGAACAGAAGATTCAATTAACTTGAATTTCCCCAAATGAATGAAGAAGAAGACTCATTACAAATAATGCCGCAAGAAATCCAATCCTGCTGCTCTCAATGTCAAGAAGGATGAGGCTCCCTGAATTAAGCACAAACGATGGTTTCGGAGCCGCGAGTAGGTGGTGTCTGAATAGTGTCACACAGCGCCGAGGCTCCAAGTGTGAGTGGGCTTTGTGGCTGCCACCGGCCGTCCTATATTGCGGCGGTAGAGGGCAGTCATGGTACGGGCGTGCACCATTGGGTCCACCGGATCGTGCATGACTGCTATCGGTGTGTGATGGAAACTCTCAATTCAAAAAAATGGTTCAAATGGTCCTGAGCACTATGGGACTTAACATCTGTGGCCATCAGTCCCCTAGAACTTAAACTACTTAAACCTAACTAACCTAAG
Source organism: Schistocerca nitens (assembly GCF_023898315.1). Taxonomy (NCBI): domain Eukaryota; kingdom Metazoa; phylum Arthropoda; class Insecta; order Orthoptera; family Acrididae; genus Schistocerca; species Schistocerca nitens. Next base: position 535,284,324 of record NC_064616.1, on the reverse strand, counting down.
GACATCACACACATCCATGCCCGAGGCAGGATTCGAACCTGCGACCGTAGCAGTCGCGCGGTTCCGGACTGCGCGCCTAGAGCCGCTAGACCACCGCGGCCGGCAAACTCTCAATTCACTTGCAAACTTTGACACCCATAACGAGGTGTCTATATGTGATACCACAGGTACCATTAGGAACATTTTGTGTTGCCAGTTATTTGTTTTAGACTGCTGCCAGTTTGAGCAATCTGACAGTTGTGGCACTACAGTTGCATTGTGAAAGATTGTTGGTTGCACCATATGTGCAAATGATTTGGAATAATGGTAATATTTGTCCTTATAAAGTTTGATAAATGAAATGGCAGTTTTCTTCTACTCAATGCATTGTGTTAAAACGGCCTTAACTCATTTAATCTTATTTGCAAAAATTTATTCATTTAATGTTATTTACTAGAAATAAGTACCCCATTTGAAAATGACCGATTCTGTAATGCACATTCACAAATCCATATTACTTCTGTGTCAAAATTTATGATATTGGCTAGTCGGTACGAGTTGCGCACACCCGTGTGTTGTCAGTAATGGGAAATAAACAATACGACATCCTGTAACCCCGCAGTGGCTGAGCAGTGTACTCCACTTCCACTGAGGCAGGAGGCCAGTTTTACTTAGCTCACAACCGAATTCACCAGCATCAAGTAAAATTAAGCACATCTTAAAAGTTACCAACTCTGTAAGTATTCTTGTTTGTTACTGGGCAGGAAAACTACACTCTTAAGAAGTGTTTAACGTTAGCGCACTTTTTTTAGATCTGGCTGTTAGCTGCTAAATGCGTATTGTTATAAAATACGGCCGAATGCAGCCTGCGAGCCATAGTTTGACGACCGCTGGTCTAAGACCACTGCCCGCCTTTGTTGAGTACTTTAAAAATGTAATGCACACAGAAAAACTATGACGAAATTCCTAGGTGCCTGCAGGTAGGTTACATTGCTGTTCTTTTGCCTGGTAGAAGGCACGCAGAACCAGAGAGGTGTAAGGCTATTGCCTGCCTGCAGGCACCCAGGACTCGTGTTACAGTTTGTCTATATACAGGTACATTTTTAAAGTTTTCAGCAAAGGCGGGCAGGTGGCACCGACGGTGTTGCTGAAATGGGTGGTCTTCGATGGACCATTAGTCGTCTTATTCATGCATGTGTCAATGTCGTGTCAGTCCCTAATCAGTTCACGGTATGGTGCAAAACAGGACTGAAAAAGTAAAAACATCCTTTCTGTTTCGAATCAACTTCAAATTTCTTCGAATAGTTTTGAATGGTCCCTAGCAATTCTGTCCTTTACACCAGAGCAAACATTTCCGTCGACTGCACTAAAAAGAGGTGCAATCACGTTAATGGGTTTGCTGGCCTACTATGTCCATAGAGAAGGGCTAAATCGTCCCAGGAGTATCGTGTCAGCAGTGCAAAAACAGTCAAGAACGACGTCTTCTTGCTCACTGCACTGTGAACTGTCGTTTCCGACCGCGAAATGTGTGGGAACCAGCGCCCCAAAAAAATGGGGTGATTTCATTGACGCCCTTTATGCTCACCCTTCTGGCCCTTAAATGTCGATTCTGAGCGACGGTGTGAATGAAATATTTTTCTCGGCCACGCATAAGAAAACCGCGTGATATCAACGCAGAACGTTGCGGTTCTGACCTCCATAGGGAGGCGTCAAAATAAGGGATGAAATGTGGGTAAGAGCGGGGTGTCACGACAGACTCATCGTGTGACATGTCCACTGCGGGGTTAGGTGGAATTGTGGCATTTGGTGCCCATGTGACATCATTGAAGCATTTGTAGTTTGCGTGAAGTTTGCACTTTAAGAGGAAGCTTGTAGGTACCTTTTTGCCAAATTTCCAACTTCTACGCCGCAATTAGAGGCCGTCTCAGCATCTAGGAACAGTGATTCTGTAATTGTGTTGCATAGTGTGGGAGGGGTGTTCATTAAGTAAGGCAACACTTTTTTCCCTCAAAGCATGTTGGTTTTATTCAGGATTACAATGCACCATATTATTTCCTAATCTTTGGGCTACAAAACCCTATTTTTCAACACAATCTCCGTTCAATGCAACGACCTTATGTCACCTTCCTAGGAGGACCTGCATGCCCACATGTTACCACTCTGCTGGTTGACGTCAGAGCCATCGTACGCTGCATCAGTAACCTCCCCATCATCCACGTACTGCTTCCGGCGGAAGATGGGAGTCGGAAGGTGCGAGATCGGGACTACAGGTTGGATGAGACAGAACAGTACATTGAAATTTTATGAGCTCCTCTCGGGTGCGCAGACTTGTGAGAGGCCTTGCGTTGTCATGGAAAAGAGAAGTTTCTTTTTTTTATTTCCTTATTTGGCTGTGGGTTACAAGGACCGTACAGCCGACAACGCTCATTAAGTGCCACAGAAACATAAGTGGGGGGAAAAAAATAACAGAACAAAATTACGAAGTTGGCATGCAAACACACTCTCAAAATAAGAGAATCACTAAATTTAACAAGGCTGTATCTTCTACACGAATGAAGGTAGAAACTGTGGGATGTCTCTTAATTTAGGCATCGAAATTCAAAGTTCACATTAGCGCCACTTGTACATTGCCGATTCTTGGAGTTGCCGACAGGTGCCTCCACAGTGCAGCTAGTGCGCTCTCTCGTTCGTTCATCGTCCTAGTGTGCGTCGAGTCTATATGGCACCAACGTAGCGACAAACACCAGGCAGCCGGTGGCAGTAATCACAATGACATTGAAGCAGAATTACAAACAACACTCTGTTACAACATAGTGACAAATACGCATATGGCCTTTTAGTGAAATACAAAATATGAAAGGGCAAACTCCGCACATAATACAATAAGTATACCAATAACTGAAGAACAAAAATGCTAATAGCATCATACGAAAAGAAAAACCCAAAATGACAACACAAGACAATCAACGTTATGTACAGTAGAGTCAGTAGAACAGTGACATAAAATGCACAAGAGAGCAATAATGAAAATTGAATGTAAAAACAAAAAAAAAAAAGTCTGAACGAAAATTAAAATACAAAATTACGCAACTGATTACGAATCGGGCTGATGCGAAGGTGAAGTTCGTTTGCATTTTTGTGGCGACGTACACGCTGAACATTGCAGGAGTCACAGCTGTGTGCCACCGGCGGGCATACGGGAGATCAGATGGGTAGGAAATGTGGAAATTTGTGGTACCGTCTTATGAGACCAAACTGCAGAGGTTATCGGTTCCTAAGCTTACGTACTACTTAATTTAACCTAAACTCAATTACGCTAAGGACGACACACATACACCCATGCCCGAGGGAGGACTCGAACCTCCGACGGGGGGAGCCTCGCGGACCGTGACAAGACGCCCTAGACCGAACGGATACCCCTCGCGGCACTCAGACGGGTTTGCGCGACCTTGTTGTGGTGATGACACATGCTTTTTCAACATGCTTTTGTTGACGGTCAGCTCCCCGTAGACATTCTACAAGCACCAAGGAACATCTACGGTGCTCTGGTTTTCCGCCACCGGTTCTCTGCTGGGAACGCACCTCCGCTACAGACGCCATTTTGACGGCTACGTATAGCGCCGCCACCTATCGGTACTTCTTGAAACTATATGGGCTGAAGCGAGAATGTTCCACAATGCCCCACAATGAATCTCACACTTTTTCTCCATATTGATGATCGATTCTATTACACAATACTTGGGGCATCGTAACTTGGTGGGGCTGTAAGTAAACAAATGGAAACAGTTTTAATAAAGAAAGGAAGTTGTTTAGCAATCCTGAATTTACCACATAATTTCTGTGTGCGGTTTTTCACTGAGGTAGAGGAAATTATTCGATCAATTTGTTCTCTATAGCCCAAATGTATCCACCCTACATATGATATTAACCGTTTGTGTCTTGTTATTTTATTACATAGCTGTCTTGAACAGGAATAATTGTGTATGTATTGCTACACTTTCTGTGCTGTTGCTGATATGGATCATCTTTGTGATTTCAGCTCGTGATGAACCCGGTGCTCCGCCAAGGTGTGGTAAGTATGAAGATATTAAAGTCTTGAAATTAGCTTTTAGAAGACAGGCAATCATTGTAGGTTGTACCACTCGCTCTTTCCAGCTCCTGGATTTCTCCCTCACCATCTGCGCCCGTCCTGTCCACCTCTCCCCCACCCTCACCTACCTTGGCCTCACCATTGACCATCACCTAACCTGCATCCCTCATCTCCGCTCCATCCAATCCAAAGCCCACAACCACATCCGACTCCTCAACTTCCTCTCTGGCCGGACATGAGGGTTGCACCCCTCTACCATCCTCCACACCTACAAATCCTTAATCCGTCCCATTCTCTGTTATGCCAGTCCCACCTGGATATCGCCCCCCCCCCCCCAAATTCTATAAGTCCCTCCAGATCCTCGAGCACCATGCACTCCGCCTCGCCTTCCATATACGCCTCCCGTCCCCCATGCGGATCCTCTATGACCTCATTCCTTTCCCCCATCCACTCCTATACCTTGAACATATCTGCATACTCTACACCTCCCGCCGCCTTGATCCCCTCAGCCCCTGGTTGCTCCTCTCCCCTCCCATCCCCGCCCCCTGCCACGTCTTCACTGTTGTGTCCCCCCTACCCTCCATCTCTATACACCCTTCATCTCATTTCCCAAGGTGGCTTCTGTCAACTCCCCCTCCCGGATGATGCCCTCCCTCCTATCAACTCTGATCCTCACTCCCCCCTCCATTCCTCTGTCCTTTCCCTGGGCTCCCTCTTGCCCTCCCTTCCATCCTCTTTTCTTCCCACCTAACCTCTCCCTGCCTCCCTTCTCCCCCCCTCCCCCGAGTCCTTTTGTATTTCCCTCCTCTGCCTTTCCCCACGCTCTGTCGTGTCAGCCCCTCTTATGGGTCCTCGTCCTCCATCGGCTCCTTTCCCCCTCCCCCCCCTTCGTTTTTCCTCTCTTCCCCCCCCCCCCCTTTTTCTTTCCCATCATCTGTCCAGGTTCCCCCCGTCTGTCCTCGGCTGTGGTATGTCATATTTGCCAAATTTTTAGTGTAGTGTTCAACTGAATGTTCAGTGTTGTTCGTCTTTCCAAAGAGTTGCAAACAGAAATCATGCTGTCGCTGGGTGTGACTTTTATGTCTCTTGCGAACAGAAACCAGACTGTCGCCGTGTTTTTTAATTGTCTGTCTATAATTTAATCTGTCTGCTTCATATGTATTTTATTAGCATCATCATCCCTTTGTTCTATGTTTTAATTTTCACGATTTTCCGCCGTGTTACCATTTAAGTCTCCGATTTTATCGCCTGTGTTTATATTATTTATTGTCTTCATCTTTTTAAAACAAATTCTGTAGGCTGAAGAGCGTCATACTAAGCTGCTGCCAGCCCGCCCCATTCGGGGGGAATCGAAACTCAATAAAGAAAAAAATATATATATTTTGGAAGAACGTCGTAACCATATATGGAACCGGCAATAGATTATGATTTGCTTCCTTTCCCCCTCTATATCTCATGCAAAATTTAATCACTTGGTTTCGGTTCGCATCTCACAATTTAAGCCTTCACTTCCACCATCTGCCAGTTGAACCATGAGATATACTTGCCGATAAATATCCTTATACAAGAGGAATTATTTCCAGTAAGATATATTTCTGTGTGAAAATTGGTTTCTGTCACTTCTTCCTTAAAACTCTGATGATGTCGGCAAAGTGGTGATGGTGTATAGAGAGAGAGTCTAGTATTCTGGAGAATTGGGGTCCAAATCCTTGACTCACGTTTTCCAAGGGCCCCTCAATCGATTCGGCTCAATAACAGAGTGATTTCTGAAAGCATCTAGGTGTCTATCTCCTTCTGAATACGTACCAAAATGTAAAACTGCTCGTACTGTCTCAACGATACATTAAAACTCTGACATGCCTTTTCTTATTTTTGATTACATTCGAACAACACATGGCGTATCAGAGAGAGTCACTCAATTTCACAAAGCTATATTTTCTACATGAATGAAGGTAGAAACTTTGGGATGTCTCTTAACTTAGGCATCGAAATTAAAAGTTTACATTGGCGCCACTTGTAAGTTACCTATTCTCGGAGTTGCCGACAGGGACCACCATAGTGCAGCTAGTCCGCTCTCGCGTTCGTTCATCGTCCTGGTGTGCGTCGAGTCGATATGACGCCAACATAGCGACAAAGGGCGTTTTGCGTTCTCCTCTTCAACAGGTGGAATCCAGTTAAAACTGTGCTGCGTGTAAGAGTAATTCTTAACAATGATCTATTCCAACACTGCACTGGTGGTAGGGTGCGTACAAATACCGCATTGCACCATTACATTACACCATTATCCTTCAGGTTGGTCGGAATTGACGGAATGTTTATTTATGGGGAGAGAGGAGCATGGGCTTTTATGAAACACTCCGTATTCCTTCTTCCCCTCTAAGAACTTTAAGTGAACTGCAACGCCTCATAGCAGCGCCAGTGAATTAACTGTAGACATGCCGCAAAAGTATGGTACGAGTTTACTGTCGTCTGGATGTTTTCGCGTGCATCTGAACATTTCTGAGAAGTAGGTAAAACCTTTTATCTTAAAACTCAGTGGAAAAATGTACGCAAAGACGGCATATGCTTGCATGTAAACGGTTTACCCTGATAAAATCTGTTGGTTCTGTAGAAAAGAAATACTTGGTATTCCTATGAGTAACTCAAGATCTGTCTATCTTCATTTATGTAGAAGATTACATCTTGTGAAATCAGATCAATTTTATTAAAGGCCCTGTATTATCTGCCAGACAACGCACTTCCCTGCAGATGAAATGGACCAGTCTCTGTATCGTTCATACGAACATAAATTATAAAGATGCAGCCATAGGTTTGGTCCTGTCCAAACTGTAGTTTTTCAGGTACAGCTCTTGCCACTTTACAAAGGTTCACAGATAGTGTATCAAGGTATTGTCTCGTACACTTTAACCTATGCCTGTCGGGCTGCCTACAAGCAGGGCAGAGGCTTGTCTACATGCAGTGTCAGGTCAATGACCTTTCACCATTGACCTTAAAAGCATTATGCAATTGCGCTCTCGTCCTCCCACTCCTTCCCCTTCCCACCTGTCCCCTCCCCTCCCCTTCCCCATCAGTTAATCTCCACATAATACTAAAATGATACAGCCCTAGCAATATGTGGTTTCTATAAATAAATTAAATTGAAACATTACCCCTTGCACAAGATATCTCCTTCAAAGTAATCCAGTAATTGTATGCGTGAAGCTATATTTACATTTGCGTGCACACACACACACACACACACACACACACACACACACACACACACACACACACACACACACACACACTGATATTAACCCAAAGATTTACGTGAAGGGTGTAACTGGGCAATATTTCGTAGTACTTTACAGGCTACTCGAAAGTATCCAAAAATTTTGGTACTTTTCCCTTTTTTTCTTTTTGCACAATGTTTGTATTATGGAAACAACTACGTAAAGCAGCGCTTGCGTACGTTTAAAGTTCGAGAGAAACCTCAAAGTAATTATCTTCCACACATGTAGTGATTGCCAAGTATCACAGTGTCCTTTCCATGTATAAAACACCTGCAAAAACACGTCTGAAAACTCAAAAATATTCAATTTTTATGTCATTAGATGTTTAAAACACGACAGCGAACTAGAAAGTAAGTACCCCAATGCTATTTTCAACCCTAAACACATTTGGCGTGCTAAACAGGCACGTAAACTTTGTATGGAATATGAGAAGAGTATAAAACATGCTCTTCATAAACAGTTAAAAACTAACACTTGATTACAAAATGTCATTAATGAATTATTAATATATAGTCGTCTAAGATTAGTTTTACTTTAAATCCTACTCCTCAGAACTACGAAAACGCGAAATAAAATCAACTGCTGCTTTCAGCTCCTGTTTCTGATCATCACCAACAGGTGGTTATCTTTATACTTCGATATGCATACAATATTTTGTTCAAGACACAACAGATCCTGAAATTATATACTTTCCACAGCTGTAAAGCTTGTCAAGTGTCATAATGTTCTTTGCAAGTCCAAAAGTCTGTCAAAATACGCACCAATGCAAGAAATGCAATGTAAAAGTTAATTGTGAACCCTGAAGTACCGCAATGCTATTTCAACGCCGATATACGAGGGGCGTTCAGAAAGTAAGCTCCGATCGGTCGCGAAATGGAAACGACTATGAAAATCCGATAAAGCTTTGCACAGATGTGTTGGGTAGTGTCTCTAGTATAACCCCAGTTAACATCACGTCGCTCTTCTCATTTCTGAGCTCGCAGTGAGTGCGTAAATATGTCTAGAAAATAGTGTCTGCCGCCAAGTACGAGGGCCTGGTGAGAAATTTCGCCTGAAGCTATGCAGCTAACATTACATAACTGTCGTGCTGTTTCGTCTTCAAGACAATTCTCAGCCGCATTCTGCAGGGGCAATGAAGATGCTCCTGCATCGTTTGCAAATGGAAATGTTAGATTACCCACAATACAGTCCGCAATTGTCTCCCCCTGAGTTTCATCTCTGGTCACATGAACCGCTGTCTTTGACGACAACATTTTGACACAGACAACGAGGTGTAGGCCAGCGTGGAGAATTGGCGGAAAGCACTGGCGGCTGCCTTCTATGATGAGGCTATTGAAAAGTTGGTACAACGCTATGACAAAAGTCTAAGTCAGAACGGCGACTACGTAGAGAAGTAGCTGAAAGGTGTAGCTAATTGTTACAAGTAAAACATTTCTGATGTTCACTGTGGTTTCAATTTGGCAATCAATCGGAGCTTACTTTCTGAACAGGCCTCGTACTTACGAATAACATGCTAAATAATGAGTCCAGATTGCATGTCCTTGTAACTGCAGAAAATACATGTTAGCTAAAATACTAATCTAGGCAGGCAAGCACACAAAAACATGGGGAGTCTGAATTAAAGGAAGAATGTGTTTAATTAGGCGTACTGGGAAAACACCATATTACGAAAGAAGGAAGGAAGAGGGTGTTTTGACGATTTTCTTGCGATGTACCGCCAAAACTATATATTTTTGTATTACTCGAAGAGAACTTCTCCAGTGTTTACACACATCGGCGCAACAGGACAAGAGTCGATATCTCGAAAGTAAGCTGATAAAATTATTTATATTTGTTGAGTGCAAAAGAACGTATAGGTGGCATATCGTTCTATGGAAATATAATTTCAGATATCGAAAATGGTATTACATGTAAGGTTTCAAGCGCAAAACACACTTAGTAACCACAATTGACTTTGAAATTCAATATTTCCACATTTAAATTTTCTGTATTCGTTGTTAAAATACAGTCCGCTTGATTATTGGCACTACTGAAATAAATCATAGGTTAGCAAACGAGTGTAGCCAGGATTAAATTCATCTAAATATATTAAATCGGTTCTCAAAATACAAATGAGCACTATTGCTAATTGTATTTAACTTCCAGACATTAAATATGTGACATCGATACTCTGCGGCCCACAGAGAAAAATGGCTGTGAGCACTATGGGACTTAACCTCTATGGTCATCAGTCCCCTAGAACTTAGAACTACTTAAACGTAGCTAACGTAAGGACATCACACACATCCATGCCCGAGGCAGGATTCGAACCTGCGACCGTAGCGGTCGCGTGGTTCCAGACTGTAGCGCCTAGAACCGCTCGACCACTCTGGCCGGCGGCCCACAGAGAGTGCTACTGAATTTTCAGGATCAACTGAAGCCTCTCCCACAATATTTCGCTCAAGCAAGACAGATGACGCAAGCTATCTATTGTTTGTAAACGTTTGTTTTTGTGATTAATTTCAGTTGTCATTAGTAGCATATAATCCGGGGTGGTTCAAGTACATTTTTTTCCACTCAAGCATCTTATTATTTGCCCCTCCCCCCTCACTTTTACCTTTGTAGACTTTCACCCATATCAGGTTTCCTTACGCGTTGTGATACACACTGTATTCAGGTCTTGCACTTGAGTGCCCCTATCAGCTTAGTGTTCCATGCGGTCACTACTGATTGTGTTACGTCCAATATAGAAATCAGTTTTACTGACTCTTGTTTGATTTTCGACACAGTAGTAACGTTGTTTACTGTCGTCTTCGACATGTGTATTTTACGCTACTGTGCCCATGTCTGTCGATGGATAATGGACATGTTTGACTTGTTACGCTCATTGGATATGAGACTTGTCGCAACAAGCAAAATGCTCGTTCAGCATGTACAGAATCGCATGTATCTGACTTCCTGCCTTGTGACACACTACTACAACGTAGATGCGGAAAATAATTGGTTTGAGGGTCCATTCGAGTTTTTCGTGTATGCAGGTGCTACTTTACGTAATTGCTTGCATAATATTTGGGAAAATGTCAGAAAAATGGAGCGTTAGGATACTCAAAAAATGTTCAGATGTGTGTGAAATCTTATGGGACTTAACTGCTAAGGTCATCCGCCGGGACCAGCTGCACAGTCCGTGACTGCAGCGCCTTAGACCGCTCGGCCGTTCGGATACTTCTGAGGACCCTTCAAAATACTGTGAAATACTTCAAATTACACGCTTGACGTAATTTTTGGATAAATGTGTGTGTGTGTGTGTGTGTGTGTGTGTGTGTGTGTATTGAACAATCGCCGATTGTTCAATACAGTATTGTGTACTTTTTTGATGTTTATATCATCGTCTCTCAAGTGTATACCTGAACAGGTGTAAACACTTGTCATTCTCATTATTGCGAAACACATCTCTTCTGATGGTCACTTTTGTCCCTTGTTTTCACCCAGAATATTGGAAGCAAAGAGCTTACAGTAAAAAAGGAAATACAGCTTTACACAAACAGTTTCTAGATTTCTTTGCAGGAAAGCTATGAAGTGCAAGGGCCACTTTTTTAATTTATTTATTGTATTCTTTGAATTACATCCTGGTTGAGATGCCTCATTTTAATACTGTACTGTGCTTGGCTAGAGGGGAGAGGAAGGGGTTATAAAACACAATTGAGCTAGTTAAATTGATTTTTTAAAATGTTTTGTTTACTGAAATTGCGTTCTGATAAGACTATCTTATTTTAATACTATGTCGAGATTGAGTGGCCAGGGTAGGTGATCGGGATGGGAATGATTACGTAATTCATTCAAGGTCGAGGTTAACTTCCCCTGCATCTATACAAGCCCTGCACATCGGCAACCTGACGGGCAGATAGTACCTTGAAATACCACTGTCACATTGGTGGATCGAAGGCTGTGTTGTAGTGTTACCTGTGTCTGTTACTTGTTTACTATTTTTTCATATTGTTTCTACAACTAAATGATTGAATCAGGTCTTACTGGGGTGCTGCAATTATTTTCAGTCACCAAAGGCAGAAAGATATGAACGTGTAACTGAAAAGAAGTAATGGTACCGTACTTCGTATCAAAATAATTTATATCATAGGCACTTACTAACAGAAAATTAAGTGACAAGGACGGTCGTTTTTGTATTACAATGGACCTTGTTGTGCAACGTCTATGGTGCCTTCTCTGTGCCATGCTTGTTCTTGTACCTGTAGGATGTCTATACCAGGACAAGGATAAACTTCCTTGTCTGGCAGTAAAAGAATGGGTGAAAAAGGTTTTCGAGTGTAGATCTCTTTTAGGTCCGTACATTTCGTCCATCGTTTCTCCAATGAATAGATTCCATACTTCACGTAAGATTCTGAAAGCTCTGCAGCACACACATCATTTACTGTCATAACCTGTTCAGTGGATTAAAAATCTTTTGCAATCGCAGATTATTTGTGACGTGGGATAGATGGTCAGTTGGTATCTAATTTGATGACAATGGCGGATTTACAAAGAATTCGTACTTGTAATCGCTTAGTTTTGCCAATATAAAAGCAATTTTGAAGGCGGATGAATCGTGCCACGGAATGGGGAGTCTGCTTTCCCAGGTAGTCCAAGCTTATTCGAAAGGATACTTCTTCCTGTAGTTAACCAAAGAAACGTGTGTAGTATTAATCAGTTGCTGTTTTACCGTTAACGAGACAATAAACAAGAAGAATCCCAGTCTCATTCAGGAAAAAACTGATCGTATCTATTCTGCTGTTTGCTGTTTCGTTTCTGGCGCGATGCGGTGGCCCATAATTCATCCACCGTAACAAATCGCCCATATGACTCAGCTCAAATTTATTGAGTTATTCATTTTCGTACTTCATTTGGTCAGCATCAACGAATGCGGTAGCTGTCGTCCTCGAAACACATTACACAGTTAATCCTTCACCTAAAATGCAGCATACTGTTTTTACTAATCTGGTTGTCCCGTCAGCTACGTTAAACACCTTCAATGGCCGATTGTTCAATATAATATTGTGTACTTTTTTGATGTTTATATCAGCGTCTCTCAAGTGTATATCTCAACAGGTGTAAACACTTGTTCATTCTCATTATTGCGAAACAAATCTCTTCTGATGGTCACTTTTGTCTCTTGTTTTCACCCAGAATATGGGAAGCAAAGAGCTTACAGTAAAAAATGTGTTTCACGGTGTCGAAGATGAAACAATGCTCGTAGGTCTTAAGTTATGCATTTAAGAGGCCTTGTTTACTGCATATTTTTCTTGATTTGTCCCATACCACCATCTCTGAAAGTTTGTCGGTGGAATTCTTGTTCACCCTGTATAGTCTACCAATCTACAATATGCTATTGCAGTTTTGGAATTACTCCATTTTAAAGCACAGTCAGTTTGTACTAGTGCAGGGTATAAGCCAATTTACAAGTGATTTGAACTGTTGTACATTACATGCCACTTCACAACATCTGAAGAAACAACAGCTTGTGCACCAGTTCCTGAGGGTGGTAACATTTGAATTCAATCGCTCATTTTTTTTTTTTATAGTTGAAAACTCAAACTTATTTCGGAATGTTTATTGCTGAATGAAAATCATCCAAAGCGTTTTACGATGGTACGATACTTTCGACAATCCGTTTCAACCAGACACACACAAAACGACTACTTTGGAAATCAGAGTAGGTCAAAATGTTCTTAAGATTAGGTTTAAGGTTACTTACTTGCGGAATATGAACCGTCATAAGGAAAACGGAGTGCCTTTGCCATAAACTCCTTCCATGTGACAGAGCGAGGGTTCTTCCCCCTTCCGTACTGCGATGCAAGACCCCAATCAACGAAATGGTCCATCTGATATCCGCAAAGATACTGACTTCTCTACTTTTGCAGCTCGACGAGACATCGATGTTTCCACTCAATGAGTTCGATTTCTCGGTTGTTCTATTGACTTGCGTATTCTGCAATTCTGTAGAATTTATTCTGAATCCAGAATGAAGGTTGTTATAAAATACTGACTTTTCATTGTCAGATATATTATCCAATGCAAAGAATGCTGTGTTACGATTTCCTTAAATCAGTCGATTTCGGGAAGGTCGGGTGTCATTGAAACACAGCACTCAGCCAGGACAGGCTCATCGTTTCATTACCGCTTCTCTCATTACTGCAGTGAGTCCTGCTGTCAGGAATGCCGACGGCGGGAGGTGGAAGGCATTCGGCTCTTGCTGGGGATCAGTCACAGTATCGCTCATGACATAGCATTTGAGGTTCCCACACAGGCTGACGGGGGAGCGGAAGTTAAACAGGAAGTCTACATCACTGCAGCACCTGGAGAAGTATCACGATGAAGAATGAAGTATATCGTTCCCTGTTCCGCATTGTCAAGAGAGATGAAGCATGGTGTCCATCATCTTGAGCCAGATGGCAAGCGTCAGAAACCAACACTGGAAGCACATGAATTTAACACCCCCCCAAACCCCCCCCCTCCCACACACACACACACACACACACACACACACACACACACACACACACACACACACACACAAAAATCCAAGGTCGTGTACGCTAGCTACAGGAAAGTAATGATGGCGTTTTCTTTGATAGCTTTTTCTTTGACTGCAAGGTCCCGCTGCTCGTTGACACACTGAAACGCGGCACCACAATTAACGCACAGCGGCACATTGACACACTGAAGAAACTGCAGCGCGCCGTCAAGTTCAAACGCACAGGAATGTTGCCGGACGGTATCAGTTTGTTGCAGGAGAGTGCCTGCCTACATGTTACAAAGATTGTTACCACTACGCTGCAAAATTTTCGCTGGGGAGGTGTTATACATGCTCCATACAGTCTCGATCTCTCCCCATGCTATGGTTCCGTACTCTAATGTTACATATCCCTTACCAACAAAATGTTCGTAGATGTACAGAAAGTAAATATCCAACGTTGAACTAACTATTCTAGTGCTGTCAACGTTTGTATGCTTTCGTAATTGCAGAGACATTATATTAGATTAGCAGATAAATGTGTGTCGTGCTATGGGTTTCGCATTGTGTAGGATGTCGGTTCCTGTTTATGCTTCCCAATTAGTAGGACCAAGGTTTTTCGTTTAAGTAAAAGCCACTGGAATATTGGTGTTTTTTGGCATCATCAGTATTTGTTCGTAAATTCTTGACACTTTCTAGAACACCATTTGTTAAGTAAATGCGTTGTGCTGCATTTCAGTACGACACAATGAACTTCATATTGACCGCTCTGGACAGCAACTAAAACTATTATGGCGCATTTGGCGCCTAAAATTTCTATAAGTATTACGTACATAGCTTCAAGTTCCTTCAGAATAGGATGTAGTTAAAATAATTTTATTATGACTATCTTAATTGAAATTACTTTTCAAGTATAATTTACATAATGTTTTGTGGAAATAATTATTGACAGAAGGATTTATGCTCCTAATAATTAATAACTGAAGTTACAAATTTAGGCATTTAAAAAACACCAACTTCACTACTTATATGATTGTCGATTGAATTATCGATGGTAAAATTAGAAGAAATAAAAATGTAAACAGAAATATTATTTACCAAAAAACTAAAGCATAATAATATTATATGAATGTGTGGTTTCTGTTGTTTCGGACATGTCCGAAAGAACAGACACAACATATTCATATAATTTGATAGGCCTAGCTGGGCAGTGAATCCACCTTCATCAATGCGGATGCACAAATACGTCCGACCTCCTGCGGGAATCTGAGAGCGAATATGGAGGAGATGGACAGTGACTACGGATAGGTGGCGCTCGATGGGAGTGTGGATCGGACGTGCGGCGTGCCGAGGTAGTCCGCACAGTTTCATAAAGACTGTGTCCTGGATGGAGCAGTGGTTACCGCACCTGCCTAGTAAGCAGGATATCCCGAGTTCAAATCGCGGTACGATACACATTTCCACCCGTCGTCGCCGATTCCGTGTAGTGTCCTAATGTAGTTGACAGCAGTGATCCCTTCCCTTTCTTCCCCTCTGCAACTGCAATTTTCATACGATAATAATATTAATTTCACTGTAAAGTAGTTTCTGACTCATTTGAGGTAATAGCTGTGATTACTAGTTTTCGTGGCTCAAGATCAATGTTGCTAAGCGGATCGATATGAAAAATTAAATTATATTACCAGGAAAATAGTGTTTTGGTGATAAAACATATGCAAAATTATCTCTAGATGTGGACGATATAATTTAAGCATAAAAATTAAGCCAGGCGGAAATTTATACGGAATCTAATATTACAGCTAAGGTACTAAAGTTCTGAGAAGGCAAGATTCATTGTAGTAGACAACCGCAATCATTTTCATGAAGTCAGTGACGTCTTGTCTTGCAGTGGCATAAATGTATTAACAGTTACGAAGATTACTTTTGAAATAATAAAAAGGTCGCTTACTTTCGTCTATGCATCTCGTTTCTGGCCCTCATACTTTTACTTCGTGAACTAAACATAAAAATCGTGCTTCGTGGTGAACAGGGTTTAATGTCATACAACACAAATAACCTGTTGCAATTCCTTGATAACTGTTGCAATTCCTTGATAAACGTAGCTGAAGACATAGGGAATCTGAATTTGGTGATTTCAAGTGCAGTCAACGCAGTTTTGGTGTTTAAAGCGATGCAAAGGGTCTTTTTGTGCATAAAGAATGTGCTCTTCATTATTGGGATGAATACCCACACTACGGCATCAGAATAGTCAGGTAATCCTCCCAGTGGACTCACAATTTCTTCGTCCTTACGTGTATGGTGAGCATAGGTCCTCGAGTCACTGCAGAATTAATCTTTTCTTCCTCCGTTCTGCAACTCGTTCTCTTTCGACTATCTACATTCTTTTCAGTCCTAACGACCCCATTCATGTTCTGTAATGTCGCTACGACAATCCCTTACGTTTTATTTCGGGACAATTCATTCTGTTTCTATCACTTTGTCGGGGTAAGAAACCCACTACCAGATTTCGGGTTGCCTTTCTCCTTTTTCCAAATTCTTATAGTGGTGCGAAGCTTTTGGGAAGGACTACTGTAGAAGAATCCCTTACGTTGAGTAGACTGATAATCTACACTTGAGCCCAGAAGGCCAACACAGTTGCAAATCCAATGTGGTGGAGTCATCAGGTACCTTCGCCATTGTAGTCCAGTGACAACGCAAGGATCGCACTGCTGATGGTAGAGGTATCAACTTCCTACGCATGCCATGAAGTATATGTTCATTCTTTTTGGGAAAAAGGGACTTCAGGCAATGACCAACAATGATATGACAATTGCTGTGGCTCGGTGGCAACCGTGTGCGACCCCTCGATGCGTTTAGGGTGCATCACATGTGATATCTAGCACACGCAAGGAACTTGCATTAGGTGATGTACCCAACATAAAATCTTTAACAGAGCTCAAGGCAAACAGTGTGAACACAGAGACCTTCATATTTGCAATCGAAGGAAACTTTACTGTGGAAGAAATAAAGGTCATGGTGGGGATACATCCACCACCACCACCACCACCACCACCTAGGTGGTGGTGGTGGTGGTGGTGGTGGTGGTGGAACATCCCACTACCCACGCAATGTTTAGATGTTTAGAAATTAGTAGCAGTGCCTATTAAACATTCTGTAGGCACAGGCCGCAAGGCACACGTCGTACAATTTGTCTCACTAATATCCAGTCAGTGGCTGCATTCAGTATCTCCAGCACATTAAGTCACTATCACACAAGTGCAGCACACCTGAATAAATGGACCCTACACTGTATCTGTCTAGTCTCCATTATAACATTCATTCCACTTTTTAAGGTACAGCCCCAAGATTTTTATATTTCCTCGAAATTGTTTCCAATGATACCTTGATGATTTTTTCCGATATTGCTCTTGCTGAGACGTAGTCCTTCCTGCGTAGGAGAAATAGTAGTTTCGCCTTGACACTATGTATCACAAACATGTCTTAATCGGCAACAAACGTACTTCCATTTACATCTGTTTCGGCATCTACATCTTCATCTGCACTCTGCAAATTACTGTGAAGTGCATGGTAGAGGGTACGTCCCATTGCACCAGTTATTAGAGCGTTTTCCCGTTGCATTCGAGTATGGAGCGCAGGAAATTTACAACGTGTAATTTTCTTCTCTCTAAATGTTCCTGGCAGTCCATTCATCACAGATTTTAACCATCATAATGTTGTCACAAAACGATTCTGTGATGGGCATAAGTCCATTTCTATTCTTTCTACTAATGTGTGTACCATTTTCGTTGTAATTTATGTTAGCGATCTCAGTAACAAGATTATCCAGGTTCTCCAATAATAACCACAAACCAAAGCGTTCATCAATTCGTCTCCGCTATTTCCCTAGTATATGGGAGATATTTAGCACTTTGGAGAAATTGACTTTGATACTTTCTGCTATTGGAGAAGACTGATCAGTTCTGGCTGTTAAGCGACCTTTTATACACAAAGGATCCTATATGGTGGTACTTCCAGCGATGTGATATTCCTGTCATGCCTGTACTTGCAATCCAATTGTGAACTCCTACCTCAACTGGACTATTTTGTGTGTTGATACTTTCCCTTGTCATAACTTGTGTGGGTCCACATCCATAACCTATCTCAGACATAACGCGGGTGGATTCATCTCCGAATATTAGAAAGGAGAGAAGACACTTTTAAAAATGTTTTGTAGTTCTTTTAACGTTTTTTGATGTTATTGAAATCCTCATCAGTGTTCTATATGTTATACTTAGAAATATTTCTTTTCTGTGGATTATTAAGTTCCATTTTTAATGGATAGAAAGCACTTTCCATTAGTGCAGGTGCACTATTTAGGTTTCTTAAATATCTTAATATAAAACCACAGCAAGCTGTTATATGTTTATTCACGACAGTGGACTTACAATTCCACGTCAAGAAATTACTCTGTAACTGTAACAAACTGTACGTTAGACAACTTCTTTATTGTAACTTATTCCTTAAAAAGCTTTAGAAGATTTGTAAACGTAAGTTTTGAACTAGATGAATTGATTTAAACCCATTATTTTAAAATAAAGAGAAGCGATCTGCAGATTGAAATTGGACAGTTTTGTAATGAAAGACTATTTGATCATTAAGGTGTATTAGTATCCCTTTTAGATTAATGCAATTAGACCATCACTTTCCACTGAGCAGATTCTGTTCCAGAAGTTCGATTATCAATCTTCTGCATATTACCCGTCTGTAGTCACCATAACCTCTTCATTGGACAGAAAAACATTTAAAGTCACAATTTTTTCTAGATGTGGAACTACATGTTACTTCTGGTAAACAGGATGGATGATCCAAATAGCTCTCTTGTTTCCATTTTCTCCTTTTACAATCCACAGTTTTTCTCATTTCGTTTTTCTTCCAACATGGTCTAAAGCAGTCATCCTCAAACTGGGGGTCGTGCCTCCGTGGGGAGAGGTGCAGGGAATAAGAAATTGAAATACTTGTATTTCATATTATGTAAGAAAGTCTTCGGGTAAAAAAATGTATTGCTAACGTCATATCCATGAACTAAGTTAGGAAGCTCCCCATTGTTCATTTGTTGTCTTGTATCCCAAGGACTGACCAGTAGACCCTGTCACCAGGAATGCTAAGAAAAGTTATGAGTAGTATTTCATCGCGGAGTCCCTGTCACCGATCACCCGCAGGGTTAGCTACTTACCAAACATTTAACAACCATTAATGACAATAAGCCGCTTTGCAATGTGACCGCCACATCCTGGCGTCACTGACTACAAGAATAGGTTGTTAATAAGAGCCATTGTGAGGGTCCATTCGAATTAGTTCAGTCTTCCGGAGTCAGTTCAGAGGTAGTGCGTAAGCTAGAAGTTTAATTCTGGTTTATGTTCAGTGAAAGTAGTTAACCGGATTTAAAATTCTAGGAGGTGGAAGGATGGCAGGCGGCGGGCTGTGGGTTGCTGCCGATACATATACAATGGATGGTCCTTGATGCCATTGGTCCGGGCGCGTTGGTCCCTGACCAGGCGCTCACGGCGGCCGCTATTGCTGCGTCGCGATAAGGCCCGTAGTGCTGGCTTGCACCACGGAAGGCGGCGGTGAGGTAGATCTCGGCTACGTCACGTTCCGAGCCACGGAGCGCATGAGACCCATGTTGAACCCCCGCCAAGGGCAGGGCGGACCGGAGCTGCTCGACTTGTCCTCTCTGCTGGTGAGAGGGGGGGGGGGAGGTGTGGCTCGCAGGACAGGTACTCAGGCAACACGGAGGGGTTCGGGGCCTGGTAGCGGCGGAAACAGTTGCGTCATTTGCATGGGGCAAAGTATCACGGACTTCGCCAGCTGACGAATCACGAATGACGGCGGCATCGGGTTTTAATGTAATGCTGCCTACTGATCACGTGATTGTGGCGTCATTAGTGAGTCATGGCGACGCCTCTTTTCCTGACCATATTTGGTAAGGTGTTGGTGTCGTCCCAAAGGCAGCAGGGTGTCGTAATTGGCAGTAGGTCACTTCCAGCAACCTTTCTGGGCCGTCTGGGCGCGCGGTCTGATGCAACCAGTTACTCAGCAGAGCAGCGGCCGGCACGACGTGTCCCCAGTTCTGCGGCCAGCTGCTTCGTCTGCTCCGTCCTCTGCTCCGAGTCTTGGTTTTGTACACAATAAAGTGATAGAATATCCGCCATTTCCACTGATAAATGACTGATTTGCAGTGGCAATAAGAGCTCCAATGGAAGTGATTCATCGAGTGTCTTCTCTCCTTTGAATGCTCGCAGTTCCAATTTTAATCAAAGTACATTCGTTCGTGTCTTCTTCTGTTCCTCTCAGCAACATTAGGTCTCAACGCAAAATCAAACTGCGTACAAATGAAGCTGAATAGCTGAGTACTCGGCATTGCCCAGGACTGTACGGTACTTATTCCATTTCTCGTCTCTAGTCTTTCAATTCATCTCCTCGCCCTCCCTCTCTTCGTCCATCTCTTCTTCTTTCCTTTCCATTGCCATCTCCTCCTCACCTTCTCTACGGCTCTCTCCTCGTCTTTACTTTCTCTGTCCATTTCGTCACTCACCTCTCTCACGATATGCTCCTCCAGCCCCTGTCCGTCCAACTCCTCACTCCGCACTCTCTGTCCAATTCCTCCACCCCACTACTCTCTTTCCGTCTCCTCCTGCCATTCTCTCTGTCAACCTGCTCCTCTCTCTCTCTCTCTCTCTCTCTCTCTCTCTCTCTCTCTCTCTCTCTCTCTTCATCTGGACTTCCCCCTTTCTCTGCCTATATATTTCTCCCCCCCCCCTCCCCCTGTCCATTTCTCCACCCCTCTCTCTGTCCATCACTTCCACTTTCTTTCTCTGTTAAGCTCCTTCCACCCCTTCTCTGTCCATCTTCTCCTTCCGAGTTTCTGTATGAACATTTCCTCTTCTACTCTCCTCTTGAACATCACCCTACGCTAATAGGTTGCTGGTTCTTGTACCTACACTATTTCTTCCCAGATAGTATGTAATATGTGCACCAAATGTGATTGAAGTCGATTCAGGGTTCTAGGTGGCGGCTTTTCCCACGTACCTACACCTCACATATATTTAACATATTTCACACCGCTTTGAACGCATATTTCAACTGTACCTCCAGCGAATTTCGTCGTGCAGTTCCTTTTTCCTGTAGGCCAATGTTTACGACGTAGTGTCTCGTGAACAATGTAGCATACAGTTATATACTTTCGCATGTACATTCGGTGGAATGTGTGAATCATGTCCGCAAAATGTCTTGCGAGTAGAGTTGGTTGTAAAGAAGTAATGAATTACAAGGTCATGCCTTATGCGACAGTTTTACTGCCGGAACACCTAAAATAGAGGAAGCGAAGAACTTTTTTTTCCTCTCACGATTTTGTGAGGGTTTCACCGAGAAAAAGTCTCGTGAAGGTTTGAAATTACGTGTAAACTCGGGTGCAAGTCACTAAATGCTCTCACTCGCAAATACTGGATGTTGAGTATATTCTGACCACTTTCGCGTCACGAGCTACGCTTCTTTTTAACCCTGAAACCCACTCCTTTGAGATATAGATGGTTCTTACTCCCAATAGTGGTCCTTCCCAGACATTAAGTGATATGTGTACCAAGTTTGGTTGATATCGATCTAGTGGTTTAAGGCGAGATGTGGAATATAGATAACACTTTTACATATATACATCCACTGTTATAATATGTACAGATTATCTGACATTAGTCTTCACCAGTATTCTTTTGAATAATGAGGTACGACCACAATGCATTCTTTGTTTGGAGATTTGAGTTAACGATAGCTCGAAGCCTATAAAGCTAAAGCTGTAACTCCTGTCAAATCATCCAGGCCATGTAAATAAGCCACCAAATTTTTCTAGCTTCATGAGCAACAGGTAAAATGAAATGTCAGATTCTTCAAAAACAAGTACCATTTTCTAAGAAAGCCGTAAGAGCTTCCCTACTTAATTGCAAAATCGGAATCACCACAAATTATTGGTGAGGAATTACTTCTTCCCGCAGTCGTCAAGACGTGTGAAATCATGCATGGAGAAAGTTTTGGCGCTGTTCTTGAAGTCGATTCTACTCTCATATGTTACCGTGGCTCGTGGTACTGATGCAGTAGCCACTGACTTAAAAAATCAATTGCTACCACGTCTTCATGACAGCCCAAAATTCGCCCTACAACTTGAGGCCAGTACTGATATCGGAAATCTTTCCCTGCTTCTTGTCTTTGAAAGCTACTGTTATAAAAATGAAATGCGCAAGGCCTTTCTGTTTTGTAAAGCTCTGGAACAGAGGGCTGAAGGCGATGATGTTTTCTTCCTTTTGAATTCCATTTTTATTGAAAACAATTTGTCATGGACAAATTATTGGAATTAAAAACGATTCATGTGTTGTTTCTCCTTCTGTAAAATTCACACATTGCGTGGTACACAGGGAGGCATTAGCTTCTAAAATGGACAACCGGAAGTCAGTAAAGTCCTCAGTGATGCTGTCATTGTTGTAAATTTCTTGAAAGCACGAGATTTGAACTGTAGGCTATTTTCAATTCCATGCTTTCCGTGGACATGGATACTCTGTCGTTCGTTGGTTGTTCGAGGTAAGATACTTCGTCGCGTTGTGAAGCTGGAGGATGACCGTCTCTTTCCCTATTGAATAGCAGTCCTACACTCAAGGCTATGTTTATGGATGAAAAACGGCTTCCAATATTGTGCAACTTGGCCGACATTTTTTACACACAGAATGATGTTCACGTATCACTTCAATATCGAAGTAGTGATATCATCTCTCTAAGCGAGGAAGCGTCTGCGTTTAAATATAAAACTTGGACTTTGGAAAACCCAAATTAAGAAGGGTGACTGCAAGATGTTTTCTTCTGTGAATGTTTTCGTGAAGGAAAATGAGCTGGATGTAGGTAAAATTAGTAGAATTGGCGTAGTACATCTCGAAAACCTTCTTCAGCAATTAGAGGATAAATGTCCAGAACCTTCGTTATAGTATGACTGGGTCCACAGTCCCATCCCACACGTTTGTAACAAGACCTATTGTAGACAGTCGAGTAAGAGGAGCTAGCAGAACTTCGAAATGAATTTAAATCGAAGCCCCTGAAAATTTTTGTGTGCTGACTGGGAATGAATATCCAAATTTAGCAGAAGGCAACTTACTTGTGTGAGTCAACATTTTCCACAATGGGATTAATCAACACGAAAAATCGGTCTCCGCAGCATCTTGAAGGTGGTCTGCGAGTTGCGGTTTCAAAGACCCAACCAGGTCCGCTTAAGGAGCTGCGCGGTCAGCCCGGTGGAGTGCTACCGAAGGGGCCTGCGTTCGACTCCCGGATGGGTCGGAGATTTTCTCCGCTTTGGGACTGTGTTGTCATCCTTACGTTAGCATCGTCATAACTGCCATTCCACTATGGGGGTGGCTGTATGGGAACGTCCCGAAAGCCAGTAAAAAAAATCCAGCCTGCAATTTTAGTATTGTTTATTTTACTTTTTTTATGATCAGTGTGAATATAATTGTTTTTAAATGAGCTTTTAAATATTGACATTTGGTCTATTATAATTTGTATATCGCGCTGTTTCAGCTATTAAAACATTAGAAATGAATTAAAAGCACTCTAAATATAAATAGTTAAACAGTAACAAAGAAGTGAGATTTTCACTCTGCAGCGGAGTGAGCGCTGATATGAAACTTCTTGGCAGATTAAAACTGTGTGCCCGACCGAGACTCGAACTCGGGACCTTTGCCTTTCGTGGGCAAGTGCTCTACCAACTTTTTTTTTCTCATTTTGTTCTCTTTTGTTCGTTGCATCTGCTCGGGGCGGACGTCGTAAGACATCCGTTTAAGTTCGTTGTTGATCGGTTAACTCAGCTTTTTATTACAGAGGGCAGATAACCGTCTGACCGAACACGCTGAGCTACCGTGCCGGCGCCAACTGAGCTACCGAAGCACGACTCACGGCCGGTACTCACAGCTTTACTTCTGCCAGTACCTCGTCTCCTACCTTCCAGACTTTACAGAAGCTCTCCTGCGAACCTTGCAGAACTAGCACTCCTGAAAGAAAGGATATTGCGGAGACATGGCTTAGCCACAGCCTGGGGGATGTTTCCAGAATGAGATTTTCACTCTGCAGCGGAGTGAGCGCTGATATGAAACTTCCTGGCAGATTAAAACTGTGTGCCCGGCCGAGACTCGAACTCGGGACCTTTGCCTTTCGCGGGCAAGTGCTCTACCAACTGAGCTACCGAAGCACGACTCACGGCCGGTACTCACGCACTCATATCAGCGCTCACTCCGCTGCAGAGTGAAAATCTCATTCTGGAAACAACCCCCAGGCTGTGGCTAAGCCATGTCTCCGCAATATCCTTTCTTTCAGGAGTGCTAGTTCTGCAAGGTTCGCAGGAGAGCTTCTGTAAAGTTTCGAAGGTAGGAGACGAGGTACTGGCAGAAGTAAAGCTGTGAGTACCGGCCGTGAGTCGTGCTTCGGTAGCTCAGTTGGTAGAGCACTTGCCCGCGAAAGGCAAAGGTCCCGAGTTCGAGTCTCGGTCGGGCACACAGTTTTCATCTGCCAGGAAGTTTCAGTAACAAACAAATCGATTGTTTTTGAAAAAAATATGTCGTGAAATCCACCAATTTTCTGCGATCTATTAACCACACACGCAGCCGTGGTTGTTTGTAAACTAATTGTAATTGTTAACTTTTACCGCCTTTGAAGAATAATACGGTAATTTTAAGAAAATAATTGTAATGTGCTCGGAAGACATTGTCTAATTATATTCAGGATTACTGTAGTTCTAACAGATAGCTCCAATAAACAGACAAAAGTAAATACATATTGTAGGCCGGTTCTGTGCGAAGTATGAGAAGTATGGAGGAAGGAAAGAAAAATGATGGGGGAAGGCACAATAATGTATGTTTCAGGAGTGTGGCACAACGGAAAAAGTTTGGCAACACCTGGTCTAGAGGACTTATCTAGTAGCACATACTCACTGAATTATACTAACTAGTTCTCAACCGTTGAAATGAATGCAGAAGATTCTTACCAACTATACACACTTTTCTTAGTACCTGAAAGTAATGCACTGTGTGCAGAACCCATGACGCTACTTCTTCATCCTTAACAGGTTGTGAGAGTACTATGATAATGCATTCTAGTAATCATTAAGCATAAAGGGTTCTTGGTAATAGATAATATTTGACTTACACTTAGCGAGGAAAAGTGAGTTTGCGTTCCATTGCAAGAATAGCCAATAGTGCTGCCCCTAAGATCGGGGATGATAACTGATGTCCCACGCCTTGTACTACTATATTTAATGCACTCACTTTAGGGTCGTATCGTGATTAGTCATCACACTTCAGTGCCTTCGGAATAGTTGTTATAAGAGGTGCAGAACAAAACACATGTCCCATACTTAGCTTACCGTGTTGTGAGGATGTCAATACCGATTCTGTACAATATGCTTACACATACCACATGGCCATCCGAACACATCTCATTTTTGGTGACCTATTTCAGTTTTCTTTACTCTTTGTGCTTTCTCAGATACTAGTGGTGGTGGTGGTGGTGGTTAGTGTTTAACGTCCCGTCGACAACGAGGTCATTAGAGACGGAGCATAAGCTCGGGTTAAGGAAGGATTGGGAAGGAAATCGGCCGTGCCCTTTCAAAGGAACCATCCCGGCATTTGCCTGAAACGATGTAGGGAAATAACGGAAAACCTAAATCAGGATGGCCGGAGACGGGATTGAACCGTCGTCCTCCCGAATGCGAGTCCAGTGTCCTAACCACTGCGCCACCTCGCTCGGTAGATACTAGTGAATATGCAGCCGGCAGTAGAATCTCGTACACTCACCACCATTCATTAAGTACATCTAATGGTGAGATGTTACATAGAAGTACAGGGATGGGAAAATAATATGGGAATACCACGAGAAATAGATGCTTAGACATAAATACAGATGCTAGCCGAAGCCTGCCAGTTGCTCTGTTGCGTTTGACCACGAACGACACCCGTGCAATATCCTCAATTTGTTGCAAGCGTCAATCATGGTCTGAACACTGTTCTGTGTAATGGTGACTGCATTATGCTGGAACCAAATGAGTTCAAACGTGGTCAAATTTTTGGTGCTCCTATGTTGGGTGCATCCGTAACCAAGGTAGCTGAAGTGTTTGGTGTTTCAAGCGGCACCGTATCCGACAATTATATCGCATACGGTGAAAGCGAAAGAACATAATCCAGAAAGTCACATCGCAGACGAAAGTGTGTGTCGAGTGATCGTGACGGACGGTCATTGAAGAGAATTATGAAGAAAATTAAGGTGAAAATAACTACAAATGTCACTGCAGAACTGATTGCCGCAGTCGGTAACCCAGTTAGCACGGAAACAATACGAAGAGATCTCCATAAGAAGGCAAATGCAGGGCAGGCCAGAGATCCAAAAGCACTCATCAGTGATGCAAATGCCCATAACAAGGAAACGTGGCGTCGAAGTTATAAAACCTGGACTGTGGAGCAGTGGAAGAATGTAATTTGGTGGGATGAGTCGTGTCCCTTGCAGTTTCCAACTTTTGGCCGGGTTTACATTGTAAGAGTGAAACATTGCGGGGACTCTTTGATGATTTGGGCAGCCACATTGCGGTACTTCCATATGTCCCATGGTTACACTTCAATGCATTACTGCCAAGGATTGTGTGACATCATTGGCTGATCAGGTTCATCCCATGGTTCAAAGTTTGTTCCCCAATTTTGATGTTCCAAGACGAAACGGTCTCAGTACTAGTCGCATCTTCCCTGATCACCACAGTCATCATATTTCAATATTATTGAACTTTTGTGGACTACTTCGGAGAGAAGAGTGCATTATCGCAATGCACCGCCATTATCGTTATCTGATCTTGCCTCTGTTTCGCAGGAAGTATGGTACAAGATGGCCTTGAAACCCGTACAGAGCCTATATTTATCGATTTCGGGACGACTCTAAACTGTTTTGAATGTCACCGGGTGACCTACACCGTATTAGGCATGGTTGTGAGCTGTTTGCTGTTGCCATATATTTTGTCCAGCCTGGCAGGTAGTGCATGTTCTGGTGCGTAGTATGAAGTTTCTTTTCAGTGAAATCAACCAGGGAAAGTTTTATAGCATTTCGATAGACTGTGCGGAATGTTGGCTATCAGCTTCTTATTATTTGTATATTTAGTCACGTATGTATCTGCCATTCACGTACAGGCGTATAGTATTCTGATGATAGCTTCTAATTCAAGGCTCTCTACGTGTTGAATGAGTCTGTAGTACTCTAATATGATAATGGTGCTAGGGTCGTACCATGCAGTGCATTGAGGCAAATCAGAATTTCACAGAAAGTAGGGAATCACTGATGAATTTCCTTTTTTTCTGGGCGCCAGGCTTGATCGTCATTAATATAACCAAATGTCACCTTTTCGTTCAAATAAGACTTCTAGTCAGGGATATGGGGAATAATACATCTGAATAACTAAGAGGTGAAGAGGGATAGTAATATCAAACATTTAGTAAAGCAAGGAGTATTATAAAATGCATAAAAGGTGTTGAATGTCGCCGGCCGGTGTGGCCGAACGGTTCTAGGCGCTACAGTCTGGAACCGCGCGACCACTACAGTCGCAGGTTCGAATCCTGCCTCGGGAATGGATGTGTGTGATGTCCTTAGGTTAGTTAGGTTTAAGTAGTTCTAAGTTCTAGGGGACTGATGATCTCAGAAGTTAAGTCCCATAGTGCTCAGAGCCATTTGAACCATTTGTTGAATGTCAGGGCGCTTTGACATCGCTGATACGGCAGAATGAAGGCGTTTGTGGGACGCTATGGGCTCTCTGGCGAGTTAGCTTGGCAGTTTGATCCCAACTATATCTTGTATCGGCTGCCAACAGCGGATAATTTCCGAGTAGCGGGCGGCGACGTGCAGCGGCGCGGGTGATGGGCTGCTGTCTCACTTCTATCTGGCCGATCGATCGGCGCTTGGTGAATGGCTGACGGCTGTCGGCAGCTGAACGCTTTCGACCATGTGAGGGACTAAAGTAGATGAAGACCGTTATCTGTCGGCAGGTGCTACTTGGCCGGGATTCCTTGCCACTCAGGTAGCCGGCTGGTAGGCTTACAATTAATTGAGGCAGTTATTAACTCGTACTTTGACATCAAGATGGAACTTTAGTTGAGGGTCGGAATCTCGCCTCTGAAGTGAAGGAACTGGAATTAGCATATGGTGGAATGTAGTGGAGTTAAGAATGGAGCAGATTTTGCAGAAGTGTCGCCAAAGGAATCGGAACTGAACTGAATGAGAGTGGTCATAAGAATGACTAGTTGGCAGCAGAGTCAGGACTCGAGTTACCACTGAACAGAGACTGCAATAGTAGCATCAGATTCAGAGTTGAGTTACTTGCATTAGAAACGAAAACGACGGGGAATTCTCGTGAAAATAGATAGAAATCCAGCTTAGACTGAAATGATGATGGAATTTGATCAACATGAAGTGCAAGTGAACACCAGGTCTTTCCTGTTGGATACTGACTGTGGTGTACTACGGGGGTGTGTCGTAACTGTGACATGTTTCGAGATTGCCACGGTACGGAGTAATCTAACACTCCATTGCTCGACATTCTTGGTCCACATTGACTCCCTCTTGTGCTTCCACTGCGCCGAACTATCATAATCTCAGCTTATTGGCTGGCGTCGTATCGTTGCCTGCCAGTAGATGGTGCCTCCTGTGCGATTGGGCTGAGCTATCTCCAAACCCTTCAAAGTCAGTTACTTGTGGCCAGCTGTTTTGGACTCGCCCAAGCCATGTGTCTCGCAAATGTTCTCACGGTCTTGCACTCCCTGCGGAGTTCCCCTTCGGCGCAAGGATGACGACTCTCAGCGTATCTCTGTGAGGCTATCACTTGCGTGGCCTAAAGGGGGTGCAGGGTGGTTGCACACCTGCATGAGAGTAGCGTGCCCGTTATGTTTTTCAGCGAGGCGTTAGCTTTGCAAAACAATATGTTTTTCTAGCACAGAAATTCTTTAACTGTCCAGAGGTTCAGTGATCACAAAAGTCTGCGCCTTAGCCTCATTCTTGAGCCGTACTAAGCTGTCGTAACCAGCCTTTCGCTAAGAAGTCTCTCCAGTGGGAAACAGTATGCTGAATGCAATTCCACCCTATCCATCACCTCTTTTGTATTTAAAGCTTGTGGTTCAAATGGCTCTGAGCACTATGGGACTTAAAATCTGAGGTCATCAGTCCCCTAGAACTTAGAACTACTTAAACCGAACTAACCTAAGGACATCCCATACATCCATGCCCGAGGCAGGATTCGAACCTGCGACCGTAGCAGCAGCGCGGTTCCGGACTGAAGCGCCTAGAACCGCTCGGCCACACCGGCCGGCTAAAGCTTGTGCACCTCACCTACATTTACTGCAGTATTTTTAGACAAGGAAACTGAGTCACTGGCACACTCCAGTGACTTCTGCACTGAAATGTGTCGTGAAATACATCGCTGAATAGGAAGCTGAGGATGCCCAGTGAATGAGTATTTGTAGGTGTACATTTCGTAATTACTCGACAGCATAAGCCTCCTAGCACTCACAGAGTATTAACAGCAGGATTAAAGACACACAAATCAATTTTTCTAAGTAAAGGATCCCTTACATAAGAAGGTACGCTTGAAAATTTGCTGTGTGTTTTACATGCCTAAAAGAAGTCTTTTAAAATATGAGAAAAGTGCATTCTACCATCTAGTTGTTGACAGCGCTGTCGTATAGCAGAATTTGTTCTCCTTGACTTACCGGCGTAGCAAAAAAAAGGGAAAAAAGGACTTTTCCGTTGGTACAGAGGCGTATGCGCATTCGTTCTTGCATACAATGTTAATTAATGCAAGTTTCTGAGTAGATTTATCGGGAGCAGGCAATAATACCAACAAGCCAAGGGTATAGGGTCAGGGATGTATGTTACCAGCAGTATCATGTTAAGTTAAAAAGCAACTCCGCATAGTTAAGTCATGAAGAATGGAGCAAAAGTGGTCAGAAATTAATCAGCTTTAAAGTAAAATACAGACGGAATTTATCGCTTTCTTAATACTCTGCCACTTTGCCAACGGCCCAGATTAAAACCTGTATGATGATAAAATGGAATAAATTCAGTTAGAAAAATGCAAGAGTCAGTGATAAATGGAAGTAAACTTGGAGTGAAAGAGGCTACACACCGGAGGAATTACCAACGAAGATCACTATGGATCACACTCACTTAGGTCGGTAGAAGTGGCTACGAGCTAAGCGACAAAGTGGCCTGCAAAACTCACCTATCTTTTACTGCACGAGTTCGTCCCACTCTGTGCTCCTTCTGGTTGCACATCAGTTTAATTTGAGGTAACTCATAGGGAAGTGAAGACGTTGGTTAGCCCCATAAAGAAGTAGACTAGTCTAGTACAAACAGATTCTATTTTGTTCTCCAATTATGTTGGTATACTAAAGTTTCACATATAGCTCAAAGTAAATTCTGATCAACACCAGAATATAAGGAGTCTTCACGGGAGCCATTAGTTAAGAGTAATCGTCTTCCCAACGCATCCTCTGAGAATTCGCAAAACTCATGGAGAATTAAACACACACGTGAGAGTTAAATGCTCACTTCTCACAGTAGGGAGAAAAGACGCAGGGGAGTAGCGAAGGTGCATTAATTATTGTCTAACCACATCTCAGCCTGGACGAAATGTTACCATACAATTTAAACATTTGTTCATAATATCTAAAGTAACTTCCTACATGATTTGACATATTTTACTTACCAAACACAAGTGAACTTCTACCACAGCTTACTTCACCTCTGAGATCCGACGGACACTGGTTACATAAATCGGCTGTCGGCCGATCCCCGTCACGATCTGGTGTGAACAAGGGGCTGATACTACTTTAAGTTAACTTTCTAACGTCCGTGATGCCATATACATCAGTTTTTTTAGATAACACAAACTGAACAATTTCACTTGCCCAGTATGTGACGAATGCTTATTCCTTCTCGAATCTATCATCGTAAAAATTTTATTACGTCCACTTACCTTCCAAATATTACAATTCTTTACGCACTGTGTTGTATGGTGCCGGCTTCAGGGACATGGACGCGTACATCTGTCTCAACCAAACTGTTTTCCTTTCCCTTCACACAGACTATAGCTCCCTTGTTCGTCTCTGAATTTTACAATTCCGCTGCTTCGCTGCCTTTAAAAGTGAATGTGATCCAAACCATTGGCTAATTGTGATGCGGACTGCAGTTATCACCTCACAATTTCAGCTGCACATTGTCAGACACAAATTCCAGTTTTATTAATCTTAAGCTGTCACAAAAATTACATTCTGGAATGAAATAGCGCTGCCACATTTCAGTCTGATAGCACGATAACCGCCCATATTTTTTAAAAACGTTCAAGTGAGACCTTACTGCATCACCATAAGGGAAGGTACGCTCAGAGGGAGTTTGTTGTGACGTTCTTCTGTTATCACTAGAGACCGGATTATATGCATCTTAAAAACTTTAAAATATGCATGAAAAATGTTTAAGAAGTGCATGGAAAGTGTCAAAACATGCAAGATCAAATAATAATAAAAAAAAACAAGGTAGTTACTGCGTACATATCATCTCAGAGTAGAACCTATGCATATCAGTTACTAGGAAGAGCACCGGCCACGCGAAAAATCGGTGCATTTAGAACGCTAATATAATGTTCTGAATACTTTCTGGTAGAGGTTAGGAAGGGTGCATTTCTGGGATAATTTTCTAAAAACTGGCAAAATGGGGACGCATACCGTGTTTCAAGAATTGTTCCTTCTATTGTTGTTGGTAACAAGCGGATACGATATGAAGGAGTTGCAGCGAAACAATCAATATGTACAGGACTAGCTTCGAGAAATATCGCGCCATAGAGGAGCACCCTCAAAAACTCCGTAATATTTTATTTAAAAAACAACAAAGAATGATGAATTTATTTTTGAACAGCATTAACTTTCCATTAATACTATTGGACCAAAGCATTATTTACAATTTATTTTACATTTTTCTACTGTTGTAAACATAAACGACCAAGTACTATTCCATATGTTCGGTAGTAAGATTGTGTCTTCGATCTCTCAAAACAATTTTATAAGCAGAGAAGGACCGTTCTACATCAACTGCGGTAACTGGGCAGTATTTGAATTTGGGTGTTATGTTGGCACTTACTGTTTTTTGTAAAAGTTCACCGTTCCATTAATAAAACTATCAATTTGGCACCGGGGATTATTGTTGAAAATGTTTTCAAACTTTTCTTTAAGGTTTCTTAGGAATACCTCTGGCAATGAGTTCACTAGAATAATTTTATTTTTTAACTGAATAAATTCATTCAACGCCAAACCTTGAGTTTCAAGTTTTTCAATATTTGCAGGTATATGGGGAAAATGAGTGCTAATCACAGCGATGTCTTTTTTAATATTGGAATCATTAAAAGCTTCCTTGCACTGGCAAACTGCTACAGCCTCTGCACTATCGATGTCGTTTACTACCCCTCCAATGGCCTCGAAATGTTCATTGTAAAACAACACAGCTTCGACCCACGTACCCCACCGAGTTACCACTGGTTCGGGAGGTTTAGGCACATTTGGTAGTTTTTCTTTGTAGGTCTTGATGCGAGCAGGAGCCTTTAGAAACATTTCCTTTGTGGATGAAATCAGTTTACTTACATTCAAAAACGTGGGACGTACTGCTTCAGCAAGGCGCTGTACTCCATGAGCAAAGCACGTCACATGAATAAAATAGGGATAAAATACTCGGAGATCTTTTGCTGCTTTGATCATACTGGAAGCAGCATCTGAAATAAACACAAACACCCTTTCATTCGCAAAAGATACTGGAAATATTTTTCTTATATCCATATTCACAGATCTGGCGATCGTAGAATGATATCCTTTTTAAAGTTCTGTGCAGGCCGTTAAATGGGAAGAAGAAGGCTCTTCTTTTAAAGTACCAACAATTAAATTTGCAATGTAACGGCCACAAGTGTCTGCAGTTTCGTCAACTGAAATCCATGTAATGCTGTCCTTGAGTTCATTGCGTATTTCTTCCAGAACATTTACGTAAATTGTCGGTATGTAATTTTTATGCAATGTTGATTCATCTGGTATATTTTAATTTAAGCAATTTTTGCGCAGGACGCCTTTGAGGATAGGGTTTGTAAGTTTGTGAAGAGAAATATTGCTTGCAATGAATGCTTCACATAGATCCGTGTTAAACCGACTTTTTTGGTTACCTTTGGACAAATCGCTGCTACTGCAACTTGCTGTTGTCAGAAGTTGTTGTCGTGGTCCTTTCTTCTGCATTCCTGCGATATTAAGACTTATCTTCACATGCTGGTCTACTTGAAACTTTTTGTTGTTGTTGTTGTTGCACGAAACGTTTTTCTCACAAACTCGACAATATAAAACAATTCCGGCATATGTAAATGTTCCAGGATGGTCATCTATCCACGAAACGACGTTTCTTTTTTTCGGGCCGCATGGCGCACAACACGTTACACACTACACGTCGTAAACACGTTCAACTGTGTACAAGTAAATGGAAAGCTAAACTGAAACAATGGACGTGCGACTAAACACTTGCGTAGTTTAATTGTTGCAGACGTGCACTGTATGACAGCGGAGGGGATTAACCGGAGGCGCGGGTGCGGGAGCATTTACTCTGTCTATCCGTTCCTGTTCCTCTGCTGTAATGATTTCGCTAGGCAGTGACATCACGGTTAGCGATTGCACGCAGTTCTAGGTCGCGGGCAGTCTGTGAGACATCAAAATGTGATCGAACTAGAGACCGCCCGTCTAAATTTTTAAAATATTCTAAACATAGAGCGAAAATAGGCATCGTCACTAGTCTTTAGTTAAAATATGCAATAACCGGTGAAAAGGAGCCAACTAAGCAAATGCATATAATCTGGTCTCTAGTTATCACCATGAAAGTATTAATTTGTATACTCGGAATGATATCCCACGTTTAAATGTATAAAAAATAGACGATCTGTCAAGGGATTCAGTATTATATCTCTCATAACATTGGGAAACACACAGGAAATCCACATCTAAGTCTGAATACATATTCAACTAAGCTCTACGTAACGTCCATTGCTCCACATGGTACTGTGTCGTATCTCTTCCTTTTAAAAAAAGTCTGTCCTCGTGTACTGCAACAGTGTCATACAGGATTGCGGGCGGAGGTTGTTGGACTTAGCGTACAGTTACTGTCAACATATCATTCACTATAAACCTGACATGGCGGACTGTGACTGTGGTGAGGATAAAGATTAAGATCTAGAGGATACTAGCATTCTTGTACAATTATTTTCATGCAGAGATACAGAACGCTTATCACAGCTATGGCTACTGTAATGATTTTATCATTTCACCGCTGTCTCTCAAAGGTCACCAAGGTCTGTGTCGTGATTTTGGGAATGCAGTAGCTGGTTTGAATAAAACATTTAGAGTGAAGGCAACTGATCGAAATAATATTGCGAGCTACTGGAAGTGGAGTACGAAGATGCTGGAAGTGCAGTTGTCAGCCACATTAAGTTGCGAATTGCACGCCATGTGTCATTGACAGCATTCGTAAATGGTTCCATAATATGGAAGCCATTAATTTTTCTATCATGAAAATCTCTCATACTTTCCAGCAGGATGGCAGTGTTCGTACACTAAACTCATGATCTTCCGCCGAACGGATGCGTAGTCGTAAAAAAATACATACGCAGATGATTATAGTTTCATGTATTGCGACTATAAAACAATACATTTAGTAATTTTTCTTGGCGTGGTACTTAATATTTATGTCCTATATACTACACAAAATAGTACGTTAGTGGTGAGAAACTGAGTAAAGTTTGGAGTAAACTAGAAACTGTCAAAAACATTGTTATTAGGATTTCATCATGTGAGGTATCGAGTAATGATACATTTGCAAAGAAACTGTAAACATACAGAATTAAATGAGCTTTTAAATTAGCCGATTAGCCGTATTTAGGGTATAATTTAACGTCTCCTGAGGTGCAAGAGTTCATAATATGAAAGAGAGGTAGTGAAATACGTAAAAACATGTTGAGAAAGCTTGTGTTTTCCCCAAGCAAAAATGATGAAACGAGTTTGACTAAGCTGCTCCCATTTTCAAGGACTTACCGACGTTTTAAATCAGATTGAGAAATCCCACACAAATATTAATGTGGTGCAACATAGTTTAAATTTGAATTTACTTGCGCCGCTTTTTTAAATTAGCAGAATCGATTTGTAACTGAAGTACTGATTTTCTAACTGGAGATTTAGCTCTTTCTGACAATTTGGATTCTTAACTAAGCATAAATCGGCTGGTTCTGTAATCTTTAATTTTTTCCTGTTATGTTTACAGAAATTGATATTGGTGGGGGAGGAGGGAGACGAGAGTGGATGGGTGACGTGCTTTGTGGGGAGAGGGGGGCGGGGTGAGTACAGCGAGTGTAGAAGTGACATAAACAGTGACGGCAGTTGGAGCAATTGCCTCAGGACTAGTACTACTTTTGCGTGCATGAATGTCTGCTAGTTTTTCATACTCACTTAACTGTACTAATGTGCTCATAGTAATAATTTGTAGATTCTCAATTTAAAATTAGTTGCAAGGAAGATGGAGATATAACTATTATCCAGTCTGCTTAGATCTCAGTATATTATGGACACATTATCGACACCTTTCTAATAATAATTTTCCTTCAATTTCAGGCTATGTACGAGTTCACTTGCCAAGACCATCCGGTGGTAAGTAACCGTGGTATCACTTTTATGTTATTTATGTGAAATTGGGTATGGTGTGCATGTACTTTGTGATGTTTGGTTTTTAACAGTTCTGATCTTGTTTTATCTTAATGATGAATGATGATTCTACAGTAAATAACTCAGTTCGTTCTTCGTGTAATGGCCGTGATCCCTAGCTATACTTATGACGACTTCTGCAGTGTGAACAGCACGACGACTCCTACTTCTTACTCACATAAGATGCGTGAGAGAGACTGTATGTATTGTTCTGAGAGTTAGTCATAGGTCATTTGCGGTTTATTTAATGCATTTAATGTTAAATTCACTTAGGTGCAGTCAGGCCAAAGCATTACTAGCTTACACTGGAGCAGGTATAATTTATCCATTTCACTGGTTGTTGAGCTCAGTGGCTGTGAATTATATTATGTTAAGAAATACAGCAATCAGCCAATTGTTACGTTCAAATGGCTCTGAGCACTATGGGACTTAACTGCCGTGGTCATCAGTCCCCTAGAACTTAGAACTAATTAAACCTAACTAACCTAAGGACATCACACACATCCATGCCCGAGGCAGGATTCGAACCTGCGACCGCAGCATTCGCGCGGTTCCAGACTGTAGCGCCTAGAACCGCTCGGCCGCTCCGGCCGGCCAATTGTTATGTATTTTTACGTATGTCAGTTCGCGTTTCGGACTTTCATCTATCATTAGTTGGCGTAATACATATTTGATCTTCAAAATTACTGCGCGGTTTTTTGAGCAGTATGGAAGTGGAAGAGTGTTTATAAAACATATGTAAAAACGGACGTGGGAGGAAAAGCAAACCGAGTAGAAAGTAAGTACACCTAATCAGCAATATATCGTAAAGTTACGACTCGCGAAGTGGAGTACCAGCACAGGTTAGCAGCAGCATCTAATTTCTTGTCGATGTGTTAACGATGTACTTACTGAAGATTCAGATACGTATTACGCCAACTGAACGTAGGTGAAAGCCTGAAACGGGTGTTGGCGTCAATAAAAATATATAAAAAAGTGTCTGCTATTTCAATCCGAATGCTGAAGTTTCAGCACATCTTCCAAATGATTAAGTTATAAAATTAAAGACTGTTTATCACCTTTCAAAGCATCTTGCAGGCTCTTATGGGAAATACAGAACTCCAAAACTGTGAAAAACCATGCTGCGTCTCATTAGGTGAAAAAACATATAACGAATCATATGTGAGGGTCCTGTGAGGAACATTTCTCATAGAGTGTTACACAGAAGTTTAAGAATAAATAAAGATTTAAATCGCGGAATAAAATTGACAATCACTTCAAAGAGAAACAGTTTGACCGCGATACGTTAGCTGGAGGCAGCTGAAACTGCTGATAGCAACAGGATAGTTTCTGTCCAGTGTGTTAACGTCAGTTGTCGTTGTCTCATGGGCTTTTCGTGATCTGTAAATCGAGTTTCGGGAAGTAAGGGCGGTGGTCATCGGTACCTGACAAAGGTATTCGAATACGCCTAGGTAATGCTGCAGTTAAAGTGGAGCGGCGCTGCATGACCAGAACAGTGTAGCGCTGCGAGCAGAGCAGCGCTGGTGAAACAAACAAGTGTCGCGCAGTGCGGGTGCTTGTAGTGGCCCTGCAAGCAGAGCGGCGCCGAGCGAATCAACCATGTTCGTTTCTGAGAGAGGCGACCAGAGCGGTAGTGGCACTGGCTGCGGCCGTGCAGCGCCGGCAGCATTCGGCTGTCGCTGTGGGTAGCAGCGTCCATAATGTTGCTGGCGCTTGTGTTTCTTTTGTTGTATTGCTGAGAAAATGCTATCAGAGGAATTTTTGATAGCAGCTGGTTCTGTAGTTGGCATTCTTCATTGTTGTTTGAACCACCCAAACAGCTGTCATCACAACTGATTCATTTTAGGCAAGTTGTAGGATAACGTGGCAGCAGAAAAAAATTGTGTGTGAAATCTTACGGGACTTATCTGCTAAGGTCATCAGTAGACCGCTCGGCTAATCCCGAGCGGCGTGGCAGCAGAATTACAGACTATAAGTACATTATGCGTTTAGGTAATCTTGTATCTCATTTCATTGTCTTAAAATGAGAGACGATAGTAAAACTGAAGTAGCATAGCTGAGTGTACATGCAAATCGTGTTTTATTTTGGGAGAAAGAGCTTTAAAAACTGTCTCATTTGGACGGTTTCGTTTGAGGCTCTCTTAAAGTTTCGTCCTCTATGGCAAATGTCTTGCGTAGAACGCTCGATGTCTGCTGTGTGTTGCTCACAGGCACTCAGAGATCCTTGTAGTTCAATGACAGTGTAGTGAAGGAGATATGCATTTCAAAATATTGTCATCAAATTCAAGCGAAGTATCTCTTGGGTTCCAAAATATGCTCCACTTAACCGCGCATAACTCCAAAAGCACATTCTATTAATCGTCATGGTCTGGAAAAGCTTTTGTTGAAATATTCATTCCACGCATTTAAAACACATTGACCATAATATCTGATAAAATGCCTCAACGATGGGTATGCCTAATCTCCAATGAATACAAAAGGCGATACAGCAGATGTATTAGGTAGTAGAGAGAGTGTCGGTGTATTAAGATCCCCTTCTTGCATCAAGCGAAATACACCAGAAGAATAAAATCTAGCATCATCCCTTTCCTTCCCAAATTCCCCGACATCCATTACAATGAACTGTCCATGAGGATCTGCAACTGTCTGTAGTACGATTGAATGAAAAACTTTATTAGTATAAAAGATTGCACCAGAATTTTCTGGGCATTTTAGACGAACGTGTTTCCTGTCAGCATCACCAGCTGCAGTTCGAAAGTTCTGTATGTTATATAAATCATGCATAGTATCTAAAAAAAAAAAAAGACACTCGCATGTGGAGTGGCTAGCCAACGGCCTTCCCGCAGTGGTAACACCGGTTCCCGTCAGATCACCGAAGTTAAGCGCTGTCGGGCTTGGATGAGCATCCGGTCTGCCAAACGCTGTTGGCACGCGGTGTGCACTCAGCCCTTGTGAGGCAAACTGAGGAGCTACTTCATTGAGAAGTAGCGGAACCAGTCTCGAAAATAGACATACAGCAGGGAGAACGGTGTGCTGACCACATGCCCCTCCGTATCCGCATCCAGTGATGCCTGTGGGCTGAGGATGACACAGCGGCCGGTCGGTAGCGTTGGGCCTTCGTTGCCAGTTCGGACGGAGTTATGTGAAGTGGCTGCAAGCAATCCCACAACAGAATGAGATTTTCACTTTGCAGCGGAGAGTGCGCTGATACGAAACTTCCTGGCAGATTAAAACTGTGTGCCGGACCGAGACTCGAACTCGGTACCTTTGCCTTTGGCGGGCAAGTGCTCTACTGTGAGGACGGGGCGTGAGTCGTGCTTGGGTAGCTCAGTTGGTAGAGCATTTGACCGCGAAAGGCAAAGGTCCCGAGTTCGAGTCTCGGTCCGTCACACAGTTTTAATCTGCCAGGAAGTTTCAATCCCACAACATTTTTGTAGTTGATTCCACAATACTGGTAGCGGTTGTGAATCTTGTGGTGAATGTCAGAGCCATGTCTCGAAACCTTCATCTCGGTTTCTAGGAACGTGTAATAATTCTCGTTTTATCAGATATCGATGGCCCTTAAAA
This sequence comes from Schistocerca nitens, assembly GCF_023898315.1. Taxonomy (NCBI): domain Eukaryota; kingdom Metazoa; phylum Arthropoda; class Insecta; order Orthoptera; family Acrididae; genus Schistocerca; species Schistocerca nitens. The sequence continues at coordinate 535,245,078 of NC_064616.1, read as the reverse complement.
TGACGTTATTTCAGTGGAAAAATCTGTAATAGCTTGAATAGCGGTTACATAAGGAAGTTTCGACTATTAATCATATGGCAAAATATTCTTCACTATGTGTACTGTCTTTTTCAATACTCTTGTTTCGATATCTCAAAACATTTGTGAGTTATGAAGAGTGTTACAAGTACCTCATTCTGACTTCTACACTGGCTCTCGAATTCGGGGCGAAGTGCTTTACATACGGTCAGTTTTCTCGCGATTGGCGAAAGTGATATTTTTCTAAATTTAAAGAACAATTCTGTATGTTAGCTACATTTAATTGGCAGAAGCATATGACCTGACATGCACCAAACACAAATTCATAGCGACCCCTATTTTTCAATGCAAACTCCACGAAATTCTTGCTGTAGGTTACTTAATTTTTAAGTATCGGAATAACTATTAAGGAAATGATAGGCAGTTCATCATGAAGCTGACGAATAAAGCTATGAGATAATCGAGAATCTAATTTTTTATGTAGCAGTTCCTTTAAAATCGTTTGAGAAAGATTACAGATCGGTCGGCATGCGTGGCTGCAGTCCAGGCAGTCAAGTGTGCGGAAGAACTGTGTTTCCGTGTAACTGGCAACCTTCTGCAGCGGAGGCCCATGACCGGGGCCCGGCTATTGTAAGTGTGGCACTCAGTTAAACTGCCAAAGCTTCCTGAAGGCCGATCGATACCCAGGTCATTGGCACGCAAGCGCGGAGGTACGGGAGGGTCGGCATCTGCTGAACTGCAGCAACAGCGATGCCCAGTGGGTAGACCGTTGTTGCTACCTGTTTGCATTTCTGGTCTGCTTTCCATGCTGCTGGAATTCTAAACCGCAGCATTTACCGCATCCTTATATTATTCCGCCCATCCTTATATTATTCCGGGTCTCGAGATAACTGCGTAAGGATCTGGCTGCAACAGAGAAACTGATTTTTCCATAACCGTTTCTACACTTAACATTCTACTGCACAGAGCCGGAGTAACATACGTTTTCCATAATATTTCTCCACGGTTTATCTTTCTTCTGCCGTTGACTGTAGGTACTTAATAATTATTTATTTCACTTCACTATGGCAGTTGAGGCCTTCAGGTCATTATCAAGTGGTGCAGAAAAAGATTTTGCTAAGCGTTTTCATGATACCATGTATCCACGTCGGAAGATCTTGGCAGTCTGACATTTGCTGAAGCCAATTTTTTTGTAATACCACTTGATAATGGCCGATAGGCCTAAATTGCAATACTGAAATGAAGTAAATAATGTCTTTCAAAAAAATTCAACGTGTCTGTGCACCCTGACGATGAGAAGTTAATATTACATTACGTATACTGTGTATCCCTTCTCACGCTCAATGAAGCAGCTTCTAGGTTCACCTTTTTCACATCACTCACTGCGGTTGAGTCACTTCTTCACTGGTGCTGACACGACTTCTATGGACCCGCAGCTTGAAGGAAGATAAGGGTGGGATTTGGGCGACTCTACAGATGAGGTGGCGGTACCCAGTTCTTATTGTTATCAGAATTACGTAGGCGGCAGATGATGTGCTAGTTCGTATGATAATTAGTCGTTGGCGGTTTTGAGTCCGTTATTTCTTCACGTGGTCGAGAACGTGTTCCATCGCCACAACCATTTTTGTGCTGCTCTCATCTGGTTCTACGAAGAAAGAAGTGGCGGGTCTAGCATGCCATTTAAGCAGGTCAGGTTTTCTTCCTTGGCCAAGATTTCGAAGGCTGGTAGATGAACAAGTAACTGTTGTTGAAGGGTGATGATTCCAGTGATGATGGCAGGTAACCAGAAAGCAATTCCCGAGATGTCGCATTGTGTACCATTTGTAAGCAGTCCCTATCCCTCCAGTTCTATTCGCTGTGAGCCGCCGAAATTACTTTGTTGCAGGTACGCATGATAAGTACCGGTTTTCTTGCTGAGAATAGCTAGGCTGACCCTATCTTTTGAAAGAAATCGGTTTAGATTGTAATAACGTCCATGGGGACTCGGTCGCTGGCTTCTAGAAGTGAAACCGTGTGTACTCGCATGACTCAGGGACTGTGTGTATTCTATTTGTGGGCAAACAATGACATGCCCGCACTGCAGTAATTTTGCGATGGAGGGCGGCACTTCCTTAAATCACTCATCATCTTTCAGTACGCTGCAGAAGTTTTGCTTGGAAGCGCTTACACATCCTCCACTCAGTACCTATCTCTCCCTTGCGATTTCCATATTTTTGTAGCCCTGAAGAAAGACATTTGCGGCTGTTAATTTGCTTCGGACGAAGAGGTGCAAACCTGGACACAATAATGGTTCCGTAGGCAGCCACAGATATTTTTTCCATAAAGGCACTGACAGCTTTGTCTCATCGTGGGATAAGTGTGTCAAGAGTTACAGTGATTACTTTTGAAATAACAAACAGACTACTTAACTTTATCCATCTGTCTTGTTTTCACCCAGTATATGGTAGGCCTACTTATCGTCCATTATTTAACCACTGACTCTCCTCATCTCAAACCACTGGGCTTTGCGACTGAATTGTTTCACAACATTTGCGATGGATGATATAGCATTCTTTATTTTGTGTGTCCCTTAATGTAATGACAAGTTGCTATGTAACATTTCACATTTTCTTATGCGTAGTTTAGTCTACTTTGTACCTCTATGTAAGGCATTCGTGATTTACTTTTAATCAGTTCTATGGACGATGTTTGGGGTTTAAGATAATGCGTTATACATGTTAGTGTTCCTTAAAGTAATGACGAGTTGCTATTGATCATTTGCCATTTTAGTTTATGTAACCCACTCTAAACTCCACATCTCTGAAGACATTTATTAGTTGTTTCGAGTGTACTTTTAATTTGTATAATTTACACTACATTAACTATGTCTTACGACATTTCTTATTTTGTTTTATGCAGAACCACATTTTATAGTAGCCTTTTTAATTACTCTTTCCAGAGTTACTCAGCAACGTTCTCTGTAGCGTTTGAAACAATCCGATTAACCTCCTTCCGTCACTAAGATCAAAAGGAAAACTATAATATGTCTAGATGTTAATTATTACTTTGAGACAAAATGCATCGACTCGCTTTGTGTTAGGCGTTATTACTACATTTGATTATGACGCATCAAGAAGATAACGTAGCATAATAACGCGCCACTTCTGGGATTTGGCGAATTGAGCCTCCCCCAGATCGAATCCGTCTCACGGATTAACGATGAGTGCTGTAGAGTGGGCCTAGCTGGACATGGTCTTTAGGGGGGTTTTAAGGTCTCACATCTCGGTAATTTCGAAAATTCGCCGGCGGGCATGGAACGCGATGAAGGTTGGTAGTTGGCACGGCCACATCCGCGTGCACTACAATCGTATGTGTAGCGTTATCTTTACAAAGTCACAGGGCTACTCCCACCTTGCCGGCGAATTAGTGCTTGCTGCCGGACTATAAAACTATCCACGCCCTGGCCCTGCCTTCAGTTGATTGTTCGCTGTATTCCGTATCGCTCTTAAAAGTGATTCGTTGATTTAATCTGATTACTGGTAGTATAAATCTTGGGCAATATCTTGACCTTATCATAGATAAACACTTGGAACGTAGCATCAGCTGATTGTTCCTATTCTACAAGTACACGTTAGTACCGCCTCTGATCGGGTATCCCACCATTTTCAGTTTTCATTTATCATGAACCATAAGTGCAGTGGCCATACGACCCCTTCTGCATAGTATAGTTCAATCAGTCCGTGATCAGAGTGCGCATGAATATAGGGTTTTGGCGCCCGTTCTCAAGGGGAAGAGTACCAGATACTTCGAGAAGCCACTCGTGAGAAACCTGAAGAGTCAGTGAAACGCCTCACCTAAAAATTTTGTGGGAAGGACCGTTTCTCCATCTGCGGACGCGCTAGGAGTCACGCAGGCCACACAGGAATGTGCCGTTGTTCGTTCCTCCGTTTCTCATGTAAGGCAATGAACAGGCACAGAGTAGAAATTGCTGATCAGAAAGACGACTTAAAAAATAAAAATAAAACGCAGCTTATGCAGATGTTTCATTTGGGCATCGGTATTATCCCATAGAATTAAGAGACAAAAGTAATACGATTCCTAGTTAAGGTCCCGGCGGGGTCAGGGATTTTCTATGCCTCGTGATGACTGGGTGTTGTGTGATGTCCTTAGGTTAGTTAGGTTTAAGTAGTTCTAAGTTCTAGGGGACTGATGACCATAGATGTTAAGTCCCATAGTGCTCAGAGCCATTTGAACCATTAGAACCTAGTTAAGTTAATGTGTCCTATAATCAATGAAAAGGTACAAAAAACAATTTACTTTCACTGCCATCTTCGCTAGAGAAATTTTCCACAGGCCAAGAGACTTATAAACATCATCACATAAGTACTTGCACTGGAGGGGACACTAGCTTCAATCCAAGAACACTGAATACCCAACGTGATACAAAATTTGCCTTAAGGCCTGGCCAGACAGAATCCGGCCTGCCGCTGCGACGGACGGCGCGGCGGTAGGCCGGGCCAGTCAGCGGCCAGGGACGCCACACAGGCAACGGCCGGTCGGCCGGAGCGACTCTTGATGCGTCAGCTGTTACACTATGGAAGGGGCCGAGCCTCATTATTAAGCTTGCATGCGTAGCGCGATTGTCTTGGCGTTAGAAGATTTGGAATCTTCACGCGGGACACGTTATCTTTGCGGGAGATAATTTTTTTCTTTTTTTTTTTCTTATTGAAAATTGAGTAGCTCGCACTAGCGATACGAAATGGCACCAAGAAGAGAAGATGTTGGGTGCACGACATTAATAGCAAGAGAGAAAGCTTAGGAGAATACCATCGTCTGTGCATTGATCTAGAGTCTGACGAAGATAGGTTCTTCAAATATTTTCGTATGTCGCGAGAATGTTTCGAGGAAATGCATCGCCTGATAAAAAGGTAGCACCGAGAAGTGCAGAAGGAACTGGAGAAAGCCAATTGATACAAGGCACAGACTAGCCATTTGTCTGAGGTAAGTTTTACCGTTTGTGGCCTCTTTTTGCTTCAAATAGAAGTCATATAAATTATTCCATTTCAGTTTTGCTGTATCATATGAAATGTTCGGCGGAAGAAAGTGCTATCCCACAACGTAGTTACGAGTGGAGTGATAAATTTATCTGCAGTGTGTACGAATACAGCAAACGATAGTAAGATCTAGTTCCGTATGTCCCGCTAGAGAGAACTTTGTACTTAAGAGATTGTTTCCTTTCATTGTATTTATAACATTGTCATTGAATTTAAACAAACATATCTTTGGTCGTTAACTTATCTATTCGTTCTATCGGCATAATTGATTTTAATCTTTTCGAGATACTTGTTTACAGGCGACAGTCACCAGACCATAGCTTTTTCTTTTCGGTTACGACGTTCAAAGTCTCAGAAATTATGAAACAAGTGTGCCAGGTAATATGGACTGTTCTACAACCCAAGTATTTACCTACTCCTACAACAGAGATGTGGAAGAAATCTGAAGAAGGATTTGTAGAACTTTGGGGGATGGCGGACTGCCTTGGAAGCATACACGGAAAGCCTATCAGGTTAAAATGCCCGAAGGATAGTGGATCCCAGTTCTTCTGTTACAAACAGTTCTTTTAGCTAGTTCTCCTGGCGATCGTTGATCCATACTACCGAGTTTACAGTAGTTGATATGGGAAGTTATGGACGTCACAGTGACAACACTATTTCTGAGAATTCGGCTTTCTATCAAGGGTATATCGAGGGCAAAAGTATTCTACCTCCAAATCAGGATCGCGTGTATCATACAAAAAGTTGTATTCCCTCACCTCCTCTATAAGTCTTTCTGTGTTCATGATGCGTGCACTACGAGCTGCAAGACAAAAACCGCCTAGCGCCGCTGCATCCAGTGTGACCACAGAGCAGTTGAGTGCGCCAACAGAGCCAAGCAGCCGCTCCGGCTTGCGGCGAATCTGTAATCTGTGACAACCCGGCGGCGGCCGGTGCGGCAGGCCGCGTGCCGGTGCGTCAAAGCCGCACTCTGTGTGACCGCCGCCATACAGTAACGAGAGATTCAACAGTGCGGCCTGCCGGCTGCGGTTCAGGGCTACAGGCCGGACGGCCAGGCCGCGTTCTGTCTGGCCAGGCCTTTACTAAGAATTTATAAGAGAATGGTTGTGAGCATAAATTCGTTACCGTTATCATACAGCTGCTCCAGAATCCAAATGCCGTAAACTCAGTTGCTTTAATTGGAAATGTACTGATCATTAAGTAGCTTGTAATACCACTCAAATGGATGACTAATAAGGATGAGATGATAGTGTTGTTGAAGCCAAAGACACGACTTTCAAGCAATCAGCTATGGGAATATTAGAAAAAAATCTCAGAAATTTTTTTCACTAGTACTATCACATTAGGTAAAGCGTACATCAAAAACAGGGGTTTCTTCATTAATGCCATCACGATAAATCATTAATAAAGGCAATGTTGAAACACACATCACCAACAAAGAGCGTACACAGTAGGACAGAAAGAGATCCAAGCAAGTGTAAATTGATGTAACACCTATACAACTCTCACTAAATGGATTCAGGATTCACAACACCGTTGGTGTTATTAACATGTATCGAAACAAATGTGTGTAAATCATAGTGTAAACATTGTAAAACAGTGATTACATCAGCACATACAAGTTATCATAAACAAAACAGAAGTTTGCAGCACCAAAGGATGTGTAACATTCTGTACTGTGTCAAATCATGCAGACTCATGTAAGAGGAACTGGGAGTTTATATACTGTAAAAATAAGATTAAAATGAATATATGCAGATTAACACAACCGTGATGCTATACAACTCTATGCCAGGTCATATAATAAAAAACCTATTGCCAAGAACCAAATTAATCAAGGGAGAACAACTGACACAAAAAGGTTCACACATGTTTACATTAAACTAACTTCTAAGTTATTAGGAAAAAGAGACAGATAAAGAGAAAGACACACATATAAAGAGATGGGGCGGGGGGGGGGGGGGGGGGGGGAAGACAGAGAACGCAACTCGGAACAAGTCGTTAAAGACAATATAGCTGAAAAGTGTATCATAATATATACAGTAACAGCAGTAGTAAACAGAGTTCTTAAATCACAATTGTGTCATCAGCATTTCAATAATGTATACTCTAAGCAAGAGAAACTCGTTTGTCTCAAAAATCGAATTCATACTACAGATACACCACAGGCCTTAGCTGTTACATATTGCCTCGTAACTGTAGCAATACACTACCATACGAGATTAGCCACATTTGAGGTTGGCTACTCTCATGACGATGGCACTGTTGCAAGCATGGCATGTTTTGGTTGATTGGTAGTCCTGGAGTTGGCAGTCATTCGTATGGCACCCCTTTGACAACATACTGTTCAAAATCTAAGTGTTCATCAAGAATTAAGGGACCACAAATGTATCTTGATTAGAGTCTCTCACATTCTTCCATGTGGCTACAACTAATCTTGCTGCCACGAAAGTTCAATAACTGTCCATAAAAACAGCCATTGCAAATTTCATCCATCACACCGAAGTCCATCCATGGTCGTACAAGAATAGTGGGAGTGCAACCTTGTTTCCAAAGACTATGCTGTAGGAAACAATTAGAGAGTAAATTAGATCGCTGGAACATGCAATCTAGTCCCAAAAACCTAAATGAGTCTATTCCCAAAAACCTAATTGTGCTTGTGGCTGAGTCTCTTTTTGTGGACCACATTGCTTGACATTAACAGCTGAATCAAATGTTAATGTTGAAAATCGCACATCACAACATGCTTAACCTAGCAATGCTCAGAGTAAATAATTGTTCAGTGTGCGCTACAGTATAGTTCAAGAGTTGTAAAATTCGATAATATGCTTCCCACTGGCCAAAGAAATGGAAAAATGACTGTCGCCACTAAACGTCCGTGTGTTGCAGCAGTAATGACTTAAAACACTAGAGGTTCAGTCAAATAAAAGTTACATAATCCTCTCCTCTCTTAACTGAGACCAGGTGGATTACAAGCAACATCGTTAGCTGTAGCTACGGCTGTCACACCTTCGGTTTCAGTCAAGTGGAATGGCTCCATTAGACCGCTCCCAGCCTGTTTACAACCAACATCCATTGAGTGGTGGGTCTCGTTTTTGTTGCAAGACGACAAAGGGCGTAGGCAGCTGGTTCCTTTGAAGACTGCTCGCCTAACAGGCCCGGGGGGCGAGTGTGGGGTTTGTTGGGCCGCGGGGGGGGGGGGGGGGGCGGTAACGATGCGGCGGCATTGATGCAGCAGCTTACCTCGTTCGCTCTGGGACGCCGGTGTGTATGGTGGCTAATTGAGAGCCAGGCTGTCGGCAGTGTGCTCACGAGGGGGGCAGCTGATGCCCACCACAAAGTCGTCACGTGCTCGGCAAGATCGGACAGAATTCGCAGACTTCGCATTCGGTACATCAGTAGATGCTACCCCGTCACCTGCCGTGACTGGGATTCGGCTCACATGACTGACGTCAGTCGTAAATCTCCCATGCCGCGCCGACACAGTATGAAATATGGTTACAAAACGCAATAGTATTTGTTCCTCCATCTGCTTACATTCTCAACAGTGCCTCCAAACATCTATCACAAATTATAATAGTTCAGAGAGTGAAAAATAAGAACCTAGGATCCTAATATTCACAAAACAAAGTAACTTCTCATCATACAATAAGAGGTGAAAGACATATTAAAATTTACTAGATTGGCAAGGTATGCTTTACCTTACATGTTGCCCTCTGCATTTACAACACCAAATATATTAGTGAGAAACATATGATCTCTGTATCTCAAACTACAAAACATGTTGACTAAAAGGAAAGTCTAGCGAGACAGAAACAGAATACATCAGATAACGCTATTTATTATTTCTGATAATAATCAACTGAATACAAGGGTTTAGTCGAGATGTTGTGGGGGAGGAGTTTAAATCAAACTACTGCCCTTGCATCATGCTATTAATGGGCAAAAACTAGTCTGTACCACATCTCGATACCATGAGGTATGGAATGCTATCCATATCCTACCAGTCCCAGTATATTATGGTTAAGTAATTCATATATTCGTGCAAAGAGTGAAGTCAGTCTACAGGGTGTTACAAAAAAGTACCGCCAAACTTTCAGGAAACATTCCTCACACACAAATAAAGAAAAGATGGTATGTGGACATGTGTCCGGAAACGCTTATTTCCATGTTAGAGCTCATTTTAGTTTCTTCCACCTACGCTCAATGGAGCACGTTATCATGATTTCATAGGGGATACTCTACCTGTGCTGCTAGAACATGTGCCTTTACAAGTACGACATAACATGTGGTTCATGCACGATTGAGCTCCTGCACAGTTCAGTCGAAGTGTTCGTACGCTTCTCAACAACAGATTCGGTGACCGATGGATTGGTAGAGGCGGACCAATTCCATGGCCTCCACGCTCTCCTGACCTCAACCCTCTTGACTTTCATTTATGGGGGTATTTGAAAGCTCTTGTCTACGCACCCCCGGTACCAAATGTAGAGACTCTTAGTGCTCGTATTGTGGACGGCTGTGATACAATACGCCATTCACCAGGGCTGCATCAGCGCACCAGGGATTCCATGCAACGGAGGGTGGATGCATGCATCCTCGCTAACGGAGGACATTTTGAACATTTCCTGTAACAAAGTGTTTGAAGTCACGCTGGTACGTTCTGTTGCTGTGTGTTTCCATTCCATGATTAATGTTATTTGAAGAGAAGTAACGAAATGAGCTCTAACATGGAAAGTAAGCGTTTCCGGACACATGTTCACATAACATATTTTCTTTCTATGCGTGTGAGGAATGTTTCCTGAAAGTTTGGCCGTACCTTTTTGTAACACCCTGTACTAACTCTTCAAGACTGTGCACCCAAACAACGAACTGTTGCAACGTGAATATCATCAGTCTGCTATGGCTGCGGTGTATAACTATTGGAAACGTTTGTGAAGGTCAGTTGACTTGCTTACAGTATTTCTCTCTTCCTCAAGACTTGTAAAATTAGCTCATTTCTCAAGGAATACATTTGGGTAACGAATCTAAAACGCAAACCAAAGTCACTATCAAACTACTTGAAATCTAACAACATATCAAGACGCAATCATCTCCAGTCTCTTCGCTAATGTGAGGATCGAGACATACGTCTTTCCATCATTTCGATGCTCAAGACATTTGTTTCCAGTTAATGCATAAATGGTAACCTTTGCTTTGTCAGGTTCTCAGCACATTCGTTAATTCATGGTTCGATGTCGCACTGCAAACTATCAGTCTAATGGCTCTGAGCACTATGGGACTTAACATCTGAGATCATCAGTCCCCTAGAACTTACAACTACTTAAACTTAACTAACCTAAGGATATCACGCACATCCACGCCCGGGGCAGGATTCGAACCTGCGACCAAAGCGGTCGCGCGGTTCCAGAATGAAGCGCCTAGAACCGCTCGGCCACAACGGCTGGCAACTGTCAGTCCTTCCTGGCATCTGTTCCCCTTTTCGTCAGGGTACTTGATCCTTACTGTAATTGACAGTTCAAGTTTCACCTTAAATAAAGGATAGAAATCAGTCCTGGCGACTATCCATCGGCTTAATTGCCCTTAGTGCTTTCCTAGCACTGGGCTCAAACTCGGGTGGTTCAAATGGCTCTGAGCACTATGGGACTCAACTGCTGAGGTTATTAGTCCCCTAGAACTTAGAACTAGTTAAACCTAACTAACCTAAGGACATCACAAACATCCATGCCCGAGGCAGGATTCGAACCTGCGACCGTAGCGGTCTTGCGGTTCCAGACTGCAGCGCCTTTAACCGCACGGCCACTTCGGCCGGCAACTCGGGTGGTATCGGGATTTAAATAAAGGGCCAGTTATTCTTTGCCTACCAATGCGGCCCATTGTCGAAAATAACATTTTCCACGTAGCCTACCTCCATCATAAATTTGTTCGAAAACGCCTGTGCGACTGATTGTGCCATCGCAAATCTCAAAGGAGTAAACGTCACATATTTAGAAGTGAGTTCTACAGTGATTAACACATACCAAATTCCACGTGGCGCACATGCTACTGGCCTAAAAGGGTCTACTACGATCAATACTCTCAGCTTGTTATTTACAATACGAAATAATTCGGCCCGATGCGATGTTGTTGAAAATAAATGCATAAAGCAGCAACCAGTCACTTTTATGAATAGTTATTTATTAGTCCATGAACCGGTTTTTGAACCTTTTCAGGTTCATCTTCGGAAAAATTTCTGGAAGTTTATTTACTATTTCTAGTATAATGCTGGGTGCTGGCTCTGTTCAAATGGTTCAAATGGCTCTGAGCATCATGGGACTTAACTTCTGAGGTCATCAGTCCCCTAGAACTTAGAACTATTTAAACCTAACTAACCTAAGGACATCACACACACCCATGCACGAGGCAGGATTCGAACCTGCTACCGAAGCGGTCGAGGGCTGCTCCAAGATCAGGATGAAACTAACGAAAGTGCTGCACACATTGATTAGGAATACAATCCCTTCTTCGAAAATTATTTGCAGAGTCCTTGTCTGACGGTTATAGTACAATTCTCTCCTGGAAATTATTTGCAAAAATGGTTCAAATGGCTCTGAGCACTATGGGACTCAACTGCTGAGGTCATAAGTCCCCTAGAACTTAGAACTACTTAAACCTAACTAACCTAAGGACAACACACACATCCATGCCCGAGGCAGGATTCGAACCTGCGACCGTAGCGGTCGCGCGGTTCCAGGCTGTAGCGCCAGAACCGCTCGGCCACCAGCGGCCGGCTAATTATTTGCAAACCGAAATCTTATTTTGCATTTTCTTTTCATGCTTCTTACAGATATGTTAGCAAATACAGTATATATGTATTATTTCAGTTTATTTTCAGTGAAAGTAAAGTAAAAATTGAACAGAAAAAGTTTCCAAATCAGGATACGATCCAAGGACCCCTGTATTACCGTTCTGTACTATTTGCGCTGTGCGATCTACTGCTTGGAAAGTACGCTACGTAAATGGCTCATACCTCGCCTGACCTGCACCAAAAATGCTTCATTTCCTTTTCTAAACGCTTGACCGCCTTTACTTCTCTCTTCTGCCACTTCCGTTTATGGCCGTGCTCTGCATAAAACACAAATTTCAACGAAATCGGTGTTGGCGAATAGGAGTCCCTTTCGTCACATTACAAGATTACCATCTGATTTCTTCCGGTTAGCATCTTACGATTTGCCATCTTACCGCGTGTATGCTAACTCTGACAGCTGTATCAGGTATACTTATGCTGTTCTTTAGAGCGTGCATGATGTTTCGTAAGGTTTACCGTCTGCTAATATTTAAGGTTTATCCAATAAGAACACATCCATCCACTTTTTATGATGTCCTCTTAACTTGCACCAATCCAAACTGACCCCTAATCGTGATACCAGTCGTTAACTTTGAAATTAGCAGCTTTCGTCTGTTAAGGGCACTTCATTTTTGATAAGGTTTTCATTACCGGTACTACGAACACACTCTTCGTACTGCTCACTATTTATGCACTCGCAAGAACACCGGTCTGTCCGTCCGTCCGTCCCAGTGGTCAACACTCAGACCCAGAATAGCAGCTCGATTGCTAATTATTGCGTCAATATTCCACCAACAGCAGATGCTAAAATCCGACCTCAACACCAATTTCCGATAAATACAGACTTCGTTGAGCGCCTAATAAGAAAAGGAACTAGATCGAAAGGAATTTAGTAGATCTTGTTTGCCCCTCTACTTCCTTGAGTTCTAAACAGTAGGCCATCGTTTATTCACTACTTTACTGTGATGAGCGGAGGGGCACAGTGGTTAAGGCACTAAATACGCATGCACTGCATCCAGATTCGTGTATTCTGTAGAATTTTTAACATATAACGTATTCTGCGATTGGTTCTTCTTCTATGGTTGGTTGGTTGGTTTTTTGGGGGAAGAGACCAAACAGCGAGTTCATCGGTCTCATCGGATTAGGGAAGGACAGGGAAGGAAGTCGGCCGTGCCCTTTCAGAGGAACCATCCCAGCATTTGCCTGGAGCGATTTAGGGAAATCACGGAAAACCTAAATCAGGATGGCCGGACGCGGGATTGAACCGTCGTCCTCCCGAATGCGAGTCCAGTGTGCTAACCACTGCGCCACCTCGCTCGGTGTTCTTCTTCTATGATGCACCCGATTTCTTCCCCAGTAGACTACCTTTAATGACATAAGTGTTGACGTGATGCTTATGTCTAACACTGAATGTTCATTCTCGTGATGAATAAATCACTATATCAACACTTCATTTGAAGCCGTGGGAGGTTGGTATATTCACTGATCTGGTGATACACAGAGATCTGGTGATATACAGAGATTAAATAATTAGGATTATGTTGTCTCAGAATATCAGCTCAAGGGTTTATTACCCTCTTGTTTGCTTTATTAATACTTTTTTTTTACAGTGTGGTACAAAAACACCTTACTTAGCTCAGTGATCGTGCTGGCATTGTTCCGACGGGATAGCTAGAACTGACTCGTGTTAAACCATTAGCGCCTTGAGCGTAGTACCTTAATCACAGTCTGCCATAAGAAACGACGAATTACACTGAAGAGCACAAATATAATACACTGAAGAACCAAAGAAAATGGTACATCTGCCTAATATCGTGTAGGACCCCCACGAGCACGCAGAAGTGACTCAACAAGACGTGGCATGGACTCGACTATTGTCTGAAGTAATGCTGGAGGGAACTGACACCATGAATCCTGCAGGGTTGCCCATAAATTCGTAAGAGTAGAAGGGGGTGGAGATATCTTCTGAACAGCACGTTATAAGGCATCCTAGATATGCTCAATAATGTTCATGCCAGAGAAGTTTGGTGGCCAGCGGAAATGTTTAAACTGAGAAGAGTGTTACTCGAGCCAATATGTAGCAATTCTGGACGTCAGGGGTGTCGCGTTGTCCTGCTGGACTTGCCCAAGTCCGTCGGAATGCTCAATGGACATGAATGGATGCAGGTGATCAGACAGGATGTTTACGTACGTGTCGCCTGCCAGATTCGTATCTAGGCGTATCAGGGGTCCCAGTCACTCGAACTGCACATGCCCCACACCATTAAGGAGCCTCCACCATCTATTTTGCCTGTTTACATATCTCTGTATTTGAATACTCATAACTATACCAATTTCTTTCGTGATTCAGTGTATGTAGGCTATTTCAGATGAGATGTTTTTCTCTGTACCTTACAAATAAATGAAATGAAGGAAAGTTGCTCTTACTATGGAGCTATGAAGAAAGTGTATTTAGTTAATTCCAGAGAGCTAAAGGAATGAATATATATTTCCTTAAATAGAAGATAATTTTTGTATCATGCAGTTGATAGATTTAATCCAACTGTGTAAAAGTGCATTTAAATCAGATTTCTATCCATTTTAGTTATGGAGTTAGAAATGTCCAAAATTTTAGATATGGATCCAACATTCAGCACATAACTGGCTTGTTCAGATAGCTGTTCTGTTGACGGAATAGCTATATAAATGATATGTTCGGACGAGTGCCTATTTCCTGCATGCACAACTCATAGCACCTTCTAAACGACTTGCAAATGAGATGTAAAGTTTTTAGTTTCACGGAGCAACAATATTTCTTGATGTCCTGTATGAACTAATTTGGGGTTGTGAGTGACATAAACACAGTTCTTTAAACATCTCAACAAAAAGAAATCTACTTGTGTTCAATCGGGTGACCTTACAGGCCAGTCCTGACACATTTTAATTACTCATTTGCTTATGTACTTTATCTCTCTTCATTCTCCGTCAGTTAGAATTTTACCTGAAATAACCAAAATAATTATTGTAATTAAAAGCAGAAGAATGTATACGATTCATAACTAAAACCTGTCTTTTCTTACGGTTAGAGTTGTTTCTTTGTAGCTAATTATTATTTTTAGAGGTGTAGCTGATGGTACATACTGGCCTTATTGCTATTTGATGGGGAACTGTTCCGTGGCCCTTGTGTTGAGTGTAAAATGGTACTACTGCCATAAACATTGTATATGCTATATACACTCCTGGAAATTGAAATAAGAACACCGTGAATTCATTGTCCCAGGAAGGGGAAACTTTATTGACACATTCCTGGGGTCAGATACATCACATGATCACACTGACAGAACCACAGGCACATAGACACAGGCAACAGAGCATGCACAACGTCGGCACTAGTACAGTGTATATCCACCTTTCGCAGCAATGCAGGCTGCTATTCTCCCATGGAGACGATCGTAGAGATGCTGGATGTAGTCCTGTGGAACGGCTTGCCATGCCATTTCCACCTGGCGCCTCAGTTGGACCAGCGTTCGTGCTGGACGTGCAGACCGCGTGAGACGACGCTTCATCCAGTCCCAAACATGCTCAATGGGGGACAGATCCGGAGATCTTGCTGGCCAGGGTAGTTGACTTACACCTTCTAGAGCACGTTGGGTGGCACGGGATACATGCGGACGTGCATTGTCCTGTTGGAACAGCAAGTTCCCTTGCCGGTCTAGGAATGGTAGAACGATGGGTTCGATGACGGTTTGGATGTACCGTGCACTATTCAGTGTCCCCTCGACGATCACCAGTGGTGTACGGCCAGTGTAGGAGATCGCTCCCCACTCCATGATGCCGGGTGTTGGCCCTGTGTGCCTCGGTCGTATGCAGTCCTGATTGTGGCGCTCACCTGCACGGCGCCAAACACGCATACGACCATCATCGGCACCAAGGCAGAAGCGACTCTCATCGCTGAAGACGACACGTCTCCATTCGTCCCTCCATTCACGCCTGTCGCGACACCACTGGAGGCGGGCTGCACGATGTTGGGGCGTGAGCGGAAGACGGCCTAACGGTGTGCGGGACCGTAGCCCAGCTTCATGGAGACGGTTGCGAATGGTCCTCGCCGATACCCCAGGAGCAACAGTGTCCCTAATTTGCTGGGAAGTGGCGGTGCGGTCCCCTACGGCACTGCGTAGGATCCTACGGTCTTGGCGTGCATCCGTGTGAGTCGCTGCGGTCCGGTCCCAGGTCGACTGGCACGTGCAGCTTCCGCCGACCACTGGCGACAACATCGATGTACTGTGGAGACCTCACGCCCCACGTGTTGAGCAATTCGGCGGTACGTCCACCCGGCCTCCCGCATGCCCACTATACGCCCTCGCTCAAAGTCCGTCAACTGCACATACGGTTCACGTCCACGCTGTCGCGGCATGCTACCAGTGTTAAAGACTGCGATGGAGCTCCGTATGCCATGGCAAACTGGCTGACACTGACGGCGGCGGTGCACAAATGCTGCGCAGCTAGCGCCATTCGACGGCCAACACCGCGGTTCCTGGTGTGTCCGCTGTGCCGTGCGTGTGATCATTGCTTGTACAGCCCTCTCGCAGTGTCCGGAGCAAGTATGGTGGGTCTGACACACCGGTGTCAATGTGTTCTTTTTTCCATTTCCAGGAGTGTATATTAGTGGCATGTAAAACTTTTTGTATATACAGATACCGTTTGGAGACAATGAATGTATCAGTATAAGCCGGCCGGTGTGGCCGTGCTGTTCTAGGCGCTGCAGTCTGGAACCGCGTGACCGCTACGGTCGCAGGTTCGAATCCTGCCTCGGGCAT
Source organism: Schistocerca nitens (assembly GCF_023898315.1). NCBI lineage: Eukaryota > Metazoa > Arthropoda > Insecta > Orthoptera > Acrididae > Schistocerca > Schistocerca nitens. The sequence goes on along the minus strand of NC_064616.1, from coordinate 535,228,408 downwards.
GGATGTGTGTGATGTCCTTAGGTTAGTTAGGTTTAAGTAGTTCTAAGTTCTAGGGGACTGATGACCTCAGATGTTGAGTCCCATAGAGCTCAGAGCCATTTGAACCATTTGTATCAATATAACAACGCATCCCCTCGTATGCAGTATCTGTGATGCAGTGGCCTGTGGACAATAACATTTTTGGAAATGGACTGGTCTTCTCAGGGTTCCTACCTGAACCTAATTGAACACCTTTGGAATGAGTCAGTATGTCAACTCCGTTCCAGACACGAGTGTCCAACATCACAATGTTACTTGCTCTGATCTCAGTTCTTGAGGAAGAATGGGGGTGCTGTTCCCCCACAGGCATTCGGACACCTAAATAAGAGTGACCCCCAGTGAGTTTAAGCCGTCGTAAAAGCGATGTGGTGTTCCCCCATATTAATATCCACTATTATTTGTCTTGATATTTTTGACTAGATGGTGTCTAAGGTGATTTAATGAACTGCGATACAGGCTGAACGATGATCGTTTAAGTGATTCCCAGTGAAATCCATGATGTTTTTTTCATATGTGTAGTTTCTTATCATTATTCGTACTTTTTCACTACTTTATGTAGCAGTAATGATTACAACTAACAGATAAAGACTGTCACTGGGTTTATTTTTCTTTACAGGTTACTCACATCAGGGAGAGCCTGTACCAGGACGTTGTAAGTGGCAAACATAACTTAAATTTTCTTTTATATTCGCATAAAATCATATTTCTGTTAATCCAAACATTTAGCTTAGGCTACAGTGCGACTGGAATTGATATCGAATGCAACAAGAAGTTTACTGATCCATTTACTCTTTGTTTCCACAATGCGTTTCAAATGTTTAAACGTTGATTATCAGGCGCATTTATTTGTATTAATATGGCATGTCGGTCTTTTGTTTCGACTGTTGCACTGACTAGTAAAAAAATTAAAACACCATGTCAGAAAATGGCCGTGTGGAAGCCTTTGACTATAAATTGGACGTGGATATAAGTTTGGAAACAAAATAACTAAAACAGAATACCTCCAGGGATCAGCGGCTCCTTTCTCTGTCGAAGTACATCACGTATAAACTAACACTTCGTAAACAAAGATGGTGTCTAGAGACTGATCAGTGCAAAGGACGTATAGTATAAATAGAAACACGGTTTCAAAGTACAAATAACATAGCAAAACAAAGTTATTATATTAGAGCATTGTGAAAATTCCATGATGACTGGGTGTTGTGTGCTGTCCTTAGGTTAGTTAGGTTTAAGTAGTTCTAAGTTCTAGGGGACTGATGACCATAGATGTTAAGTCCCATAGTGCTCAGAGCCACTTGAACCATTTTTGAAAGTTCCACACGATGTTGTGCCTAGCTTCGACACTGTCGAGCAGTCGTCAGAATGCCTTAAAATTCTTATTTCCTAGCTCTTTAGCGACTTTCAGGGTCTCACTCTGCAACATGGGTCGAAACAAAGGTAAGGTTTTTCCCGCGCTCTTACTAACCGTTCCCACACTATCTCTTTGATTTCTTCTTTCCACATCTTCTTCGCCTTTATTTTCATTTGCTCGTTCCCTTTCATCCGTTCATCCAATATCTTATTTTCCTTTCTTAAATTGATGTTAAACCGCATTTGAAACGCAACATTATTTCGCGCTCAAAGAGTCTGCCTTTCTCATTCACCTCGATTACCTTAATCTTTTCGTTAAGTGTTAGGGACACAGAAATCTTGTTCAACATCATGTTATCACCTAGGTGCTGCTAGTCAGCTGACACTGACGTAAATTGATAAGATCCGAAGTGTGAAATAATTTGGGTGAAGGTCACGGTTAGAGCAGGCTCAAACACGATAATTGGATGTCTCTATAGGCCCCCTGCCTCAGCAGCTGTTGTAGCAGAGCACCTGAAGGAAAATTTGGAAAATATTTCGAGTAGATTTCCCCACCATGTTATAGTTCTGGGTGGAGATTTTAATTTGCCGGATATAGAGTGGGAGACTCAAATGTTCATAACGGGTGGCAGGGACAAAGAATCTAGTTAAATTTTGTTAAGTGCTTTATCTGAAAACTACCTTCAGCAGTTAAACAGGGAAGCGACTCGTGGCGATAACATATTAGACCTTCTGGTGACAAACAGACCCGAACTATTTGAAACAGGGAACAGGGAATCAGCGATCAAAAAGCGGTTACTGCATCGATGATTTCAGCCGTAAATAGAAATATTATAAAAGGTAGGAAGATTTTTCTGTTTAACAAAAGTGTCAAAAAGTAGATTTCAGAGTACTTGACGGCTCATCACAAAAGTTTTGTCTCAAGTACAGATAGTGTCGACGATCAGTGGACAAAGTTCAAAACCATCGTACAACATGCATTAGATGAGTATGTGCCAAGCAAGATCGTAAGAGATGGAAAAGAGCCACCGTGGTACAACAACCGAGTTAGGAAACTGCTGCGGAAGCAAAGGGAACTTCACAGCAAACATAAATATAGCCAAAACCTTGCAGACAAACAAAAATTACGCGCAGCGAAATGTAGTGTCAGGAGGGCTATGCGATAGGCGTTCAATGAATTCGAAAGTAAAGTTCTATGTACTGACTTGGCAGAAAATCCTAAAAAATTTTGGTCTTATGTCAAAGCGGTAGGTGGATCAAAACAAAATGTCCAGACACTCTGTGACCAAAATGGTACTGAAATAGAGGATGACAGACTAAAGGCCGAAATACTAAATGTCTTTTTCCAAAGCTGTTTCACAGAGGAAGACTGCACTGTAGTTCCTTCTCTAGATTGTCGCACAGATGACAAAATGGTAGATATCGAAATAGACGACAGAGGGATAGAGAAACAATTAAAATCGCTCAAAAGAGGAAAGGCCGCTGGACCTGATCGGATACCAGTTCGATTTTACACAGAGTACGCGAAGGAACTTGCACCCTTCTTGCAGCGGTGTACCGTAGGTCTCTAGAAGAGCGTAGGATTCCAAAGGATTGGAAAAGGGCACAGGTCATCCCCGTTTTTAAGAAGGGACGTCGAACAGATGTGCAGAACTATGGACCTATATCTCTAACGTCGATCAGTTGTAGAATTTTGGAACACGTATTATGTTAGAGTATAATGACTTTTCTGGAGACTAGAAATCTTATCTGTAGGAATCAGCATGGGTTTCGAAAAAGACGATCGTGTGAAACCCAGCTCGCGCTATTCGTCCACGAGACTCAGAGGGCTATAGACACGGGGTCACAGGTAGATGCCGTGTTTCTTGACTTCCGCAAGGCGTTCGATACAGTTCCCCACAGTCGTTTAATGAACAAAGCAAGAGCATATGGACTATCAGACCAATTGTGTGATTGGGTTGAAGAGTTCCTAGATAACAGAACGCAGCATGTCATTCTCAATTGAGAGAAGTCTTCCGAAGTAAGAGTGATTTCAGGTGTGCCGCAGGGGAGTGTCATAGGACCGTTGCTATTCACAATATACATAAATGACCTTTTGGATGACATCGAAAGTTCACTGAGGCTTTTTGCAGATGATGCTGTGGTGTATCGAGAGGTTGTAACAATGGAAAATTGTACTGAAATGCAGGAGGATCTGCAGCGAATTGACGCATGGTGCAGGGAATGGCAATTGAATCTCAATGTAGACAAGAGTAATGTGCTGCGAATACAGAGAAAGAAAGATTCTTTGTCATTTATCTACAATATAGCAGGTCAGCAACTGGAAGCAGTTAATTGCATAAATTATCTGGGAGTACGCATTAGGAGTGATTTAAAATGGAACGATCATATTAGGTGATCGTCGGTAAAGCAGATGCCAGACTGAGACTCATTGGAAGAATCCTAAGGAAATGCAATCCGAAAACAAAGGAAGTAGGTTACAGTACACTTGTTTGCCCACTGCTTGAATACTGCTCGGCAGTGTGGGATCCGTACCAGATAGGGTTGATAGAAGAGATAGAGAAGATCCAACGGAGAGCAGCGCGGTTCGTTACAGGATCATTTAGTAATAGCGAAAGTGTTACGGAGATGATAGATAAACTCCGGTGGAAGACTCTGCAGGAGAGACGCTCAGTAGCTCGGTACGGGCTTTTGTTGAAGTTACGAGAACACACCTTCACCGAGGAGTCAAGCAGTATATTGCTCCCTCCTACGTATATCTCGCGAAGAGACCATGAGGATAAAATCAGAGAGATTGGAGCCCACACAGAGGCATACCGACAATCCTTCTTTCCACGAACAATACGAGACTGGAATAGAAGGGAGAACCGATAGAGGTACTCAAGGTAATCTCCTCCACACGCAGTCAGGTGGCTTGCCTAGTATGGATGTAGATGTAGATGCAGGTAGTGCTTGACCTTGGCAGGTAAAATCATTGTTTAACGAAACAACACCCACATCTTTAACTGGGGAGATTGCAGCAGAGTGTGTATAGGTACGCAGCAATGTTCTAGTATGCGCGTTAGGCCTGCTTCAGGCGGGAGGCCGCCCATCTGAATGCAGTGAGCCGCTTTCTGCCGCCAGTCTTCGGCTCTCAGGGCCGAACTCCTGTCCACTGCAGCTATCACGTGGTACCTAAAAAGAAGTGCTGACTGTTGGCGTATTGTTTCTTGAACCAGTCAGTAACAAAAGTTTCCTGTAGAGCAAGTTGCTGCTGCAGTTGTTATGAAGAAACGCAAAGTGCCGAAAAGAGAGAATTGGTAAACTCCAATTACTAGTTGTCTATTAAGCTTAGGAGCTTTTCATTGTCTACGTGGAACACTTCGAAGAGATCCTGACGAATTTTTAAATTTTTGCCGTATGTCATTAACTTCATTCGATGAGTTGTGTGCAATACTGAAACCATTCATTCGGTTGGTGGACACTAACATGAGGAAGCTTACAACAGTGAAAGGGAGAGTGCCTCTGACTCTGAGGTGGGTGCAAATCATACTTCTTTGTTGCAAAAATGTGGAACATTTTATTAGAATTTTAATAAGTTATTTGTTATTGATACAAATGTCAATCAACATAAGAGCATCTAATATCATGGTAGTTTTTCCGAATGGTATGACAATTGAAGTATTGTACGTATTAAAAAGTTAAAAAAGTTTTTTAAAGGCTCAGGGTTGACGAATTATGGTACTGGTTTTCGATTTCTGGAGTGGGCTGAGAGGAATGTTGTGTGTAAGTGCTGGATGGATAGGGAGACTTGGGAGATTCATTTCAGAGGCGTTTGTGGAAAACTGCTGGGGTGGGTGAAAAGGAACTGGCCCTACATGACATTGTTGTGACATGTATGCTGCAAAGTTTTCATAACGTGGGTGATGCATAGATGTAGATATCCGTAGCTTATATTTAGCAACCACTTGAATTGTTCCACATATTGCGAGAAGATGGCCGTGTTCTGGAATAACTACGAAGTCTTTCATCAAAGATAATGGGAAAAAGTTTATCGTCATCAGATAGTTCTGTGCTGTAGTCTTCTGTAATTTCAGTGGTTCGGTGCAAAACATTACACAATTTTTCTGTTTCTGATTTTGGACCTTGTTTTGTAATTTTTCTCGTTTTTGAAAGGATCTGTTCTCTCTCAATAATACTAACTGGCAGTTCATTGCCATCTCCATCAGTAGTCGTTTCTAATCGTGTCATCGTCTTTACATAATTAGCGAATGTCCTGGAAAGAATCATTATGTGACAGCATTAAAAAAGTAAAGAATTTGAAAGCGTTCAGTTGTCTAGAATAAGTTAACACACGAGTACCGGATATATTGTATACTTACATTTTGTGCTGAATAACAGGTGACAAAAATTACAGGAGGTCAGAATAAATGTTTAGTTTTGTCAGTTAGTGCAGAACCACTCTTTACTTCTCTACATCTTTTAATATTCCTCACGTATAATAATCTCACAGACTCCCACTTCTTTTTTACATCACTTCCTAAAAAAATTGTAGGTGTCATTAATATATTTTGGTAAAGCTATTCTTCTTACAGGTACTTAGCATCTGGCAAAGTCAACAATGTGTGCCAAAACTGTGCGCAAAGGGCGACAAGCGGCTCACTGTATCCCGTGTGATAGTTGCCGTAAGGCTCTGTGTAAAGCGAGTAGCAAGCGATTCACTTGACAAGCTGCAGTGCGGCTCAATGAGTCCTGAGTGTTTCGTATGAAAGGACACTTCAGCTATCTGCAGCTGGATGCACGACCTGCCGTGTGAAAGGGCTGTTGTTCGTTGCTGCACAGAGCGGCGCGGTTTGGTCTCCACATCCGCAGCGCTGTGCTGGGCAGAACCTCTTTTCTTGGGCAACTTCACAGCACTGTCAGGGCTGTAGTCTTCTTGTTAAAAGTAGCGTTCTTGTAGAGTCGTGAATAACTAATGTGTACTGTAAGGCAGTAGTCCTATATAGTCTCTCTTCCGCTTTATACAATGGCGTATTAATTAAGTCTCAAAATTTGTATTCCGTTCTCGAGTTAGGCACGTTCCGCTTTATACAAAAAATTAGCATATAAAAATGTACAGAATGCGTCGACACAGAAATTCTTGTACGGTTTGGGCAGATGTACGAATTATACACGTTCCACTTTTATCAAGATTTACTGTATTTAGAAAAAAATATATGGTTTATTTTGCCGTCTCATTTGTATCCATTTTTATTTTTTCAACATTTTAGTGTCACCATAAAAAAGTTAGCTGAGATGGCAAAATAAATGATTTTTTAAAACCTAACGCTTGAAATTGTATTTGATGGTAACCGATCCCTTGCCTTTAGAAATGCTTTCCTTCCTATTGCCAATCATCAGTCATTTTGCTGCCCAAAAGGTAAAACTCGTTGAATACTTCTAGTATCTCAAAAAAAATGGCTCTGAGCACTATGGGACTCAACTGCTGAGGTCATTAGTCCCCTAGAACTTAGAACTAGTTAAACCTAACTAACCTAAGGACATCACAAACATCCATGCCCGAGGCAGGATTCGAACCTGCGACCGTAGCGGTCTTGCGGTTCCAGACTGCAGCGCCTTTAACCGCACGGCCACTTCGGCCGACTCTAGTATCTCATTTCCTGATTTATTCCCTCAGCATCGCCTAATTTAATTCAACTACATTGCATTACCCTTGTTTTACTTTTGTTGACGTCCATCTTAAAAGCTCTTTTTTAAACACTGCCCATTCCGCGAAGCTGGTCTTCCAAGTCATTTGCTGTCTCTTATCGGACTACAGTGTCATCGGCAAATTTCAAATATTTTATTTCTTCTGCTTAAAACCTTAATTTCTTCCCCATATTTCTTCTAGATTTTTCTTAATGTTTGCTCAATGTACAGATTAAATACCATCGTGGATAGGCTACAACCCAGTTTCACTCTGTCCTCAAACACTGATTCCCTTTCAAGTCCTACTCTGACAACTGCAGTCTGGTTTCTGTAAAAGCTGTGAATATCATTTCACTCTCTGTATTTTATCTACGCTACCTTCAGAACTTCAAAGAACGTATGCCCAGCAACATTGTCAAAAGCTCTCTCTGGTTGTTGTTGTTGTTGTTGTTGTTCTTGTTGCGACCTTCTGTCCAGAGACTGGTTTGATGCAGCTCTCCATGCTACTCTATCCTGTGCAAGCTTCATCTCCCAATACCTACTGCAACCTACATCCTTCTGAATCTGTTTAGTGTATTCATCTCTTGGTCTCCCTCTACGACTTTTACCCTCCACGCTGACCTCCAATACTAAATTGGTGATTGCTTGATGCCTCAGAATATGTCCTACCAATCGATCCCTTCTTCTAGTCAAATTGTGCCACAAATTTCTCTTCTCCCCAATTCTGTTCAGTACCTTCTCATTAGTTAAGTGATCTACCCATCTAATCTTCAGCATTCTTCTGTAGCACCACATTTCGAAAGCTTCTATTCTCTTCTTGTCTAAACTATTTATCGTCCACGTTTCACTTCCATACATGGCTACACTCCATACAAATCAACAAATTATAGTATAAACATAGGTTTACTTTTAGCTTGCCTGTCTTGCCGTAGGATCAGTGTCTCTCTCTCATGTTTCTACGTTTGCCCGGAACACAAACTGATCTTCTCCAACGCCGACTTCAACAGGTTTTCCAATCATCTGTGAGTAATTCGTCCCAGAACCCTGCTAGTCTGCAGACCAGACTAATGATTTGGTAATATTCGGACCTGTCAGCGCCTGCCTTCATTGGAACTGGAATTATACCATTCTTGTTGAAGTCTGGGGATACCTCGCCTAACCTCTACACCAATCCTAATAGCTTTATTACTGATGGCTCTTCCAACTTACCACAAAATTAGAGTGAGATATTAAATGGAGTAGCTGCACTTTGTTTGTTTCAGTTGAATCAGTCGCCAATTAAATTCACGTGCAATGTTTTAAATTTAAAAGAACTTAAAAGGAAAAAAGTCAAAGAAAATATACATGTCAAAAAAAGTTCTGCATCACCTCGGTTCCGAGAGTTCCGGAACCTGTACAGAAAATTGGGATAGAGATCAACATAAACATCATTTCCGCCCTTTTTATTGCTCATGAAAACCACACATCGCATGTTATACCACAGTACAGCGAGACCTTCAGAGGTGGAGATCCAGATTGCTGTACACACTGGTACCTCTAATACCCAGTAGCACGTCCTCTGGCATTGATGCATGCCTGTATTCGCTGTGGCATACTGTCCACAAGTTCATCAAGGCACTGTTGGTCCAGGTTGTCCCACTCCTCAACGACGATTCGGCGTAGATCCCTCAGAGTGGGTCACGTCATCCATAAACAGTCCTTTTCAATCTGGCCCAAGCATGTTCGATAGGGTTCATGCCTGGAGATAATGCTGGCCCCTCTAGTCGAGCGATGTCGTTATCCTGAAGGAAGTCATTCACAAGATGTGCACGATGGGGGCGCGGATTGTCGTCCTTGAAGACGAATGCCTCGCCAATATGCTGCCGATATGGTTGCTTTATCGGTCGGAGGATGACATTCACGTATAGTACAGCCGTTACGGTGCCTTCCATGACCACCAGCGGCGTACGAAGGTCCCAAATAATGCCACCCCAAAACATCAGAGACCCTCCACCTTGCAGCACTTTCGCTGGACAGTGTGTTTAAGGCTCTCAGCCTGACCGGAATGCCTCCAAACACGTCTCCCGACGATTGTCCGATTGAAGGCATATGCGACACTCATCGATGAACAGAACGTGATGCCGATCCTGAGCGGTCAATTCGGCATGTTGTTGGGCCCATCTGTACCGCGCTTCCTGGTGTCTTGGTTGCAAAGATGGACCTCGCCATGGACGTCGGGAGTGAAGTTGTGTATCATGCAGCCTACTGCACACAGTTTGAGTCGTAACACGACGTCCCGTGGCTGTACGAAAAGCATTATTCAACACGGTGGCGTTGCTTTCAGGGTTCCTCCGAGCCATAATCCATAGGTAGCGGTCATCCATTGCAATAGTACCCCTTGGGCGGCCTGAGCGAGGCATGTCATCGACAGTTCCTCTCTCTCTGTATCTCCTCCATGTCTGAACAACATCGCTTTGTTTTATCCCGAGACGCCTGGACACTCCCCTTGTTGAGAGCCCTTCCTGGCACAAAGTAACAATGCGGACGCGATCGAACCGCGGTATTGACCGTCTAGGCATGGTTGATCTACAGACAACACGAGCCGTGTACCTCCTTCCTGGTGGAATGACTGGAACTGCTCGGGTGTCGGACCCCTCCGTCAAATAGACGCTGCTCGTGCATGGTTGTTTACATCTTATGGCGGGTTTAATGACATCTCTGAACAGTCAAAGGGGCTGTCTCTGTGATACAATACCCACAGTCAACGTCTATCTTCATGAATTTCTGGGATTAGCGAGTGCTTATGAGAGACAAGGATATCGTCAGAAGCACCTCAAGGAAGTATGATTGTACCTCTATTCCTTTCTGTATACATAAACTATCTGGGTGGGGAACGATCTGCGGTCGTTGGCTGATCATGCTATGGTGTACGGGGAGATGTCGAAGTTGAGAGCCTGAAGGAGTGTACAAGATGACTTAGAGAAAATTTCTAAAAAAATGGTTAAAATCGCTCTAAGCACTATGGGACTTCACATCTGAAGTCATGAGTCCCCTAGACTTAGATCTACTTAAACCTAATTAACCTAAGGACACCACACACACCCATGCCTGAGGCAGGATTCGAACCTGCGACAGTAGCAGCAGCGCGGTTTTGAACTGAAGCGCCTAGAACCGCTCGGCCACAGCGCAAAATTTCTAGTTGGTGTGATTAATGGCAGCTAGTCCTAATGTAGAAAAATGAGAGTTCATGAAGATTAGTGGAAAAACAAACCCACAATGTCCGGATACAGCATTAGTAGTCTGCTGCTTGACACAGTGACGTCGTTTAAGTATCTCGGAGTTAATTGGCACGGCGGTGTGAAGTGGAATGAGGGTTGTAGTAGAAAAGGTGAACGGTCGACTTCGTTTTATTGGGAGAATTTGGGCAAAGTGTTGTTTATTTGTTAAGCAGGCCGCATATGGCACGCTAGTACGACATATTATTGAGAACTGCTCTAGTATTTGGGATCGGCACCAGGCCAGAATAACAAAGACTTCGAAGCATTTCAGAGGCATACTGTTAGATTTCTAACCGGTGGGTGGAACAACACGCAGGTATTACGGAGATGCTTCGGGAGCTCTAATGGGATTCCCTTGAGGGAAGGCAATGTTCTTTTTGAGGAACACTACTGGGAAAATTTAGAGAACCGGCATCTGAAGCTGACTGTAAAACGATTATACTGCTGAAGAAATGAATTAAAGTTTGTGCTGCGGTCGAGACTCGAACCCGGGTCTTCTTGCGTAAGGAGGCTACTCCCGCTACAAACGTCAGGAACTTATAGTGGGGAATGATTACGTAATATTTCGAAAGGAAACCCATGTACAGAAACTTCACCCAACGACGATACAGAACGTCAAAGTTAGGCGCTGACGCCTGTGAATGTGTGTATATGCCAGACGATTTCGTGATGATGTTACGGACTTTCAAGGACGATGTAGACGGATAAATGTATGAATTTGTGGTAAGGGCCCCTGGTTCTGAAATGGAAGAGTCGAAAGTTACAAGCGAAATTCATTCTGTTATCTCTGAGAGTAGAATACATGTACTGATATGGTTGTTGCGAAGAATGTATGGTATGCAACTTTCAGAGGTGGTAGTATGGACCAGAACAAGAAAAAATCCCCACTAAACATGGGTCGAAAATGCATAACTGAAGAACTATGAGCACTTCATCTTCGCTAGTGTGAAACATTTCCTCTGTTGAACGAGTGCTCATAGCTCTCAAGGTATGCATTTTAGAACCCAGGGTTACTGACTTTTTTTTGTCCATACTACCACCTCCGTAAGTTGCCTACTCCGCAGTCTAAGCAACAATAATACCGGTGGATGCTAGTATTCGTGGGCACACGTATTGCACTGTCAGAGATACCAGAATGGTTTTCGCATATAACCTTCGACTCGTTCGTTTCTTTCTCAGTGACCCTTATCTCAAATTGATACATTTATCCCTCTCCTTCATCCTTGAAAGTTTGTTACATCATCACGGCATCACCTTGTATATACATAGATTTACAGTTACCGGCGCCTATAGCTTTGACGCTCTGTAGCGTCGTTGGATGACGTTCCCGGACGTGGATTCCTATTCAAAATACTATGAATTAACTCTCCACCACCAGTCCTAGAAGTTTGTAACGGAAATTTCTGAACACCCAGTAGAAAGTCGTTTTTCAAAAAATGGCTCTGAGCACTATGGGACTTAACATCTATGGTCATCAGTCCCCTAGAACTTGGAATTACTTAAACCTAACTAACCTATGGACAGCACACAACACCCAGTCATCACGAGGCAGAGAAAATCCCTAACCCCGCCGGGAATCGAACCCGGGAACCCGGGCGTGGGAAGCGGGACCGCTACCGCACGACCACGAGCTGCGTTTTTCCATTACTCTCTCTTTGAGAGTGGCACAGGAGAGGAAATGCCTAGCAATGGTACACGGTACCCTCCGCCACGCCCCGTACGGTGACTTATGGTGTGTGTGTGTGTGTGTGTGTGTGTGTGTGTGTGTGTGTGTGTTGAGATGCTTGTTATAAGTGCAACACCAGGAAGGATACGAAACTACGAAATTTAACTTCTTGTGGTTCTGGAGTACAGTAGGACAAAAGCATGATTAAATTTGTGTGCATGATTAAATTTGGTTTTGGGATATACAGGTTGTGAAATTTAGTACACAGTTGCCACCTCTCGCATCAACGATGATTCTAACGTGGGTTATCATCGAGTCGAGCTGAGCTAGGACGACAGAGACAGGTATATCATTGCCCGCAACTCAACTGTATGGCAGAGTTGATCAGTGGGAATTGCTGACGACTTTTGGCAAGTCAGTCCATCGGCAACTCATGTTCTGATTTTTTTCAATGGGTGGGATATCTGAAGCACTTGCTGACCAGGGCAACAGTCCCTCCGTATTGAGGTAGGTCCAGACAGTACGGACAACTTGCATTATCTTGTCGAAAGGTAACATCATGGAGTCCTCGCAAATAGGGAATAGCCATCGGCCGCAACATTTCAGAAATGTAACGGCTAGTGTCCAAATTCCCTGCAATGCTCTTTAGAGGAGACCGTATTGGTACCCAATGGCACCTAAATAACCTAAGGACATCACACACATCCATGTTCCGAGGCAGGATTCGAACCTGCGACCGTAGCAGTCGCGCGGTTCCGGACTGAAGCGCCTAGAACCGCTCGGTCACAAAAGGCCGGCGCCGTGTTGACACTCAGCGCTGTTACAGACGTCATCGCACTATACGTTCAAATATATGCATTGCTACAAATAAGCAACGCATAACACGATCCTGTCAGAAATTACCAGAGCGCAAATGCGATTTCTGACTGAGAAGCCTGCTCGTAGTCCTTCCGTAAACACCATATATACAAAATGTAGATGGCATTACTAGTATGTGCTTTATGTTAGTAGTATGTGCTTTATGTGGTTGCGCAAACACACTAATCAATTGCATAACCAGGCGTGTACAAGATGTGACAGAAAGACGATGTCCCGGTTTTCAGAAAGTAATTACCAACAAAGAAAGATAGAGAAAAAATACTCTTGTGAACTAAACATGATATGCCATTTTACATTAGCTGATTTTTAAAATTATGTCCGGCAAATAGCGTCCTCCACTGTGGACATAGACGAATTTTTCCTTTATTTGCGTATTTAATGTAATATTTTGCTTCTGTGTGTCTTGAAACTGATAGAGACAAAATGTTTCAATGTGAAGCCTTTCCTTGAAGTTGTCCACAGTTCTTCGTGTCAGTTCTCGTGGAATGACAGCCACTTCGTGAGTGACTGCCTCTTTAGCTGTTGTAGGGCGATATTTGTACACTTGTTTTAAGTGTCCCAAAAGCCTGCAAATCTCCCAAAAAAATCACAAGTTGATAAATCGGGTGACTTGGAAGGCCAGGAGATGTTTCTCCGTGAAGAAAGAAAATGTCTAGGGAAACAGCTCTCTCAAAACTCCTTAGGGATGCTGAGAAGTGTAAGCTGTGGCTCCAGCTTGCTGCAATCAGACTTCTCCCTTTTGATGTTCCCCAACTAACTGGTTTAACCCAGGTCGGGGAAGGTCTTTATCATGTGATAGTAGCGATTTGTACCGAGCGAGGTGGCGCAGTGGTTAGCACACTGGACTCGCATTCGGGAGGACGACTCTTCAAACCCACATCCGGCCAACCTGATCTAGGTTTTCCGTGATTTCCCTAAATCGCTTCAGGCAAATGACTGGATGGTTCCTTTCAAAGGGCACAGCCGATTTCCTTCCCCATCCTAATACGATGGGAACGATGACCTCACTGTTTGGTCCCCTCAACCAACCAACCAGCCGACCGATCTGAATTAATCGTTATATCAGGTTACCTTCCATTAGGAAAGTGGGTGCACTCAGCGACTGTTACCTAATTTATAAAAGATAGAGCGCAGCAATCAGTCGTCCTTGCAATTTTTTTTGCAGGTTTTATAACGCAAATCCAAATTTCGGCTAGTGCCTATCCATTATCAATGCACTACTCTTTTAATCTCTATGCATGTAAGTTCCCTGTTGTTCGGGCGTCAGTCACAGTTCTTTGAGTAGTATTCAGATAACTATGACTGACGCCCGAACAACGGAGAACTAACATGCATCGAGGTTAAAAAATAGTGCATTGGTAATGGCGAAGCACTAACCGAAATCTGGATTTGCGTAATAAAATGTGCAAAAAAATTACAAGGACGACTGATTGCTGCGCTGTATCATTTAAAAATTAACTGTTATAGTTATGCCATCTTCTTCGAAAAATACGGACCCCAACATCAAATTTAGCATCGGCGCATTAAACTGTGGCACGATGCCTAAAAAGTGGTCGCTGGTGAAGTTTCTGAAAATTCTCTGCTGAACAGTGGCGGAAATTTTGTTTACTTTACCTGGAACTGGGCCTCATTAGAAGAAATTAAAACCGTACTAGGGGGAATGCTCTAAAGAAGTTCCACACACGCAGCTCTGCGAGTTAAAAAATTAAATTCAAAATTCTTGGGTAATCATCATTTAGTATGGGTGCATGTGAAGATCTCTGTGCAGGACGCTTCTTACACTCTTATCAGATTATTCCTGAGCAGTTGCGTGTATAAGTGCTAAACGCTTCGGAGATTGCTGAACGGACGCTCTCACATTTTCCGGCATCGTTACAGTCCGAGATAGGCCGACAGATTTTCATTTCAGTGCAGAATTCGATGGTACTCTAAAGCCTGATACCCAAACTCGAATAGTTTTTCTGTCAGGAACAGAATCATGTCGGTCAAATTCGAGCCGAACGCGAAATGCTCGCCGAGTAGTAATCACAGAACCGCCATTACGAATATACTCCTTCACAAGAAAAGCACGACGCTCACTTAGCCAGGCCATTGCGCTCGTTCAAAATGGCAGGTATACCGTTATCGATCGATACCCCCTCCACATCAGTATCCCCACCACAGCTCGCATAGCCGCCTCTGCAAATACGGGAGGTCTTTTTGCCGGACCCTGTAGTGAATACACGCCATGCCAATCTGAGCTTTGTTACCGAGCGAGGTGGCGCAGTGGTTAGCACACTGGCCTCACATTCGGGAGGACGACGGTTCAAACCCGCGTCCCGCCATCCTTATTTAGGTTTTCTGTGATTTCCCTAACTCGCTTCAGGCAAATGCCATGATGGTTCCTCTGAAAAGGCACGGCCGACTTCCTCCCCATCCTTACCTAATCCGATGCAATCGACGTTCTTGCTTTTTGGTCCCCTCCCTCGATTCAACCAATCTGAGGTTTTTTACATGTTGCAATTATAATGGCCAGCGTCGTACTAGTTGCAGTTATGTAACAGGTTATCTATGATGTGTTGCGGAAGGAAAATACATCGTTAACACAGCAGTAAGACTTCTGTATCTCAGGCACTAGGCAGTTTGGTACAAGGGACTGCCTCATGGACAGGCGTTACGGCTTCCTATAATTCCCGTTTACTTCCTTACATTTACAAGTGGGAAAGTGTGACAACATCGGAGGAAGATGGGATGGAATGTGCTTTCGAAATGTTTAAGTTACGTATGTCGCTAGTGTATGAATTGTGGAAGGACACGATGCATGGCAGATTGGGTTTCATGGGTTTCCAGCACCATCTCCCTCCTCCACGCCCCTTCCCCACCCCAAAAAATTGATTACAATAGGTGTTAGATTGAAGGTGTGCACGTGTGTCCCCGTTAGGCAGAAATGCAAGGACATACTAACTCTGCAGATACTTCATAGCCACTGAATGAAATGCAGTGGTTACTTGCACAGTTACCAGTTTCAGCATATTAATTTGTCATCGTGAGAAGCTTACAAAACTAGCAGTATTGTGAGTTATTGGATCTTGGCCACACATTTATATAAAGTACAAGAAGTATATTACTGGAACTTAATAAATTTTGATTTCGCAGATGTCACTATCTTCCTCAAATGGTGCAAATGGCTCTGAGCACTATGGGACTCAACTTCTGAGGTAATTAGTCCCCTAGAACTTAGAACTAGTTAAACCTAACTAACCTAAGGACATCACAAACATCCATGCCCGAGGCAGGATTCGAACCTGCGGCCGTAGCGGTCTTGCGGTTCCAGACTGCAGCGCCTTTAACCGCACGGCCACTTCGGCCGGCAGTATCTTCCTCGCAGAAGCATAATGCCAAGACATGTCCAAAATTGTGCATATTGTGATTATTGTAAACGCAGATATACAGATTGATAATTTACAGTAAATGAATCACATCTGTGTACGTGTCAAACTGTAGTTTCATCTGACATCAGCTACACCAGTACTAAGTAATATTATGTAATACACCTCTTATACATCTACATAAATGTACAGCCAATATCTGATGGCTTATAATATCCCTAATTTTGGAGGCTTCAGAAGTTGACAAATTAATTTTTTTAAAACCGGTAAAAAGAAATAAAAATATCTGTGCAAGCGATGACTGAATTTTATTCTGAAATATATACTGCAGTTTCTGAAAAAAATAACAGATATGAATAAAATATGTGAATGTAATTGTGATGAGGGTGTACTGTATTTTGACGATAAACTGATGTTCTGGAAACCTTGCTTAGACGTTGAGGCAGATTTGCGTTCTGAGCAGATCATTTAATTGTTTTATCAGCAATAAGTTATTCACAGTTCTTGTGGCAATTAGTATTTCCGTTTCATCCTATATTGTGGTGTGTATTGCCGGCCGGTGTGGCCGTGCGGTTTAGACGCTTCAGTCTGGAACCGCGTGACCGCTACGGTCTCAGGTTCGAATCCTGCCTCGGGCATGGATATGTGTGATGTCCTTAGGTTAGTTAGGTTTAATTAGTTCTAAGTTCTACGTGACTGATGACCTCAGAAGTTAAGTCGCATAGTGCTCAGAACCATTTGAACCATTTTTTTTGTGGTGTGTATTATTTCAGTACATTTCTTTGGCTCGGTCCTTCTTAGACAGAAAGCTTCTCACGCTAGTTGTTTAAGTGTTAGTTGCAGCCACGACATAAAACGAAAGTGGAGTGGTGTACAACTCCATAATTGTCATAGCTCACATCTACGACCGCTGTGGGTAGCCTACTTTACAAATTCTGTAGAGCGGCGGCTGATTAGGGAAGGCTGGCTTTGTAGGGCGGCCATATCCCTGAAACTGCCTCCCGGCGCCAGCAGAGCGCAGCAGCTGGAGGCTGAATCGCGTCTCTCTCTCTCTCTCTCTCTCTCTCTCTTTCTCCCTCTTTGTCCACATCCAGCTCTTGGGATGTCAGTGGGCGTGGTCTAGGAAGAGCCAATCGGGTAGTCGCTGAGCGAATCGGAAACTCGAATCCAACGCGAAACTCATACCTTTTACAGTGTTTCAAACGAGTGATCGCAATTTGTTCCTATTACCCGACAAAGCTAACTCCTGGCAGACCCGCGGTGTTGACGCCTGAGATAGAGAGACGGAGACAGAAGCTAGCGACTCAGATCATTCATAAATAATTTCACATTCTGTGACTATGCATTGACGTCAGCTGTTTGCGACACATGGAAATTTGTAATTATTACATGCACGCGTGTCTCAAGGACTTGTACTGTGAAGGTACGGACACTGTATAAATACAGACATAGTAAGCATCAATGACGCACGTCACTGTCAACTGCTGCTGGGATAGCAGACGACTTAACTGTGACAGATTGTTACAGGAATACAAATGTATTTTTCCCCTTGTTCTTCCTCTATGATGATCACGATATTGCACTGGCAGCACCCGTGCAACCAATTCCTGTGGCAATAGACTACCTCTCGGCATCCCCCCGAGCCAACCCTCGCGGTTATTCCGCGAAATATATCATGTAGCCTCGTGGTTATCCCGCGAAATAAACCATAGAGGCCGGTACAACTTCTCTTTGCTTGTAGTAGAACGTAAGCTCGGAATTTTTATACGTAAAGCAGGATTCCCACACGCAGCTAAAGAGACGCCACACAGATGGCCTTTCTGAAGTTGTGAGTGGAAACACAGCGTTTTTTAATGCCACCGATATACTGTATTTTTTAAATATATTGATAGTTGCCAGAATCATTTTTCACTTTACTGCGGAGTGTGCGCTGATTTAAACTTCTTGGCAGATCAAGACCGTGTGCCGGGGCTGGACAGAGATGACTGATCCGATAAGTATTTTATATTTGTAGGAGATGCTGGGAGGACATAATTCCCATGTACGGTCTGTTAGCAGGTTTAGCAGTTTTTGCCTATTGAGGTCAATGGTCGTTGGAGGCCGAAATACAGACTGCTTGACCTCTGCATCTTGGACCGTATTGGCCCATTTGACGTCTTATATCAGCAGCAATATGTGCCGGTTCCCCATTATGCATGTAACAGTAGTCGTCAAACTTGTTTGCTCATGAGCCAATACTGACATTGTAGAGCTGCACCTCAGACGGCAAATTTATCGTTCTGATTATTTATACGATTTCATAAATTAGTTTATGAGCCCCCAATAGTCTAGCTATAGTAATTGCTATAGTAGTTGCTGGCTCTCAAGTACTGATTGTTAAAAATCGGCACCATTTGAAACTTTTCGTCTCCACTGTTCTCTTCTTCAGACTGCTGCCATCCGCAGCTATTCTAAAGTTGTGACACTCTAATTGCTTGACGATGTGTTGTTGTATTGTCTCTGTGAGCTGATGATTAATTGATTAATAACAGTTACTATATTTACATTCAAATCCATTATACAACAGGAGACACTGCGTTATATTACAAAGGCCTTAAATTAATTTCATATTCGTTGCTGTAAAGATGTACTGCGTGTGAAGATGAGGGTCTCTATAATGCACACTCAAGAATCCACGTTATTCCGTCTGAAACGTAGCAGCTCATCAGTACGAGACACACGCGCCCATGCGTTGTCGTCATTGGAAGACAAACAAGAAGACTTTCAAATACTTCACCCTGCAAAGACAAACCTATCTGCTCTTGCTTCCAGTTTCGTCCCTGAAGTGACCGGCCAAATTTTCTCAAACCTGCTATAAGTCCTCCAATACATTTTTGATTCGACGACAGAGTCACGTACAGTCAATAACTGTAAATGATAAGTATTTATTCCTTGCTTATAAATTTAATTATAAAAATTACTTCATTAATGTGTCTTGTATGTACTTCTTTGGCTTTCTCGTCCATTACCTATTCAAGTATGTAAATCCATATTGCTTCTTCTAAATGCAGAATCCTTCTCCTTACAGTGCCATTAAAATTACTTTCTGCCTGGCAGCCGACGAAACGGACGCAGTGCGTTTCCACCTGTAATTGCACACTGACAGTTGTGACAGAGAGCATGTCTAGCAGTTCGTGCGCTACACTGCTAGATGTGATTGTTCCAGTCAGGTACAGGCAACACATGATATTAATCGCACTGTAGTTGCAGTTAACTTCTACAACACGTTGGGTAAACTTCTCTGTCCGTGCAAAGCCATTCACGTGGTAGTAACACATCGAGAAAAATTTTAAATAAAACTTCGACTTCACAGGTTTCTGCAATTGGAAGAACGCTCGGAAATTGCGCTTCTATAATTATTGGTCCCTTTTCGTATTGACAGTATTGTTCTATAGTAGACACGCGAGAAGGTGGCTGGCAGCCCCGAAGTACTGTTGGCTACATGTCAGTACTGTTGTGTAAGATTTCATACGCCGAGTCTTGCGGCAGCTGTAATCGTGGGAAAGCTGGGTAGGAGCAGAAATAATTAACGAACAAGTTTACACAGTAAGCAGAAGATGTACGTGCCTTTTATTTCTCTAAGTGAACGAAGACTCACTACAAATAATGAAGCAAGAAAGAGTCCATCTGTAAATGTCGACAAGGATTAGGCTCTCTGAACTAAGGTACAAACGATGATGATGTCTGAGCAGCAGGTAGGCGTCGTTTGCCTTGCATCACGTAACGAAGAGGCTCCTAGTGGCAGTGGGTTCTGTGGCTGCAGCCGGCCATCCTATACTACAGCGGCAGAGGGCGCTCATGGTACGATGTCGCCGGAAGCGTGGCTCAGCGGGCATGCACCATTGGACCTGCTGGATCCTGCACGACCGATCTCCGCGTTTTGACAGAAACTTGCAATTCCGTTGTCAACTTTGATGTCCGTGGGTTTGTTTCGATAAACGATACCACAGGTACCATTCGGGACACTTTGTGTTGATTGTCTGTTTTAGACTGCTGCCAATCTGAGCAATTTAACAGTTGTGACACTGTAGTTATGTTGTGAAACATTTTTTGTTTCACCATGTGTTCGAATGGCTTGGGTTAATAACAGTAGTCGTCCTCATAAAGTTTGATAAATGAGATCCCAGTGATCCTCTACTCAGTGCATTGTATTACAACAGCCTCAATTAATTTATTGTTATTTGCTACAGATACATACATTTGAAGTTGGCCGTCTCTGTAATGCAGCTTCACGAATCTGTGTTCGACCTATGTCAAAATTTGTACAGTGATAGCTGGTCGGTACACGTCGCAAACGCCGGTGAGTTGTTAGTAATGGAAGACAAAAAATACAACATTCCCTCTCTAACATCTCGTAACCCCGTAGTGGCCGTGCCAGTTACTCCTCTCCCCCTGAGGCAGGCGGCCAGTTTTACTTTGCTCACGGCCCAAGTAACCAGCGTCCATTAAAATGAAGCACATCTTAAAATGTTGCAATTTCTGTAAGTATTTTTGTTTGACACTGAGGAGGAAAACTACCCGCTTAAGAAGGTCTTAACGTTAGTTTACTTTTTGTTTCGAGTGTTACCTCCTAAATGCGTAGGCTACTGTTATAAAATACGACTGAGAACCACGGGCCGCACAAATACTTAATTCGGGCCAGTTTGAAGACTACTGCTGTAAGACCACACAGTTCGACAGCACAGTCGGTGTCATTTGCCCACCTTTGCTGAGTCCTTTAAAAATGTAATACACACGGACAGACTCTGACGGAAGTCCTAGGTGCCTGCAGGCAAGCTACACTGCTGCTCTTGCGTCTGGAAGGAGGCATGTGGAATGTGTAAGCGGTTGCCTGCCTTCAGGCACCTATAGGACTCGTGACACATTTTGTCTATGTACAGGTTCTTTTTTAAAGTGCTCAGCAGAGGCGGGCAGATGGCATCGATAATGTTGCCGAAATAGGTGTTCTTAGATAGGCTATTTTTCATTTTATTCGTGCATGTGTCAATGTCGCGTCCCTCCCTAATCAGGTCACAGGATGGTGCAAAACAGGAGGGCTGAAAAACGTAAGCACCTTTTCTGCTTCGATTCAAGTTAAAGTTTCTTCACATGTTCCTTAGCGATTTCAACCTATACACCAAAGCAAAAACACCTGGCTTACTGCACTTCTAGAGGAACAAGCATGTTAATGGGACTGCTAGACTATAATGTCGTTAGAGAAGGGCTGAATCATCCCAGGGGTGTCGTGTCAGCAGTTGAAAGGTGGTCAAGAATGTCGTCCTGTAACTCACTGCTCTGTGTAGTGTCGTTTTCGACTGCAAAATGTGTGGCAATCATTGCCCCAAGGACAGGGGTGGTTTCACTGAAGCCCTTTTGCTACCTTCTGTGGCATTTCCGTGTTGATTCTACGCAGATTGGTTGGTTGGTTTGGGGAAAGAGACCAGACAGCGTGGTCATCGGTCTCATCGGATTAGGGAAGGATGGGGAAGGAAGTCGGCCGTGCCCTTTCAGAGGAACCATCCCGGCATTGGCCTGGAGTGATTTAGGGAAATCACGGAAAACCTAAATCAGGATGGCCGGACGCGGGATTGAACCGTCGTCCTCCCGAATGCGAGTCCAGTGTCTAACCACTGCGCCACCCCGCTCGGTTTTCTACGCAGAACGTCGTGGTTCTGATCTCCTTAACACAGGCGTCAAAATAAGGGACGAAATGTGGGCAAGAGCGGGGTATGACGACCATCTCATCGTGTGACACAGCCACTGGGGGGTTGGGCAGAATTGAGATATTTCGTGCCAATGTGACATCATTAACCCATTTTAGACCTCACATGAAGTTTACACAATTAAGAGGGAGGTTGTAGGCAACTTTGAATCAAGTCTCAAACTTTTACTTCGCAATGAGAGAGAATTTCAGCATCTCGAAACAGTGATCCTTTAACTTTGATGCACAGTGTAGGAGGAGCGTTCAATAAGGAATGCAACACATTTTTTTCTTAAAGCAATTTGGTTTTAATCAAGATTCCAACACACCATATTATTCCCTCCCCCAGCTTTCAACGTGATCTCCGTTAAATATGACGGCCTTACGCCACCTTACTGGAAGGACGTGTATGCTCGCATGTTACCACGTCGAAGCCAACGTGATGGTGCTTCAGTAAACTCCCCATCATGGAAGTACTGCTTCCTGCGTAGTGCTTCCTTCAATGGGCTAAACAGATGGAAGTCGGAAGGTGCGACATCAGGACTGTATGGCGGATGAGGAAGAACAGTCCAATGAAGTTTTGTGAGCTCCTCTCGGGTGCGCAGACTTCTGTGAGGCCTTGCGTAGTCATGGAGACATTCCTTGGAATTTTAGTGGCAACGAACACGATGAACATTGCAAAAGTCACATCTGTGTGCGACCAGCTGGCATGTAGAAGAGCAGACAGGTTTGCGCAGTCTCCTTGCGATGATGACAGACGCCTCAAAAATGCTTCTAAGCACTATGGGACTTAACATCTGAGGTCATCAGTTCCCTCGACTTAGAACTACTTAAACTTAACTAACCTAACGACATCACACACGTTCATGCCCGAGGCAGGATTCGAACCTGCGACCGTAGCAGCAGCGCGGTTCCGGACTGAAGCTCGTAGAACCGCTCGAACACAGCGGCCGGCACAGACGACTCGCCCAACGACACGCCGTTATTTTGTTTACTGTCAGATCTCAGTAGAACTTCTGCAAGCATCTATGAATATCTGTGGTGCTTTGATTTTCCGCCGAAAGAAACTCAATGACAGGTCTCTGCTTGGAACGCACGTCAGTAACAGACACCATTTTGATGGCTACATATAGCGCCGCCACCTATCTGGAGTCCATAAAACTGTAGGGGTTGAAGCGGAAATGTTCCACGAAGTCCCACAACAAATACCGTAGTTTTTCAAACGAAATTGGCCGAGGAAAAAATGTGTTGCATTACATATTGAACGTCACTCGTATGGAGAGATAATGATGAATCCAGTAGGTGTGTGGGAACTGAAAGTTAGAGTGTAACAGTAATTAAGGGTGATAAACTTGTAAATATATCACGGCAGATGCCATATTAAATGCATTTTCATTTCCCTGATATGTTGAAAAGATTCGCCGCAGGTTTCGCTAGCCTGGACTAGAAAGTATATATGCGGTCATCAAGGGGAATCTCCGTGATGACGATCGACTCTATTACATAAGTACGTGGGGTATTGTACGTTCTGCACTTGATGCAGCTGTAGGTAATCAGATGGATACACAATGATCGTTTGATGAACCGTCTTCAGTTGAATGTCTGTTGAATCTTTCTAATAACGGTGTGGTTACATGAACTGTATACTGTAACACATTTTTGCACAGGTTCTGAGGGTAGGAAGTGGATTACCGAACAACAAAAATATAGGGTGCTGTTATTCATTTCTTCGTAACTAGCAAAGTTTCAGTTAATGCTCTAGTGGCAGCTAAATAACATTCGCTGTACAAATTTGTTCTTTGCTTTGCTTCTGGACAAAAAGTTATTTGTGGTAGTCAAGATAAATAGGACACCCTTTACACATCTGACTGCGTCACATTTCGCATTTTTGTATGCGAATGACCAAAATGTTTCAGACAAGAGCGTTTGATAATCAGTTCTGTTTCCAAAAATGGTAACGTGAGAATATCGCTTGGCAGTATTTGAACTAACTTCAATAGCAACAAATTTCTACATTAACCTGAGCTGCATGAACACGAGCATGACAACATATTTACGTATCACAAAAGTTGTAAGATTCTTCAGCATAAGAATGCTGAAGACACAAAGAAATAGTTACTAAGCAATAAAAAGCGTTTTTCGTGTATGTAAGTATGCAACTGTATAGCAAGGGGAGTGCAAGTAAAGTGATAAAGTTTGGGAGGAGCTAATTAAAACAATTAAATTATTGATTTTTTTCTCCTTCCCTGTGTGTATATCGAGGTGAATGAACACACCGAACACTGAGGAATGATTAAAACATAAATGTATTTATTTAAATTTTTTAAAGTATTGAGTAAAAATAACTTTGTGTCCTTGAGTCCTTTCGCAGTCTTTCTTTTCCACTAGCACCGGATTTACAATATTCACTGTCAGTGGGAGTAGCAATAGCACCTTGCTAGGCTCATAATGTCTCACTTCAATTCTTCCGAAAGCTCGGCATTTTCTGAGAGTATTCTGAAGCGAAGCTCTTATTATGGTGGCCTAGAAAGAAGCGCGTTCCAATCGCGACTGCAGGCAGTGAGGAGAGGTGATGTGGATTTGGCGGCCTCTAGTGCTGCGTGTAGCGCCACCTGACGGCGTACGACGTGCCCTCAAAGAACAGCGGTTCGCGGCGGCCAAAGTAAATGTCTCGTCTGCGGGGGTGTGAGCGACGCGCGACGCGCCGTGTGTGGTCCACGAAGACACAATGGATATCACATTTCTCAACCCCAAAACAGCGAACCGTTGTCGGATAGCGTGGGTGTGGACGACGATGTGGTGGAGGTTTGGGTTTTGCTGCTGCCCATGGAATTGAATGTGGGGCAGTGCCAGATGGTGCCAACGAACCTGCGTCCTGACATTTGCTTTGCAAATCACGGGAATATCTGCCAAAATACCGGAGGTAGGACGTGTATCCAGCGACACAGGTGGGAGCAACAGTGGCGGTGGTGCGGACGCTGAAGGATATACGGCTGGCACAGGCTCAATGTCCGTGACTGTGCTGTGGCAGTGGATGCGGTAGCGGCAGCAGCTGCGTAGGCGGGCCTCTGTCGAGCTCCATGGCAGTGTCGTTTCACGACCCATGCCCCCGAACGTCAGGCACCCGCAAGGGGACAGCAGGCTTGGATGCAAGCAGCGTTTTGAAACATGAAAATCTATGGCAAGATCAAAATAATCATGAAGACGAAGAGTTTAGTGCCGTCACTTGGCCCTGTTTCGCGAGAGAGAGCCTATTGCTTTCTGTCCATGTGAAGAGAGCTGCACTGAATTATCGAAGTTTTGCACAGAGCATGTCCCTTTTCAGTTCGTGCACTTCCGTCTGCGGTTCATGTGAGAGTTGCCAGGAGGAGTGGGTAAGGATTCACATTATGTGATCACATCAATCTCCATTTGCTCAAATCTAGATTGAAGTGGAACAGAATTTGCTTTCCACTACTTTTGCAGACATACTTATTGTGTATGTCCCAACTTGTGACAGTGACGATTTTCACTTGGCAGAAAAAGCAGTGTTTGCTATCTGCATCTACATGAGTAATCTGCAATAAGTGTCTGGCAGATGGTTCATCGAACCACGTTCAGACTGTATCCCTACCGTGCAGCTTTCTGACAGAACGTGGCATAAACGAAAACTTAAATTTTTCCATACGAAATCTTGATATTTTATATTGACCATTTCTTCCTATGTAGATTGACATCAGTGAAATAAAACTTCCTGACAGATTAAAACTGTGTGCCGGGCCGGGACTCGACCTCGGGAGTTCCCGAGTTCGAGTCTCGGCCCGGGACACAGTTTTAATCTGCCAGGAAGTTTCATATCAGCGCACACTCCGCTGCAGAGTGGAAATCTCATTCTGGATCAATGAAATATTTCTCTATTCAGAGGAGGAGAATGTTGCCAATTGAATTTTTGTGAATAGTTGAATGGACAGCCTTTAGATTTTTTGATTTACGGTGTAACCAAATTTAACGAATTCTTTTTATTACTTATGTGATGAATGACCTCACACATTACCTTATTTAGAGTCGTTGCCACTTTTCGCACCATGCAGATATCGTGTCTAAGTTATTTGCAATAGTTTTGATCTTTTATCGACTTTACTAGAGGGTAAATGACTGCATGACTTGCAAACAATCTACGAGGGCTGCTCAGATTTATTAGGAACAGCAGAGGGCTTGTAACATTTCTTTGGGGAACACCAGTTATCACTTCTGTTTTACCGGATGACTTTCCGCTGGTTACTAC
The DNA here is from genome assembly GCF_023898315.1 of Schistocerca nitens. NCBI lineage: Eukaryota > Metazoa > Arthropoda > Insecta > Orthoptera > Acrididae > Schistocerca > Schistocerca nitens. The sequence continues at coordinate 535,202,199 of NC_064616.1, read as the reverse complement.
GAACAATGACCTTTCTGAGACGAAACCACGAATACAGTCTTCATTTGATGTCTTTTGTGAGGAACGTTGTAAAAAGCCTTCGGGAAACCTAGAGATATGGAATCAGTTTGAGATCTCCTGTCGATCATTCGTGATATAGCACTTGACACAAGATTTCGGGGCGCGTGAGTTTGGAGTGTAGGTGGCAGAGTTCCTCATGCCCTGCAAACCTTTTGCTGCAGCTGTTGTCAAAATGAGCTATACGGGGCAGAGCCCGCTCAGAACTAACCGTGGTGAGTGTTACAACAACAATCACATTGAAGTCAAGTTTCGCGACGTGTTGTACTTCATGAGCTTCGATTACTTTAAGTACATAACAAACAAGGACGGCGATCATTTAGAATCTCAGCCCGAATTCTGTTGTCTACCAGGTTCTGTATAATGGCATCACGAAGTATTTCGTCGTGAAAAGAAGTTCCACAGGTGCAGCTAAATTTACAGTTACCAGTCATGCCTTTGAGTTCAGCGATCCATTCCTTGTAAGGCGTGTTACTATGACAACGCGTACGAAAAAAATTGAAACGAGCAGGACCTACATTAATGTGAGTTTCCAAAAATTCATCTTACTTCTGAACGACATCCTCAGAGAGTTGGGTTTGGGGCTGTACTCGAGGGAACAGTTTTCTACACCACTGATACGCAAGGAAAAAAAATGAAAGTGGTTATATAGGGTGTCAAATGAGTTCGAGCTGGATTCGGTGCTTCTACCATTCCTTTTGTTTTTCCATCAGAAGAGTGGAAGGGAGAAGGCAGCACCTGGCCGCAGAATTCTGTACTTCTCTCGCTTGCCTTCTGTGCTTCCGCCGGTCTGGTAATGCTTGCTATCAAAATCTGGACTTCTTGGCTCTGAAACTGAATAACTGCAGTGAGTGGTTGTTCTTCAGAAGTTGCCACTGCGCACAAAATTTAAATCACTTCGAGAATAGAGATAACAAATTTAGAAACACTGTAAGAATAATCCAAAACCGAAGGAATCTAGACAATTTACTCTCCTGCCTGATTCTAAAAAAAGAAATATTTCAGTTAGTTCCACCAAAGAGAAATTAATAGGAATAATTTTGTATGTATTACTACACTTGCTGTACTGTTACTGATATGCATTTTGTTTGTGATTTCAGCCTGTGATGAACCCGGTCGCCCACCAGTACGTGGTAAGTCTAAAGATATTAAAGTCTTGAAATTAGCTCTTAGAAGAACGCTGTAATCATATATGGAACTGTCAGTAAATAATAATTAGATTTCTTTGTCTCTCCTCTGTATCTCCTGCAAGATTTAATCACCTAGTGTCGCTTCGCATCTCACGATTTAAGCTTTCACTTTTACAATCCACCAGTTGAACCATGTGATGTACTTGCTGATAAATATCCTTATACAAGAGGAATTATTTCCAGTAAGATATATTTCATTGTGAAAATCGGTTTCTTTCACTTTTTCCTTGAAACTCTGATAATGTCGGTAAATGTGGTGATGGTGTATAGGACATGAGTTTATTATTCTGGAGAATCGGGGTCCAAATCCTTGACTGAAGTTTTCCAAGAGTATCTAAATCGATTCGGCTCAATAACTGAGTGATTTTGAAAGCACCCGGGTGTCTATCTCCTTCTGAATACGCCTCAGAACGTACAACCGCTCTTACCGTCTCAACGACAAGTTAAACTCTGACATTCGTTTCCTTATTTTTGATTTCAACACTCGAACAATATATGGTGTAACCCTGATGTGGCAGTTTCACTGCCTGAACAACGAAAATACAGTAAGCGATGAACTTTCTACCTTTCATGATTTTGTCAGGGTTTAACCGAGAAAAAGTCTCGTAAAGGTTTGAAATTACTCGTAAACTTGGGTGCAAGTCTGTAACTGCTATTATTCTCAAATACTGCATGATGAGTAAATTCTGACTTCCTGCGCGTCATGAGCTACGCTTCTTTTTAACGCTAACACCAACTCCTTTGAGATTAGATGATTTTACACCCATAGTGGTCCTTTCCAGACAGTAAGTGATATGTGTACCAAGTTTGGTTGATATCGATCCAGTGATTTAAGATGAGATGTGGAACATAGATAATACTTATACATATATACATCAACTGTTATAATATGTATGAATTATCTGACATTAGTCTTTACCAGCATTCTTTTGAATAATGAGGAACAACCACAATGGATTCTTTGTCTGGAGATTTTAGTTAACGATTGCTCGAAGCCTATAAAACTAAAACGATACCTAGAGACAAGACATCCAGGCCATGTTAGCAAACTCATCGAATTCCTTAAGCTTCTTGAGCAACAAGTAAAAGGAAATATCAGATTTCTCAAAAAAACGGATATCATTTGTTAAGAAAACCTTAAGAACATCCCTAGAGGTTTCTCGGTTAAGTACAAAATCGAAATCACCACAAATTATTGCCCAGAAATTACTCCTTCCCGCAGTCGTCAAAACGTGTGAAATCATGTACGGAGAAAGTTTTTGCTCTAGTCTGAAGTCGATTCTACAGTCATATGTTACCGTGATTCGTCGTATTGAAGCAGTAGTCACTGACTTAAAAAATTAATTGCTGTCAGGTCTTGATTATAGCCCAAAATTCGTCCTACAACTTTTGCCGGTACACTACTGATATGAAAATTAAATACAGGAGGACTATCTGTTTCGTAAAGCTCTTTAAGGGAGGGCTGCAGGTGATGATATTTTTTTACTTGTGAATTCCTTTTTTATTGACAACTAATAGTCGTGGGCAAATTGTGTTGGTATATGTACGGACGGGGCGACAGCATTTACTGTAACTAAAAAGAATTCATGGCAAGAGTGTGTGCTGTTTCTTCTTCTGCAAAATTCACACGTTGGATGATACACAGGGAGGCATTAACTTCTAAAGTAGTACAACCGGAATGCAAAGTCGTGAACGATGGTGTCAATGTTGCAAATTTTGTGAAAGGACGAGCTTTAAACTGTAGGCTATTTTCCATACCATGCTTTGTGCGGAGATGTATACTACTCTTAATTCACTTCTATCCCATACGCAGGCACGTTGGTTGTCTCGTGGTAAGGTACTTCTTTACGTAGTGAAGCTGAGGGATTACATTCGTCTTCTCCTATTGAATAGCAGCCCTACACTAAAGGCTATGTTTCTGGATAAAAAATGGCTTCTAATATTGTGCTTTTTGGACCACATTTCACAGACACTGAATGATCTTCACGTAACACTTGAAGACCGAAATAGTGATATCATCTCTCTAAGCGAGGAAGTGCCTGCGTTTAAATAGAAAACTTGGACTTTGGAAACCCCAGATTGAGAAGAGTGACAGCGAGATGTTTTCTTGTGTGGATGCTTTCGTGAAGGAAAATGAGTTGGATGTAGATAAAATTATTCGTAGTACACCTCTAAAACCTTCAACAATTCGAGGATAAATCTCCAGAACATTCGTTTTAGTATGACTGGGCCCACAGTCCCATCCGATACGTTTGTAACATACCTGTTGCTGACAGTAGAGCAGGAGGAGCTAGCGGAACTTCGAAACGAAATTAAATCGTATCCTCTTGAAAATTTTTGTGTGCAGTCTGGGAGTGAATATCCCAATTTAGCAAGAAGGCAACTTACTTGTGAGTTAACATTTTCCAAAATGGGATTAATTAACACGGAACATCGGTCACCGCAGCATCTGGAAGGGGTCTGCGAGTTGCGGTTTCAAAGATCCAACCAGGTCCGCCTCGGCAGATTGCTAACCGAAGGGGCCTGGGTTCGACTCCCGGATGGGTCGGAGATTTTCTCTGCTTGGGGACTGCCCGTTGTGTCATTCTCACGTTAGTATCATCATAGTTGCCATTCCACTATGGAGGTGGCTGTATGAGCACGTCCCGCAAGCTTAAAAAAAAGTGGACATTTTTACTATTGTTTTCCTTTTTTCGATGATCAGTGTGAATATGTAACATACATTAATTTGTAAAAATCTGTGTAGTTAAATGCATATATTTTCTCGGGTCCAATAACTGCACAAGCAGCCGTTGTTATTTGTACACTAATTGTAACTTAACTTTTGCCGCCTTTGGATAATACAGATGTACGACAGCTTTTAAAAATGACTGTGATGTGCTCGTAAGATACTTTCTAATTAAATTGAGGATGACTGTTGTTGTAACAGATAGCTGCAATAATTAGACACAAGTAAATAGATACTGTGGACCGTTTTTGTGCGAAGTGTGAGAAGTACAGAGGAAGGAATTAATATTGGGGGAGCTGGGGGGGAGGCTTCTTACAAACTTTCAACAAACTGGACGATAAAAAGTCAAAAACAATCATTTCATGACGTCACAGTAGTCTGCTCATGAATGACCCCTGTACATACATTTAGCCCCTATTGACAATTTTCTTAGTACCTGAAAGTAATGCATTGCGCGCAGCATCCATGACGCTATTTCTTCTTCATTCTTAACAGGTTGTGAGAGAACTGTGATAATGCATTCTAGTAATCATTAAGCATAAATGGTTCTTGGTAATAGATAATACTTGACTACACTTAGAGAGGAAAAGTGAGTTTGCGTTCCACTCCAATTACAGCCAATAGTGCTGCCCCTAAGATCGGGGATGATAACGGATTTCTGGCGCCTTGTACTACTATATTTAATGTACTCACTTTACGCTTGTAATGTGACGGGTCATCACACTTCAGTCACTTCTGAATAGTTGTTATTGGAGGTGCGAACAAAGCTGATGGTTCATATACGTGATCCAAACTTGGTTTACAACGTTGAGAGGACGTCAAGGCCCATTCTGCTCAGTATGCCAGCATATATCACTTGGCCAACACAATCCATCTCATTTTCGTCGACCTTTTATTTGTTTATGTATTTTTAACTCTTCGTGCATTTTGAAGTATCTGGGAGCTCATATTTCGAGATACCGGTGATTACACATACGGAGAAGGATCTTGTACACTCCCCACCGTTCACTGAGAGTGTGGGTACACCTAGTGATGAACTGATACTTTAAAGCACAGAGGTTGGACACAAAATATGGAAACATCACGAGAAATGCCTGCCTGAACAGAAATGCAGATGGCAGTTAATGCTGCAAACTATCCTGTTGTTTGACTACGAGCGACACATGCGCAGTGTCCTCAATACGTTGCAAGCGTCAATCATGATAATTACAGTGTTCTGTGTAGTGATGGCTGCATTATGCTGAAGCCAAGTGAATTCGAATATGGTCGAATTTTTGGTGCTTACGTAACCAAGATAGCGGAAGTGTTCGGTGAGTCAAGATGCACCGTATCGGGGATTTATATAGCATACAGGGAGAACTCTCCTACCTCTGCGGCTAATTATGCTTTTCTGTATGGCCGTGTACCTAAAGCCACCTAATCAGTGGGGAAAAGGCATCTACTCCGAAGAATAATGTAAAACCGAGAGAAGTAGATGAAGTTATAACCGAATCGTCACTGCTCAGTACTTCAGCAATGACGATTAGAAACAAAGTTCTGTTATCTTTATATATTTTTATTACGCAAAGTAATTTTTCACTAACAGTAGTTAGTGGAAAATCTGGAAAAAAGTTTTCAAAGTATGTCATTAATGAAAACAATCAACGGTGCCATTTCCTCAACGGAACAAGAATAATTAAATTAAATCTGAACTTTATACTAGTAGGCAATCTTACGTTAGAAAAGTTATTTCCATTACGACGTAGGAACAGTACCTAACGCACACTTTCAAGTACATCACACCATACGTGTCGCAGTAGTCAGATATTAATCAAATAGGAAATACATAAAACATATTATATTAATTTTCAAAGATCATCTAAAGTAAGCCGGCCGAAGTGGCCGTGCGGTTAAAGGCGCTGCAGTCTGGAACCGCGAGACCGCTACGGTCGCAGGTTCGAATCCTGCCTCGGGCATGGATGTTTGTGATGTCCTTAGGTTAGTTAGGTTTAACTAGTTCTAAGTTCTAGGGGACTAATGACCTCAGCAGTTGAGTCCCATAGTGCTGAGAGCCATTTTCCCATAGTGCTCAGAGCCATTTGAACCATTTAAAGTAAGATTGTGTACTGGCTATGGGCAGAAACTTTTTGTTACGTTACTCACCGTAATACTGACTGTCGCAATTGTAGCAAGCACAAAGATTGTTTGAATTTACTCATTGGTAAGGACTGTCATTTACCTAACAGTTACTCGGATATTTCTTTGCAATAAAAGTTATAAATTATGCCACAAGCTATAAATTGGAACCTGTGCTTTGACCGTGGAATTCAGTGTCAAAGTTACGTAAGGGTTTACTACCAATTTTTTTTTTATTATGAAAGATACTCTATTTTTAGCAAATGAATTAATACTGGCTTTTGTATCATTCTACACTCCTGGAAATGGAAAAAAGAACACATTGACACCGGTGTGTCAGACCCACCATACTTGCTCCGGACACTGCGAGAGGGCTGTACAAGCAATGATCACACGCACGGCACAGCGGACACACCAGGAACCGCGGTGTTGGCCGTCGAATGGCGCTAGCTCCGCAGCATTTGTGCACCGCCGCCGTCAGTGTCAGCCAGTTTGCCGTGGCATACGGAGCTCCATCGCAGTCTTTAACACTGGTAGCATACCGCGACAGCGTGGACGTGAACCGTATGTGCAGTTGACGGAATTTGAGCGAGGGCGTATAGTGGGCATGCGGGAGGCCGGGTGGACGTACCGCCGAACTGCTCAACACGTGGGGCGTGAGGTCTCCACAGTACATCGATGTTGTCGCCAGTGGTCGGCGGAAGGTGCACGTGCCCGTCGACCTGGGACCGGACCGCAGCGACGCACGGATGCACGCCAAGACCGTAGGATCCTACGCAGTGCCGTAGGGGACCGCACCGCCACTTCCCAGCAAATTAGGGACACTGTTGCTCCTGGGGTATCGGCGAGGACCATTCGCAACCGTCTCCATGAAGCTGGGCTACGGTCCCGCACACCGTTAGGCCGTCTTCCGCTCACGCCCCAACATCGTGCAGCCCGCCTCCAGTGGTGTCGCGACAGGCGTGAATGGAGGGACGAATGGAGACGTGTCGTCCTCAGCGATGAGAGTCGCTTCTGCCTTGGTGCCAATGATGGTCGTATGCGTGTTTGGCGCCGTGCAGGTGAGCGCCACAATCAGGACTGCATACGACCGAGGCACACAGGGCCAACACCCGGCATCATGGTGTGGGGAGCGATCTCCTACACTGGCCGTACACCACTGGTGATCGTCGAGGGGACACTGAATAGTGCACGGTACATCCAAACCGTCATCGAACCCATCGTTCTACCATTCCTAGACCGGCAAGGGAACTTGCTGTTCCAACAGGACAATGCACGTCCGCATGTATCCCGTGCCACCCAACGTGCTCTAGAAGGTGTAAGTCAACTACCCTGGCCAGCAAGATCTCCGGATCTGTCCCCCATTGAGCATGTTTGGGACTGGATGAAGCGTCGTCTCACGCGGTCTGCACGTCCAGCACGAACGCTGGTCCAACTGAGGCGCCAGGTGGAAATGGCATGGCAAGCCGTTCCACAGGACTACATCCAGCATCTCTACGATCGTCTCCATGGGAGAATAGCAGCCTGCATTGCTGCGAAAGGTGGATATACACTGTACTAGTGCCGACATTGTGCATGCTCTGTTGCCTGTGTCTATGTGCCTGTGGTTCTGTCAGTGTGATCATGTGATGTATCTGACCCCAGGAATGTGTCAATAAAGTTTCCCCTTCCTGGGACAATGAATTCACGGTGTTCTTATTTCAATTTCCAGGAGTGTATTTCTGACTTTATTCATACTACAGCCTAGGGTTTCATTTTTACGTAATTGTCCAAAAGTTGGAAAATTGTTTTGATAATCTAATAAATTAATGTTCACTTCACTTTCACTTCATTTTCTGATCGTCTCGGTTCGTGCAAAGTGATAGGATGGACACTACTTGGATAATAACTTAGGAAAATTATTTACGTGACAATATGCACGAAAAAAATGTTACTTACACAAAAAATATTCAACTACGCTGGTCAGCCTATTACAATTCTAGTTATAAAAAGGCTAGATCTTACTTTACTTCATGATGCCGTTGGTTTGTCGAGCGGCATCATTTCGCGGGAAAATAGGGCACAGGCTGATCTTCTTGCCATACCATAGCCAATTACAAGGGCGCACAGTACTCTTGATGTTATGTGAATTACTCTTGCAGCATTTGTACTGTGCCCAATAAATGCCATATACATAGCTTGCCCATATTAAACATCCGGCAAAACAATCATTTTAGTTTTCACCGCTCCGCATTTCAGAAAAAGACACATTATCTCCGCAATTTTGCATAGCCACACCGACGAATATTCACAACCAACGACAACAACCGCCTCCTCGAGACTCCTAACTGCTACTTTCTGGACGCGCTCGCACGCCCAGCGATAATATATTTACAATTTATTACACTTTTTGACAACAGATTTTTCCTGGTTCAAATGGTTCAAATGGCTCTGAGCACTATGGGACTTCACATCTATGGTCATCAGTCGCCTAGAACTTAGAACTACTTAAACCTAACTAACCTAAGGACAGCACACAACACCCAGTCATCACGAGGCAGAGAAAATCCCTGACCCCGCCGCGAATCGAACCCGGGTACCCGGGCGTGGGAAGATTTTCCCTGACTAGGGCAGCGTGTCTACTTACAAAATGTTAACATTCCATGCGTATTCTTTGTTAAATAACAAATAATTGACAACATATTTACAAGAATAATATTCAGCACAGTTAATAAAACAGACTTCGTAAAACACGTAGAAAATGTGTGATCATCAACAGAGTTTTGGTGTTATAAATTGAAGAACACAATCCGCAAAGTCTTGGCGCAGACGAAACTGAGTGTTGAGTGAATGGTGACAGACGGGCACTGAAGAGGATTATGAAGAAAAATGCGGTGACAGTAGCTACAAAAGTCACTGCAAAACTGAATATCGCACTCGGAATCCCTGTCAGCACCGAAACAATAAGAAGGGAGTTCCATAAGCAACGAATTGCAGGGCGGGCAAGATTTCCAAAAGCATTCGTCAGTGATGCAAATGTCCTTAACAAGAAAACGTGGTGCCGCAACCATAAAACCTGGACTATGGAGCAGCGGAATAAAGTGGTTTGGTCGGATGAGCCTTGTTTCACACTGTTTGCAACTTAGATGGATTCACGTTCCAAGAGCGAAACATCGCGGGCGGTCGATGATGATTTTTGCAGCCATGTTGTGGTATTCCATTGGCAGCATGGATGCTCTGCAAGATCGCATTATTGTCACGGATTATTTGACATTGGCTGATCAGGTACATCCCATTTTTCAGTGTTTGTTTCCATAGGAAATGTTTGGTGTGTCCATATTTTTGTCCAGCTCCTACAAGTAGTGTATGTTCTGCGCTTAGTTTGAAGTTTCTGTTCAGTGATATGAAACGTGGGTAGTCTTACAGAATTTCGATAGCATGTGAGGAATGTCGGATATCAGCTTCTTATCATCGATATTTTGACTCGCATACGTACCGGTTCTAATGCAAGGGTCTATACAGGTTGCATATGTCTGTAGTGTTCCAGCGAGGTGATGATGCTAGGGCCGTACCGTGAACTGTATTGTGATAAATTGAAATTGCGCAGAAAGTAGGGAACCACTTTTTTAATAAGGACGCCAGGCTTGATCGTCATTAATCTAACCAGGTGAAGAGGGATAATAATATTAAAGCAAGGAGTATTATAAAATACATTAAAGGTGTTGGATATCAGGGTTCTTAGACATCGCTGACACGGCGGAATGACGGCGTTTGTAGGACGCTGTGGGTTCTCTGGCGAACCAGCTTGGTAGTTTCACCCGACCCAACTCTCGAACCGGTTGCCAACAGCGGTTAATTTCCGAGCAGCGGGCGGTGACGGGCGGCGGCGTGATGGGCTGCTGTCTCAGTTCTATCTGGGCGAGCGATCGGTACTTGGTGAATGGCCGACAGTTGTCGGCAGTTTAACGCTTTCCTCCTCCTGAACAAATTAATTAGATGAAGACCGTTAACTGCGGCTCATGATACTTGGCCAGGATTTCTTGCGTTCAGATAGTCGGCCGTTACGCGTCCCATTCATTGAGGCAGTTATTATTAACTCTTACTCTGACATCAAGATGGAACTTGAGCTGAGGGTCGAAATGTCGCCTGTGAATCGGATGCAGGGCGGAATCTGCATGTGGTGGAATGTAGTAGTTATGCATGGAGCAGATTTTCAGAATCACCAGAGGAATCTGAATTGAACAGAATGAGGTTGATCATAAGAATGACTCGTTGGCAGCGGAGTCAGGACTCGATTGCCATTGCAGTGTGTTTGCAGTGGCGACCATGAGGGTCAGAGTCTGTTGACTGGCATCAGACGTGGAAACAAAGTGAAATGCTCGTGAAAACTGATTGGATCTGATCAACATGAAGTGCAAGTGAACACGAAGTCCTGCTTGTGGGTTACGGACTGTGGCCTTACTGAGTGTAGGTTACTTGCTGTGGTGCACTGGCTGTGGTGTAATACGGGGACAGGTCCTGACTGACATTTTCTGAGATAGTTTCGACACGAAGTCCTCTTCCATTTCATTGCTCGGCAGACTTGATCCTCATCGACACTTCTTGTACTTCCACAGCACCGAACTTTTGTCATCTCATCTTATTATTGGCTGGCGACGTATCTGTTCCTGCCAGTAGTTGAGTCCTACTGGGCGATTGTTCCCGTCTTCTTTACCTATCTGTGGAAGCCAAATCTTTGCTGGACTATCTAAAAAATTCTTGCAAATCAGGTACTTGTGGCCAGTTGTTGTGGACTCTCCCTGGCATATGTTTTGCAAACGTACTCACGGTCTTGAATTCCCTGAAGGGTTCCCCTTTGGCGACAGGGTGACGACTCGCAACGTGTCTCCCCAATAAAGTCAAACACTTGCGTGGCCTTAAGTAGGTACGGATGCTCGTACACCTGCACGAGAGTAGCATGTCCGTTTAGCTTCTCAACGAGGCGTTAGATTTATGAAAGGGTGTCTTTTTTTTTAAATATATATGAGCACAGAAAGCCTTTAGCTGTCCAGAGGTTCAGTTGTCACGAACTTGTACACCTTAGCCACTTCCTTGAGCCATACTAAGCTGTCAGTCACTATCCTTTCCCTGAAAAGCCTCTTCAGTGGGAAACAGTATGCTGTTGGCACATCCACCGAATGCATCAACTTATCTTTCAAGGTAGGCTTCTCAACAACACCCACAATACATTAAGCCCTCCCCTTTGTACGTAACGCTTGTGCACCTCAGCCACATTCACTACAGTATTTTTAGACAAGGAAAATGAAACTGCCACTGCCCAACAACTTCTGCATTGAAATGTGTTGTGAGATACAATGATGGATATGAAGTTGAGGAGACGGTCGCTGTGACCGAGCGGTTCTAGGGCTTCAGTCCGGAACCACGCGGCTGCTATGGTCGCAGGCTCGAATCCTGCCTCGGGCATGGATGTGTGTGATGTCTTAGGTTAGTTAGGTTTACGTAATTCTAAGTCTAGGGGACAGATGACCTCAGATGTTAAGTCCCATAGTGCTTAGAGCTATTTGAAGCTGAGGATGGCCAATGAATGAGTGCATATCTGTATGTGTACATATCGTATTTGGTGATCAGCATAAGCCACCTAGCACTCACATAGGCTTAGCAGCAGGATTAAAGGCACATAAATAAATTTTTCTAAGTGACGGATTCCTTTCATAAGAAGGTAGGTCTGAAAATTTCCTATGTGTTTTACTTGACTGAAAAAATCTTGTAAAATATGAGAAAAGTGTATTCTACCGTGTAATTGTTGACAGACCTGTCGTATAGCGTCATTGGTTCTCCTTGACTTACAGGAGTATCAAAAAAGGGAAAAAAACTGTTCCGTTGATACCAAGGCGTATTCGACTTCGTTCTTATATACAATGTTAATTAAAGGTTTTGAGTAGATTTATCACGAGCAAAATGAAGAAGAGAAGTGTATAGGGTCTGGCCAACACCCATGTGTTTCCAGTAGCATCATGTTCATGTAAACAGCAACTCTACAAAGTTAACTAGCGTGAAGAGGGCAGCAAAATTGGTCAGAAATTAATCAATATTAAAGTAAAGCACAAACGCAAGTAATCGCTTTCTTAATACTCTCTCAGTTTGTCAGCCAACCTGTGCTGTACACAGAGCACATGAGAGCTCTAAAGAGTGACAGCACACATTCAACTTTCGCAAAACACCCAATGAACAAAATCCATAACCCCATTAATACCGAAAGTGATCTACACATTCTGAAACACAGCAACAGTCTATACTGACAATAGAAGAAAATTATTACATACAAAAGGCTATAGTGGAAGGGAAAAAGTTTAATAAATGAAAACACAACACCCTGCAACGACACACACTTTACCACTCTGAGAGAACTGACCAAGGACACAGAAAAGAAAGCACACACACGCAAAAGAACCACTTCCCCATCACACACAGAGATATAAAAAAGGAACAGAAGTCGTCGTAACTCCCACTACAGTTTTCATTGCCTTTTCGCAACATGCAATACATCTCCCGCGACACACGCGAACAGCAAGATGGCGTAATCTTGTGGGTCATAAACAAAGTGGAAAGTTTTGTTTTTCTGTATATAGATTCAGCTACATGCCGTCCAACGAACGTGAGCACAAGAATAACTAAGTAACAGCTCAGTACACGCCACAATTGTATTCCACAACACTACCGCAACCCCAATTGCATAACGCTGGCATAGGTAAATTCACCTTTTAGTATTTTCTTACTAACAGCCGCTCACACAGCTGCAAACGACATGATGTACGCTAAGAAAAAACTGCATCAGAAAAAGCACCGAAAAGATGCCGCAAACAGTGACAACGATTCTTAAAAAATGCCATAACATACAATAAATAAGGTAGAATGAAAGTATCGACAGAAAACTAGATTTCAAAAAAACGAACAGTAAAAATGTAATTATGTGTTCTGTGTTTGTATAACTATGCTAGTGCCCGCATCTCGCGGTCGTGCGGTAGCGTTCTCGCTTCCCACGCCCGGGTTCCCGGGTTCGATTCCCGGCGGGGTCAGGGATTTTCTCTGCCTCGTGATGGCTGGGTGTTGTGTGCTGTCCTTAGGTTAGTTAGGTTTAAGTAGTTCTAAGTTCTAGGGGACTGATGACCTTAGATGTTAAGTCCCATAGCGCTCAGAGCCATTTGAACCATTTTTTTGTATTATGGAGACATTGACACCTTTTTAATAATAATTTCCCTTCAATTTCAGGTTATGGACAATTTCGCATGCGAAGTCCAGTGAGTGGTAAGTAAACGTGATTCACCTTTTATTTTTTGTTACGTGCATGTGGTGTGCATGCACTTCGTGACGTTTGGTTCTTAACAGTTCTGGTCTTTTGATTTACCTTGTTGATGAATGAAGATTCTACAATAAATAACTCAGTTCGTTCTTCGTGTAATGCCCGTGATCCCTATATATAATTGTGATGACTTTTGCAGTGTGAACAGTACGACGACATCTACTTCTTACTGACATAAGATGCGTGCGAGAGACTGTACGTATTGTTCTGAAAGTTAGTCACAGGCTAGTTTCGCTTTATTTAGCGCATTTAATGTTAAATTCATTTAGTAATAGTCAGGCCTAAATATTACTAGGTTGCACTCTAGCGTTTATAATTTATTCATTGTACTGTTTGTTTATCCCTGTGGCTGTGGATAGTATTAATTTAAGAAATACAGCAACAAGCCATTTGTTATGTATTCTCATTTATGCCAATGCGCAGGACTTTCACCCCTCTTTAGTCGACGTAATACATATTTGGTCTTCAGTACGCACGTTGCTAAAACATCAACAAGAAATAGGATTCTGCAGCTCCCCTGTCCAAAATAAATTACTTCCTACTCTGTTGTTATTCCGATTTTCTCGTTCATAGATGTGACACACACACTTTACCACTTGTTTCTTGCATAAAAATACTGCGCTGATTTTTTGGGTGAGGTACAAGTGGAAAAGTGTTTCTGCCACGTCTATGAAAGCGAAAATAGGGGTAACAACAAGCAGAGTAGTAGGTACAACTAAAGAGCAATATATCGTAAATATACAATTCGCGAAGTGGAGTAGCTAAACGCAGTTGTTATTTTGTACAAGGCACCAGCTACATCCAGTTTACCGTCTGTGTTTTAATGATGTACTTACTGAAGATTCAAATACGTTTTACGCCATTTGAAAATAGTTGAAAGCCTGAAACGCGTATTGGCATAAATAGAAATACAGAATAAGTGCATGTTTGCTGCATTTCTTGAAATGAAACTATACAGCTGTTTCAGTTACAATGTTGGAGTTTCAGCACATCTTCCAACTGGTTAGGTTACAGCATTATAGACTCTTTATGATGAAACGAAGCGTCTTGCAAGCTGTTGTGGGAAATATCATAATGCCAAAAATGTGGAAAACCATACCGCGTCGTCTTAAGCGTAAAAACATACAACGATTCATATATATGGGTGAGGAAACCTTTCTCTTCGGGATTTACGCAGAAGGTTAAGAATAAATAAATGTTTCAGAGGCGAAATAAAATTGACAACCACTTCAAAGAAAAACAGTTTCGTCGCGATACGTTAGCTGGATGCAGCTTAAGTTGGTGATAGAAACGGGATAGTTTCTGCCCAATATGTTAACATCAGTTGTCATTGTTTCATCGAATTTTCGTGATCTGCAGGTCGAGTTTCGGGAAGTAAACCCGTTGGTCATCCTCGGTAACGTTCAGTTCTGAGTATGCCCACTATCTTATCAAAGGTATCCGAAACCCCCAACGTTATAGCGATGGTGAAGCAAAACAGTGCTGCTCAGTGAGGGTGATTATAGCGACCCGGCAAGGAGATTGGCGCGAAGCTATGCGGCATAGAGCGGCGCTGAGCGAACCAAACATGTTTGTGTCTGACTAGGGTAACTCCCCATCACAGACTCTTCAGATGTAGTAGTAACATGGCCCATTGGATAGTCCATCAAAAACTGAACACAGATCGAGGATGGAAACAGAGAAGCAAAATAGAAACAGTGAATTGTCCAAGCTAAAGATGTACGACATGGAGCGCATTTGAATAGCCTCGGCATGGTGGTTCTGTACGCACGGTGCTGGAGTGTGAATGGGGAGATCCATATTCAAATCTGCCTCGAGTTCCATATTTTTTCACACAATTATGAACTTGCCGTCCAATCACTGATGTATCTATCACTGTACTCAAAGTTTTGCTGTGTCGCGGTGTAACGTCCGTTTGCAAAAGCGAGGTGTAGGGAAAAGACGTCCAGACGTACATACTTCCAATTTGTTCTACACAATTACCACACGTAATGACTCTTGTGTTCCGTTTTGGAAGTACAGACCCTTGAGTTCCTTTGTTGTAACATAATTCATACCCGTTTATTTTTTGCTTTCAGTTCTGTGAGAGGTCTACGCAGCATCTCGCCTGCTCTTACTGTTCTTCTATTCGTCACATTTACTTACAACGATAATTTATTCTTACTACATGACTCATAATCTACAGCCAATGTATAGTGTGACAATGACCAAGATTACAGAAGGAGAACAGACCCGTCAGTGATCGCACGAAAAGTTCATAATTTTGTGGAAGAAAAATAGGCACGTGGAAGGTTTGAACACGGATATCACGCTTTATAGTCCAACACCCTAACCACACAACCATGACGCCGTGGTTCTCACAGTTCGCTCGATGTTGCACATCTTCAGCTTGGACCATTCATTGTTTCTACTTTGCTTCTTTTTTCACAGTTCAGAATATCTTGCTGTTTTCACGCTTGATCTGTGTTCAGTTTTTGATGGGCTGTACACTGGGCCATTTTATCACTAAATCTGAGGGAAGTGCGATAGGAAGTTTCCCTTGCGAGAGCGGCGACCAGAGCTATAGAGTGGCTCAGGCTGCGGCCGCGCAATGCCGGCAGTATTCGGCTGTCACTGTGGGTAGCAGCGTCAGTGCTGGTGATGGCGCTTGAGTTTCTTTAGTTGTACTGTTGAGAAAATGGCATCAGCGGAGGCTTTGAGAGCAGTTTTTTTTATTATTATTATTTGGCATCCTTTATGGGACCATCGAAGCACTATCATCAGAACAAATTTATTTTGGACAAGTTATGTGATGAGGTGGCAGCAGAATTACGGACTATAAGAACAAAATGCATTTCATTAATTTCTTATTTCTTTCATTGACTTAAAATGAGAGGCGATAATGCTGTCGAAGTAGCATAGCTGAAAAACACATGCAAATCGTGTTTTCTTATGGGAGAAAAAGAGTTCAAAACTATCATTTAGACGGCTTCATTTTAAGATCTGTTAAAATTTCGTCCTGTATGATAAATGCCTCGCCTTGAACGCTCGATATCTATTGAATGTTGCTCATCGACACTGAGGAATCCTTGTAGGTCAATGACGGCGTTGTGAAGTTAATGTACATTTCACCATATCATCAGCAAATTCAGGCACAATTTCTCTTGGCTTCGACAATATGCTCCACTTACCCGTCATTATTGCAAAATCGCATTCTGTTAATTGTCATGGTCTGGAAAAGCGTTTGTTGAAACGATAAGTACTCCTAATGTCCATAGAATACAAAAGGCAATCCAGCAAATGTATTTGGTAGTGGAGAGTGTGACGATGTACTCTTGCATCAAGAAGAATAAAATCTAGCACCTTCCCTTTCTTTTCCAAATCCCCCAACATCGATTGCAATGAATTTCAAAAATGGTTCAAATGGCTCTGAGCACTATGGGACTCAACTGCTGAGGTCATTAGTCCCCTAGAACTTAGAACTAGTTAAACCTAACTAACCTAAGGACATCACAAACATCCATGCCCCAGGCAGGATTCGAACCTGCGACCGTAGCGGTCTCGCGGTTCCAGACTGCAGCGCCTTTAACCACACGGCCACTTCGGGCAATGAATTTCCCCTGAGGATCTGCAACTGCTTGTTGTAAGATTGAATGAAAATCTTTATAAGTAAAAAATATTGTACCAGAATTTTCTGGGCACTTCAGACGAATGTGTTTTCGGTCAGCATCACCTACTACAGTTAGGAAGGTCCGTATGTTACATAAATCATTCATAGTATTTAGAAAAAGACACTCACATGTGGAGTGGCTGGAAGCAATCCACCAATATTTTGGCAGTTGACCCCACAATACTTGCAACGGTTGTGAATCTTACTGTTAATGTCAGAGCCATGTTTCGAAAACTTCTTCCGTTTTCTAGGAACCTGTAAAAATTCTCTTTTTATCAGCTATAGATGGCCCGTAAAAATGGCGTTATTTCAATGGAAAAGCCTGTAGTAGCTTGAATATCGGTTGGATATGGAAGTGTCGACTATTAATCATATGGCAAAATATTTTTCTCTTCGCGTACTGTCATTTGCAAAACTCTTGTTTCGATATCTCAAAACGTGTATGAGTTTTGATTAATGTTACAAATATCTCATTCTGACTTTTTCGCTGGCGCTCGAATTCGGGACGAAGCGCTTTACAAACGACCAATTTTCTCGAGATTGAGGATAGATACTGATATCCTTCTAAATGTAAGGAATAATTCAGTATGTTAGGTACTTTTCATTGACAGAAGCATGTGACTGAACATGTACCATGGAGATCAATTATGAAATAATAAACACATTGTTACTTTCCCCCGTGTGTCTTGGTATCATTTGTTTGTAACTTATATGGTACTTATCATCAATTATTTAACCACGGACTCTCCACATATCACAACACTTCGCTTTGCGTCGTAATTATTTCACGACATGCTTCACGTCACTTGTGATGGAAGTCCTAGCAATCTTTATTTTTTGTGTCTCTTAGTGGAATGACAAGTTGCTATGCAACATTTAACAGTTCGTTAGTCGTAGTTTAGTTTACTTTGTTCCCTAATTTACATTTGTAACTTATTTTAAACCAGGTTTATGGACGATGTGTGAGGTTTAAGTTAATGCGTTACACACGTTAGTGTTTAGTAACGTAATGACGAGTTACTATGATCATTTGCCATTTTAATTTATATTACCCACTCTAAATTGCACATCTCTGAAGACATTTGTTAGTTGTTTCGGTTGTCCTTTTAATTTGAATTTACACTACATTAACTGTGTCCTAAGCCTTTCCTTATTCTTTTGTATGCAAAGCCCCATTTGGTAATGGCCTTGATAGTTACTCTTGTCAGAGTTACTTAGTTTCTCTGTAGCGTTTGAAACAATACAGTGAATCTCTTTCCATCACAAACTAAGATTAAAAGGAAAACCATTATATGTCTGGATGTTGATTATTACTTTGAGACCAAATACATCGGCTCGCTTTACCTTAGTCATATTAGTACATTTCATTATGAACCATCAAGAAGATAGCCTAGCACAATAACACGCCGGTTCTGGGATTTGGGGAGGTGAACCTGACCCAGACAGAATCCGTCTCACAGATTAACGATGGGGGCTGTTGAGTGACCCTTCCTTGATATGATTTTTTGGTGGTTTTAAGTTACATCTCAGTAATATCGAAAATTCGCCAGCGCACATGGAACTTGATGATGACTGCTAGACGGCATAAAGCCGCGTGAGTACGCCCACCTTGCCGGCGAATTACTGTTTGCTGCCAAACTATTAAGCTATCCACGCCCTGACCGTGCCTTCAGTTGAGTGTCTACTGCATTACGTATCGCTCTTAAAACGTACTCTCTGATTTAATCTGACTACTGGTAGTATGAATCTTTGGCAATATCTGGACCTTTTCATTGATCAAGACTTGCGACTTAGTAACAGCTGAGTATTCCTGTTCTACAAGACCACATTAGCAACGTTTCCCACCAGGTATCCCACCTTTCTCAGTGTTCATTGGTCTTCAACCATAAATGCAGTTGCCATACAGGGTTCTGTCCAAAACGAATCATCTAAGACCTGAATTTGAGAGAGAAAATTTGCATTCTAACCCTGCGCACGCTAACAATAACTCGGTACAGCCTTGTGCAGATGACTACTTGATCATTGAATGCGATGTGTACCGTTCTGATTTCTATTACCGACTGCAATGATGATGGGACTAGGGGACGGGTAATTTAAAAAAATGCATTATTGACCATGATGTTTATTGACATTTCCTAGAACGATTGACAAGGGATTGGACTACAGACTTACGGAAAATTACTACATATTACTGGCCCGTAAGAATTCGTGTTGGAGTGAAAGCTGATGAGAAGACAGATCAGCGTGTAGTGGAGCGAAAGGAAATAGGCACTACATTTGAGTGGAATCTTAGCCGTGGAAGCACAAGGCAAGCTCAGTTAAATGAATTATGAAACCAACAGAGAGCACTGAAACTTTAGCAGTAGATACTGCATTGCATGTAAGATGCAGCCATGGAAAGGCTAGTTAGAGCACAGCTAATTAATGCTTTAGTAGATAATAGCGGGGTGGACCATTCCAGAACCTCTCTTTTCTGAAAGAGGAAATCGGACTCTTATGCGAGAGGAAAGAGTGATTCTAAATGTACCTATTTGCGTGATCTCCCAGAAAGCAAAGTTGATTTATAGAGGAAGATATTAGTTACACGGAGGCCTAAAACGCATAGATACTCTTATTCTCGTGTTCCGCAAAGGCAACACGGGCCATGGACTATTCCTTCCACAACCTTCAAACAGCTTCTTAGCCATTACAGAAGTATGAGAGGCAGTGTCTATAATCACCTGAAAAGTTTTTTTTCCCTATTTGTACACAGACCATCGGACAGCTCACTGTCAATAACTCAACTTATGTCTTCGATGTCTGTGTACAAAACAAATATTTGTGTCTCCTCAGAACTACGAACTCCCTCTCCTAATATTTCTAGACCATATCGGTCCACGTTTCTTTACTCATTGCACCTATTCCGAGACAGTCCTGAGTGTGACCATGCATTTCGTCTTCTTCGCCCACTTTTACGTCTGGAATAAGATCGCTGATGACTCCTTCGTGTCTCGTGGAATTTACGAGAAATGCGAAACTGATTTTGCTCTGTTGGTAATGGGGAGCATGGTACTGTGTCTCGATCGTAGCCAGACTTCGTCAGTAGAGATAGAAAACCTGGAATATTGCTTATATTCCTGCCATCAGTCATGATTTCTCTTTGCATTCTGCGGGCAGCTTGGTCTACATCTACATTTATACTCCGCAAGCCACCCAACGGTGTGTGGCGGAGGGCACTTTACGTGCCACTGTCATTACCTCCCTTTTCTGTTCCAGTCGCGTATGGATCGCTGGAAGAACGACTGTCTGAAAGCCTCCGTGCGCGCTCGAATCTCTCTAATTTTACATTCGTGATCTCCTCGGGAGGTATAAGTAGGGGGAAGCAATAAATTCGATACCTCATCCTGAAACGCACCCTCTCGAAACCTGGCGAACAAGGTACACCGCGATGCAGAGCGCCTCTCTTGTAGAGTCGGCCACTTGAGTTTGCTAAACATCTCCGTAACGTTATCACGGTTACCAAATAACCCTATGACGAAACGCGCCGCTCTTCTTTGGATCTTCTCTATCTCCTCCGTCAGCCTGATCTGGTACGGATCCCACACTGATGAGCAATACTCAAGTATAGGTCGAACGAGTGTTTTGTAAGCCACCTCCTTTGTTGATGGACTACATTTTCTAAGGACTCTCCCAATGAATCTCAACCTGGTACCCGCCTTACCAACAATTAATTTTATATGATCATTCCACTTCAAATCGTTCCGCACGCATACTCCCAGATATTTTACAGAAGTAACTGCTACCAGTGTTTGTTCCGCTATCATATAATCATACAATAAAGGATCCTTCTTTCTATTTATTCGCAATACATTACATTTGTCTATGTTAAGGGTCAGTTGCCACTCCCTGCACCAAGTGCCTATCCGCTGCAGATCTTCCTGCATTTCGCTACAGTTTTCTAATGCTGCAGCTTCTCTGTATACTACAGCATCATCCGCGAGAAGCCGCATGGAACTTCCGACACTATCTGCTAGGTCATTTATATATATTGTGAAAAACAATGGTCCCATAACACTCCCCTGTGGCACGCCAGAGGTTACTTTAACGTCTGTAGACGTCTCTCCAATGATAACAACATGCTGTGTTCTGTTTGCTAAAAACTCTTCAATCCAGCCACACAGCTGGTCTGATATTCCGTAGGCTCTTACTTTGTTTAACAGGCGACAGCGCGGATCTGTATCGAACGCCTTCCGGAAGTCAAGGAAAATAGCATCTACCTGGGAGCCTGTATCTGATATTTTCTGGGTCTTATGAACAAATAAAGCGAGTTGGGTCTCACACGATCGCTGTTTCCGGAATCCATGTCGATTCCTACAAAGTAGATTCTGGATTTCCAAAAACGACGTGATACTCGAGCAAAAAACATGTTCTAAAGTTCTACAACAGATCGACGTCAGAGATATAGGTCTATAGTTTTGCGCATCTGCTCGATGACCCTTCTTGAAGACTGGGACTACCTGTGCTCTTTTCCAATCATTTGGAACCTTCCGTTCCTCTAGAGACTTGCGGTACACGGCTGTTAGAGGGGGGGCAAGTTCTTTCGCGTACTCTCTGTAGAATCAAATTGGTATCCCGTCAGGTCCAGTGGACTTTCCTCTGTTGAGTGATTCCAGTTGCTTTTCTATTCCTTGGACACTTATTTCGATGTCAGCCATTTTTTCGTTTGTGCGAGGATTTAGAGAAGGAACTGCAGTGCGGTCTTCCTCTGTGAAACAGCTTTGGAAAGAGGTGTTTAGTATTTCAGCTTTACGTGTGTCATCCTCTGTTTCAATGCCATCATCATCCCGGAGTGTCTGGATATGCTGTTTCGAGCCACTTACTGATCTTAAGTAAGAGCAGAACTTCCTAGGATTTTCTGTCAAGTCTGTACATAGAATTTTACTTTCGAATTCACTGAACGCTTCACGCATAGCCCTCCTTACGCTAACTTTGACATCGTTTAGCTTCTGTTTGTCTGAGAGGTTTTGGCTGCGTTTAAACTTGGAGTGAAGCTCTCTTTGCTTTCGCAGTAGTTTCCTAACTTTGTTGTTGAACCACGGTGGGTTTTTCCCGTCCCTCACAGTTTTGCTCGGCACGTACCTGTCTAAAACGCATTTTACGATTGCCTTGAACTTTTTCCATAAACACTCAACATTGTCAGTGTCGGAACAGAAATTTTCGTTTTGATCTGTTAGGTAGTCTGAAATCTGCCTTCTATTACTCTTGCTAAACAGATAAACCTTCCTCCCTTTTTTATATTCCTATTAACTTCCATATTCAGGGATGCTGCAACGGCCTTATGATCACTGATTCCCTGTTCTGCACATACAGAGTCGAAAAGTTCGGGTCTGTTTGTTATCAGTAGGTCCAAGATGTTTTCTCCACGAGTCGGTTCTCTGTTTAATTGCTCGAGGTAATATACGGATAGTGCACTCAGTATAATGTAACTCGATGCTCTGTCCCTACCACCCGTCCTAAACATCTGAGTGTCCCAGTCTATATCTGGTAAATTGAAATCTCCACCTAAGACTATAATATGCTGAGAAAATTTATGTGAAATGTATTCCAAATTTTCTCTCAGTTGTTCTGCCACTAATGCTGCTGAGTCGGGAGGTCGGTAAAAGGAGCCAATTATTAACCTAGCTCGGTTGCTGAGCGTAACCTCCACCCATAATATCTCACAGGAACTATCCACTTGTACTTCACTACAGGATAAACTACTACTAACAGCGACAAACACGCCACCACCGGTTGCATGCAATCTATCCTTTCTAAACACCGTCTGTGCCTTTGTAAAAATTTCGGCTGAATTTATCTCTGGCTTCAGCCAGCTTTCTGTACCTATAACGATTTCAGCTTCGGTGCTTTCTATAAGCGCTTGAAGTTCCAGTACTTTACCAATGCAGCTTCGACAGTTTACAATTACAATACCGATTGCTGCTTGGTCCACGCATGTCCTAACTTTGCCCCGCACCTTTTGAGGCTGTTGCCCTTTCTGTACTTGCCCGAGGCCATCTAACCTAAAAAACCGCCCAGTCCACGCCACACAACCCCTGCTACCCGTGTAGCCGCTTGCTGCGTGTAGTGGACTCCTGACCTATCCAGCAGAACCCGAAACCCCACCACCCTATGGCGCAAGTCGAGGAATCTGCAGCCCATACGGTCACAGAACTGTCTCAGCCTCTGATTCAGACCCTCCACTCGACTCTGTACCAAAGGTCCGCAGTCAGTCCTGTCGACGATGCTGCAGATGGTGAGCTCTGCTTTCATCCCGCTAGCGAGACTGGCAGTCTTCACCAAATCAGATAGCCGCCGGAAGCCAGAGAGGATTTCCTCCGATCCCTAGCGACACACACAATTGGTGCCGACATGAGCGACCGCCTGCAGATGGGTGCACCCTGTACTCTTCATGGCATCCGGAAGGAGCCTTTCCACATCTGGAATGACTCCCCCCGGTATGCACATGGAGTGCACATTGGTTTTCTTCCCCTCTCTTGCTGCCATATCCCTAAGGGGTCCCATTACGCGCCTGACGTTGGAGCTCCCAACTACCAGTAAGCCCACGCTCTGCGACTGCCCGGATCTTGCAGACTGAGGGGCAACCTCAGGAACAGGACAAACAGCCATCTCCGACCGAAGATCAGTATCAGCCGGAGACAGAGCCTGAAACCGGTTCGTCAGACAAACTGGAGAGGCCTTCCGTTCAGCCCTCCGGAATGTCTTTCGCCCCCTGCCACACCTCGAGACGACCTCCCACTCTACCACAGGTGAGGGATCAGCCTCAATGTGGGCAGTATCTCGGGCAGCCACAGTCGTAGTCCGATCGGGGGATGCGTAGGACGAGCTGGCCGTCCCCGACAAACCCCCATCCGGACCCCCACAGTGATGCCCATTGGCAACAGCCTCAAGCAAACAAATTCTGATAAATTCGGGAGGGTCGTACAACGAATCGAGATCCTTAAAAATGGCATCAGATTCTGGTGTCTCGCATCGTGATATGCGGCAGCATCAGGATGCTAAGTCTTACTCGATCCAGCGTACTTTTCGATCAATATTTGGCGAAGAAACCTGTTCGGAACTCCGTGTATAATTTACGGTCTTGCATGCCTATACGCATCCGCATCATTACTTCACTTCTCTGGTGCACACAGGAAGTTCATTTTTCATGATGGATTGCAGCATCTCCTGTTTTCTTCATCTTCAGAGTCATTAATTGATCTGTTCAAAGCGCCCATGTAATACGTTGTCGGACTCCGAATTCTTGACTCTGAAACTCTCTGAGCTCGTCAGGAAAGCGTCTTCTCTTCTTCGTATCACTATTATCGGAACACACTGCTCCCTCGATTCCTACAGGTCCTCACCGTGTACGGCTAATTTTTGCAGTTCATCTGGAGCTTCATGGTGTCGCCAATTAATTGCCGCCTGAATCTCCTTAAAACAAAGCAGAATCTGTACCTTTTCCGTTTCTGCCACATCTACTAGACGAGTCCTGTTCGAATTATTCTCCTCAAGATCAGATAACTGTTCAACTGCCACCGTAAAAACTTCAATTTGTCTGTTTGTCTTGTATATTTCACCATCACTTTGGTTCAAGTCCTGCTTGCGTCTCGATACTTTCTGAGAGACATCCCGTAACGTGTTATTTTGTTCCTTGTTGACTTCTTCCAATACTTACTGTACAACGGCCGGTTTAGCTGAAATTCCGTTTTCTAGATTTTCAGCTACCATGGCACTGTCTTTCGTCATTTCGTCTGGCCACTGATTTATCGCCCCTAACTCAGATTTCACGCTTTGCAACTCCTGATGAAGGCTTAAAATTATGCGTTTACTATCAACTATGAATGAAATCTATCCTTTGATTAGCACTACTTCTTTTTTCCTGTATTCTCTTGGAATTTTCGTCTTTTTTATTGTTGTCTTTTTGTTTGGAACTATCTTTCATTTGTTGGAAGTATCTTTAATTTTTTGGAAGTGTCTTCTATTTTAAGTAATTTTTTGCAGTTTCATTTCCCTCAGTAAGGCTTGCAAGCTATTAAGATAAAAGACAGGCACTGGAATTCTTGCTGCATCTGATGTTACCTTTTCCGCTGGTGTTTGTAAGAACTCAGTCGTATCCTGTCTCGGGGCTCCGGGTGATAAACAACTCTCCGGACTCTCGCCTATTGCCTTTAGCTTTTATGCTTCATATCGATAGTTACCTATTGATCTGGCTTCCACCGCCTCCACGTTCTGAGCACTCTGAGTTGGCTTCGTTTCAAGAGAAAGCTCTGTCTCCCCTGGCACTCAGCAAGCCGAGCCTTTAGGTCGCGATCGTATTGTAACGCTCTTGACTAACCTGTTCTGTTTAACACCATAAGCAATTTAACTCCCTAACTTGAGACTGCAGTGAATATAAACCTATAACTGTTCTGAGTACCCAGATCAACCATAAATTTACTTAAACCCAATGATATGGTAGGCAGAAAAAGCAGAAACCATCATAAGCAACGCTGCATAATCATCAAAGGTGTATTACGATGCTGAACAACTCAGACGAGGCAGAACAGAATTGCCTGATGCCTGTTGAAAAGAGAACCATCAATTACAAGAGTAAATTTAAAGCTAAGTTAGCCTACTTTTCTTGTTCTGGCTGCGAAAATGTAAAGAAGGCCTTAAGGCAGGGATATCATACATGAAAGGTACTCGTTGATTTAAGCTGACTTCTGGTTGTATAATAAGCGGGTACACTACATCAGTAGTATTTGGTGTAACTTGCGAATTTGGGCCTCACATGAGGCATGTTAGGGTTGTCCATGAGATTGTGGTGAGCTCTGCGTGGGGATGGCGCAGGGGTAGCGCACCTGCCTAGAAGAGTAATGTATATATGTGTCACTTCTGTTATGCGACGTTCTTTTTAATGCTGCCCCATCAAATCAGAAAGAGCTTCTTTCTCACCTTGTAATGTCCAACTGCGGGCAATGAGCAACAAAGTTCCCTTAAATTGCGAAGTCTGCAATGAATTCTGGATGTTCTAATTTTCGTTCTTGTACTCCTTGTTTCTTCATGGATTCAACGATAACGAGTTTTAAGTGGAAAAATCGTTCCGGGCATGCCCCTTGACTTAACCAACGTACTTTGCAGTAATATACACTCCTGGAAATGGAAAAAAGAACACATTGACACCGGTGTGTCAGACCCACCATACTTGCCCCGGACACTGCGAGAGGTCTGTACAAGCAATGATCACACGCACGGCACAGCGGACACACCAGGAACCGCGGTGTTGGCCGTCGAATGGCGCTAGCTGCGCAGCATTTGTGCACCGCCGCCGTCAGTGTCAGCCAGTTTGCCGTGGCATACGGAGCTCCATCGCAGTCTTTAACACTGGTAGCATGCCGCGACAGCGTGGACGTGAACCGTATGTGCAGTTGACGGACTTTGAGCGAGGGCGTATAGTGGGCATGCGGGAGGCCGGGTGGACGTACCGCCGAATTGCTCAACACGTGGGGCGTGAGGTCTCCACAGTACATCGATGTTGTCGCCAGTGGTCGGCGGAAGGTGCACGTGCCCGTCGACCTGGGACCGGACCGCAGCGACGCACGGATGCACGCCAAGACAGTAGGATCCTACGCAGTGCCGTAGGGGACCGCACCGCCACTTCCCAGCAAATTAGGGACACTGTTGCTCCTGGGGTATCGGCGAGGACCATTCGCAACCGTCTCCATGAAGCTGGGCTACGGTCCCGCACACCGTTAGGCCGTCTTCCGCTCACGCCCCAACATCGTGCAGCCCGCCTCCAGTGGTGTCGCGACAGGCGTGAATGGAGGGACGAATGGAGACGTGTCGTCTTCAGCGATGAGAGTCGCTTCTGCCTTGGTGCCAATGATGGTCGTATGCGTGTTTGGCGCCGTGCAGGTGAGCGCCACAATCAGGACTGCATACGACCGAGGCACACAGGGCCAACACCCGGCATCATGGTGTGGGGAGCGATCTCCTACACTGGCCGTACACCACTGGTGATCGTCGAGGGGACACTGAATAGTGCACGGTACATCCAAACCGTCATCGAACCCATCGTTCTACCATTCCTAGACCGGCAAGGGAACTTGCTGTTCCAACAGGACAATGCACGTCCGCATGTATCCCGTGCCACCCAACGTGCTCTAGAAGGTGTAAGTCAACTACTCTGGCCAGCAAGATCTCCGGATCTGTCCCCCATTGAGCATGTTTGGGACTGGATGAAGCGTCGTCTCACGCGGTCTGCACGTCCAGCACGAACGCTGGTCCAACTGAGGCGCCAGGTGGAAATGGCATGGCAAGCCGTTCCACAGGACTACATCCAGCATCTCTACGATCGTCTCCATGGGAGAATAGCAGCCTGCATTGCTGCGAAAGGTGGATATACACTGTACTAGTGCCGACATTGTGCATGCTCTGTTGCCTGTGTCTATGTGCCTGTGGTTCTGTCAGTGTGATCATGTGATGTATCTGACCCCAGGAATGTGTCAATAAAGTTTCCCCTTCCTGGGACAATGAATTCACGGTGTTCTTATTTCAATTTCCAGGAGTGTATAAATTCTGTATACTCTTAGTTCGGTTGCATGGAAAACTGTTGCAACTGAAAGTGGAGGCATATTATCCAAGGACAGCTCAATGAATGTGGTATACGGGGACGTTTACCAGTTCTCTTACGTTCCTTTCTCTCCCCACGTTATTTTAAGTATGGAATCTGCAATACTTTATCAGTCTTTTTGAAGAAGAGAGCAGTGTCCATCAGGTGGTATTTCTGAGAACGATGATGCTCGTAACAGTTATTAACAGCATTACGAACGCGGGAGAGACCCTGCCCAGTGTTTACTATTTGTGAACGACTTCTCCACCTTGAGCTTGTTTTCCAGCATTACAAGTAGCACATGCCAGCTTCAGCTGACGGTCAGGAGACTGGAGGAGTAGGCAACTAAAATCAGGTTGGATTTCCGACTGAGAAATCTATGTATGTTCTTTTTAACCGTTTGCACTCCATTTTTACTTTCCCTGAATTGAGAATGAAAGGCTCCACTTAAATTTTAAGAATCCTGGGGTTCCTGGGCCTCACCTCTGACGAAAAACTGCCTTGTCTGCCACATCTGAAAGATTTGAAGGCAAGATGTCTCAGAGCGCTTAGTGGTTAGTGACAGAGCTTAGGAGCCAGACAGGACCTGATTGTCCCTGTTTTATCGATCCTTTGTACGATCGCGGCTATACTGTGGATGTATGGCGTAAAAGAATGATTCATCCACCACAAGGAAATTCGACCAGTCTTGAGGCATTTAGGACCAGCCCTATACCCAGCTTCTGTGCAGGAGGGCCACCACTTCACATCAGGTGACAACTCCTCATGGCATGACAGACGCACAGAATTTATTCCTCTTCCTTCTCACTTGCATACCACTCGATTGTTCAGTCACATTTCGAACGACTCTTTAACACCCGATGGCGAGGAACGAGGCTTATTTTGATACCTGCGAGGGTTTCGTTTTACAACTGGATGCGGCAGATATTGCTGATGTTTCACGCCAAGTTTGGAGTGAAAACCCGCTTCGACCTCTTGAGAGGCCAATAATTATTTTAGAATTGAATGTGTTAGACAAAGAAAGCACTTTAAGTGTAACTTTAGAGTTTCTATACCATTTCATATGAGCACTGCAATTTTAATAAAATACATACAGGCGGGCCGAAGTGGCCGTGCGGTTAAAGGCGCTGCAGTCTGGAACCGCAAGACCGCTACGGTCACAGGTTCGAATCCTGCCTCGGGCATGGATGTTTGTGATGTCCTTAGGTTAGTTAGGTTTAACTAGTTCTAAGTTCTCGGGGACTAATGACCTCAGCAGTTGAGTCCCATAGTGCTCAGAGCCATTTGAGCCACATACAGGCGGATAGAAACAAGAGGATATCTCAGTAGTCTACCCTAGTCGTGTCCCTTTACTTATCGACACTCTGACCAGTTCACAGTTTTTAGTGCTGAACCACAGGGGTCGGACAATAATATGGAAACACTGCGACAAATGCACGTTTGAGCATAAATGCAGATGAGAAGCAAGCCTGCAGATAACGCTGTTGAATTTGACCACGAACGGCACCTGTGCAATGTCCTCAATACGTTGCGAATGCCAGTCATGATCAGAACAGTGTTCTGTGTTATTGTGAGAGCATTACGTCGGAGCTAAGTGACTTCAAATGTGGGCAAATTGTTGTTCGTATGGTGGGTTCTTCCTAACCACGGTAGCGGAAGTGTTTGGTGTTTCACGAGGCACCGTGTCGAAGATTTATACCTCATACGGCGGATGCGGAATAACATTATCTGCTGAGTCACAACACGGATGCAAGTGTGTGTTGAGTGATCGTGACGGACGGACATTAAAGAGGATTAGAACAAAAATAAGGGGACGACAGTTGGAAAAATCACTGTAGAACTGAATGTCGCACTCGCGAACCCTGTCAACACCTAAACAACACGAAGGGCACTCCAGAAGCAGAGAATTGCAGGGCGAGCTGGAATTCCAAAATTATTTATCAGTGATTCAAATGCGCTTAACAAGAAAACGTGAAGCCACAGCCATAAAATCTGGGCTGTGGAGCAGTGGAAGAAAATAATTTGGTCATATGAACCTTGTTTCACACTGTTTACAACTTCTAGCCGCGTTTACATCCCAAGAACGAAACATGGCGGGGATTCCTTGTTGATTTGGGCAAACATGTCGTGGTGTTCCATGGGCTGCATTGGTGCTCTGCAAGGTAATGTCACTGTCAAGTATTATGTGAGCGTTTTTGCTGACCTGGCCCTTCTAATGGTACAATGTTTGTTCCCAAACGGTGCTACAGTGTCCCAAGATGACAGGTGCTCTATTCACACAGCTCGCATCGTTCAGGATTGATTTTATGAGCACGAGGACGACTTGTCACATTTTCCTTGGCCACTGCTGTCACCAGATCTCAATATTATTAAGCCTTTTTAGTCTGGTTTGGAGAGAAAGGTGCGGGATCGCTATCCACCTCCATCATCGTTAGCCGAGCTTGTAACTCTTTTGCAGGAAGAATCGTATAAGATTCCCTTGAAAACCACACTGGAACTGTATTTTTCCGTTCGGAGACGACTGGAAGTTATTTTGAATTCCAACGGTTTTCCTAAACCAGAGGTCTCCAAACTACGGCCCGCGGGCCGAAACCGGCCCGCGAGAGCCGGCAAACCGGCCCGCGTTAGCTGGCCGGACGTCCCCGGTATCCGGTCCGCTAAATATTTGAGGTGGTACCTATACTGCCAACAATTGAGTTTCGAGGCCTATGGCGACCAATACACCGCGACATTGGCTCTGCTACTCGCTACAAAACTACATAACTAAACTTATTGTTGCGCCCTTGAAATAACAATGCGTTGACATACTCCACCTCTGTTACGTCTTGCAGTAGTAGTGTTGCTAACATTGATTTTGAGATTTCGTTAACTTTGCAGGACGCTTTCGTGAAGAACGTGCAGTGATATACTTTTTTGTCGGTGAAATTCGCCAGAGTAAAATACGCCAGAATTTCGGTCAGGTACTTCCACCAATCAAAATTATTTAATTAAATAAAAATCGTAGTTCGTTTCAATGCTAGCTATTCCCACAACCTTAGATTTTTGCGATTTCATCTTTCGTTTAGCCTTACATTACGGTGATCATGGAGTGCTAGGGTGCTTTAATCCCACTTGGTAGATCTTGGCCCTTATGACTTCGTGGAGGAGTCAGGAGTAGTCAATGTGGCCCGCGGACCAAAAAGTTAGGAGACCCCTGTCCTAAACAGTACTCAGCATGGTGAAGTGTTGTGTTTTTGCTGTTTCCATATTTTTGTCCGCCCACCGTGTACGCTAACTTGAAGGCACTGGATCAGTCATCGAAGCAAGCAGTTTCTCATCATCTCAGGTTCCCTTAGTGACCTACAAATTCACCATCAACTGTACCCAGCAGAGAAGATGATCCAATTAATGCAGGATAAACTGCTGCTTCTCCATCATCAGGGGAAGTAGGTATCTTTCTACTGAATACGAGGGCATCTGGTATTTTTTTTAAAAAAAGGGGGGGGGGGGAACGAACTAGCTGATGTAGCAGCGAATAAGGCCTACGGAGAACCCATTGTGACTACGTACCTTACCCATCAAGTTTCCAACACACTGCTGAGTAAAAAAGCCATGTAACTGTGGGAAAAAGAGTAGCAAAGCGTCTGGGACACTAAGCTGCTGTCAGTGACGCCAACTACCCGGCTGTGGCGTACCTCATACAGGTCACCCCGACGGAACCAAGTCGCCCTAACTCGTTTCCGAATAGGATAGGCTAATATCAGGTGAGACGTAAACTTTGTTTTAGCTAATGAGGAGACGTCTTTTAGAATTATTTTTGTTGTCCGAACTTCAACCTAAAGTCTTAGTGTGGGGATGTTTTAGTCTCATGTGGAGTATCTGGCTCATGCTATTTCGTCTGATGATCAGCCAGTATATATATTTGCGATGATATTTTAATCACTTTTTTATTGTATCTGTCTCTGTTTTCAACAAATATTTTAGGATATGTGTATGTGTGTATATAAAATGATTTTTCAGAAGCCATTTTACTTTTATTTCATTATAATTTTTATCTTTCACCCATTTTAATCATACTCGTCTCATAGTTTAGTACGGGCGCTAAAGTTCTTGACGTCGTGCACTCACACAACCCTGTCATCCTTATCATCGACGGCAAGGCCCGGGAAGTTCAAAACCGCGTCTATCTTTCCATCACTGCACAATTCAGCAAGTGGTGATGTTCTCTTCTGGGAGGAAAGTAAACACACAGGGTGACAATTGTTGAACTATATGAAAAAATCGTAAATTAGTTACAAACTACGGCGTGCACTCACTTTATTCAACATGTAAACGTCACTGCAGACATTCGGATTTAGATTATGACATGATCGATATGCCTGCCATCATTTGCGATGATGTGGCGCAGACGAATAGCGAAATTTACACGACCCGCTGAAGTGCCGGAACATCGATGCTATCGATGACCTCCTAAACGGCTGTTTCCAGCTCAGCAATGGTTTTGGGATTATTGCCGTACACCTTGACTTTAGTATAGCCTCACAACAAGGAGTTACATGTGTTCAGATCTGGAGAATATGGCGGCCAATCGAGGACCATGCCAGTGGCCTCTGGGTACCCCAGAGCCAGAATGCGGTCCCCAAAGTGCTTCTCTAGAACACCAAAAATTCTCCTGTTTCGATGGGGTCGACCTCCGTCTTGCATGAACAACATCATGTCGAAATCAGGGTCACTCTGGATTACGGGGATAAAATCATCTTCCAAAAGCTTCACTGACCGTTGGGTAGTCACCGTGCCATCAAGGAATATCGCACCGATTATTCCAAGACTGGACACCGAACACCGCACACTCACCCGTTGAGGGTGAAGAGACTTCTCGATCGCGAAATGCGGATTCTCAGTACCCCAAGTGCGACAATTTTGCTAATTGACGAACCCATACAAAGGAAAGTGGGATTCATCGATAACCAAATCATACATGGCATAATAATTCCCATCATGCTCCTCAGCCAACCGTGCAGTTTGAACGTCATAACGCAAACCGTTCAGAAGTTATGACCATTTTATTTCATATAGTTCAATAATTATCACCCTGTAGGATTAAATGAGGCCCGCAATATGTCTGACAGAGGTTCTTAACTGTAGGTGTTACGGGAACATACTAATCCACACATTTGTATCCGTCTTTCGGTCTACAGGAAGGGAGGAGGGAAGGAAGGAAGATGATGGTTTAATGTCCCGTCGACAAGGAGGTCACTAGAGACGCAGCACACGCTCGGAATGTTTCAAAGATGTGGAAGGAAATCTGCCGTGCCCTTTCCATGGAACCATCCCGGAATCTGCAGGAATGATTTAGGGAAATCACTGAAAACCCAAATCTGGATGGCCGGCCGCGGATTTCAACCGTCTTTCTCTCGACCGCGAATCCAGTGTACTCACCACTGCGGCGCTACTTCCCTCGATGACTGAGGAGCGTATACGTGCTACCGCACTCAAACGAAGCCATTAATTTCGATCGCTTTACTGCTCGTCGTGTTAGAACTACACGACTATTTTGAGGAGACACACAATCAAAACTATCCCCTAATTAAGATATCTGATCTAGGTTAACGTGCATGTACTAAACGAACTGGAACTTAATTTCATTGCTCTTAGTGCAATCACTGTTAAGCCGGCAACTTTTTAGAGTCCCTATGTGCAGGTTGTATTTCCGTGAATTTCTGAACTGATTAAATAAACGATATTGATAAAAAATGACAGTGATTTTGAAACTGTCAGAAGGCTGTAAAGCTGCCAGAACCTCTGCCTCTAGCTATTATGGTCGCAGGTCCTACATATGCACCGTAATGAATGAGCCACTTCCAAGTGAGCATCCAGATGTGGCGACAGCGTACCATATTCTGGTCAGCAGTTCTGATACAGCTACTTTCTAGCTACTTTCAATCGTTGAAAACAAATCATTGAAGGTCGGTGTATTTGAAAGGCACCATTAAATTCCACAGTGAGGTGCACTTACGCAATATGTAGTCAGATAGGAGTAGAAAGTGACCAGTTATGATCATCAGTGCTACCAGTAATCTCTCATTGCTTTTTAATTCATGGTACCATGTTATTCCTCGCGTACATCTCAATATCATTGCATAAATCCTAACAGGGGTTATTCGTTTACCTTCACTAAACAATCTCGTTAGAGCGAATAGTTTTCAATAAATTTTGTGCTATTAAGAACCATGATCTTATTCCCCACAGGTGCCATATCGTAGGACAACATAACCATGCCTCATTTCTTTGGCCAACAGGACATTGAAGATCCAAGCATTCCTAATAGTAATTAGTGTTTCTGCTAGTTCTGTATTGCCTTAACGACCCTCATTAATGTCTTCGTTGATGGATCGTGCAGTTCAAAAGAGAGCTTTACATGTCGGTGGAGCATAACAATGTGTAGGTATTACATTGTAGTGCACTGACACTTGAGTTGATAGTTTTATGAAACTTTACGCGGCATAAGAACACGAGCTTCCACTTGTCGCTGTCCAGGAGTTACAGTGAGTGCATCGGTTCGAGAAAACCCGTCCTCCCGAAAGGCAGGTACTGAGAGCAACAGTGTGTTTATACGAGTACTTACCGATTACCTCTGATTGTAGCAGCGGATAGACGGATCACAAGGCAGGAAATCACTTTCCATATCATCTGGTGAGCAGCCGTACCATCCAGAACTGTCTCCACACCATCAGATACAGAAACCATCGCTTCACTCAATCACCGCTGCTCATTGTACATCACAGGGGACGCAGGTTAGCGTGGGGTCCGGTAGATACAGCCATCCACGCTTGAAACTTGGGAAAAATTCACTTACACTAATGAATGACTGTAAACATTGCTACACACTGTTGAGAGGCTACGTGCACGTCGATGACCACTTCAGGCGCGCATCCCACGCAGCATTCTGATTGATGCTAGACATATTTTCGTGCCGGTGTGTGTGTGTGTGTGTGTGTGTGTGTGTGTGTGTGTCGGGGGAGGGGGGGGGGGGGCGAGGAATATTGCAAGGGATGAAACGGAAGGATGTACGAAACCTGCGGCCAATGAAACTTGCATCCATTCAAAAGTCTTTACACTTGCGTCTAGTATTCCCTCCGTCATGAATATGCTCTAACATCACGGTTGTCTGTAGTCATTTCTCTAATCGTCATGTCTTGGCCATAGGTGAGTTAGTAAAATGAGTTATTTTTCGAGTGAATAAAAGCATATTATTTTACTTCAATTTCCTTAAACAACTTACGATACACCAGAAAAGTTTGGAGAGATTTTCAGCAACTGCTACAGTGGTAATGTTTTAACTATTATTCTTCAGTATGATTTATCTCGTTCTTACAGCACAGACATGAAAAATATTACTTCCTGTTAATTCCAGATTAATGCCCTTAACGCATTGTCAATTATTAATGTGATTGTTTATTAGTATCAAATATATTTTCTTGTTCTTTTCAGATCGGAGCAATTATTCTCTTAATATGGAGGTTGATGGTAAGTAACACTCTCATATTCAGTTAATCTGAAATACATTGTGTATTGGTAGTGACTCATTGTAATAAGTGCGCACTTTATTGTTCTGCCGTTCCCACATGTTCGCTCCACTGGTCATGTACTGGGTGTTACAAAAAGGTACGGCAAAACTTCCAGGAAACATTCCTCACACACAAAGAAAGAAAGTATGTTATGTGGACATGTGTCCGGAAACGATTACTTTCCATGTTAGAGCTCATTTTGTTATTTCTATTCAAATCACATTAATCATGGAATGGAAACACACAGCAACAGAACGTACCAGCGTGACTTCAAACACTTTGTTACAGGAAATGTTCAAAATGTCCTCCGTTAGCGAGGATACATGCATCCACCCTCCGTCGCATGGAATCCCTGATGCGCTGATGCAGCCCTGGAGAATGGCGTATTGTATCACAGCCGTCCACAATACGAGCACAAAGAGTCTCTACATTTGGTACCGGGGTTGCGTAGACAAGAGCTTTCAAATGCCCCCATAAATGAAAGTCAAGAGGGTTGCGGTCAGGAGAGCGTGGAAGCCGTGGAAGCCGTGGAATTGGTCCGCCTCTACCAATCCATCGGTCACCGAATCTGTTGTTGAGAAGCGTACGAACACTTCGACTGAAATGTGCAGGAGCTCCATCGTGCATGAACCACATGTTGTGTCGTACTTGTAAAGGCACATGTTCTAGCAGGACAGGTAGAGTATCCCATATGAAATCATGATAACGTGCTCCATTGAGCGTAGGTGGAAGAACATGGGGCCCAATCAAGACATCACCAACAATGCCTGCCCAAACGTTCACAGAAAATCTGTGTTGATGACGTGATTGCACAATTGCGTGCGGATTCTCGTCAGCCCACACATGTTGATTGTGAAAATTTACAATTTGATCAAGTTGGAATGAAGCCTCATCCGTAAAGCGAATATTTGCACTGAAATGAGGATTGACACATTGTTGGATGAACCATTCGCAGAAGTGTACCCGTGGAGGCCAATCAGCTGCTGATAGTTCCTGCACACGCTGTACATGGTACGGAAACAACTGGTTCTCCCGTAGCACTCTCCATACAGTGACGTGGTCAACGTTACCTTGTACAGCAGCAACTTCTCTGACGCTGACGTTAGGGTTATTGTCAACTGCACGAAGAATTGCCTCGTCCATTGCAGGTGTCCTCGTCGTTCTAGGTCTTCCCCAGTCACGAGTCATAGGCTGGAAGGTTCCGTGCTCCCTGAGTCGCCGATCAATTGCTTCGAACGTCTTCCTGTCGGGATACCTTCGTTCTGGAAATCTGTCTCGATACAGACTTACCGTGCCACGGCTATTGCCCCGTGCTAATCCATACATCAAATGGACATCTGCCAACTCCACATTTGTAAACATTGCACTGACTGCAAAACCACGTTCGTGAGTAACACTAACCTGTTGATGCTGCGTACTGATGTGCGTGATGCTAGTACTGTAGAGCAATGAGTCGCATGTCAACACAAGCACCGAAGTCAACATTACCTTCCTTCAATTGGGCCAACTGGCGGTGAATCGAGGAAGTACAGTACATACTGACGAAACTAAAATGAGCTCTAACATGGAAATTAAGCGTTTCCGGACACATGTCCACATCTTTTCTTTATTTGTGTGTGAGGAATGTTTCCTGAAAATTTGGCCGTACCTTTTTGTATCACCCTGTATATGAAGAGATCCGCTGCTTAAAGTCTACGACATGAAGTTGTTACACAATGGGATCAAAAGTATCTGGACACATGGCTGAAAACGACTTACAGGTTCGTGGCACCCTCCATCGGTAATGCTGGAATTCAATATGGTGTTGGCCCACCCTTACCTTTGATAACAGATTCCACTCTCGCAGGCATACGTTCAATCAGCTGAAGGTTTCTTGAGGAATGGCAGCCCATTATTCACGGAGTGCTGCACTGAGGAGAGGTATCGATGTCGGTCTGTGAGGCCTGTCACGAAATCGGCGTCCCAAGCATCCCAAACGTGTTCCATAGGATTCAGGTCATGACTCTGTGCAGGCCAGTCCATTACGGGGATGTTATTGTCGTGTAACCACTCCGCCTCAGGCCGTGCATTATGAACAGGTGCTCGATCGTGTTGAAACATGCAGTCGCCATCCCCGCAGTGCTCTTCGACACTCGGAAGCAAGAAGGTGTTTAAAACATCAATGTAGGCCTGGAAAGCAAGAAGGTGTTTAAAACATCAATGTAGGCCTGTGCTGTGATAGTTCCACGCAAAACAACCAAGGGTGCAAGCCCCCTCCATGAAAAACACGATCACACAATAACACCATCGCCTCCGAGTTTTACTGTTGGCGCTACACACACTGACAGATGACGTTCGCCGGGCATACGCCATACCCACACCCTGCCATCGGATCGCCACATTGTCTACAGTGATTCGTCACTCCACACAACGTTTCTCCACTGTTCAATCGTCCAATGTTATCGCTCCTCACACCAAGCGACGCGTCGTTTGGCATTTGCCGGTGTGGTATGTCGCTTATGACAGGCCGCTCGACCATGAAATCAAAGTTTTCTTACCTCCCGCTTAACTGTCATAATACTTGCAGTGGATCCTGATGCATTTTGGAATTCCTGTATGATGGTCTGGATAGATGTCTGCCTGTTACACATTACGACCCTCTTCAACTGTCGTTGGTCTCTGTCAATCAACAGACGAGGTCGGCCAGTACGCTTTTGTGTTGTACGTGTCCCTTTGCGTTTCCACTTCATTATCACATCGGAAAGAACTGGACCTAGGGAGGTTTAGGAGTGTGGAAATTTCGCGTACAGACGAATGACACAAGTGACACCCAATCACCTGACCACGTTCGATGTCCGTGAGTTCCGCGGAGCGCCCCATTCTGCTCTCTCACGATGTCTGATGACCACTGAGGTCACTGATATGGAGTACCTGGCAGTACGTGGCAGCACAATGCACCTAATATGAGAACTGTATGTTTTTGGGGGTTTCCGGATACTTTTGATAACATAGTGCATCTGTGTAATCGTCCGTAGCTCGTGATCTAGTGACTAGCGTTGCTACCTGTGGATCACGTGGTCTCGGGTTCCATTCCCGGGCGGGTTGGGCGTTTCCTCCACCTGTTGACTGGGTGTTTGTGCTGTCCTCATCATTCCATCATTATTCACGAAAGTAGCTAGATTGGACAGCGTACATATTGGGAATGTGCACGGGCGCTGATGACAGCAGTTGAGGTCCGCACAAACCAAACATCATCATCATCTTCTGTGTTCTGTGTTCCGGTTCCTTATGCCTATTAGATTTTATATAGATATATTATATTAGATTATATAGATATATTATATTATTATTATATTTTATATTGAATACGCAAAGGAACTTGTCAGTCATCTAACGTCATTTCACCATAGGTCTCGGAAAAAAGGCGCATGTTATTCTACTCTAGATGAAGCTTCTCAAGACGGATACGCAGAGCTCTAGGCCAATATCGCCGACGTAGATTTCTAGCAGAATAGTGGAACGTACACTGTACTCGCGTTTGATGACGTTCCTAGAGACCGAGCCACTACTACCCCAAACTGCTTCCCCAAGAAAATAGTTAAATATACTCGTAAGAAACCTTGTAACAAAAAATGGTTCAAATGGCTATGAGCACTATGGGACTTAACATCTATGGTCATCAGTCCCCTAGAACTTAGAACTAGTTAAACCTAACTAACCTAAGGACATCACACACATCCATGCCCGAGGGAGGATTCGAACCTGCCACACTGAAGCGCCTTTAACAGAAACTATCAAACATTATAAAATCTACTGTGTTATATTAAGAAAAGTTTTTAAAAAATCCAGGAGTATGTGTATGATGTCTGAAATCAGCAACTCTGATAATAAAATTAAAACAATTTGGAATATTATTAAAAGAGAAACAGGTCAACCAAGAGCAGAGGAAGACAGTATTACCATAAAATTGATTGAAAACTTTATGAACAAAAATTCAGAAGTTGAAAATATTTTTAATAATCATTTTCTAAATGTTGTGGATATAGTAGGATCCAGGTGTTCATTAGAAGATGCTAGGCTGTTAATGGAAGAGGCCATACCTATGCAATTTGATACAATTGAAATCTCACCCACTTCTCCCTCTGAAATTAGGAAAATAATAAACTTGCTTAAAAGCAAAAACTCACATGGAATTGATGGCATTTCCAGCAAAATACTAAAAGCTTGTTCTCAACAGATAAGTAAGATTCTCAGCCACCTGTGTAATAGCTCTCTGGAACAGGGTGTTTTCCCTGATAGACTGAAATATGCTATTGTTATACCTTTGCATAAAAAGGGGGATGGATCTGATGCCAATAATTACCGTCCAATCTCCCTTCTAACAGCTTTATTCAAAATTTTTGAGAAAGTAATGTATTCAAGAGTAGCTTCACATGTCTGTAAAAATGAAGTACTAACAAAATGTCAGTTTGGTTTCCAGAAAGGTTTTTCAACAGAAAATGCCATATATGCTTTCACCAATCAAATTTTGAATGATCTGAATAACCGAACGCCACCCATTGGGATTTTTTGTGATCTCTCAAAGGCTTTTGATTGTGTAAATCATGAAATTCTGCTAGACAAGCTCAAGTATTGTGGCATGAGTGGGATAGTGCACAAATGGTTTAATTTGTACCTAACTGGAAGAGTGCAGAAAGTTGAAATATGTAGTTTTCATAACATGCAAATATCAGCACATTCCTCAAACTGGGGAACTATCAAGAATGGGGTTCCACAAGGGTCAGTCTTGGGTCCTTTGTTGTTCTTAATATATATTACTGACTTGCCATTCTATATTCATGAAGAGGCAAAGTTAGTTCTCTTTGCTGATGATACAAGTATAGTAATCACACCTGACAAACAAGAATTAACTGATGAAATTGTCAATACTGTCTTTCAGAAAATTACTAAGTGGTTCCTTGTAAATGGACTCTCACTGAATTTTGATAAGACACAGTACATACAGTTCCGTACAGTGAATGGTATGATGCCATTAATAAATATAGACCTTAATCAGAAGCATATAGCTAAGGTAGAATATTCCCAATTTTTAGGTGTGTCCATTGATGAGAGATTAAATTGGAAGAAACACATTGATGATCTGCTGAAACGTTTGAGTTCAGCTACTTATGCAATAAGGGCCATTGCAAATTTTGGTGATAAACATCGTAGTGAATTAGCTTACTACGCCTATTTTCACTCATTGCTTTCATATGGCATCATATTTTGGGGTAATTCATCACTGAGGAATAAAGTATTTATTGCACAAAAGCGTGTAATCAGAATAATAGCTGGAGTCCACCCAAGATCATCCAGCAGACATTTATTTAAGGATCTAGGGATATTCACAGTAGCTTCTCAGTATATATACTCTTATGAAATTTGTTATTAACAACCAAACCCAATTCAAAAGTAATAGCAGTGTACATAACTACAATACTAGGAGAAAGGATGATCTTCACTATTCAAAATTAAATCTAACTTTGGCACAGAGAGGGGTGAATTATACTGGCACTAAAGTCTTTGGTCACTTACCAAATAGTATCAAAAGTCTGACAGATAACCAACAAGTATTTAAGAAGAAATTAAAAGAATTTCTGAATGACAACTCCTCCTACTCCATAGAGGAATTTTTAGATATAAATTAAGAAAAAAAACAAAAACATATTTAAAAAAATAAAAAATTAAGAAAATAAATAAATAAAAAACACAAAAAAGTAAAGTTGTTATATTAACTTAAGTATGTTGTTAAATTAACTTAATTATGTCATGTATTGGAAAATTTGACTCGTTACACATCATTACGAAATATCGTATTCGTGATCCATGGAACTGGTATTAATCTAATATAATCTCTAATCTAATCTAACTTCATAGGAGTCAACGTTGTTTCAGCAAGCACCAGTCCTGCGAAACACAATTCGTGCTCTATATGTGAATGTGGACTTCCCGGAGAATCAACAGCTCTTGCTCTTTTCGTTCAAGAGATCCAGAAGAATGTACATCGTTTGTTTCATCATGATGCCATATTTATTGACCTCCAAAAAGCCTTCGATACAATTCCACACCAACGCCTAGGGAAAAAATTATGTGCCCTCGGAATATCCGAACTGATATGTGACTGGATTGAAGACTTCCAAGCAAACAGAGCTCCATACGTCGTTTTTAACGGAGGGCACCGTAAGAGGCGAAGGTAGTGTACGTCAAGGAATACCTTGAGTAAAATAACTTGCGATGTTTGACAGTTTGCGTGGAGCGAGTGAAGGGAAGCACTGTTACCAGCACTAGCCAAGCGCGCCACTCGTACTTTCGGAATGTAGTCGTTAACTGACCGTCATTGAGGCATAGTCAATAATAAACAAACGAGAATACCGAACAGATCACTTACATCAATGAAAATTTTATAAATATGTCGAGCATGATGTAAACAGAGCGTCTCCCAGGGAAGAATCTTCCCTACCCTCTTCCTTGGAGAGGTCCTGAAGCTGACATAAATTATTGCCTCTTCGATTTCTTCCTCCACAAATCCTTCACATATTCATGTTTCTTCGACTTCCTGTTGGGTATGGCTCACAACCAGCCATTTGGGCTAACGATCGTAACAACTTCTTTTATTAACATTTCCACCTCTCTAAGATTTTGTATTATATCTTGCCACGTAACATTCCACCGAGGCCAATGTAAGTTCAGTATGATTGAAACAACCCTGATTGCAATATGTCTACTTACAAAGCTAGTTCGTCAACGTGTGTGTGCCGCTTTTTGTTTTTACAGCTTTAGAAGTTCCATTACTTTCTCTTATTCACGCCAGGTTCATATTTCTCGGATGGAACGTTTCTCTGCAACCAGAAAAAAATACGTTTTCCTCCCTGAAACGAAACAACAATAAAATTTGGAAACTAGCAAGAACAATGATTATGCAGCCACCCTTTCCTATTGGCATTATTGTTGCTCTTTCGTCTGTGTGGTTCGTCCACCCGTTTGCCAACTTATGGCATGCATTAACGCACGTTTCGTTAAGCCACACGATGTCATCCGATGAAATGCTTTTCACGGCACACAGATACCGACATCTCCATACCATGTCACGATGCTCGGCGATAAACTTCTGAGACGAGAACGTTTCGTGCTGGAGTCGCGCTCATGGAAAATGAAATAATCGTGTGGCATTCTCGGCCCCCGGGTGCAAGTCTTATTTCAGGCGGCGCCACATTGGGTGACTGCGTGCCGGTGATGATGAAAGGATGACGAGGACAAGACAACATTCAGAACACGAGCGGAGAAAGGTCTCCAACCCAGCCGGGAATCGAATCCGGACCCGCTGCGTAGTAGTCAAGCACCTAACCACTCAGCTAAGCAGGCTACCATGCAAGGGACGACTTACCCTCAGAAATAACTCAGCTACTTTGAGCTTAAAAAGAAGCTTATTTAACGCAGAGTACTCTTGCGTTGATAACAACCATACGCGTGCTTACAGATTGCGTCTTGCTGGGATGTGTCAGTCGTGTTTATCCGCCTGTCTTAACGTCTTTTCTTACCACGGGTTCTAAGGAGAGGGAAATCTGGTGATGCTTTATCGTTCGCGTCTTCCTTTCTTTCTCCTTTGAAAATCTACAACACTTCAGACCTGTGAATGTGAACCGCAGTTGCTGTTTTGGCGAGCAGTCTTGAAGCATCTAAAGTCGGATCTTTACTCCAGTTCAATATACTCGTACAAGGAGTACGCAAATTCGCGGACTTGTCCGCAGATTGGAATTCTGTTTTTAACGGTCGGTACCTTTCTCGGTATCTGCACAGGCATCTCAAAGTCGTGAAATCGTCCTGTCGGTACAAATGTAACTAATCTGGCCTGCGGTATCTCGACTACACAAGCCTCGGAGCTGGCTCCCAGAAGAGGGAAACAAACTTGAGGTGTAGGTTAATCTGTGGGGAAGCGGAGTCCCAATACCACATAGAGACGAGCACGGAGAAAAGCTCAGTACGCGACCAGCACGATTGACAACAACTAACAAGTGAAACCATGAGCACGGTACAGTGCGAAAGCCAGGTCCGAGTTGGTCGTTATCAGCATCAGAACTTTTGGGCCCAGCATTTCTCCGCCGGCACGTAAACACCTGAATCGCGCGTGATGTCCGTCACAGCTTGCCACACCGTTCTGCCGCGAGAACCACCCCAGTTTACATCGACGTCGGCTAGCGGGCCTACTAAAGCTTCTAAGCCTGCTTTCTCAGATGTCCTCTTTT
Source organism: Schistocerca nitens (assembly GCF_023898315.1). Taxonomy (NCBI): domain Eukaryota; kingdom Metazoa; phylum Arthropoda; class Insecta; order Orthoptera; family Acrididae; genus Schistocerca; species Schistocerca nitens. The sequence continues at coordinate 535,158,704 of NC_064616.1, read as the reverse complement.
TACGGCAAACGTCGTCTTCAGACTGTCACACTACTACAGAAGCTACTAAACAGCAGCAGCTGGCGAACGTAGAACATTCCAATGCTCGAAAAAACAGCACATCTCACAGCAATAGCAGAGGAACACAGAATGAACGGCTGTTCACCAGCACGTGCTACCGTTTACTGAAGGGAGAGAAAAATACTTGCCGACGTGCTGGTGCGACGGAAGGAAAAACGGACTAGTCATTGGTGTTACCTGAACAAGACGATGTCTCTGAGCCGGATGCAGTCGTCCACCCTCTTCCACAGGAAGCTTCCCGGCCCGCAAAGTCTGGGCATTCATAGAGGGTGGATTTGCTGGTGGTTGGGAGCTCCAACGTTAGGCGCGTAATGGGGCCCCTCAGGAACATGGCTGCCAAGAAGAAGGAAGCCAGTGTGCACTCCGTGTGCATTCCGGGGGGAGTCATTCCGGATGTGGAAAGGGTGCTTCCGGATGCCATGAAGAGTACAGGGTGCAGCCAACTGCATTTGGTGGCTCATGGCGGTACCAATGAGGTGTGTCGCTTTGGATCGGAGCAGATTTTGTCTGGTTTCAGGCGGCTAGCGGAAATGGTAAAGACTGCTAGTCTTGCTTCCGAGATTAAGGCGGAGCTCACCATCTGCAGCATCGTCGATAGAACCGTCTGTGGTCCTTTGGTGCAGAGCCGAGTGGAGGGTCTGAATGAGGGGCTCAGGCGGTTCTGTGACCGTGGAGGCTGCAGATTCCTTGACTTGTGCCATCGGGTGCTGGGTTTCCGGGTCCCGCTTAATAGGTCAGGAGTCCACTACATACAGGAGTCGGCTACACGGGTAGCGGGGGCTGTGTGGAAGAGACTGGGCGGTTTTTTAGGTTAGAGGGTCTCAGGGAACCACAGAAGGGGCGTCCGTCTAAAAGTGGGCAGCTAAAACACAGTAAGGTAGTTCTAGAAACGATTGTTATTATAGTTGTAAATTGTCGTAGCTGTGTTGGGAAACAGAAAGCACTGAAGCTGAAGTAGCTGTAGGTACAGAGAGCTGGCTAAAGCCGGAAAGAAGTTCCTTCCGATCTGATCATGTGGAATGTTTTCAAAGAGAGAGTATCAACAGAAATTGAGAGATATATACCACATAAATTAATAGGTGATGGTACTGATTCCCCATGGTACACAAAACGCGTCAGGTCGTTATTGCAGAAGCAACGAAAAAATCATGCCAAATTTAAAAGAACGCAAAATCCCCAAGATTGGCAAAGTTTTATAGAAGTTCGAAATATAGCGCGTACTTCAATGCGAGATGCTTTTAATAATTTCCACAACGAAATTGTCTCGAAATCTGACAGAAAACCCAAAGAGATTCTGGTCATACATAAAGCATAACAGTGGCAAGATGCAATCAATACCTTTACTGCGCAATAACCTTCACCAAAGAAGACGAAGTTAATATTCCTGAATTCCAATCAAGAACAACTGCTAAGCTGAGAAACATATCCTCGGTGTAACAAAGCAGCTTAAATCACTTAATAAAGGCAAGGCCTCCGATCCAGATTCTATACCAGTCAGGTTCCTCTCAGAGTATGCTGATAAAATAGCTCCATATTTAGCAATAATATACAACCACTCGCTCACAGAAAGATCCGTACCTAAAGACTGGAAAATTGCTCAAATCACACCAATACCCAAAAAGGGAAGTAATGATACAGGCTTGTAATTCAGTAGATTACTCCTAACGTCGATTTGCAGTAGGGTTTTAGAACATATACTGTATTCGAACCTTATGAAGTACCTCGAAGAAAACGATTTATTGATCTATAGTCAGCACGGATTCAGGAAATATCGTTCTTGTGAAACACAACTAGCTCTTTATACTCACGAGGTAGTGTTTGCTATCGACAGTGGATGTCAAACTGATTACGTATCTTCAGATTTCCAGAACGCTTTCGACACCGTTCCTCAAAAGCGTTTTCTAACCAAACTGCATCCCTACGGAGTATCGCCTCAGTTGTGCGACTGGATTCGTGATTTGCTGTCAGAAAGGTCACAATTCGTAGTAATAGACGGAAAGTCATAGAGTGAAACAGAAGTGATATCCGGCGTTCCCCAAGGAAGTGTTATTGGCCCTCTATTGTTCCTGATCTATATTGACGACATAGGAGACAATCTGAGTAGCCGTCTTAGATTGTTTGCAGATGATGCTGTCATTTACCGCCTTGTGAAGTCATCAGATGATCAAAACGACTTGCAAAATGATTTAGATACGATATCTGTATGATGCCAAAAGTGGCAATTGACCCTGAATAAGGAAAAGTGTGAAGTTATTCACATGAGTACTAAAAGACATCAGCTACGTTTCGATTACGCGATAAGTCTCTCAAATCTGAGGGCTGTAAATTCGACTAAATACTTAGGGATTACAGTTACAGATAACCTAAATTGGAACAATAACATAGATAATATTGTGGGTAGAGCAAACCAAAGACTGCGATTCATTGGCAGAACACTTAGAAGGTGCAACAGGTCTACCAAAGAGACTGCTTACACTACGCTTGTCCGTCCTATTCTGGAGTATTGCTGTGTGGTGTGGGATCCGCATCAGGTGGGACTGACG